>NC_140313.1:6854851-7457067 GCF_964211825.1 Aythya ferina | reverse complement strand
TTAACATGGTGCAATTCAGTTCATGGGCTATTCTCACCCAGTATTAAATCTCCTTGAGGTACACACCGGACCTCTCCGTTCTTTTGCATCACCCACCAAGTATATCCAGGTCCCTGAGCGAAAACAATTCCACGAATAGGTTTGCCTTTTCCTGAGGCAGGAGTAGCCCAGACTGTTTTACCCAGCATATTTTTTACATGCACTACAGGAACTTTATCCCCATCTACAGTACGTAACAGGTTTGATTGGGCAGGTCCAGCTCGGTTGGTAGATCCCCTAGTATTGACTAACCAGGTGGCCTTTGCCAAATGCGTATCCCAGTTTTTGAACGTCCCAGCGCCCATTGCTTTCAAGGTAGTCTTTAACAGGCCATTGTATCGTTCAACTTTCCCGGAGGCTGGTGCATGATAGGGGATGTGATACACCCATTCAATACCATGTTCTTTGGCCCAAGTGTCTATAAGGTTGTTTCGGAAGTGAGTCCCATTGTCTGATTCTATTCTTTCTGGGGTGCCATGTCGCCATAGGACTTGCTTTTCAAGGCCCAGGATGGTGTTCCGGGCGGTAGCATGAGGCACAGGATATGTTTCCAGCCATCCGGTGGTTGCTTCCACCATTGTAAGTACGTGGCGCTTGCCATTGCGAGTTTGAGGGAGTGTGATGTAATCAATCTGCCAGGCCTCTCCATATTTATATTTCAGCCATCGTCCTCCATACCAAAGAGGCTTTGACCGTTTGGCTTGCTTGATTGCAGCACATGTTTCACAGTCATGAATAACCTGTGCTATAGCGTCCATGGTCAAGTCCACCCCTCGATCACGAGCCCATCTGTATGTTGCATCTCTACCTTGATGGCCTGAGGTGTCATGGGCCCATCGGGCTATAAATAATTCACCTTTATGCTGCCAATCCAGGTCCACCTGAGCTACTTCAATCTTAGCAGCCTGATCCACCTGCTGGTTGTTTTGATGTTCTTCAGTAGCCCGATTCTTGGGCACATGAGCATCTACGTGGCGTACTTTCACAGCCAGGTTCTCTACCCGAGCAGCAATATCTTGCCACAATGCAGCAGCCCAGATAGGTTTGCCCCTACGCTGCCAGTTGTTTTGCTTCCATTGCTGTAACCATCCCCACAGGGCATTTGCTACCATCCATGAATCGGTGTAGAGATAGAGAACTGGCCATTTTTCTCGTTCAGCAATGTCTAAAGCCAGCTGAATGGCTTTCACTTCTGCAAACTGACTCGATTCACCTTCTCCCTCAGCAGCTTCTGCAACTCGTCGCGTAGGACTCCATACAGCAGCCTTCCATCTCCGATGCTTCCCCACAATACGACAGGACCCATCAGTGAACAGGGCATATTTCTTTTCATTCTCTGGCAACTGGTTGTACAGTGGGGCTTCTTCAGCACGACCCACCTCCTCCTCTGATGATATCCCAAAGTATTTGCCTTCTGGCCAGTCCATGATCACTTCCAATATTCCTGGGCGACTGGGGTTTCCTATTCGAGCCCGCTGAGTAATCAGTGCAACCCACTTGCTCCATGTAGCATCAGTTGCATGATGCGTAGAGGGGACCCTTCCCTTGAACATCCAGCCTAGTACCGGTAATCGGGGTGCTAGGAGGAGCTGCGCTTCAGTACCGACCACCTCCGAAGCAGATCGAACTCCTTCATATGCTGCCAATATCTCCTTTTCAGTTGGAGTATAGCGGGCCTCAGATCCTCTGTATCCCCGACTCCAAAACCCCAGAGGCCGACCTCGAGTTTCCCCAGGTTCTTTCTGCCAGAGGCTCCAGGTGGGGCCGTTCTCCCCGGCTGCAGTGTAGAGCACATTCTTTACATCTGGTCCTGTTCGAACTGGCCCAAGGGCTACTGCATGGACTATTTCCTGCTTGATTTGTTCAAAGGCTTGTCGTTGTTCAGGGCCCCATTCAAACTCATTCTTCTTACGAGTTACTTGGTAGAGTGGGTTTACAATCAGACTGTAATTTGGGATGTGCATTCTCCAAAACCCCACAACACCTAGGAAAGTCTGTGTTTCTTTTTTGTTAGTTGGTGGAGACATAGCTGTTATTTTGTTGATCACATCCATTGGGATTTGACGACGTCCATCTTGCCATTTTATTCCTAAAAACTGGATCTCCCGTGCAGGTCCTTTGACTTTATTTTGTTTTATGGCAAAACCGGCTTTCAGAAGGATTTGGACTATTTTCTTCCCTTTCTCGAAAACTTCCTCTGCTGTGTCACCCCACACAATAATGTCATCGATGTACTGCAGGTGTTCAGGAGCTTCCCCCTGCTCTAGTGCAGACTGGATCAGCCCATGGCAAATGGTAGGGCTGTGTTTCCACCCCTGGGGCAGCCTATTCCAAGTATATTGGACTCCCCTCCAAGTGAAGGCAAATTGTGGCCTGCACTCTGCTGCTAGAGGGATGGAGAAAAATGCATTAGCGATATCAATTGTGGCGTACCACTTGGCTGCCTTCGATTCAAGTTCATACTGAAGTTCCAGCATGTCCGGCACTGCAGCACTCAGTGGTGGCGTGACTTCGTTCAGGCCGCGATAGTCCACTGTTAGTCTCCACTCGCCATTAGACTTTCGCACTGGCCATATGGGACTATTGAAAAGTGAATGAGTCTTGCTGATCACTCCTTGGCTCTCCAATTGACGAATTAGCTTATGGATGGGAATCAGGGAGTCTCGGTTGGTGCGATATTGCCGCCGGTGCACAGTTGTGGTAGCAATTGGCACTTGCTGTTCTTCGACCCTCAGCAACCCCACAACAGAGGGGTCCTCTGAGAGACCAGGCAAGGTAGATAATTGTTTAATGCCCTCTGTCTCTAAGGCAGCAATACCAAAAGCCCACCGGAACCCTTTTGGGTCCTTGCAGTATCCTCTTCTAAGATAGTCTATGCCAAGGATACATGGAGCATCCGGACCAGTCACAATGCGGTGCTTTTCCCACTCATCCCCAGTCAGACTCACTTCAGCCTCCAATACAGTCAACTGCTGAGATCCCCCTGTCACTCCACAAATATAGATGGGCTCTGGTCCTTTATAGCTCGATGGCATTATAGTACATTGTGCACCGGTGTCTACTAAAGCCTTATACTTCTGTGCGCGTGATGTGCCAGGCCATCGAATCCACACAGTCCAATAAACTCGATTGTCCCTTTCCTCCCCCTGGCTGGAGGCAGGGCCCCCCTAATCCTGGTCAGAATCTTCCTCGTTTCTGTGTTTGAAGGACTGTCTGCTGGAAGTTGGAGCAGCAAACTTTTCGGAGAATCCCTTTTTCCTGATTGTTTTCTTTTGCAACTCACGTACCCGTGCCTCTAGGGTCGCGGTAGATTTTCCATCCCACTTTCTCATGTCCTCTCCATGGTCTCGTAAGTAAAACCACAGGGTGGCACGGGGTGAGTACCCACCATATCGTCTTCCTTGTGTGGGTGAACGCCTACCCCTGACAGCTGAGACACTGCTTTGTACAGGTGCGAAGGAGAATAATCTCTCTTCAAGTTGGTGAACCTTTTCAGAAAGTTTCTCCCAAGTGTTCTCCTTTGGTCGGTGGGCACTGGTTGGTTCAGGTGGGGAGGACAATAGATTCTCTTCAAGTTGGTGAACCTTTTCAGAAAGTTTCTCCACAGCTGAGACGCAGGCCTGTAAGGAAGAGGAGAGACTTTCTTCGTACTGCCGGAGTTGTTTAGCCGCTTCACCCACTGTGGGTTCCTCATCCTCTTTCCAGGCCATTATTGCCAATGAGCTGGCATATGATGATGGTGCACTCCGTACAAACTTCCGCCACATGGGTCGTGTACACTTGACTTCATCTGGATCTGTGGATGTTTGTTTGAGGTCTGGATCCTCATAAATCACTTCCCGTACGGCTAATTCCCTCAGGTACTGGATTCCCTTCTCCATAGTGGTCCACTTGCCTGGTAGACATAAAATATCTTCCTTGAAGGGATACCTTTCCCTCACAGCTGAGAGGAGACGCCTCCAGAGGCTGGTGGGTCGTGCTCCATCTGCAATTGCTTTGTCAATGCCGGCGTCTCGAGCAAGGGATCCCAGCCGCTTGGCTTCCCTGCCGTCTAATTCCACACAATTGGCTCCAGAGTCCCAGCACCGGAGCAGCCAGGTGACAAGCTGCTCACCTATACAGCGACCAAAATCTTTTCGCACATCTCGTAGCTCGCGCTCGTTTAGGCTTCGGGTAGTTACTGTTGCTCTTTCGGCATCCTCATCTTCCTCCTCCTGAATCCTTGACGGCCCAGCGTCGTCATCATCTTCGTCATCTCTATACTTAGTTTTGGCAGAAGCCTTACCTGGATTGGCAGAAGACTCTCTGCGTTCTAAACGACTTGAATTTCTATACCATATTTTCACCTTCTCTACAGGGGCAGCTTGCACTGCTACTGCTCGTTTCTCTGACTTTGTTACAGGGTCTGCCACAGGGGTTGGAATGCCCTCTGCAGGGTCAACTTGCACTGCTACAGCTCGTTTCTCTGACACGGCCACAGGAGCTGGAGCAGCTACAGGAGCTGGAGCAGTTGCAGGAACCGGAGCTGTAGCGGCTACAGGAGCTGGAGTTGGAGCTGGAGCAGTTGCAGGAGCTGGGACTGGAGCAGCAGTGGGAGCTGGAGCTGGAGCGGCTTCAGGAGCTGGAGCTGGAGCGGCTTCAGGAGCTGGGACTGGAGCAGTTGCAGGAACTGGGACTGGAGTAGCGGCCGGAGCTGGAACTGGAGCGACTGCAGGAACTGGGACTGGAGCAGCTGCAGGAGCTGGAGCTGGAGCGGCTTCAGGAGCTGGAGCTGGAGCAGCTTCAGGAGCTAGGACTGGAGCAGTTGCAGGAACTGGGACTGGAGCAGCTGCAGGAGCTGGGACTGGAGCGGCTGCAGGAGCTGGGACTGGAGCGGCTGCAGGAGCTGGGACTGGAGCGGCTGCAGAATCCACCGTAGGGGTCACAGTGGCCGTTGGATCTGTCACAGGGTTTGGAGTGGCCGCAGGGTCTGTCACTAAGTTGATAGCAGTATCAATGGCAGCTCGATAGGCATGAGCCAGGCCCCAGCACGTTACAATGATTTGTGTTACTTTGGAACTGCCAGAATCATTACACCTTTTTTTCAAGCATTCCGCCAGTTTTTGAGGATTTTGCCATTGTTCAGGGGTGAATTTCCAACACACTGGGGGTGCCAACTGCTCTAGATGCCTGCCCATATCCACCCATACTCCCTGCCACCCACAACTATACTGCCTCCGGGCAGATCTCCGGATGAGCTTCATAAGTAGTTGTTTAACTTTAAGCAGAATCTGAAGTGCATTCATGAGGCAGAACAACAAGACTATGGTATTCTGAGTATTCCAGAAATATTCAATATCTTGGAGAGCTATTGTGACAAGCTCAGGGGATAAGAGGGTGGTGAAGGAGGAAGGCAGAGTGACCCAGGAGGATACAGGGGTGGTGAAGGAGAAAGGGAGAGTAAGCAAGTAAGGAAAAATATCCTCCCCTTTCCCCTCCACAGATTGACTCTCTAATGGAGAAAAACAATAGGTATAATTGCTAATAGTTCCCAAGATGCTGTTTCCAAAGTACAGAGTCCACGATGTTACTGAGTATAAATACCAAGTTAGAGTCATGACCAGATATCTTATCGTCTCATAAGCCATTGCTATAACACTTAGTACCATAATGGTCTGAAACCAAGGCCTGGAGAGGAGAAACAACACTACAGAGAGCAAATACGGAAAATAATGTACTATAATACTCAATTTGGAAAACAGGCGCAGCAGAGTTGTGATTAAAGCAATCAGCATCATGACAAGTGACTATTAAGCAGGTCTAATCCTTACACCAATTTTAGTTTAACACACTCTGATCAGATCTGCCGTTATCTCAACCTTTCGGGCCCCACGTTGGGCGCCAAAAAGACTGTCGTGGTTTAACCCGACCGGCAGCTAAACACCACGCAGCCGTTCGCTCACCCTCCCCCCTCCCTCTCTGGGACGGGGGAGAGAAATGGAAAGTGAAGCCCGTGAGTTGAGATAAAGACAGTTTAATAAGACAGGAAAAAAAAAAAATAACAAAAATAATAATAACAATAATAATAATGATGATACAATGGTGATAATACGAAAGTAATAATAGTATGTACAAACAAGTGATGCACAATGCAATTGCTCACCACCCGCTGACCGATGCCCAGCCTAACCCCGAGCAGTCCGGCCCCCTCCCCCCGGCTAGCCACCCCTATATATTGTTTAGCATGACGTCAGATGGTATGGAATACCCCTTTGGCTAGTTTGGGTCACCTGTCCTGGGTCTGTCCCCTCCCAGCTCTTACTGCACCCCCCAGCCTGCCCGTTGGCAGGACAGAGCAAAGGCTGAGATGTCCTTGGCTTAGTATAAGCACTGCTCTGCAACAATTAAAGCATCGGGGTGTTATCAGCACTCTTCTCATTCTAAGCCAAAACACAGCATTCCACTAGCTACTAGGAAGAAAATTAATTCTGTGCTAACTGAAACCAGGACACTACCCCATCACACTGGCAGGGAGTGAGCGAAGTGCTCAAACCGAATGCTGTGCAGAAACTGTCCTGGGAGTTCTAGCAACTCAAAGAGGATACGTCCTACTCCCTACCTGTCCTATTAAACTGTCTTTAAACTGCCTGGGGGGAATGAACGAATGACTTTGTGGTGTTTATCTTCCTGCTGGGTTAAACCGCAACAGTGCCCCACATTGGGCACTAGAAAGGACTGTTTCAGTTTAAACCCAGCAGGTAGCTAAGTACATCACAGCCACTCACTTGCTCTCCCCGGGTGGGATTGGGGAGAGAACTGGAAAGTTAAGTGTTGTAATTCATGGGTTGAGATAAAGACAGTTTACTAGGTAAAGCAAAAGCCGCACACGCAAGCAAAGCAATACAAGGAATTGATTTGCTACTTCCCATAACCAGGAAAATCCAGGAAAGCAGAGCTCATTGCTTGTAATGGTTTCTTAGGAAGACAAATGCCATCGCTCTGATCTTCCCTCTCTTTGGAATATTCCTTTGGCCAGGTGGGTCACCTCTTCTGGCTGTCCTCTTGCAGCTTCTTGTGCAACCCCACAGCCTCCTCGCTGGCAGGACAGCATAAGAAGCTGAAAAGTCCTTGACTCTGTGTAAGCACTGCTCTGCAAGAACTAAAACATCAATGTGTTATCAGCATTATTCTCATCCTAAATCCAAAACACAGCACCATACCCGCTACTAGGAAGGTAATGAACTCTATCCCAGCCAAAACCAGGACAAGTTCTTGAAAAACAAGAGTTGAAATCCTAATCTTCAGAGAGTTTTCTCTTCTCTTTTCCATGTTTAATACATGTAGTGGTTTTATGCGGTAAGGTTTTGGTAGCAGGGGGCTACAGGGGTGGCTTTTGTGAGAAGAATCCAGAAGCTGCCCCATGTTAGATAAGGGTCAGTTTCATCTGGCCCCAAAAGGGACCCAAGTGATGGTTTCGGTGACGTCACGTCAGTATCCACCCATGAGCCAACCACCCCATGCCCAAGAACCACATACCGCTCCCAAAACATGACCTGATCGTCCTGGGACAGTTCATGTTAGCTAGGCTGCAATGGTTTCCACTAGGCACGTTGCTCTCTCCAGGAAGACAGTACACACACAGACCGACTACCCGTCCAAAAATGCAGCAGTTCAGGTCACTGGATGCGGGGAGTGTCTGAGCCTGTTGCTGCCATCGGCGGGAGGCAGAGAAACTGCATGCGGGAGGTGCGAGCAGGTGGATGACCTGGTCCGCATGGTGGCGGAGCTCAAGGAGGAGGTGGAGAGGTTGAGGGATATCAGGGAATGCGAGCGGGAGATGGACTGGTGGAGCAACTCCCTGCAGGGCCTCAAGGAGAGGTACCAAGGTGAGACACCCCAAATGGGGGTGGACCCCCTGCCCTTAGCTGTCGGGCAGAGGGAGGGGACCTAGGAGTTGAGGAGGAATGGAAACAGGTCCCTGCTCGACATCGCAGGCAATGCTCTCCCCTTCCAGCCCCGCCTTCCCAGGTGCCCTTACGCAACAGGTTTGAGGCCCTAGAGCTTAAGAGACTGGTGGGTGAGGATGAGGTAGGAAGCCTACCCAGGAGGATGCCTAGGGTGAGGAAGTCAACTCCACGCCTCAGGACTGCCTCCACCAAGACAGAAAGAAGGGTGATTGCTCTGGGAGACTCTCTTCTCAGGGGAACAGAGGGCCCTATTTGTTGGCCTGACCCTACCTGTAGGGAAGTCTGCTGCCTCCCTGGGGACAGGGTCAGGGAAATTGCCAGGAAGCTTCCCAACCTGGTTTGCCCCTCTGACTATTATCCTCTTTTGATAGTCCAGGCTGGCAGTGATGGCATTGAAGAGAGAAGCCTCAAGGCTATCAAACGGGACTTTAGGGGGCTGGGACAGTTAGTGGATGGAGCGGGAGTACAGGTGGTGTTTTCGTCTATCCCTACTGTGGCAGGGAGGGGTACAGACAGGACACGGAAAGCCCACCTGATAAACACATGGCTCAGAGGCTGGTGCCAGCACAGAAATCTTGTTTTTTTTTGACCATGGGGCGCTTTACTTGGCACCCAGCCTGATGGCCGCAGACAGGTACCTATCTCTAAGGGGAAAAAGGATTCTGGGCCAGGAGCTGGCGGGGCTCATTGAGAGGGCTTTAAACTAGGTAAGAAGGGGGACGAGGCTGAAACAAGGCTTGTTAGAGCTGTGCCAGGGGGAACAATGGCAAGGCCAGGGGAGAAGGCAATGGCCCAGCTGAAGTGCATCTACACCAATGCACGCAGCATGGGTAACAAACAGGAGGAGCTGGAAGCCATCGTGCGGCAGGCAGGCTACGACTTTGTTGCCATCACGGAGATGTGGTGGGACCACTCCCATGACTGGAGTGCTGCAATGTCTGGCTATAGGCTCTTCAGAAGGGACAGGCCTCCTTTAGATAAGGAGGGGGAGAAGTAAAGCAAAGAACAACTCACGGGTTGAGATAAGGATAATTTAATTAAAGTGAAATAATTATAATAATTAAATAAAGACTACCATGAACTAAACAATTTAACTAAGGGGAAATAAAAGGGAAAGGGGAAAAAGGGAGGAAAACAAACAAACAAAATAAATGAAAGCTATATGGAAGTGCAGAGGAAAGAAATTACTCTCTACTTCCCACAAATGAGCGATGATTGACCACGTCCTTGAAGCAAGGCCTCAACGCACGCAGCCGGTGTTCGAGAGGAGGACCGACGTCTTCCCAACGAGAGCCCACCCCTCCCCTCTTCTTCCTGTTTCCACCTTTTATTGCTGAGTGTGATACCACATGGTATGGAATATCCCTTTGATTGGTTTAGGTCAGCTGCCCTAGTGATGTTTCTCTCCTCACTTTTTTGCCCACCCCCTAGGAGGGTTAGAGAAAGGCCCAATGCTGTTCCACTGCTGCTCAGCAGTAGACACAACACTGGTGTGATAACACTGCTGTTCCAGCTACAAGTACAGAGTACGGCACTGTATGGGCTGCTGCCGGGAAAGTTAACATTCCAGCCAGACCCAGTACAACAAAAGATGAGGAAAAAAAGGAGGTGCTTAATGCCTTCTTTGCCTCAGTCTTTAGCAGCAATACTGGTTGTTCTCTGCATACCCAGTACCCTGAGCTGGTGGATGGGGATGGGGAGCAGAATGTGGCCCTCACTATCCACGAGGAAATGGTTGGTGACTTGCTACGGCACTTGAATGTGCGCAAGTCAATGGGGCCGGATGGGATCCACCCGAGGGTACTGAGAGAACTGGTAGAGGAGCTGACCAAGCCGCTTACCATCATTTATCAGCAGTCCTGGCTATCGGGGGAGGTCCCAGTTGACTGGCGGCTAGCAAACGTGACGCCCATCTATAAGAAGGGCTAGAGGGCAGACCCGGGGAGCTACAGGCCTGTCAGTTTGACCTCAGTGCCAGGGAAGCTCATGGAACAGATTATCTTGAGTGTCATCATGCGGCACTTACAGGGCAAGGAGGCGATCAGGCCCAGTCAGCATGGGTTTATGAAAGGCAGGTCCTGCTTGAGGAACCTGATCTCCTTCTATGACAAAGCGACGCGCTTGGTGGATGAGGGAAAGGCTGTGGATGTGGTCTACCTTGACTTCAGCAAGGCTTTTGATACCGTTTCCCACAGCATTCTCCTCAAGAAACTGGCTGCTCGTGGCTTGGACTGGCATGCGCTTTGTTGGGTTAAAAACTGGCTGGATAGCCGGGCCCAAAGAGTTGTGGTGGAGTCAAATCCATTTGGAGGCCAGTCACTAGTGGCATCCCCCAGTGCTCAGTGCCGGGGCCGGTCCTCTTTAATATCTTCATCGATGATCTGGACGAGGGCATTGAGTGCACCCTCAGTAAGTTTGCAGATGACACCAAGCTATGCACGTGTGTCGATCTGCTTGAGTGTAGAAAGGCTCTGCAGGAGGATATAGATAGGCTGGACCGATGAGCTGAGGCCAACTGTATGAAGTTCAACGAGGCCAAGTGCCGGGTCCTGCACCTGGGGTGCAATAACCCCAAGCAGAGCTACAGACTGGGAGATGAGTGGCTGGAAAGCTGCCTGTCGGAGAAGGACCTGGGAATATTGGTTGATAGTCAGCTGAATGTGAGCCAGCAGTGTGCTCAGGTGGCCAAGAAGGCCAATGGCATCCTGGCTTGTATAAGAAGCAGTGTGGCCAGCAGGTCTGGGGAAGTGATTGTCCCCCTGTACTCAGCTCTGGTGAGGCCGCACCTCGAGTACTGTGTTCAGTTTTGGGCCCCTCGCTACAAGAAGGACATGGAGGTGCTCGAGCGAGTCCAGAGAAGGGCGACGAAGCTGGTGAGGGGTCTGGAGAACAAGTCTTACGAGGAGCAGCTGAGGGAGCTGGGCTTGTTCAGCCTGGAGAAGAGGAGGCTCAGGGGTGACCTTATTGCTCTCTACAGATACCTTAAATAAGGCTGCAGTGAGGTGGGGATTGGTCTGTTCTCCCACGTGCCTGGTGACAGGACAAGGGGGAACGGGCTAAAGTTGCGCCAGGGTAGTTTTAGGTTGGATGTTAGGAAGAACTTCTTTACCGAAAGGGTTGTTAGGCATTGGAACAGGCTGCCCAGGGAAGTGGTGGAGTCACCATCCCTGGAGGTCTTTAAAAGACGTTTAGATATAGAGTTTAATGATGTGGTTTAGTGGAGGACTTCTTAGTGTTAGGTCAGAGGTTGAACTCGATGATCTTGAGGTCTCTCCCACACTTGAAATTCTTTGATTCTGTGATGTATACATTGCTTCCACTGGACACCTGTTTAAGTATGAAACCCATCTTGGTCTGTATCTACCTGTCATTGTCTAGGTCTCCTCCACCTTGCATCTTCTGGAGAAACTGACTGCTCATGGCTTGGACAGTTGTACAGTTCACTGGGTAAAAGAATGGCTGGACAGCCCCGCTCAAAGAGTCATAGTGAATGGAGTTCAATCCAGTTTGCAGACGGTCACCAGTGGTGTTCCCCAGGGCTCAGCACTGGGGACAGTTTGTTTAAAATTTTTATCAGTGATCTGAATGAGGTGATCAAGTGCACCCTCAGTAAATTTGGAGATTATACCAAGTTGGACAGGATTGTCAATCTGCTTGAGGGTAGGAAGGCTTTGCAAAAGGATCTGAATAGGCTAGATTGATGGGCTGAGTCCAATTGCATGACATTCAACAAGGCTAAATGCTGGGTGCTGCACTTGTGTCACAACAGCCCAATCCAGTGATATAGGCTCATGGAAGAGTGGATGGAAAGTTGCCCAGCAGAAAAGGACCTGGGGGTGCTGGTCGATAGACAGATGAACATGAGCCAGCAGTGTGACCAGGTGGCCAAGAAGGCCAATGGCCTCCTGACTAGGGAAGTGATTGTCCCTCTGTACGTGGCACTGGTGAGACTGCACCTTGAATACTGTGTTCAGTTTTGGGCCCCTCACTACAAGAAGGGTATATTGGATTTCCGTGGCAAGGGTTTGGTAGCGGGGGGCTGAAGGGGTGGCCTCTGTGAGAAGAGTCCAGAAGCTGCCCCATGTTAGATAAGAGCCAGTTCCAGCCAGCTCCAAAAGGGACCTGTCGCTGGCCAGAGCTGAGACAATGAGCAATGCTGGTTACGCCTCTGTGAGAGCATATTTAAGAAAGGGAAAAACTGCTGTGCAACAGCAGCTGGGAGAGAGAGGAGTGAGAAACAGCCCTGCAGACACCAAGGTCAGTGCAGAAGGATGGCAGGAGGTGCTCCGGGTGCTGGAGCAGAAGTTCTCCTGCGGCCCATGGAGGGGACCTGAGAGAGGTAGCTGTTCAGGCCTCTGGCTGCAGGGAGTGCAGCCAGACCGCCTGTTTTCAGGTGGAAGGTCTGCTCGTCATGGTGGCTGAGCTCAAGGAAGAGGTGGAGAGACTGAGAAGCAGCAGGGTGTGTGAGCAGAAGATGGACTGGTGGAGTAATTCCCTGGTGTGCCAGAGGGAAGGGTGCTGGGGAGATGCCCCCTAGAGGATGGTGGAACCCCTGCCCTGTCGCTATCAGGCAGAGGGAGAGGACCAAAAAGACAAGGAGGGTTGGAAGCAAGTCCCAGTTCAGCGTCGCAGGCAACCCCCCTCCCTCCCTTCCTACTTTGCTTCCCCAGGTGCCCCTCCATAATAGGTTTGAGGCCCTGGATCTTGAAGGAGAGGTAGGTGAGGATGTGGTGGAAGGCCTGCCACGAGGTCACATCAGAAGAGGCAGCTGACACCATGCCTCAAGACCACCTCCAAAAATAAAGAAAGAAGGGTAATTGTAGTAGGAGATTCCCTTCTGAGAGGAACAAAGGGCCCAATATGCAGAATTGACCCTCATCAAAGAGAAATCTGTAGTCTAACTAGAGCCCAGATCAAGGTTATCACCAGGACACTCCCCAACCTGGTGTGCTCAACAGAGTACTACCCACTACTGATCTTCCAGATAGGTGGGGAGGAAGCTGCATCCTGCAGTCTGAGGGGAATGAAGAAAGACTTCAAGGCCTTGGGACGGTTGGTGAAAGAGTCTGGAGCACAAGTCATTTTCTCTTCCCTCCTTCCATTCTGGGGTGATGACGTGGGACAGAATAGAAGGATCCGGTCCATAAATGATTGGCTATGTGACTGGTGCTACAGACAGGGATTTGGGTTCTTTGATAATGGCTGGTTTTATGAGACACCAGGCCTGACAGTAGTATGCGAGAAAGATTTATCTCACAGGGGCAAAAGGGTTCTGGGACAGGAATTAGCATGGCTCATTTGGAAAGCTTTAAACTAGATCCGAAGGGGGAGGGGGTTGTAGCTGGGCTTGCACTGGTGGGGCAGTGCCCTAGCAGTGATGAAGACCAGGAGGCCTCCCACCCCCTAAGGTGAAATTGGCATGCTCAGCTTGCTCCCTGAAGTGCCTGCACACCAATGCATGTAGCATGGGGAATAAGCAGAAGGAGTTAGAAATCTGTGTTTGGTCAGGAGACTATGATCTAGTGGCAATTACAGAGACATGGTGAGACAGCTCACATGATTGGAATGTGGTCATGGATGGGTATGTCCTGCTCAGGAAAGACAGGCCAGCAAGGTGAGGTGGCAGAGTTGCTCTTTATGTGAGAGAGCAACTACAATGTATTGAGTACTGTCCGGGGCGGATGAAGAGCGAGTTAAGAGTCTGTGGGTGAGAATTAAGGGGCAGGCTGGCATGGGGGATGCTGTTGTGGGTGTCTATTACAGGCCACCTGTTGTGGTTTAACTCGGTCGGCAGCTACACACCACACAGCCGTTTGCTCACCCTCCCCCCTCCCTCTCTGGGATGGGGGAGAGAAATGGGAAAGTGAAGCCTGTGAGTTGAGATAAAGACAGTTTATTAAGACAGGAAAATAATAATAACAATAATAATAATAACAATAATGATGATAATAGTACTACTACTAATAATGTGTACAAAACAAGTGATGCACAATGCAATTGCTCACCACCCGCTGACCGATGCCCAGCCCAACCCTGAGCAGTCCGGCCCTCCTTCCCCCCGGCTAGCCACCCCTATATATTGTTTAGCATCGTGGGAGGAAATGTGGGGGGAGGACTGGGAGGGACCGTGGGCGGAACAAAGGGTCACGGGGATCCGGGGCAGTCGCGTGTATGGGTATAAGAAGCTATGCTCTGCAGCAATAAATTGGCACTTGAGCTAGACACGTGCGTGTCTGTCTCTGGTGTCCCTGCTTGGGGAGCAGGCGTCCAGGCAGCCAATCGATGTTGTCTCTCGGGCTGGGGTAGCACGGAGAGAGGCAACAAGCATGACATCAGATGGTATGGAATACCCCTTTGGCTAGTTTGGGTCAGCTGCTCTGGGTCTGTCCTGTAGGAGAGGAGCGCTGCTGGATCTTGTTCTCACTAACAAGGAGGGGCTGGTTGAAGCATTGACGGTTGAGGGCAGCCTTGGTTGCAGCGACCATGATATGGTGGAGTTCAGGATCTCATGTGGCAGGAACAGAGTACCAAGCAGAATTGCAACCCTGGACTTCAGTACGGCCAACTTTGGCCTTTTCAAGCAATTGCTAGGGGGAATCCCATGGGACAAGGTACTTGAAGGAAAAGGGGCCCAAGATAGCTGGTTATTGTTTGAGGACTGCTTCTTCCGAGCTCAAGAACAAAGAGCTTTCTGAAACGCCCAATCCCCAAATCAACCCAAGTTGTCTCATCCACCCATTGTTTCAAACTTCTGATTTAGCTATTTCAGTCATAATTTGGTAGTTCTCCAAAGTTCTCCAAAGTAATCCAAAGTTTTATACAAACCAAACCTTTTAGGGCCTGCTGAGGGACAGAAAGGAAGAAAAACCTTAACTGGTATCCCAAATTATCTCACATAACAACACAAGAAAGAGATGTATATTTTTAGCATTTCTTTTATTGTAAAGGCTGCCTAATCTTTCACACCAAGTTAAACCTAAGCAAAAAGAGAGGCTGCAAGGGTCAGGGAAGGTACCAGCAAATATGTGCAGTCTAATGTAGCATTCAGAGGGACAGACTGACTAAAACTCAAATGAAAGTACAGCAAACACAGGGACTCATGAAGCAGCTGGCACCCTAAGCAGCAGTGTTTTCACATCTGCAGCACTTATCTTACTGTGAACATTACATTACACAACCATTTTTATCCTCTGTGCTTGTCCTTTCCCCAAGAATAAGATTCAATTCTCTACTAAAAAAGGTCAAGTAGTATTTTACTTATTAAAAAGAAAAAAAAAAAAAAAAAGAAGAAGAAAAAAACCCAGACCTCTCCCCCTTTCTTTGGATCCTTTCCTCTAGCACTTGCAAGTTTTTATTTCTCTGAGCCGTATTTTTTCCTGAATAAATGCTGCCATTTCTGCTTCTTGAACAGCACTCTCTCAGCACGCCTCAGCCCTACCCCCAAACACAGTGAGAGCAGTCTGGATCCTCACTTCTGGACTTCTGGTACCCACCATGTCAATGTTGGTGCTTATGCTGCAAGTAAACTTGCTTAGGGCAAGTAAACGGTAGCATGAACACAACCACTATTTACACTGTGCTCATTCCATACAATACCCAACATGCACGATGAGCACAGTTCTCACCTTCCTCTGTGTGCATCAGCATAGATTTGGAAAAAAACAGATGTAGGGGCAGGAACCACAGCCATGCCCCTTGTCCTATTGGATGCCACTGAGAAGAGCCTGGCTCCATTCTCCTGACACTCAAACTTCATATATTTATAAACATTAATGAGGTCACCCCTCAGACTTCTCTTCTCCAAGCTAAAGAGACCCAGCTCCCTCAGCCTTTCCTCATAAGGGAGATGGTCCACTCCCTTAATCATCCTTGTGGCTCTGCGCTTGACTCTCTCAAGCAGTTCCCTATTCTTCTTGAACTGAGGGGCCCAGAGCTGGACACAATATTCTAGATGTGGTTTTACTAGGGCAGAGTAGAAGGTGAGGAGAACCTCACCTTCTACTTGCCACAAGTGCACAGTGCTGGCTCATGGTCATCCCTCTGTGCACCAGGAAACCCAGGTCCCTCTCTCCTTCACTGCTCTCCAGCAGGGCAGTCCCCAACTTATACTGATGTCTGGGGTTGTAGTACTGTACAGTAGTGGGTAGTACTCTGTTGAGCACACCAGGTTGGGGAGTGTCCTGGTGATAACCTTGATCTGGGCTCTAGTTAGACTACAGATTTCTCTTTGATGAGGGTCAATTCTGCATATTGGGCCCTTTGTTCCTCTCAGAAGGGAATCTCCTACTACAATTACCCTTCTTTCTTTATTTTTGGAGGTGGTCTTGAGGCATGGTGTCAGCTGCCTCTTCTGATGTGACCTCGTGGCAGGCCTTCCACCACATCCTCACCTACCTCTCCTTCAAGATCCAGGGCCTCAAACCTATTATGGAGGGGCACCTGGGGAAGCAAAGTAGGAAGGGAGGGAGGGGGGTTGCCTGCGACGCTGAACTGGGACTTGCTTCCAACCCTCCTTGTCTTTTTGGTCCTCTCCCTCTGCCTGATAGCGACAGGGCAGGGGTTCCACCATCCTCTAGGGGGCATCTCCCCAGCACCCTTCCCTCTGGCACACCAGGGAATTACTCCACCAGTCCATCTTCTGCTCACACACCCTGCTGCTTCTCAGTCTCTCCACCTCTTCCTTGAGCTCAGCCACCATGACGAGCAGACCTTCCACCTGAAAACAGGCGGTCTGGCTGCACTCCCTGCAGCCAGAGGCCTGAACAGCTACCTCTCTCAGGTCCCCTCCATGGGCCGCAGGAGAACTTCTGCTCCAGCACCCGGAGCACCTCCTGCCATCCTTCTGCACTGACCTTGGTGTCTGCAGGGCTGTTTCTCACTCCTCTCTCTCCCAGCTGCTGTTGCACAGCAGTTTTTCCCTTTCTTAAATATGCTCTCACAGAGGCGTAACCAGCATTGCTCATTGTCTCAGCTCTGGCCAGCGACAGGTCCCTTTTGGAGCTGGCTGGAACTGGCTCTTATCTAACATGGGGCAGCTTCTGGACTCTTCTCACAGAGGCCACCCCTTCAGCCCCCCGCTACCAAACCCTTGCCACGGAAATCCAATATACCCTTCTTGTAGTGAGGGGCCCAAAACTGAACACAGTATTCAAGGTGCAGTCTCACCAGTGCCACGTACAGAGGGACAATCACTTCCCTAGTCAGGAGGCCATTGGCCTTCTTGGCCACCTGGTCACACTGCTGGCTCATGTTCATCTGTCTATCGACCAGCACCCCCAGGTCCTTTTCTGCTGGGCAACTTTCCATCCACTCTTCCATGAGCCTATATCACTGGATTGGGCTGTTGTGACACAAGTGCAGCACCCAGCATTTAGCCTTGTTGAATGTCATGCAATTGGACTCAGCCCATCAATCTAGCCTATTCAGATCCTTTTGCAAAGCCTTCCTACCCTCAAGCAGATTGACAATCCTGTCCAACTTGGTATAATCTCCAAATTTACTGAGGGTGCACTTGATCACCTCATTCAGATCACTGATAAAAATTTTAAACAAACTGTCCCCAGTGCTGAGCCCTGGGGAACACCACTGGTGACCGTCTGCAAACTGGATTGAACTCCATTCACTATGACTCTTTGAGCGGGGCTGTCCAGCCATTCTTTTACCCAGTGAACTGTACAACTGTCCAAGCCATGAGCAGTCAGTTTCTCCAGAAGATGCAAGGTGGAGGAGACCTAGACAATGACAGGTAGATACAGACCAAGATGGGTTTCATACTTAAACAGGTGTCCAGTGGAAGCAATGTATACATCACAGAATCAAAGAATTTCAAGTGTGGGAGAGACCTCAAGATCATCGAGTTCAACCTCTGACCTAACACTAAGAAGTCCTCCACTAAACCACATCATTAAACTCTATATCTAAACGTCTTTTAAAGACCTCCAGGGATGGTGACTCCACCACTTCCCTGGGCAGCCTGTTCCAATGCCTAACAACCCTTTCGGTAAAGAAGTTCTTCCTAACATCCAACCTAAAACTACCCTGGCGCAACTTTAGCCCGTTCCCCCTTGTCCTGTCACCAGGCACGTGGGAGAACAGACCAATCCCCACCTCACTGCAGCCTTATTTAAGGTATCTGTAGAGAGCAATAAGGTCACCCCTGAGCCTCCTCTTCTCCAGGCTGAACAAGCCCAGCTCCCTCAGCTGCTCCTCGTAAGACTTGTTCTCCAGACCCCTCACCAGCTTCGTCGCCCTTCTCTGGACTCGCTCGAGCACCTCCATGTCCTTCTTGTAGCGAGGGGCCCAAAACTGAACACAGTACTCGAGGTGCGGCCTCACCAGAGCTGAGTACAGGGGGACAATCACTTCCCTAGACCTGCTGGCCACACTGCTTCTTATACAAGCCAGGATGCCATTGGCCTTCTTGGCCACCTGAGCACACTGCTGGCTCACATTCAGCTGACTATCAACCAATATTCCCAGGTCCTTCTCCGACAGGCAGCTTTCCAGCCACTCATCTCCCAGTCTGTAGCTCTGCTTGGGGTTATTGCACCCCAGGTGCAGGACCCGGCACTTGGCCTCGTTGAACTTCATACAGTTGGCCTCAGCTCATCGGTCCAGCCTATCTATATCCTCCTGCAGAGCCTTTCTACACTCAAGCAGATCGACACACGTGCATAGCTTGGTGTCATCTGCAAACTTACTGAGGGTGCACTCAATGCCCTCGTCCAGATCATCGATGAAGATATTAAAGAGGACCGGCCCCGGCACTGAGCACTGGGGGATGCCACTAGTGACTGGCCTCCAAATGGATTTGACTCCACCACAACTCTTTGGGCCCGGCTATCCAGCCAGTTTTTAACCCAACAAAGCGCATGCCAGTCCAAGCCACGAGCAGCCAGTTTCTTGAGGAGAATGCTGTGGGAAACGGTATCAAAAGCCTTGCTGAAGTCAAGCAGCACAAGAGGGAACACATACACAAAGTAATGTGCTATATAACTCAGTTTGGAAAACAGGCACAGCAGACCTGAGATCACAAAAATCAGCATTGTGATTAACAACTATTAAACTGATGTAACGCTTATAAAATTTTTGTTTTAACATGCTCTGGTCAGATCTTTTATCTCAACCTTTCGATCCCCATGCTGGGTGCCAAAAGCAACTGGTGTGGTTTAACCCAGCCGGCAGCTAAGTACCACATAGCCATTCGCTCCTCCTCCCTCTCTAGGATGGGGGGAGAGAATCAGACAAAAAATGAATCCTGTGGGTTGAGATAAAGACAGTTTTATATATATAAGAGTTTTTTATATATATATATATATATATATTTCCCTTTTTGGGAGTTGATACAAATAAAACATTATTTAAAGTTCATTTCTACCATATCATGCATGTTTCCCTCTGAAATGCAATGACGTAAGGGATTGCTTGTGCTATGGCTCCTTAAAATAGAGTATCAGAGGAGCAGTTCTATTGGACTTGTATTCTTCAGAAAGTCTAGTTTTTGGTATTAGTGCAAAGCATGGATGTGAACTCACTGTGACACTTGGATCTTGATCTTTTTGTGTCAGCACATGGCTGCTCTGCTCATCTAATCACTCCTTGCTACCATGCCTAGAAAATACGATAAAGTGTGATAGAGGATATTTTAAAAAATAAATTATACTTCATATTTAGTAAGGAAAATCTGTACTCCTACTGGAAGTTTACTGGGTTTGTTCTTCTTTATGGGGGCTTGCTGGCTTGATGTCTTTCACTGGAGAAGTCTTAGCAATGGGATTCTAAGAATTTATGTTAGTGGTGTTTGATAAAGTGATGATTTTTATTATTGTTGCAGGAAATTTAGTTTTAGCTGAATTACCAACTGAATATAATTTTAGGGAGATTTACTCCTATGTCAGGACATTTAATGTTGTATTGTCCTAGAAAGGAGACAAAAAAGCCTTTGTAGAGCACACCACAGTAAACTTTCCTGTCCATGAAAGAATAGTGGTCTTGGAAATGTTATCAAAACTTCTGACAAAAAAAAAAAAAAAGAAAAAAAAAGAAAAAAAAAAGATTTTTTAAGTGGCATGGATTTCACATGGTATTTTTCTTACATACCACTCAATTTTCTGTTTCTTGATTTTTTTCACTTGGGCACTCTTTCATTAGAGCCTCAGCTAATGGATCACATCTATGCCAGTTTACAGTATGTGGCCAGGAACCATCTTTTATTTATTCCCTTTTTTTTTTTTTTAACCTTCTTCTTCCTGCCTCTCTGCATACAGCAATTCAAATAACTTCTGGATTTTCATCTGATTAATAAATATTCATTTGTGTTTCCTTTCTAGGCCGAATTCACCAAGCTATGGTAACATCCCTAAATGAAGATAATGAAAGTGTAACTGTTGAATGGATTGAAAATGGAGATACTAAAGGCAAAGAGGTAAACTTTTAACTATTTTAAAACCTTTCTATTTAAAAAATACAGTGTAGTCTCTATGAATGTTGCTTTGGAATTTGAACTGGAAACAAAGAGATAATATAAATCCTAATTTACTTCATTATTCTTTGTTTACAGACTATTTGGAATAGGAGCTGTTGGGCAAGCATTGTCTTCTGTCGTACTGAATTTGCCTTTCTGAGCTCTATATCATAGCTTATAAACAGTGTTTTTCATCTATTGATTGTGAACTAGATTACAAAGGCTGACCTTGTTATCCCCTTTTTACAAGTAGAAAAATCAAATTTTTGAGAGGGAGAATGACTTGGAGTTCAGACAGGAATTAGCAGGACAGCTAATTAGAAATCCTTTTGTATTTGTTTTATTGAGGAATTCAAGTGCTAGCTTATTTATTTATTTCTCTCTTATTTATTTATCGTCTCTGTGGGAGATGATAATTTATTTTTTTTTTTAAATATGTGAACAGAAAAAGGAGGACCAGAGAAAACATAGGTTCCCTACTTGATGGGGATGGTCACCTCATAAACAAGGACATAGTCAAAGCAGAGACGTTTAATGCCTTCTTTGCCTCCGTCTTCAATGCCGATGATGGACTTTGGGACCCTGGGTACCCTGAGCTGGAGGACCGTGATGGTGGGAATGATAAACTCCCAGCCAACCCTGAATGTGTGTGGGATTTGCTGCTCCACCTGGATCCATACAAGTCCATGGGTCCGGATGGGACTCATCCCAGGGTACTTAGAGAGCTGGCTGACGTCATCACAGGACCTCTCTCAATTATTTTTCAATGGTCTTGGGAATCTGGAGAGGTCCCAGTAGACTGGAAGCTGGCAAATGTTGCGCCAATTTTAGAGAAGGGCAAGAAAGAGGACCCTGGCAGCTACAGGCCTGTCAGTCTCACATCAGGGCCTGGTAAAATTATGGAGAAGATGATCCTTGAAGTTAGTGAAGCGCACCTGGGGGACAATGCTGTCATTGGTCCCAGCCAACATGGGTTCACGAGGGGAAGGTCCTGCCTAACAAATTTGATTTCCTTTTATGATAAAGTCACCCGTCTAGTCTATCAGGGGAAACCATCTGACGTGATCTTTTTGGATTTCAGTAAAGCTTTTGACACAGTTTCCCATAGGATCCTACTGGACAAAATGTCCAGCATACAGCTAGACAAAAGCATCTTACGATGGGTGAGCAATTGGCTGACAGGCAGGGCTCAAAGGGTTGTGGTAAATGGGGCTGCATCAGGCTGAAGGATGGTCACTAGTGGGGTCCCCCAGGGCTCCATTTTATGGCCAGGTCTCTTCAATGTTTTTATAAACGATTTGGATGTAGGACTAGAAGGTGTTTTGAGCAAATTTGCTGATACTAAACTTGGAGGAGTTGTTGACTCTGCTGAGGATGGAAAGGCCTAGCAGAGAGATCTGGACAGATTGGAGAGCTGGGCAATCACCAAACACATCAAGTTTAACACGAGCAAGTGCCGGGTCCCGCACCTGGGACGGGGCAGCCCTGGCTATATGTACAGACTGGGCGACGAGACGCTGGAGAGCAGCCCCGCAGAGTGGGATCTGGGGGTTGTGGTTGACAGCAAGCTGAACATGAGCCAGCAGTGTGCCCTGGCAGCCAGGAGGGCCAAGCGTATCCTGGGGTACATCAAGCATGGCGTCGCTAGTCGGTCGAGGGAAGTGATTGTCCTGCTCTACTCTGTGCTGGCACGGCCTCACCTCGAGTACTGTGTGCAGTTTTGGGCACCACAGTACAAAAAGGATGTGAAACTATTGGAGACTGTCCAGAGAAGGGCTACAAAGATGGTGAAGGGCCTAGAGGGGAAGACGTATGAGGAGTGGATGAGGGCACTTAGCCTGTTCAGCCTGGAGAAGAGGAGGCTGAGGGGAGACCTCATCGCAGCCTACAGCTTCCTTGCGAGGGGTAGTGGAGGGGCAGGCACCTATCTATTCTCTTTAATGACCAATGATAGAACCCAAGGGAATGGTGTCAAGCTGTGACAGGGGAGGTTCAGGCTGGATTTTAGGAAGAGGTTCTTAACTGAGAGTTTTGTCGCACACTGGAACAGGCTCCCCAGGAAAGTAGTCACAGCACCAAGCCTGTCAGAGTTTACAAAGTATTTGGACTGTGCTCTTAGTCATGTGGTCTGAATTTTTGGGTAGACCTGTGTGAAGCCAAGAGTTGGACTCGGTGATCCTTATGGGTCCCTTCCAACTTGGGTTATTATATGATTCTATGAAAATAACTGCTGGATTTGCAAACAGATGCCTAGGAATACTAAAAAGCCCTTGTTTCTGCTATTCTGTTACCAGCAGCAATCGTCTCTGGATTCTCTAGATCTCTAAAAGCGATGGATTTTGCCCAGCCCTGGAAGAGAATAGATTTTGAAGTTGAGCTTCCTACACGTAATCCTGGTTACAATATAACTTGTTATCAAAGGTGTCTTTTAAAAAATACTGATGGAAATTCAGAGAGCAGTAATACTGAACCTAGGTGTGGAAATGTTACCTGTGATGTAGGAAATTATTCATATTGTTCCGAATGTGGTAATTACAGGAGTGCTAATATATATAATGCACACCAAAAACCGCGCGGGAATCATTTGGTAACTGGATGACCAGTCCCGAACTACAAAGGGTGGTATTGGCTATGTGGTAATAGGGCCCGGTAGGTGTTGCCCCTAGGATGGAAGGGAGCTTGCACCCTGGGGGCAATAATTCCAAACATAACCATTGTTGAGGATATTCAAAGCCAAAGCACAGGCATCCTTGGGACCCACCTACCCAGAATCAAGAGGACTTCCTCTAGTGGAGAGAGGAATAGCGTTTCAAAGTTTTGTGAGGTGGTTTTTCCCTTGGTTAGGGGTGAATGAATTAGAAAAAGACATTGTGAATATCTCAGCTGTAGTCAAAGAATTAGAAAATAGCACTCTAGATGCGATCCAGGCACTGCAAGAGGAGGTGACAAGTCTGTTAAAGATGGTATTCCAGAATCTACTGGTACTGGATTTATTACTGGCCTTGCACTTTGCAACTTGCAACTTGCCAGTTGCTGTATGTATGTAGACCAAACGGGGCGAATTGAGACTGATCTCAGAAATATTAGGGAGAAAACCAAGATCTTACATGAGGTGGCCCAAGACGACACTTCGTGGCGATTTAGAGACATTCGGGAAAAATTGACCTCGTGGTTGCCTGGATGGGATTGGCTCAAGCAACTATTTGATAGTATTCTAGTAATAATAGTACTGTGTATTTTGATCTGCTTGCTTATTCCTTGTATTATTCCTTGTATGACATATCAAAAATGTATGTTCTTGGCAGAGACTGTCATCTCCCATGACATCCGAAGAAAAATATTGTGCCCTAATGTTGGAAAAACTCGAGTGGGGGATGTGAAGAGGTTCAAAACCAACAATAGGAGTAAGAAAAGACGAAGGGGGAACTGTAAGAATTAAAGTTATGTTTTTGCAGTGCAAAATTCCACTAACTTTGCATATTTAAAAGCGATTGCACAGGGAATGTTAGTCATATAAAACTGCACATACAGGGCATAGTAACAAGCGTCGGGTAGGTTGTGAACCTATAGTACTCAGCCAATGAGGAATCAAGCATCGGGTAATAGGGGATATAGGGCTACGATACACTTCTGCTGCACACCCCTCCTTGCAGGACACCTGCCATTGCAATTGTGAATAAATCAGCTTCACAAGAGACCCTGTCTTAGAAAATTATTGGGATATTTCTCACAACAATGAACAGATTCCCAGAGATCCAGATGAAGTCAAGTGCACACAACCCATGTGGCAGAAATTTGTACGGAGCGCACTGTTGTTGTATGCCAATTCATTGGCAGTAATGACCTGGGAAGACGTATATGGTCTGAATTTTTGGGTAGACCTATGTGGTGCCAGCAGTTGGACTCAATGATTCTTATAGGTCCCTTCCAACTCGAGATATTCTATGATTCTATGAGTACAGATGCACAAATAACATAATATACCCTCAGTCTAGTCGCGTTCCATCTACCCTTTTTAGATACCAGCTAGGGTTAAAGAGAACCTTTTATTGGCCCACATATTTAATTAGGTAAGGACCTGTGTTGAAGATGGAAGGAGTTAGATTAATGGGAGGCAGAGTTGGTACAATTTCAAACATCTGTAGGGGCAGAGACTTCTTACCCTTTGCAGTTGACATAGATGTTGCTGTAACGATCATAAATTCAAATAGTAATTTGGTGTCTCTGTAACCCCAAAGATGGTACATAATTATAGGTTTGGTGAAAGTAAAATTGTGCCAACAGTCGGAATTTGGTTCGGTTATTTTGTTACAGTCAGTACTATAATTTTTGGGTCTGGAAGAATCAGCATAAATTGTCTTAATTTCAGTCGGCCTATTGTAAGTAGACCCATTAGTTATTCGGCAACTGATTTGTATTGTCTGACCTGAAGTGGCTTGGAGATCAGCCATCCAAAGAGAATCATTACAACCCATTCATCTTTTGAAAATATTTTGTTTACATGTAAAACTGAAGTAGTGAGATTTAGGTCCTTTTTGTTTTGAGATGTTCCAACACTTGCACTATACTGTGACAATGTGACAGTTCCAAGGGTCATTATGAGATGTCACAGTGTCACAGTGAGATGTCTCAGCTCCATGCACAACCACAGTAACTAAGTTTTCCCTGACGGCACGTGTTCCCATAATTCCAGCGTATTTAACATGGGCTTGGGACCATGGCCATTCTGGGTCTTTCTGGCTACAAACCAAATGGGTTTGCATTAAGGTCAGGGTGAAGCATAGTTTTAGCAATCCAAACTGCTGATTTGTGATTCTCCAGCTGTCCACATGCAGTTCACTCAGGATTCCTGTGAACACAAAAGGAAATAAAATATGCTTGGTTGTATTCAACCAGCAGGATTAAAAAGAGGGTGAGATCCACTGGGTGCTAATCCGGTGTACATTTCCTGAACAATCTTTGGCTTCCCATGCATAGGGGTTTAGTTGAGCAGTGTTCTCTGAGTGTTTTCCATTGTGTCTCTTACACTTTCCTGACTTTTTCCGTCTATCAGGATGTGAAACAGGAATCTCTGCTAAGATTTTTGCAAAAGCATTGTGAGCAATTGTGGGGGAATGTTTATATCCTTGAAGAAGCCTATTATAGTATAATAGTATAATCCAAGTATATTGGATTCCTTTTCACGTGAAAGCAAACTGTGCTTTATCCTGTTCAAGAAGAATCATTAAGAACATATCTTTAACATCTAAGGCACCCATCCAAGGATGGGCAGTGACTTGTATCAATGTCACTATTTCTGCCATGTTCAGAACCGTGGCAGTTAAAGGTGTGGTATTAGCATTTAACTGTAATCTACTATAAAATGCCATTGCCTGGTTGGTTTCTTTACTGGCCACACTAGTGAATTGTAGGGTGAATAGGTCCTTTTAATAATGCCTCTTTCTTCCAATTCTGTTACCACCCTGTCAATTCCCATAAGCGGGTAGACTTTGGAATGGAGTTGTGTTTTGGTATTATAAGTTAATTTCCAAGTCACCTCAGGCAATTATTCCACACAGTTAACTGCATCAGAGGCTGAAGTGAGCCTAACTAGGAATGAGTGGCAAAAGCACCCCATTGTGACTGGCCCAGAAGCTCTGTGCATCCTTGGCATAGACTACCTCAAGAGAGGGTACTTCAAGGGTCCAAAAGGGTACTGATGGGCTTTTGGCATAGCTTCCTTGAGCACAAAGATTAAGCAGCTTTCTGCCCTGCCTGGTCTCTCAGAAGACCCTTCTGCTGTAGGATTGTTGAGGGTTGAAGAACAGCAAGTGCAAATTGCTACAATGGTGCACTGGCGGCAATATCGTACCAACAGAGACTCCCTGATTCCTATCCATGAGTTGGTTCATTGTCTGGAGAGCCAAGGAATGATCAGCAAGACTTGCTCGCTCTTTAATTGTCCCATATGGCCAGAGTGAAAGTCTAACTGGAGAGTGGAGACTAATGGAGACTATCATGACCTGAATGAAGTCACGCCACCGCTGAGTGCTGCAGTGCCGGACATGCTAGAACTTCAATACGAACTAGAGTCAAAGGCAGCCAAGTGGTATGCCACAACTGATATCGCTAATGCATTTTTCTCCATCATTTTAGCAATAGAGTGTAGGCCACAGTTTGCTTTCACTTGGAGGGGCGTCCAGTACACCTGGAATCGACTGCCCTGGGGCTAGAAACATGGCCCTACCATTTGACATGGACTGATCCAGACTGGAACAGGGGAAAGCTCCTGAACACCTGAAATATATTAATGACATAATTGTGTGGGGGCAACATGGCAGAAATTTTTGAGAAAGGGAAGAAAATAATCCAAGTCTCCTGAAAGCTGATTTTGCCATTAAACAGAGTAAGGTCAAAGGACCTGAACAGGAGATACAGTTTTTAGGAATAAAATGGCAAGACTGAAGTTGTCAGATTCCAATGGATGTGATAAAAAAAAAAATAACAGCTATGTCTCTGCAAAGTTTCAAAATGGAAACACAAGCTTTCTTGTCACCCCAACTGCTGGTGCTGGGCAGGACTCTCTACACATCATGCAACTGATGCTATGTGAAGTAAGGGTGTTATATCTATCACACAACAGGCTCAAATAGGAAATCTCAGTCTCCCAGGAATCTTGGAAGTGATCATGGACTGTCCCAAGGTCAGGGACTTTGGAATATCGCTAGAGAAGGAGGTGACATGTGCTGAAGAGGCCTCACTGTATAGTAAACTAGCAGAAGATAAGAAGCAATATGCTCTGTTCACTGATGGGTCCTGTCATATTGTGGGAAAGCATCATTGGTGGTAGGTTGCTGTCTGGAGTCCTACACAAGTTGCAGAAACTGCTGAAGGAGAAGGTGAACTGAGCCAATTTGCATAAGTGAAGGCCATCCAGTTGGCTATAGATATTGCTGAATGGGAAAAGTGGCCAGTGCTCCCTCTCTATACTGATTCATGGATGGCAGCAAATGCCCTGTAGGGGTGGTCACAGCAATGGAAGCAGAGCAACTGGCAATGCAGAGACAAACCCATCTGCGCTGCCACATTGTGGCAAGATATTGCTGCCTGGGTAGAGAACCTGTTTTGTAAAAGTATGCCACATAGATGCTCACGTACCCAAGAGTCCGGCCACTGAAGACCATCAAAATAACCAGCAGGTCGATCAGACTGCTAGTACTGAAGTGGCTCAGGTGGATCTGGACTGGCAACATAAGTGTGAGTTCTTTATTATTTTATTTAACCGTGAATGTGAAACATGCTGCAATCAAGCAAGTCAAGAGGTTAAAGCCACTTTGGTTTGGAGGACAATGGCTGAAATATGGGGAGGCATGGCAGATTTATTATATCACACTCCCACAAACCCGCAACGGCAAGCGCCATGTGCTTACAATGGTGGAGGCAACCACTGGATGGCTGGAAACATATCCTGTGCCCCATGCCATTGCCTACAACACTATCCTGGGCTTTTAAAAACAAGTCTTATGGCAACACAGCACCCCAGGAACAATTGAGTCAGACAATGGGGCTCATGTCCAAAACAACCTCATAGACACTTGGACTAAAGAACATTGTACTGTGGGTGTATCGCATCCCCTATCATGCACCAGCATCCAGGAAAATCGAGTGCTATAATGGACTGTTAAAGACTATGCTGAGAGCCATGGGTGTTGAAACATTCAAACATTGGGATACACATTTGGCAAAGGCCACCTGGTTAGTCAACACTGCCAACCAACCCGGACCTGCCCAGTGAAACCTGTTACGTACTGTAAAAGGGGATAAAGTCCCTGTAGTGCATGTAAAGAACACGTTGGTGAAGGCAGTCTGTGTTTATCCTGCCTCAGGAAAGACAAACCCATCGGTGGGACTGCTTTTGCTCAGGGACCTGGGTGCATTTGATGGATAATGCAGAACGATGGGGAAGTCCAATGAGTACCTCAAGGGGATTTAATGTTGGGTGAGAATAGCCAATGATTTGAATCATATGATATTAATTGATATATGATACTGCATGTCATCACTACTATGATTGGTGTATGCCATATTAATAGTATCACAGTAAGAGTCACCCAGATAATGACAAATGAATTTTGATGGAACCAAGCAAATTGCAGTGGTGATAGAACTGGACAAGCGCAACAGTATTGGAACCAGAGCTGGCCTCTGCATGGAACAATCCAACACGATTCATCATCTCTCCTGCCCTGATGGACTGCTATGACAGATGGAACCCAAAGTCATGGACTAAACAAATTCAACGGACATTTTAGAGGGATGACCCATACACCAAAGGAATATCTGTGTGTATATATCAGAAGACAGGAAAGTTTGTGGTGATTAATTGGGATGTACTGGAAAGTTTGAGACCCAAGCCTGACATAAATCATATGCGATAAAGGGTGGGTATTATCCTGGTTTTGGTTAGGATAGAGTTGATTTTCTTTATAGTGGCTGGTATGTTGCTGTGTTTTTTTATTTAGGAGAAAATTCATGCTGAGAACACACTGATGTTTTAGTTGTTGCAGAGAAGTGCTTACACTAAGCCAAAGACTTTTCAGCTTCTCATACTGCCCTGCCAGCGAGGAGGCTGGGGGTGCACAAAAAGCTGGGAGTAGACAGAACCAGGACAGCTGACCCAAACTGGCAAAAGGGATATTCCATACCATATGACATCAAGTGGAATGATAACAACTGGAAGAATAAAACTAGGGGGATGTGGCTGGGGTTGGAGGGGGAGCTACTGTTGTTCAGGGACTTGCTGGGCATCGGTGGCCTGTGGTAAGCTATTGCATTGTGCATCACTTCTTTTATTTATATACATATATATAATTATTATTATTTAATTTACTATTTTTTCCTGTCTTATTAAATTGTCTGTCTCAACCCTTTTTTTCAATTCTCTACCCCATCCCACTGGCAGGGAGTGAGCGAAGTGCTCTGTGGTGCTCAGTTGCCTGTTGTGTTAAACCACAACATCAGGTTATAGAAATAACCAATTGTGAGGTAAAAACACTAAATGTATTTATTGTTTATACTGAAACATAACAGCAGAAATGGAGAGGATGAATTTGTTCTTAGACTCATCTTTTTATATTCTTTTAAACAGATTGACCTGGAGAGCATATTTTCACTTAATCCAGATCTTGCACCTGATGATGATACTGAACCTAGTCCAGAGACACCACCACCACCTATTCCATTAGCCAAAGTAAATAGAATTGTGAAGGTTGGTAGTACCTATGTAATGCGTTCATATTAAACTTACAGGACTTCTGTAATTTTGTTATGTTTTAATTTTTAAATCTAATTTTTGTCTGTGGAGCTACTTGATAAATGTGTTCTCCATTCACCATAGGTAAAAAAGGATTTCTAAAAATTTTCTATGAACAGGTTTGGCAAGGAGGGAGTTGGGGACTAATATTCATATAACAAGGTATAGTTCAAGGAAAAATATACAAAAGAAGGTTGATTTGAAAAAGTACATATAGCAGTCTCCACCCAAGACTCTTCAAGGAGGGATTTGGAAATAATTACCTCTCTGTATTGCTGATGTTGTGTTAGAAACAGAGGTGGGGCTGCAGTTAAAATTTTCAATAATAAGGTGATCAAATAATGGAGATTTCTTTCTTTATAGAGTCGACGAGCTGTGGCACCTATTAAGAATGATACCTCTGCTAGAGATAACAGAGGTAAATGTTATATCTTTCCATTTCAAGGAAGCAAATATATGGGAACATTTTAACGTCCTGCTCATCTAAAATTCTTTAATAAAACTGCATTTCTAATTCAGTATGTACGCATGTGACATAGAACATCATTCCTAGAATTGATGTAGGTACATCATTCCTAGAATTACTTCTATGTGTATTTAGGAATAGGTACTGTATGAATATTATTTATGTGCAAGTTTAAGCAATATAGCATTAGGAGATTTGTGAATTTGTGAATGAACTAAAGGTACAAAAATTTGAAGTTAATTATCCTACAATAAATGATGCATGGACTTTTTCAAATTAAAACATCCTCAGTTTGCTTTAGCTTGAGTGTTTCAATATACTATAAGTAGTGCACTTAGAATTCTTACTCTTTCAATTTTTAAGCTTAATTTTCTAACAGTCTGTGTATAAACATTAATTCAAAGAACATTTAAACCCTACACATTATTTCCCTACAGAAAAATCTATTAAAAATGTGGAATTATCACAGGCGGATAGGTGAAATGAAGTATGTGTTAGATGACTACAGATGTAATGCATCTATAATATGAGAAGAAATAGTTATTGCTTAATGTTCTCATTTTGTCTCCTGTACTGAGCATAATTATCTTGTATTGGTGATGGCAATGATTCTTTCAGACATTAATCTAGTGCCATTTGTGGTGGTTTTACTCAGGTGGGCAGCCAAGTAAAAATGATTCGTAAAAAAAAAAGATTCGTAAAAAAGAGTAGGGAGATAGCAAGATGTGTTGCCTATTACTAACAAGCTAGAGAAGTGAGGAACAAATGAAAGAAACCAGAAAAACCCTCCCCCCCATCCACCCTCTTCCACCTCCTCCCCCCGAGCGGCACAAGGGAACAGGGGTTGTCTTCAGCCTATAGCACTTTGTCTCCACTGCTCCTTCTCAGTCACTCTCTTCCCCTGCTCCAACGTGGGTTCCCTCCCATGGGATGCAGTCGTTCCCAAACTGATCCTGTGTGGGCTTCCCACAGGCATCAGCTCTTCAAGAACTGCTCCAGATATGGGTCTATATACCGGGTTCAATCGGTCAGGAGCAAACTGCTCCAGTCTGGGTCCCCCACGGGCAGCAGCTCCTGCCAGGTCACCTGCTCCTGCGTGGGCTCCTCTCCACGGGCTACAGGTCTGGCCTGGAGTCTGCTCCAGCGGGGGTCCTCCACAGGTCGCAGCCTCCATCGGTGCAGGTCAACCTGTTCCACCGTGGTCTTCTCCACAGGCTGCAGCGTGGAACCCCTCTCCACTGTGGTACTTAATGGGCTTCAGGGGGACAGCCTGCTTTACCATGGTCCTCACTACAGGCTGCAGAGGACTTCTGCTCCGGTGCCTGGAGCACCTCTCCCCCTCCTTCTTCACTGACCTTGGCACCTGCAAGGCTGTTTCTTACTCCACTCTTTCTCCCAGCTGCTGTTTTTAATTTTTTTTTCAAACGAATATGGTCTCAATTTGAGACATTTTATTGATGATCTGTCCTCACATCTATACAAGTTTTTAGAGGCCTAACCTCAAGTACTGTGTGCAGTTTTAGGTGCCACAGTATAAGAAAGACAAAACTATTAGAGAGTGTCCAAAAGAGGACTACAAAGATGGTGAAGGGTGTAGAGGGGAAGATGTATGAGAAACAGCTGAAGTCACTTGGTTTGTTCAGGTTAGAGAAAAGGAAACTAAGGGAAGACCTCATCGTGATCTACAGCTTCCTCACAAGGGGGAGCGGTGGGGCAGGCACGAGGAGGGCGCGACAGGACCCAGTGGAATGGCATGAAGCTGTGACAGGGGAGGTTCAGGCTGGATGTTAGGAAAAGGGTCTTCACTGAGGGGGTGGTTGGGCACTGGAACAGACTCCCCAGGGCAGTGGTCATGTCACCAAGCCTGTCAGAATTCAAGAAGTGTTTGGACAACACTGTCAGGCATATGGTATGATTTTTAGGTGGTCCTGTGTGGAGCCAGGAGTTGGACTCTATAATCCTTGTGGGTCCCTTCTAACTCGGGATATTCTATCATTCTATGTCATTTGTAGTAAATGATCCGTTTTGTATGGATTAACCTTGTAACTTGCTTTTTAATAGGTACTATGCATCTTACTGTTCACAGCCTACCTAAGGATTAGTTCTTTGTTCATCTTGCAATTAAGCTTTTCTCAGCATACGGTCTTGTTTAGTGGAGTTAATTCATGCTGTAAAGTAGATCTCCTATGATGTTTGGGACTTTGTCTTGTCTATCCCATTTGATACCTGTTTCCATAGTTGTCTCCATGTTGTACATTGTACTGGCCTTTGGAATGTCATCTCTAAGCTATTAATCAAAGCTGTTACCTTCACTTTCATGCTTTTCTGTCAGACCTCATTAGTAGCACGTACAAGAAACTGGCCAGCTGAAGCAGAGGTGCTTGAAGCAACTCTTTGAAAAAACAACTTAAAATATTCAGCTCTATCAGAGAGGCTTGCATGCTCACTACTCCCGCTGCATTCACTGGGAACAGATATCACTCTGCATTTTTCGAAATTAGCATCCTTATCACATAGGGAATCCATGCATAAATTTAGGTAGACATGTCAATTGTATCCATATCCCTTTTAATATGGTGTCAAAAAGGTTTGATTTTTCACTTGTAGATTGAGCTGCACTTGGCTGCCTTTCATTTCTATCCCTCTATTCCTCCAGATATTGTAGGCCTCCAGATATTTTATTGTGTGGGACAATTTTCTAATTTCTAGAGACTGCGAAACAGCAGGGTCATTTTCTTGCTGTGTTTTTGGGCATAATCACAATATAAATAAAATTGCAGCACTTACGGACAGCATATCTCCAAGTACATACTATGTACATAATAAGTTGTACTAATTCTGTAGTAGAGTATTTAAAAATATGCTTGGGCAGCATTGGTATTTCATGTTGTGTTGGTATATAACACTAGGATAAAAAAAGGCTGCATACCAAATGTCTTTAATGACATTTGACTTTCCATCTATCTGACAAATAACTTTCCATATGTATATTTCCATATATATGGTCCCCCCTGGCCCCACAAAATTGTTGTGTCTCAAAATGGTCCTTGTTTTATCTTGTCATACTAAAACACTTCAAAACTGGATAGAAATGTTATTTCTAGATCAGCTTTGTGCTTTTCGTCTGCAGTGGTTGGTTCTGCACGTGCACGGCCCACTCGGCTTCCAGAACAATCTTCCTCCTCACAACAGAATGGTAGTGTTCCAGATATATCTCCAGTTCAAGCTGCAAAAAAGGACTTTGGACCCCCTTGTATGTAAACCATGTGTCAAAGATTCTTTCATTCTTGGCATTACATGTACATTCTCTTGGATTATGTTGTTTTCCATAAATGACAAATGGTCTATATACACAATTGTCTGTAGGCTTCCTTACAAAGCTTTTTCAGAGCACTGGGGCACTAGTATTTATAATTTTTTTTTTCCTTTATATTTTTTTAAACCATGAATGTGGTTTGTTTTAAATTGCTTGGGCTTTCTTTTAAAACAAACCAAGAGTTCACATGTATGTGTTCAAGTGTTTTTAAGGGTCACTGTCCTTATATTTTTGGTTGTGTAATTATTGCCCCATTCCCATAATTTAATTCATTTATTCTATAAATTTTAGAAATTAAATTGCAGTAATTATTTTGTACTAATACTGATTTGCTTGAATATATAATTGATATAAATGCATTCTAATTATTGATAAATTAATATAATTGAAGTGTAGTGTAAATACTAAATCCATGCATGTAACACAGAAAATATTTTAAATTATATAATTTTCTTTAAGCACGTAGAAAATCTAATTGTGTAAAAGAAGTTGAAAAATTGCAAGAGAAACGTGAAAAAAGAAGATTACAACAGCAGGAACTTAGAGAAAAAAGAGCTCAGGTCAGTATTTTGTGCTTAGATGGCACTTTTTTCATTCTTAAATACTTTTTATGAACTGATAAACTTCAAAATAAATATTTTCATCCTGCATATAAGTTTGACAAATATTTTTGGTGCATAGTTGCACTCTGCATAGTTGCACTCTGATAACCATTAGATGTTTTTCCCCCTCTTTTGCTCTCTACAGAAATAATTACTTATTTTTCCATGTGTTATTTCAAAATCAAGTGCTGCTGATGGCTATTTCTCAGTGAAAACATATTGATTTAAAAATAATCAAGCCTTTGGCTTTTAGATAGGGCTTTTATTCTACAGGAGATATTTCAACGTTATAAATTGTTCTTTATGATCTTCGATGCTTTGTAGGAGATATATTTGAGGTTAAAAAAAAACACTGTTCAAACTTGAAATCTGTTATGAATTTATAGTTTAGCTTTGCATCATGCAGGCAGCTTGGCAGTGAGTTGTTGGAAACTTTTGTGAAAGAAATGAAGCTGCTAATCCTGTGAGAAAAATATCTGAAAAATATCTCTTGATATTAAATTAGTTTCTGTCACAAAAAGCTTTAGCACAACTAGTAGTATGATCTTGTTGGCAAGCTTGCCTGTATGTGTTAGTATCTTTAAAGAGATGCTACCAATGCACAACTGACTTGAGAAGTACCACCACTAAGTAATTCAGCCAATTTACTTCATGCTTTAATGATGTTTCTAAACTCACCTAAAATGACCTATGCTGAATTCATGTTCTCAAAATTAAACAAATGCAAAACATTAATATGTCTTTAAGTGTGAGGGGAAAAAATGGTTTATATATTAAAAATTCTTTGATATAGTAGTATACCTAAAGTTTTCTCTTCAGCACTTCTGTGAAGACTTCCTTTTCACCTGAGTCTTAAACTTCTGCATGAGAAGGTTCTGGTTGTCTTGATGACCTCTACCAGTGCTTTGTGTAGTCTGTTGTGAAATCCAGCAATAATTAGGCAACTGTCTTCTAGTGGACAAAACCTTTAAATAGAGAAGAACATTAGGGAAATACTTTTTCCATAATAAGCAGCTCAATTTTAGAGGTAACATTTCATCAGTAATTCATTTTGTATGGACTTACTGTAAGTAGTTTTAATTTCACTGTAGTTAGGATTAAGAACTTGAAGGTGCAGTCAAATACTGATTAGCAGGGTGCAGTGTTTTTACCCTGCTGGGCAGCTGAATTCCACCACAACCACTCTCACACTCCCCCTTCTCAAAGGGAAAGGGAGAGAAAATATGATGAAAAGGGCTCAAGGGTTGAGAGAAGGACAGGGATATCACCCACCAATTATCATCATGGGCAAAACAGACTCAGCATAGGGAGATTAATGTAATTTATTGCCTATCACTAGCTGACTAGAACACTGAGAAACTAAAAGCAAACTTAAAAAAAAACCACACAACCATCCACCCTCTTCTACGTCCTCCCCCCAAGCAGCTCAGGGGAACAGGCAATGGGGATTATGGTCAGTCCATAACGCTTTATCTGAGACCCTTCTTCATGGTCACTCTCTTCCCCTGCTCCAATGTGGGGGTCCCTCCCATGGGATGCAGCCCTTCCTGAACTGATCCTACATGGGCTTCCCATGGGCAGCAGCTCTTCGAGAACTGCTCCAAATATGTGTCTGTACCACAAAGACCAACTTTTAGGAACAAACTGCTCCAACATGGGTCCCCCACAGGCAGTAGTTCCCAACAACTCACCTACTCCTTCATGGGCTCCCCTCCACAGGCTGGAGCCTGCTCCTGCAGGGGCTCTCTATGGGCTACAGCCTCCTTCAGGCCAGATCCACCTGCTCCACCATGGTTGCAATATGGAAGTCTGCTCTGCCATGGTACACCACGGGCTGCAAGGGGAACAAACTGCTCCACGGGCCACAGGGGTACCTGGAGCACCTCCTCCCCCTACTTTCTGTGCTGATCTTGGTGTCTGCAGGGCTGTTTCTCACTCCTCACTCTCCCAGCTGCTGTTGCATTGCATTTTTTTTTTCCCTTTTTAAAATATGCTCTCACAGAGGCTCTCACAAACACCGTTGTCCATTGTCTCGGGTTGTCCTGAAATGGTGTAAAAACTCTCAGGAAAGACATTTGAATTATTCTACAGTTTGCCCAGCTCTGGATTAGCAAGGCTTAGGGAGGCTCCATGCGTGAGCTCTTACATCTCTTTTCACCAAGGTACTTGTGGTTTCAGATTTACAGACGAGAGGGCTTATGAGCCTGGATGTAGCATATTTGGATTGCTTCTGCTTTTAGGGGCATCTGGGAGTACTAGAAAAGTTTCCAATGGATTCAAGTCACCATAGGAGTTAACTTAGGACCAGTAGTAGGATCAGCCTCCTTTAACCAATTCAAATCCCTTTAGAGCAGCTGGAGTACCTGCACTGTGCTCTCCAGCATTTTGTATCTGTATAATATTCTATCCATTTGTTTGTTGGACTGCCTTATGTCAGATTAAGAAGCATTGACTGTAATGTATTGTCCTGGTTTTGGCTAGGATAGAGTTAATTTTCCTCCTAGTAGCTGGTAGGGTGCTGTGTTTGGCATTTAGGATGAGAATGTTGATATCATGCTGATGTTTTAACTGTTGCAGAGCAGTGCTTACACTAAGCCAAGGACTTTTCAGCTTCTCACCCTGTCCTGCCAGAGGGCAGGCTAGGGGTGCAGCAGGAGCTGGGAGGGGACAGAACCAGGAGAGATGACCCAAAATGGCCAAGGGGGTACTCCATACCATCTTACATCATACTGAACAATTAATATGGGATGGCTGGCTGGGGTGGGGGGAGCAGCTGCTCAGGGATAGGCTGGGCATCGGTCAGCAGGTGGTGAGCAATTGCATTGTGCATCACTTCTTTTGTACACATTATTATTAGTAGTACTATTATCATTATTATTATTTTCCTTTATTTTCTGACCTAATAAACTGTCTCTCTCTCAACCCACAGGCTTTCATTTCTTTCTGATTCTCTTTCCCCATCCCAGAGAGGGAAGGGGGAGGGGGAGCGAAGGGCTGTGCGGTGCTTAGCTGCCAGCCGAGTTAAACCAAAACATGCACTGTTGTTGTGCATTTGTTTGGTAGTGTTTCTTTTGTGTGAAGATTCTGACAAAAGGTGGGAGTCATTTCTCTTCCTTACAAGTAGATGTGTAGTGAGTCCTTGTGGTGGTTTTGCTCAGGTGGACAGCCATGTTCCACCATGGCCACTCTCTCACTTTCCCTCCTCAAAGTGGAAGGGGGAGAAAATACAATGCAAAGGGCTCAAGGGTTGAGATAAGGATGGGGAGATCGCTCAACAATTCTTGTGATGGGCAAAACAGACTCAAAGTAGGGAGATAGTAAGATTTATTGCCTATTACTAACAAGCTAGAGAAGTGAGAAACAAAGGAAAGAAACCAAAAACACCTTCCCCCATTCAGCCTCATCCACTTCCTCCCCCCAAGTGGCGCAGGGGAACAGGGGAATGGGGGTTGTAGTCAGTCTATAGCACTTCGTCTCCGCTGCTCCTTCTCGGTCACTCTCTTCCCCTGCTCCAACGTGGGGTCCCTCCCACGGGACACACTCCTTCCTGAACTGATCCTGCATGGGTTTCCCAAAGGCAGCGGCTCTTCAAGAACTGCTCCAGATATGGGTCTGTACCAAGGGGTCCATCCGTCTGGAGCACACTGCTCCAGTCCAGGTCCTCCACAGGCAGCAGCTCCTGCCAGGTTACCTGCTCCTGCGTGGTCTAATCTCCATGGGCTACAGGTCTGGCTACAGGTCTGGCCTGGAATCTGCTCCGGCAGGGGTCCTCCACAGGCCGCAGCCTCCTTCAGTGCAGGCTGCACAGGCTGCAGCTTGGAACCCTGCTCCACCTTGGTACACCATAGGCTGCAGGGGGACAACCTGTTCCACCATGGTCCTCACCACAGGCTGCAAGGGAACTTCTGCTCCGGCGCCTGGAGCACCTCTCCCCCTCCTTCTTCACTGACCTTGGCACTTGCAAGGCTGTTTCTCACTCCTCTCTCTCTCCCAGCTGCTGTTCCCCAGCAGGTTTTTTTCCTTGTCTTAAATATGCTCTCACAGAGGCACGAACATCGCTTATTGGCCTGGCTCTGGCCAGCGACGGGGCCCTTATCTAACATGGGGCAGCTTCTGGATTCTTCTCACAGAAGCCAGCCCTATGGCGCCCCCGTTACCAAAACCTTGCCACGTAAACCCACTACAGTCCTGAATTTAAAATTATTTTCTATTATATGGCAACCAAAAATTTTAAAAAGAAGTTATATAATTGCTTTCATTTATGATCAGTAGATTACCTTCATCAGAACATTTGTTGATGTATATTTTATTTTTCTTTTAAGTAAATTTAGAAGGCATTGAAATTAGTCCATTTCATGTAAAAATGTAAGAAATGTTGTTGTTTACCTCCCTAGGATGTTGATGCTACAAACCCAAATTATGAAATTATGTGTATGATAAGAGATTTCAGGGGAAGTTTGGATTATAGACCACTGACAACTGCTGATCCTGTAAGTACCCCAGGCTATGTGGAAATTTTGTGTCTGTATGTTTTTCTGTGTTTTTTTGTTTTTGGTTTTTTTTTTTTCAGTGTATGAATATACTTCTGCCTGTAAACATAAAAAATAAGTAACTTAGTGTATATTAGTATTCTTTATAGCATGGGTTTATTTTTTCAGAATCCTTAAGTGACATTATCAGACCATTTCAATGGTGTATCCACCCTGTTACAGCTTGGTTTGCTTACTGTGTTGCAAGATGTACCATGTACTCTACAGGATCAGATCATTATCTACAGGGAGTTTGGTTATTCTTAATGTATGGTTCTCCCTTTCAGTTTCTTGGTTATTGTGCAAACATGGTGGGCTTTTGTACATTCAGATGACTCCTGAATTGGAAATTTCTTAATTTAAATGATTAGTTAATTAATTCAAAAACAGAGGTAAAATATCCTGCAACTGGAACTGAGGTATAGTTCACTGAAAGATTCTTTCTTTTATAGATTGATGAGCACAGGATATGTGTTTGTGTACGAAAACGACCACTCAATAAAAAAGGTATGACTGCTTAAGATTTTCCAGAATTCTTTCTCTGAAAAGCTGCTTCTGATAGCAATATTATTTGTATTGAAGAGATCTAGAATTACTAATCAATAATGAAACTCTGTTATACTAGACAATATGTATGAGGGACACATATAATTCATAGATTTATCATAACCTGGATGAAGACAGGGAGAAAAGTAGTTTAACTGTCACTATTAGGATCATCATTCATTTAAACTATCTTTTAAGTAAACTCCTGATCGGTGAGCTACCCAATGAAAGCTTTTCTACACATTTTTTTATACATGTATTTTTTTATATATTTTCAAGTGGTCTTGAATCAGATGTTAAGGGAAAAGTTCAGGTGGTGCCTAAATGTTGGTGTCCTGTGAGATGTTAGGTACCCAGGGGTATTCAAGACATCCTATGGCTAGTGGATTACAGACAAACTGGAGACTTGCATCTCCTGGAACTGCAGCTCAGGACTGGGCTAAATACCCTAGAGCATATGAAATGGCACTAAACACCTCTTTTTAGGTACTGGAATCACTCCCTAGTGATGTTTTTGATATATGAGTAGTATTACAACTTACTGCCTGTTCATTAGGCTGGAGTCTGTATTCCAAAAAACCTTTAGGTTTTCAACTCCAGTTTAATCCCAATCTTTCCATGAAGTTCTTTACTTCAGTGGAAAATTGAGAATGGCAAATGTTTGGAAAAATAATTGGAACCTATCTGAATTCAGCACTAATTTAAGCTGATTTTCATCTTGAAAGTTGTTTCTTTCCTTTTATTTTTGTTATATATATTTATTTTTTTTTTGTTATATTCTGTTGAGCTAAAGGACTCAAAGAGCATCACTCTGGCTCTGAAACAACATAGGATACATTTAGAATTTTTATACTGTCAGAACTACATATTGAGAATTTTCTGGAGCAAGCATATCCAGAGGGATACGGGAGAATTGTATAGGAAAGGGAAAACATATGTTGATGTCAGTATATTGTTAGTTTTCTGTTACTTTGCTTTCCTTCCATGTTGCTGCTGCTTCTACATTATTTTTTACTTTTTTTTTTTTTTTTTTTTAGTTTCCTGTATTTTTTCTTTTATTGATCCGAAAGGAATGCATAATCTCAAAAACTGGTTAACTGGAACTATTTTGCACAACTTGTGTAATAAGGTCATTCAACACACAAATCTGGTAGCAGTTCAATTTCTGTTTTAGCATTGGAAGTTATCTGTAATAAAATATGACTTAGAAATCTGATACATTTGGGGAAGAACATTACCTTCTACCTGCACAGAAGATGGACAAAGTGAAATTATAGTAAATGAGAGCAAGATGTCATGAAGCATAAGTTGGAATACAGAAGTGAGATATGATTCTATGCAAGTTGCATACCTTGGGTATTAGTGGTTAGGAGCTATTAAGAAAATATTTCTGAGGAGTTTGTAGGAAGATGAGCATCTGAGTAAAAATGAGGTTGGCACTAAAATTATTTTTTATTTTTAAAAATAAGATATAATAAAAAGGTATTAATGAAATAATCTGTGCTGGGGAGGAACTGTGAAGATAATCCATTACCCCCATGATACAATTTTCTGAAAACGTACTTTATTTCTGAGACTTCATAAGAAGCAGTATGCCACATTTTAAAATTGAAGAGTATGAAAGAATCAGAGATATTAGTATGTAACCCTCCGAAGGGGGGGGGAGGGGGTTGTTTCCTTTATTATTACAATAATAACACATCAAAATATTACCTTTCCTTCTTCATGTTCTGTATTTTGAAATTCTGTAAGGTGTTCAAATCGTTTAATAGAAATCAAGTGTAAAAATCAATTTCTGTCAGTCTCATGCACATGCAAAATCATCACCAAAGACTTCAGGTGTTCTCAGCACCAATCATTTTGTGGATTGACTTTGCAGGAAGTAGGGCTTCAGACTGATATTATAAGATTTTATTTCAGTGGCATATATTTAGAATTGGGAAATGTATGGTGGGTTTCTGAAACACTACTCCAAATTTTCATCAGCAAGTAATACAGGTTGTTATAACAAATAGCTGGGAGTTATAACAAATAGCAGGTAAATGTCTTATTCCAAACAATTTTTTAAGAAATATCAGCTTTTGACTGCTTTAACTAAAAAGCTTTTTCTGTAAATAAGTTACTTTCTTTCATATATTCCTTTTCACCACTGTTCTTTATTTCTTCTCTGTGATTATTGAAGAATAATTGCATTTCATTTTATTGCAGTGCAGTTGAAATTTTGATTATATTGTGACTTGAATGCATACTCGTGTTAGTGTGTAACATCATACAATGGTAACCATTGTGCTGTTTGATCAGTATGTTGAAAAGATTTCTGATGAAAAGATTTCTGATTGAAAAAGATTTCTGATGAAAAGATTTCTGATTGTATAAAGGTACATCTAATTCTTGAACTGCATGGCTTAAGAAATTTTGCATATATATTCAAGTAGGACACATTAGTGATCTTGACCGTACACACAAAGGATCTTTATTTTTGTGCATATCATGGATCTCTGGGTTCTCTGTATTTTGCTGACTCATATCTCCTACAAGTAGCTATAAATTGTAGTGCTGTTTAGTAATTATAACCTGGGAACTCTCAACTGAAATCACTTCTAGATGGCTTTTGTTCTTTCCCAGTGATAGGGAGCATCATTAGCATTTTCAACTTTTTCTGCTTACAAGATTATTTTTAGAAAGGATTTTACTCTAGAGAAATTCTATATTAAAAACGTGAACATTAGATTCCAGAAGGAATATACAAATGGAAATCTCCATGTAGAATGAAAGCAGTATTTTCCTTTTTGGAAACTGTGAAAGCATTATTATAACTTTAGGATTTAAGGAAAATAAAAAGATAAAATTTTAAAATAAAGAAAATTATTCTAAGGATGTTAATTTCTTTGTTTTTTAAGTTGGACAGTCCAAGCGGTAGTAGACTACAGCGTCCAGTTTCTCCAGTAGAGAAGTTATTTATAATAACTCACAGGATATGGCAGTAATCTATAAAAGAGTTCATAAGCCCCAGGAAAAGAAATCCATGGAAAGTGTAATTATAGAATACATAACAAGCTAAAATAAATGATCTTTGGTTTTCTAATCAACTTTGTAACATCTTTCTTTAATTTCTAGCTGTTGGTAGAATAGGATGATTAGACTTCCCAAATGAAATCTGTTACTTAGTAGATTATTAACTAGGTATCAGAAGCCCAAGTTCATTGCACTGTTGTTACTTGGAGGAGCTGTGTTATCTGAGATGTTATAGGAGTGTAAACAATGAAAAAAAAATTAAAAAGATGTGTGTCTAGATAAATATATATTTCACTTATTTTGTAGAAACTTTAACGAAAGACCTTGATGTAATAACAATTCCTAGTAAAGATGTTGTGATGGTACATGAGCCAAAACAAAAGGTGGATTTAACAAGGTACCTAGAAAACCAAACTTTTCGTTTTGATTATGCCTTTGATGACACGGCTCCTAATGAAATGGTTTACAGGTATGTGTATATGCTTTTTTTTTTTTTTTTTTTGGCAAATCAAATCTTTTTTCTCATTTATCTCCCATGTCAGTAACTGTGGGCTTCCCTTGGTCGTAGACTTGACCCCTATTTTCTGTTTTCAGATATATATATTGCTACCTCCATTCTTTTGTCTGTATACTTATAGTTTAACTGTTTATCCTGAATTTTTAATCTGTAATGTCATCTCCATCTCTGTTGAACTCAGTCCTGCTCTCAGTCCTTCTCTAAGCCATGCCATGCCAGACTCATGTGTATTGCCTGCCTTCTCAGACTGAATATTTGGAAAACTATATTGCCACTCCATCTGCCACAGCATTATTTTCTTATTGATTAGTATGTATGCAGCACATGGGGCATGCTTTTGGTCTTCAGGAAACTTGAATATCCAAATAGATTGCAGTTTGGATATAAAATAATTAACTGATGGAAATAAATCAAAAAAAGGTTGGAGAAAAGTACCAACAAACAAGAGCAACATTTTTCATATTGCTAAGATTCCTGAGCTAATTTGTCTGTTGCAAGAAATCTAGCTCATGTAACATGGACCTACATGGGAGCTAATTTATCTTGCTCAAAGTGCTGTAGCTTTCTGATTTTAAAAGCAACATCAACAAAAACACACAGCCCCAAGATATTTGGATCTCCTTTTTTTTTTTTCCTTTATTCTTTTATTTCACAGAATAATGCACACAGCACTTTGAAAAACTTATTTAGAAGTAACTGTCTTGTACCAGTCACTGAATGGATTAGATAAAATAGCAAGCAAGGTCAGACAGCACGGTAGGTCATAATTTTGGAATGCAGTGTAAATATAGTGAAACTTTTTGCAAGGAATATTGATATTAGAAAGGAATTTGATGAAAATAACTTTCCTTATGCTTTGAAAATGCTTCCCATAACCTTAAGGAGTAGTAACAGAAATATTTTAATTCTTGTTTTTAATCCAAAAGCTAAGAAGTGAAAGTTGGCATTGTAGCCTGATTGATGCTGGATGCTAACATGCTGTTGGTAGATAAGAGAAAATACAAAGTAAAAGATTTGTTAAAAGGCCTTGAAAATGAAAATTTGTGTCTTATGCTTGATATAATTAGAATGAGAGCAAAAGGCAAATCAGTTTAGTCACAGAATCACAGAATGGGTGGGAGTGAAAGGGACCTCTGAAGATCATCTAGTCCAACCTCCCTGCTGAGCAGGATCACCTAGAGCACGTTGCGCAGGATGGCATCCAGGCAGGTTTTGAATATCTCCAGAGAAGGAGACTCCACAACCTCTCTGGGCAATCTGTTCCAGTGCTCTGTCACCCTCACGGTAAAGAAATGCCTTCTCCTATTCATCTGGAACCTCCTGTGCTTCAGTTTGTGCCCGTTGCCTCTCGTCCCATCGCTGGGCACAACTGAAAAGGCTCCATCCTCTTGACAGCCTCCCCTCAGATATTTATATACATTAATGAGGTCTCCCCTCAGTCTTTTCTTTTCCAGGCTAAACAGGCCCAGTTCTCTCAGCCTGTCCTCGAATGACAGGTGCTCCAGTCCTCTAGTCATCTTCATAGCCCTCCTCTGGACTCGCTCCAGTAGTTCTATGTCCCTCTTGTTCTGGGGCGCCCAGAACTGGACACGATACTCCAGACATGGCCTCACCAGGGCCGAGTAGAGGGGGAGGATCACCTCCCTTGACCTGCTGGCAACACTCTTCTGAATGCAGCCCAGGATACCGTTGGCCTCCTTGGCCACAAGGGCACATTGCCGACTCATGGTCAGCCTGGTGTCCACCAGGACTCCCAGGACTCTCTCTGCAGAGCTGCTCTCCAGCAGTCTGTTAGTTTAAGAGACTTTCATTAGTGTAAACTGCAGTAAAGATATGCCCTTGGAGATTTCTCTCTAATGTTTGTCTGTTGGCAGCATCTTTTCTTTCTTTATACAGAAGAGCTGTGGGAGAGCCATCTACCTGGTAATGTGTGCCTCTTGCAATAGATTTCCTCCTGCCTAAGAACCAGTTCTTTAATCTCCATCCTTCCTGTTATTCCTCATTTATCTTTGTGAGCATATCATTTAATCGTGAAAGGTATTTTTGGCATACAACATTACCATATTTTTGTATTAATTTTCTTCTGGATGATTTTTATTAGTTACATAATAAATTAATGGTAATACAATCAAATATTAAAAGATGATTGTATTCATACTGAAATAGTAAGTCTCTGGCCTATGTAGTAGTACAGGCTTTTTTTCCTCCCTCAGATGGTACAATATTGATTATTATTTGAAAGATAGTTTGTTTCAAGTTCTCCTTTAATAACAGAATTGAGAGCAAGAATAGGTATCATACTGGACTCTCATAGCGGGGAAAAAAATCCATTTTCTTCAGTAAGATAAAATTACTTGCTATATTTCTATACAGAAATACATTTTTCAGTTTGTCTTGGAGAAATCTGCTATTCTTTTTTTTAGTATTTTTATTTTGCCTAAGCTGCTTTTTAAGTATTTTTGAGTCCTTGAACCACAAATCTGAGTTACAAGTTTTCTTTAATATTAAAAAAAAAATCATGCTAGCTTGCATGGGTATGCATTTTTGTCCTGGTTTCAGTTAGCACAGAATTAATTTTCTTCCTAGTAGCTGGTGGAATGCTGTGTTTTGGCTTAGAATGAGAAGAGTGCTGATAACACCCCGATGCTTTAATTGTTGCAGAGCAGTGCTTATACTAAGCCAAGGACATCTCAGCCTTTGCTCTGTCCTGCCAACGGGCAGGCTGGGGGGTGCAGTAAGAGCTGGGAGGGGACAGACCCAGGACAGGTGACCCAAACTAGCCAAAGGGGTATTCCATACCATCTGACGTCATGCTAAACAATATATAGGGGTGGCTAGCCGGGGGGAGGGGGCCGGACTGCTCGGGGTTAGGCTGGGCATCGGTCAGCGGGTGGTGAGCAATTGCATTGTGCATCACTTGTTTGTACATACTATTATTACTTTCGTATTATCACCATTGTATCATCATTATTATTATTGTTATTATTATTTTGTTATTTTTTTTTTCCTGTCTTATTAAACTGTCTTTATCTCAACTCACGGGCTTCACTTTCCATTTCTCTCCCCCGTCCCAGAGAGGGAGGGGGGAGGGTGAGCGAACGGCTGCGTGGTGTTTAGCTGCCGGTCGGGTTAAACCACGACAATTTTGAATATTTAAAGGAGAAAAAGAGTTTAAATTTTTGGAAGATGAAGATTGCAAATAATGGTTGTAGTAGAAGGAAATTTGGACTGTTTCGGGCTTGGTACCATTTGGAGTTGAAAACTTTATGAAAAATTGTCTGGATAATATCTTTTAAAATAAGGCAAAATACAATCATAAGTCCCTTTTTTTATAAATCACAGTAAATTATTTCAAACTCAACTAAACAGAGATAATGGAGTATGCTTATTAGGTGGATAAGTTTCTTGAAATTTATATTTCAAATATAAAAAGAACAAACAGAAATATGGAAATATCATCTTGAGAACCAAAGTATATGCTTGGAGGAAATTAAAAAAAAAAAAAAAGACTAAGGCTGATCAGGAGTCATCTGGTGCATTTCTGATTTAAAAAAAAAAAAAAAAAAAAAAAAAAGATTATTCTGTTACATTTTGAATAACCCTTGGCTGCTGAACAGGTTGTTTTTTACCCATATTGTTTTTGTAAATTTTGTGTTTGTTGCAAAGTGGAATGATAGGAGCTTGTAACATCTCAGTGTTTCTATAAGCAATCATTCCTTTTTCTGTCATTAAACATATTTTATGAGTAAACACCTGGAGGAAGTTTAGAAAGAGAGACTGTTGCAGAGACTCTTACCATCATTATTTAATAGAGATAACACTCCATTAGGTTACCCTTTGATTTTTGAGATTTTCATGAAGTAACGTTGATAAGCAGCTAGAAGTAGGAGCAATAACTCTATGTGTTTTTTTAAAGTAGAAGTTAATGCTTTAAAATAGAAAAATGATACTTTGGGAAAATATTTTTGACATATCAAATAATACCTCAGGGGTCACTAGATTATTCTGATGAGCTTGGTTATATGTTTTCTTTATCCTTTTCTTAGTGTATGTATGTTCTCAAGATATTAAGAAATGCAATGTTGTTTTGGCCACCTATCTTAGAAAATTAATCTTAAAAGCTGTTTTGAAAAGGAAAAAAAGAAAAAAAAAAGTAGTATTGGCAAAACCTAAATATCTATTCTACTGTCCTTGTTCTGTATCTTCTAATGTGATGTCCTTTAGGTTCTTTAGGGAACTACAGACTCCATGTAGTAAGCTGTGTTGTGTTGCATTATTAAAACAAGTTTTTTGTTTGTTTTTGTTGTTGTTGTTAAATAAATGGGAGACACCTTGTAGCTTTTGTTTAATTGTTTAGGGTATTTTAATGCCTTAGAGCTGTGTTAGCCTCTTTGGTTCAGGAATTAATTTGGAGATGTTCTTTGACCTCTCAAAGTACAGAACCAGTTTTGTCACTTATGGCCACTACCACATGGACACTATACATTTTAAAGTATTTCAGCTTTTCCGTACTGTGTTTTTGCATTTAAGGTTTACAGCTCGACCATTAGTGGAGACCATATTTGAAAAGGGAATGGCCACCTGTTTTGCATATGGGCAAACAGGAAGTGGAAAAACCCATGTAAGTATTTCTTCTACACATCAACAATACACTTAATTAAATTTTAATAAGTTACAAATATGTAAGCTACAGATTTGTGATTTTTATTGTGTATTTTTTGTGTATTTTTTGTGTGGTTTTTTATTTTATTTTTTTTTATTTAGACTATGGGTGGTGACTTTTCAGGAAAGAACCAAGACTGTTCAAAAGGAATATATGCACTTGCAGGTGAGACTTTATTGGTCTGTTGGCTTTTTACAAATTAATTGAGGTCAATACATTTTTGACTCCCTATTATACAGACATAATAGTCTACGTATTTTGCATTACAGTGGAGCTTTAGTAACATAAAAAGTAGTTTCTAGATGTGTAGTCTTTACATGGTAAAGTAAATGTATATATAGATTAATTTAAAAATATAATAAAACTGATGATTGAGTTTATCATTTGGGGTCTTCTTCATCTTCCAACGGCAGTTTAAACTTCAGTGTTTTAGACTTCTTTGACTGACCATATCTGTTATACTTGCAAATTATGAGATGCTGTATAATGTACTATTAATATATTAACAGGTTTATGCTAACTAGATTTCTTTTTATTTTGGAAATATATTCACAGCTCGAGATGTCTTTTTAATGCTAAAGAAGCCAAACTATAAGAAGTTAGAACTTCAAGTGTATGCAACATTTTTTGAGATTTATAGTGGTAAGGTAAGTACCAGATCTTTTTCTGAGGAAGTGTTTTTTCACAAACAAGACTGTGATCTTGTTACATAGATTTTTTTCCTTTTTTGTACCAAAAGCTTTATTTCAAATAATTCTTTACACTTCTCTTCCAATCATATTTTTGCATGGGATGCTTTGCATATTTTGATATGGAATTTGAAACAAGTGTCTTTTAAAACTCCTCTTTAATTGTTCTGTTCCCCCCCCACCCCCACCCTCCAAGGTCTTTGACTTGTTGAACAGGAAGACAAAATTAAGAGTGTTAGAAGATGGTAAACAGCAAGTCCAGGTGGTGGGATTACAGGAACGGGAAGTCAAATGTGTTGAAGATGTTCTTAAGTTTATTGAAATAGGCAACAGCTGCAGGTATCTCCCATAGCTTCTACAAGCTTTTCATTGTAAATTAAAGAATGATAACATCTCTTGATTATTTTTTGTCTCTTCATATCGATGGCTTTTTATTATGCAGTGTGCTTTCTTGATGGTGTTGGCTGCAAATAATAAATCTGCTTGCCTTTTGAATTAAGAGTTTCTCTGTCTCCTAGAGAGAAATAAGAACTGATTTTTCTACAGGATATGAACTGCATGCATTTATGTAACCACTTTACTGGCTTAAATTCACATTGTTTATAATCTGGAATACTACCAGATGTTTTGTTCTAAAAAGGCCTTATACATAGTAACAGAGGTTAAGCATGAAACTTTTTTTTTATTTTTCAGCTTCATTGTTTTTAAAATTAGCCTTTTGCATGGACTGCTGCCTCATCAGACAAAAATGCAATCAGCATTTTATGTGTAAGCTCTCTGATGATCTGAAATCTTTGAAAATCTTGTTATTCTTGTTTTTAATGTTTAGATGAGGCCCTGAGCAACTTGATCTAGTGGGTGGCATCCCTTCCTATGGCAGGGGGGTTGGAACTAGATGATCTATGAGGTCCCTTCCAACCCAAGCCATTCTATGATTCTATGATTAATGGGAAGGTAAAATATTATAAATTTTCCATTTATGTTTGAAGAGATGGAAACAGGTATAGCTGTACTGTGTACATCAGATTATTAGGGTTATATCTCAAGTGTCCATCAATATGTTAGACACAGTCAACATATGTAAGAAGATACAGGACACTGCTCTGAAAAAAATAGTGTTCTGAGGGTAGTGTGTTTAATATGTATGGTCCTTCAGATCTTCATATGTCTTGCCCTTCTCTCCTTTTGTCCAAAGGACATCTGGTCAGACATCTGCAAATGCACACTCATCTCGAAGCCATGCAGTGTTTCAGATTATTCTCCGAAGGAAAGGGAAATTGCATGGTAAATTTTCTCTGATTGATTTGGCTGGAAATGAAAGAGGAGCAGATACTTCCAGTGCAGACAGACAGACACGGCTGGAAGGTGCTGAAATTAACAAGAGCCTTTTAGCACTCAAGGTAACTGAAATGTTTCCACTGAGTTTGTGTAAGTGGAAACCTTCTACATATAATAGCAATGACTATTAAAACGAGTGTTTCTGCAGGCTTTGCTTGTCTACATTGTCTACTGATGTGACAGGTAAAATAATGTATTGATTTTTCCTTTAAATGCCTGAAGGAACATCTGGTAATTACCAAGTAGAAACATTGTGGTATCAACTTTCATGTAGTTTAAAAATAAAAATAAATCCCAGTTCTTGAATGTGAAGACTTTTCTGATAAACACCTAAATGGGGATGAGAGTTAACTTACTTTGGTACTCAGGGTCTGAAATACTAACTGGAAATATTCTTTCTGATCTCAGTGTGTGTACATGTGTTTATTTATATATGTATATATATTTAGAAAATATATATAAAAAAACCTCTATGACATATTTATTTACTGCTGTTAATTAATTCACTGAAAACAACACAACAGCAATATATCCAGAAAAGTAACAAATAGATTAAATTAACCCTTGAAAATTGGGATCCATTTTTGATAGCTCTTCATAACAAATTGTCTGATACAGTTGCTTTATAGATTTTCATACATTAATCCAGAAAACATCAAGAGAGCTAAGAAATATCATGTAAATATTAAATGTGCTTTGTGTTTGTGTGTGTGTGCTTTATAATGTTCTGAAGAGGTTCGGTCTAAATAGTGAAAATGATTATTTGGTCTCAGTTGGGGAAACAGTAATTTTGAATGTCCTAGAACTTATCTCTATTGTTGGTTAGCTTTGCTTAGGTTTAGTACTCTCTGCACTAGTACTGTGCTTTTATATAAAGAATCTAAACCCAAAGTCTCTGTGCTTATTGTATTATCCCCAATATAAACTTGAGAGAAGACTTTTATCTGCCTGTAAGTAGATCCCACAGAACACCACAAAATTGTAATGTGCCATTACAAAATTGTATGGCATGTAGAAAAATTTGAAGCAGCAGTTCCAAAACTGTGTCCTGTTTTCATTTCACATCTAAATAAATAATGCAAGCAACATTGTGTTGACTTTTATCACTTTTTTTTCACGTGTATTTAATTTACTTGCTGATTTTGTGTTGGTTAGTATCTTCAGTGCAATACTCATACAAACATTTTTTTCATACAACTCATCTTTTTAATTATAGTGAGAAGTTCTGCTGCTGCTGTACTGGTGGTTGTGATCTAAATTATATGGAGAAGGGGAAATAAAAATAAGTGGAGGTCTTGCAGAGGTCTAAACAGCAGTACGATAAGATATAACTGTTTAACAATGATGATAATTTTCCATTTTTCATCTATCTCCAAAATCATTACACAGCTTTTTCCATTTAATTTCAACTTGAAAATAACGTCAAAGCTTTTGAATATAAACTAGTATGTTCTGAAGAGTAGCCTTTGGTGCTAATCCAAGACTTGCTACTCACATGTGGATGTCAGTCCTGTCTTAACCCACTCAGGTTTTTGGTAAAAGAAGTTATTTTTATAATGTCTCTACATGGAATTAGTGTTGTCATCTTGTTACCTGGTTTACTGAGCTGTGATGAAAAGAAAAACTAGTTGAAAACTCTATTAATTTAGAAGCTGGCAGTGTCCTCCCATAATCGTTTTACTATTAAGGAGACAATACAATTCTAATTTTTCCAGGAGTGAGCAAACTAAAAATCATTACAGTAAATTAAAATATCATAATGAAACATGTTGGTTGCCATGCCTGCAATTCAACGTATACGTTTGTTACTGTTTTTAGTTTGTAATGTCACACATTAAAAATCTGTTGTCCCTCTTCCTGTCTAATCTACTTTTTTCTTTATGTAAGTATAGTAGTAATGTACAAAAATTTCAAAAATTTCAAAGAATGCACTGCCTTGCTCACTTATGTGTATTGAGTTCTTTTAAGCATTTGTAAGTAATATTCGCATTCAACAAGTTTCAGTCTTTCTGTTTACCTGAGCTGTGTCCATTCTATAAAATTCAGCTGGTGAATTTTTAAATAATCACTTTAGTTAAAGCCAATTTGCCATTGTGTTTGTTCTGTTCTGTATCGTGGCAGTTTTATTCTGAACCCTTTTTTAGTTCTGTTTTATGCTGTTTCACAGTTGCAATGTTTTCTTGGATTATCATTCCACGGTTTCTGGCCTGGCTTTTGTAAGAACCTGTTTCTAGGAAACTTCAAAAGCTTAAATTTAAACTTTCTTATGTAAGAAGCAATTTATTAGCAGATTTTTGGACTCTGAGTGGGCAGAAGTGATGTTAAGGTTATAATGATGGTGGATAGTACTCTTATACTGCTGCTACAGTCGCTTCTATAACTTCTATAGTAATTTCATAGTATTTCTGCACAGTATTTCTCACTGGAAGTCTCTAACTAGTTGTAAATATTAGTTTAGGCTCACACTCTTCTTATGAGTGAAAGAAGAGACATTAACCCTGGTTTTTTCACATGATAAATATTTTAAAACAGGAAATTGCTTATGTTTTCAAGTGTCTACTTGACAACATCAATGTAGAGCTATACTTGCTATGTTTGTGACCTGTGGAAGCTTTCAGAAAGTTTGGGCATTGCTGTTTTCATCTGAGCTGTAAAGAAAGTTAGTGGTAGAGCCAGAATCAAAGCTATTGCTTTTAAATGATAGTTAACTAACACGTTACCATTCACATTTCTTCTGTTGGTGGATGATATAGATCATTCAGGCTTCTGCAGCTGATAGTCAGAAATAGTTGTTAGTCTGAAGATATAACATAAACACTGAATTTGTTGTTGGATACAATACATGTAAATATTTTGGATGAGACTGAAAAAGTTTTAGGTGCCTAAATTCCTTTACAATCCTACCTCTCTACTGAACTTAATGAGAGGTAAAAAGCTTAACACTTCTTGAATCCAAGCTTTAATGTTAAATTAAACATTAACATTGATGTTAGAGGACAGCAACATAAAGCATGTATTATCTGATTTTTGAATTTCATTTGTATTATGCGTTTTTCTCTAACATGGGGTGAATAAATATCAATCTCTTTGTTCTTTCAGGAGTGCATTAGAGCCTTAGGCCGAAATAAACCTCATACACCATTCAGAGCAAGTAAGCTTACTCAGGTGTTAAGAGATTCGTTCATAGGAGAAAACTCCCGTACCTGTATGGTAAGTTTGTTTAGTTAACTGTATGTTTTAACAATTACAAAGAAAAAAGAATCTAGGAATACAGGATATTATGTTAAGAACTGGTCACTCACTGCTGGCAATCTGTTAAGCTTAAAATAAGAAAAGAAGGAGAGAAAAATAAAAAACAATATATTTGGAGGGAGTCTTTCAGAAGAAGTGTCTCAAATAATTTTCTCCCTCCTCTACTTTTTATTGGCCTTTCTTATTGTTCTTCTTTTTTAGTTAGGCACCTAGATGGAAACACTTCTAGACTAGTGTTGTTGGGTTTTTATTGTTTGTTGGTTTTAATGTCTTAATTGTATGAGAGTATTGTTTGTTGAATCGTAATTTTGCAAAAGATGGTGTAAACTGGAAGTATACTGACGAGTCTTTAAATGACAAAGGCAAATTTAGAGTTGGTATCAAAGGCATCAGAATATGCTTTAGGCTGTTGAGGGGACCATAGCTGAGATAGGTGGGATGAATAGTTTTGTATTTTTATAAGCGTGCATTTGCATTGGTCTGAAAAGCGGAATTCTTCTGTTAGGTAGAAAAGACAGATAAAAGCATTGATTTCCAGTGTTTTTACTTGTCCAGCCATAACATTCTACCCTTATGGAAATGCAAACTCTCTATGGTGAATGCTGTTAGGCTTGTTTGTATTACTTTTCACAGACTCCTTGGAATTAGTCTACAGGCCACAGAAATCTGCAGACTCACAGCATGAAAACCATGGTGTTAGGGCAGCCTAGCTGCTAGGTATGGTTCTAGTTTGAAAATTGTGGTAAAATAGTATTTTTTTAAATTAATCTTTTATTCTTCTTCAGTTTTCTAATGAAAATACAGGATTGTTTTCTTTCCACTGAGACATGACTTCATAAATTCAGGATCAGAAAGCTAAACTGTGCATCTCTAGCTAATGTATCCACAAAACTGAAGAAAATTTGGAAAGTAAACCTTGTGGGAACTACTCTCTGTACATAGAAGAATTAATATTTGTGAATGTTTCATGAAGTTCTGAAAAATCTGAAGCTTTTTTATTTATTACTTTTCTCATAGAGTTGTAATAATGTTTCCTGTTTTTAATAATGTTTCCTGTTTAAATGCATAAGAATGCCATCAAGAATAACCCATGATCTATGGGTGTTTAATTCCTGATAAAGTTCATGTTCCTTATTTTATATTCAATATAGTTCTGAATTAAGGAAAAGAATCGCCTCTGAAAGCGAGTGGAAATATGACTGAATTATTTTTCTTGTTTATACAACTACAGTCATATTACAATTAAGAAAATGAACCTACAGTACATCTTTACTATTCTTTGAATTGAGCTCTCACATTTGCAGCACCCATTCCTGCAATAGCTAGATAGATGCAGAAGAAAGCTGCCTGTCTACAGATCTGACAGGTTTCTGAACATTATATATTGAATTGAGGGAAGTGTAGGAGATACTTTAGCCTAGAATTACCTCCAGTTCTTTTCAGTTCCCTGGAAAGAGGAGAGATTTGCACTGCAGTGGCCAAGTGGTGGAAAGAGTAGATAATGGTCAGCAACTTCACCCATCTTCTGGGTCTTCCTTTGCCTCTTGTATCAAGACAATTTATTCAGCCTTTCACTCTGGTATTTACAGCTGTCTCTTTAGCAGGGTGTGCCTGATTTGTAAGCACATTCATATTTAGGTTTTATTTTGTACACTGGCAAAACTTTACTCTCAAAATATACAGGGAAAGAAATGGCAAATCATTATGGTTTATAATAGCTATAGTTGAACGGTCTCTTATTAAATTAAAAGAGTACTTATTCTGAGGGTTCAGTGACTGCTTTTTTGCAGCTGAGATATAATATTAGCTGTGGTGCTTAGAACTTCTAAAATGATTGCAAAATAGTTTAAAAATAAATTGTTTAATTTCAGGTTTCTACAGTTAACTGTAGGGATCACTGATATGTTCTCTAGAATAGGGTCTACTTTATATGAAGTAATATGAAAGCATAGAAGAACTTCATAGGTATAGTAGTGTTTCAATTATTACAAGGTAACACATAGATAATGGTATTATTTACTCCAAAATATTTTAGCCTGTTACAGGCAAAATAAACTAAAGAGATTGCAACAGAGAAATATTATGCCGATTTTGCTTATCAGTGAGGCATTTATTGTAAAGGAATTCCTTAACGAGACAAAGATTTGATCCAATATTCTAATGTGCAAATAGATTAAGACATTTGCAAATATGCTGGTATTTTTCAATGTGGAAAGCATATAAAAGGATGGAGTAAAAACTTGTGATTTTAACTTATTAAGAGATTCTTGAAATGTCCTGGTATAAAATATTTTGCCTTTTTCATTTGCTTTCTGACATACTTTCTGACATACTAAGTGGGATGTTCAAATAAAATTTCTTTGGTAATTTCTACACTTAATTCTTATTCAGCTTTGACTTTCATAGTTTAGACTTCCTGTTCCAGTTTTACAAGTTACATGTTCAGGGATGGAGCATTCTCCTCTGTATATAAGGTTAAAATATGATTCAGAAACCTATTTTTTGAAGATAACTTCCACATGGACAGTTATGACTGGGATCTGCTTCATTCTAAACAAATACAGAGATGTACAGTCAACATAAACTGTTTGATTTGAACATTATTAGTTCTTGCAGTTGCACTGAAGTTCTTCTCCTCTAATAGTTTCAAAGATCATTTGAAGTTGGTTTTGAAGAGTTACATATTAGCATAATGTATCGTCTCAACTTTGCAGGGTAGCTACATACAATAGTCCTTTTTAACCAGTTCTGTATCCTTAAGATGCTACATCCTTGACATGCTGCAATCATTACTGAAGTTCCAGACTGCCCAGTCCTCCAGGTTGGGAGTAGGAACTTGGAGACTTGAGTGTCCCAAATGGGATGTTGATCCCACTGTAATGGCTTATAAGCAATACTGGTAGGGAGAACGGTGATGGCTGGTCTTAAAGATATTCCTTTCTGTAGTGCAACCTTTTCCATTCTACTCAATTGGAATTACGAATGAGGAAGCGAGCTATGCAGAGGTCAGTCATAGAATCATAGAATGGTATAGGCTTCAAAAATCATAGAATTTTGTTGTGGTTTAACCCAGCAGGCAGCTAAGCACCACACAACCAATCACTCACCCCCCCTGCACCCCAGTGGGATGGCGGAGAGAATCAGTGGGAAAAAAAGTAAAAGATTGTGGGTTGAGATAAAGACAGTTTAATAGGACAGAAAAGGAAGAGAAATAATAATAATGATGATGATGATGATGATAATAATAATAATATGCACAAAGCAAGTGATGTGCAATGCAATTGCTCACCACCCGCTGACTGATGCCCAGCTCAGCCCCAAGCAGCAGTCCCTACCCCCTGCAGCCAGCCACCCCATATTAATTGTCCAGCATGACATCACATGGTACAGAACATCCCTTTGGCCAGTTTGGGTCAGCTGTCCTGGTTCTGTCCCCTGCCAACACCTGGGGTGCCCCCAGTCTGCACTGGCAGGGCAGTATGAGAAACTGGAAAGTCTTCGACTTAGTATAAGCACTGCTCTGCAACAATTAAAACATCAGTGTGTTATCAACAATTCTCACCCTAAATCCAAAAAACAGCACCACACCAACTACTATGAGCAAAATTAACTCTATCCTAGCTGAAACGAGGACAATATCTACCCCTTATTTCATACCATTTATATCATGCTTCGGTCCAACACTTTACAATACATTACAATTAATCACCACTTTTTGTACATATTTATATAGGTGTATATATATATATATATATATATAAAGTGTCCACTAAGTTTGTTTAGTCTGTGACTGACTTTGGGCTCCCATTTGACACAACAGTCTTTCAGGACAGAAGAGATGGTGTGTAATTTTGGATCAGCTGGACGTCCTTTGCAGGTCCTTTGACCTTAATTTGTTTTATGGCAAAACCAGCCTTCAGAAGGATTTGGAATATTTTCTTCCTTTCTCAAAAGCTTCTTCTCCTGTGTCACCCCACACGATCATGTCATCAATGTACTGCAGGTGTTCAGGAGCTCCTTGGCTCTCTGGATGATGAATTAGCTTATGGATGGGAATCAGGGAGTCTCGGTGCAATATTGCCACTGGTGAACAGTTGTGGTAGCGATTGGCACCTGCTGTTCTTCGACCCTCAGCAACCCCACAACAGAAGGGTCCTCTGAGAGACCAGGCAAGGTAAACAGCTGCTTAATCTCCTCCCTATTCAAGGCAGCTATGTCAAAAGCCCACCCTTTGGGGTCCTTAAAGTACCCTCTCCTGAGGTAGTCTATGCCGAGGATGCATGGAGCCTCTGGGCCAGTCACAATGGGATGCTTTTGCCACTCATTCCCAGTTAGACTTACTTCAGCTTCCAGTACAGTTAGCTGTTGGGATCCCCCTGTCACTCCAGAGATAGAGATGAGTTCTGCCCCTTGGTGACCTGATGACATTAGGGTACACTGTGCGCCTGTGTCCACTAAAGCTTTATATTTCTGCGTTTCCGGTGTGCCAGGCCATCGAATCCACACAGTCCAGTAAACCCGACTGTCCCACTTCTCCCCCTGGCTGGAGGCAGGGCCCCTCTAGTCCTGGTCAAAGTATTCATTACTCTGGAGGACTGCCAGCAATTTTCCCAGAAGACCTCCCCCTTTTGTGATTGTGTTTCCTTGCAACTCATGTACCTGTGTCTCTAGGGTCGAGGTAGATTTTCCATTAGGAGGAAAATTAACTCTGTCCTAGCTAAAACCAGGGCAAGTTTCAACCCCTCTGGTTCTAATTTAAATATACCCTCTTTCAATTTAAAGCCATCCCCCCTTGTCCTATCACTACGTGCCCTTGTAAAAAGTTCCCTCTCCAGCTTTCTTGTAGATCGCCTTTAAGTACTGGAAGGCTGCTGTAAGGTCTCCCTGGATCCTTGTCTTTTCCAGACTGAAAACCTCCAATTTTCTCAGCCTGTCTTTGTAGGAAAGGTGCTCCAGTCCTCTGATCTTCTTTGTGACTCTCCTCTAGATGCACTCAAACAGGTCCATGTCCTTATATTGGAGGCCCCAGAGCTGAATACAGTACTCCAGGTGGGGGTCTCACGAGAGCCGAGTAGAGGGGAAGAATCAACTCCCTTGACCTGCAGTCCGTGCCTCTTTTGATGCAGCCCAGGATATAGCTGGCTTTCTGGGCTGAAAGTGCATATTTCTTTCCAACCCCTACAATTCTGTGATTCTGTCTCTAGGGAACCTGCCTTGACAGGGAGTTTGGACCTGATGATCTCTCAGGGTCCCTTCCAACCCCTACAATTCTGTGATTGCCAGCTCATGTCAAGCTTCTTATCAACCAACACCCCCAGGTCCTTCTCATCAGGGCTGCTCTCTATCCACTCTCCACCCAGTCTGTATATGTGCTTGGGATTGCCCTGGCCCAGATACAGGACCTTGCACTTGGCCTTGTTGAACTTCATGAGGTTGTCTGTCAATCACCTGGAGGTGACTGGTGACATGTTGGCTGTCACCAATCACCTCCTTATTTTCCATATGCCCAAACGTGTTTTCCAGGAGGATCTTCTCCATGATCTTGCCAGGCACAGGGGTGAAACTGACTGGCCTGTGGCTCCCCACATCTTCGTTTTTTCCCTTTTTAAATATGGGGGTTATGTTTCCCCTCTTCCAGTCTGTGGGAACTTCACTAGACTGCCATGACTTCTCAAATATGATGGACAGTGGCTTATCAGCTACATCTGCCAGTTCCCTCAGGACCCACGGATGCATCTCATCAGGTCCCATGGACTTGTGTACCTTTAGATTCCTTAGCTGGTGTTGAACCTGATCTTCTCCTACAGTGGCCAGTTCATCACTCTCCCAGTCCCTGCTCTTTTGCATTCTGGGACTTGGGCTATAGAGCAAACTAGGTCTCTTGCTGGAGAAGACTGAGGCAAAAACGTCATTGAGTCCCTCAGCCTTCTCCATATCCTGGGTGTCCAGATCTCCCGTTTCCTTTGAAAGAGGGCCCACAGTTTCCCTAGCCTTCCTTTTATCACCAATGTACCTATAGAAGCCTGTACCTATAGGCTTCCTTTTTGTGTTAGTTTAGTCAGCAGTTCCTTGTTCATCCATGAACATACCTCCTGATGTTTTTCCTTGACTTTCTCTTTGTTGGGATGCATCCCTCCTGAGCTTGGAGGAGGTCACCCTTGAATAGAGACCAGCTTTCTTGGGCCCCTCTTCCCTCCAGGGCTTTCATAGAATCATTGAATCATAGAATATCCTGAATTGGAAGGGACCCATAAAGGTCATCGAGTCACCTCCTGGCACCACACAGGTCTACCCAAAAATTCAGACCATATAACTAAGAGCACAGTCCAAACACTTCTTAAACTCCAACAGGCTTGGTGCCGTGACTATGTCCCTGGAAAGCCTGTTCCAGTGCCCAACCACCCTTTTGGTGAAGAACCTTTTACTGATATCCAGCTTGAACCTCCCCTGTTGCAGCTTGACTCCAGTTCCTTGGGTTCTATCATTGGTCACTAAAGAGAACAGATCGGTGCCTGCCCCTCCACTTCCCCTCGTGAGGAAGCTGTAGACCACTTTTCCAGACTGAACAGACCAAGTGACCTCAGCCGCTCCTCGTATGTCTTCCCCTCTATGCCCTTCACCATCTTTGTAGCCCTTCTCTGGACACTCTCCAATAGTTTCATGTCCTTTTTGTACTGTGGTGCCCAGAACAGCACACAGTACTCGAGATGAGGACACACCAGCGCAGAGTAGAGCGGGACAATCACTTCCCTCGACCAACAACTAGCAATACCATGTTTGATGCACCCCAGGATAAGGTTGGCCCTCCTGGCTGCCAGGGCACACTGCTGGCTCATATTCAGCTTGCTATCAACCACAACCCCCAGATCACTCTCTGCGGGGCTGCTCTCCAGCGTCTCATCGTCCAGTCTGCACATATAGCCAGGGTTGCCCCTTCCCAGGTGCAGGACCCGGCACGTGCTTGTGTTAAACTTGATGTGTTTGGTGATTGCCCAGCTCTCCAATCTGTCCAGATCTCTCTGCTAGGCCTTTCCATCCTCAGCAGAGTCAACAATTCCTCCAAGTTTAGTATCATCAGCAAATTTGCTCAAAACACCTTCTAGTCCTACATCCAAATCATTTATAAAAACATTGAAGAGACCTGGCCATAAAATGGAGCCCTGGGGTACCCCACTAGTGACCATCAGCCAGCCTGATGCGGCCCCATTTACCACAACCGTTTGAGCCCTGCCTGTCAGCCAATTGCTCACCCATCGTAGGATGCTTTTGTCTAGCTGTATGCTGGACATTTTGTCCAGTAGGATCCTATGGGAAACTGTGTCAAAAGCTTTACTGAAATCCAAAAAGATCACATCAGATGGTTTCCCCTGATAGACTAGACGGGTGACTTTATCATAAAAGGAAATCAAATTTGTTAGGCAGGACCTTCCCCTCGTGAACCCATGTTGGCTGGGACCAATGACTGCATTGTCCCCCAGGTGCGCTTCGCTAACTTCAAGGATCATCTTCTCCATAATTTTACCAGGCCCTGATGTGAGACTGACAGGCCTGTAGCTGCCAGGGTCCTCTTTCTTGCCCTTCTCTAAAATTGGCGCAACATTTGCCAGCTTCCAGTCTACTGGGACCTCTCCAGATTCCCAAGACCATTGAAAAATAATTGAGAGAGGTCCTGTGATGACGTCAGCCAGCTCTCTAAGTACCCTGGGATGAATCCCATCCGGACCCATGGACTTGTATGGATCCAGGTGGAGCAGCAAATCCCACACACATTCAGGGTTGGCTGGGAGTTTATCATTCCCACCGTCACGGTCCTCCAGCTCAGGGTACCCAGGGTCCCAAAGTCCATCATCGGCATTGAAGACGGAGGCAAAGAAGGCATTAAACGTCTCTGCTTTGCCTATGTCCTTGTTTGTGAGGTGACCATCCCCATCAAGTAGGGAACCTATGTTTTCTCTGGTCCTCCTTTTTCTGTTCACATATTTAAAAAGCCCTTTTTATTGTCTCCCACAGACCTGGCCAGCTTCAACTCTAGTTGGGCTTTGGCTGCACAAATTTTCTCCCTACAAAGACGAACAGCATCCCTGTAGTCCTTCCACATTGCTTGATCCTGCTTCCAGCAGCCATAGGCTTTCTTTTTGTGCCTAAGGTACTCTGACACAAAGTACAAGTACTTTGTCCCATGGTACTCTACGAAGCCGATCCCTGAATAGGCCAAATTCTGCTATCCCAAAGTCCAGGGTAGCGAGCTTGTTGTGTACTCTCTTCACTGCACTCAGGATCCTAAACTCCACCATCTTATGGTCACTGCAGCCGAAGCTGCCCTTGAGTTTCACATTCCTCTCCAACCCCTCCCTGTTAGTAAGCATGAGGTCCAGCATAGCACCTCTCCTCCTTGGCTGCTCTATCACTTGGAGAAGGAAGTTGTCATCATTGCATTCCAGGAACCACCTGGATTACCTGTGCCCTGCTCTGCTGTCCCTTCAACAGATATTGGGGTGGTTGAAGTCTCCCATGAAGACCAGGGCTTGTGAACATGAGGCTGCTTCTATCTGTCTGTAGAGGTCCTCATCTGGTCGGGTGGCCTGTAGCAGACCTTTCACTATGTCACCTGTCCCTGCCCTCCCTTTAATCCTGACCTATAAACTGTCAGTCAGATCCTCATCCTAGGCAGAGCTCCATGCCCTCCAGGTAGTCATTGACATAGAGGGAAACACCCCTTCCTCATCTTCCCTGCCTGTCTTTCCTGAATAGCCTGTATCCTTGCATTCCAGCACTCCAGTCATGGAAATCATCCCACCACGTCTCTATGATGCCAATAAAATCATAGCCCTGTAGGTGTGCGCATGTCTCTAACTCCTCTTGTTTATTCCCCATGCTATGTGTGTTGCCTAGAGACATTTTAGTTGGGCCCCTGATGAAGCTGACTTACTGGCTGGAGTTTCTGGAATTACTTCATGCTGCTCTTCAGGTGCTCTTCTGCTGACTTGTGAAGTCCTCCTGTCCTGCCTGGACTGGGCTTGTTGGGGCATGAGAACATGTGACTTAGTGGGTGTTTCTTTTCAACAGAGTCTTGTGCCCTGAAGGTAGTATCATGGCTGTGGGCACCTACAGTGGCACTTCCCTATAGCTGTTCCTTATACACTTGAAGACGTAACAGTCTCCTGGCATTATGGCAGTTGCCACATGTTGTATACTGTGAACAGTAAACTGATGAAAGTGATGCATGCACCTTTCATATAAAGTGACTTCGGAAAGATTTTAGGAACATGTAGATTTTTGTTAATTAGTATCCACAATGCTTTATAAAGAGACATGCAATCAAATGATCTTTTCAAATCTACAATTATTTTCATTAGCAACTGATGCATACCGGTATTAGAGATTTAAGCAGTGTATGTATTAGCAAGCTCTTTAGACTTTCTAACCCCTTCCCATAGTATATTTTTCCTTTCTCCCCAGTAGGAGAAATTCCTCTCAGGATGACTACCTGTGATCTTGTATGGTAATGTCAGCAGCAGGATGAAACAAAAGACCAGGATTATCTAATCTTCATCAGTTTCAGTCTCCTGATGCTGTGCTGCCAGCAAAAATGGTAGTGTTTAGGATCATAGAGATGTTTTTCCTGGGTAGTGCCTCTATGACTCTCCTGAAAGGAGCAGAGATTAAAAAAATGGACTACTGAGAGAAGCTAGGACAAATCATGATGCCACTGTTGCATGATCACTGTTTTTATTTTTGCTGAGTGTTGAAAAGAAGGTGAGATCTTCAGGGTATTTTATTTAACTGGAAAAAGAAAGACTTACAGATCCCAGATATGTCTGATAATAATTTATCTATCAAGTGTTATTTACAGATAATTTCTAGTTCAGAAAAAGAAAACATCTTTATTTAGGAAAATACCTAAACACATGCTTATCTTTAATATCATTAAGTACAGTTTTGGACTATAGCCAACAAACAGATCTCTTAATCAGTATGCAGTCTGCTTGAATGGAGAACAGCTTTTGAAGATGCATATATAAAAATAATATCTGGTAATCATATGCAGGATGCATTAGACTTATTTTCTACTGAGTTGCATATTTCCTGTTTGAGGAGCCTTATTTTTTCAGTTAGAGTTTTGCATTTACATATTATGCTACCAAGCTGTCAGATGTCGGAAATTGACTGAAATTTCCATGAATTCTTAATGTGTCAGGTATGGTTAAAAAAAAAAAAGAAAAAAAAAAGGTTTGACTTGACAGACTTGACATCTGTTCTTGAGGTGTCATTGTATTGGGACAGCTGAACAGAGTAGATTTTTTTGTAGATCTCAAATGAAACGGGATTAAAAAAAAAAACCACAAACAAAACACAACAAAAAAAAACCTTTATTTAACTTCATCTACCCCCTTTTCTTAATGTGTGCAAATTATTAATGTGTGGCTTGTTTTCTGCAGATTGCTACAATTTCTCCAGGGATGGCATCATGTGAAAACACTCTAAATACATTGAGATATGCAAATAGGTATGGAAAATGTTATTGCTTGTAGCTATCCTGGCTGTTGATCACTGGAGTTTAGAATACTGTTGTTCCATGATGTGTAATTGTTTCAGCCATTTATTTAGTCATTTTTTACAACCATTACAGTAGAATCAGTAGAAATTGCATTTAAGCCATTATCATAGAATCATGATAGAATGATTTGGGTTGGAAGGGACCTCAAAGATCATCTTGTTCCAACCTCCCCTTGCCATAGGCAGGGACATTACCCACTAGATCAGGTTGCTCAGGGCTTCATTGAACCTGATCTTGAACACCTCCAGGGATGGGGCATCCCACAACCTCTCTGGGCAACCTGTTCCAGTGCCTCACCACCCTCTGAGTGAAAAATTCCTTTCTAACCTCTAATCTAAATCTCCCCTCTTTTAGTTTAAAACCATTCCCCTTTGCCCTGTCATTATCTGACTGAGCAAAGAGTCACTCTGCATCTTTTTTATAAGTCCCCTTTAAGTACTGAAAGGCTGTAATGAGGTCGCCTCAGAGCCTTCATTTCTGTAGGCTGAAAAACCCCAGCTCTCTCAGCCTTTCATCGTAGGAGAGGCGCTCCAGCCCTCTGATCATCTTTGTGGCCCTCCTCTGGACCCGCTCTAACAGATCCACATCCTTCTTGTGCTGGGGGCTTCAGACCTGGATGCAATACTCCAAGTGGGGCCTCACAAGGGCAGAGTAGAGGGGGACAATCAGCCCCCTTGACCTGCTGGCTACTCCTCTTTTGATGCAGCCCAGGATGCAGTTGGCCTTTTGGGCTGCAAACGTGCACTGCTGGCTCATGTCAAGCTTATCATCCATCAGAAACCTCAAGTCCTTCTCTGAAGGGCTAGTCTCAATGAGTTCTTTCTCCCAGTCTGTACTCATGTCCAGGATTGCCCTGGCCCAGGTGCAGGACCTTGCACTTGGCCTTATTGAACCTCATTAGGTTCATGTGGGCCGAATTCACAAGCTTGTCCAGGTCCCTTTGGATGGCATCTCATCCTTCTATTGTATCAACCACACCACTCAGCTTAGTGTCATCTGCAAACTTGCTGAGGATGCACTTGATCCCACTATGTCATTGATAAAGATATTAAACAGTACCTGTCCCAGGAAAGACCCCTGAGGGACACCACTCATCACTGGCCTCCACTTGGATATAGATATCATAGAAATCATAGAAACGCAAGGTTGGAAAGGACCTACAAGTTCATCTAGTCCAACCGTCCTCCTGTCACCAATACTAAACTATTAAATCATCTCTTGTAGCACCTGGCGGTGCTTCTTGAACACCACCAGGGATAGTGACTCCGCCACCTCCCTGGACAGGCTGTTCCAGTGCCTGACCACTCTTTGAGAGAAAAGGTTTTTCATGATATCTAATCTAAACCTCCCCTGGTGCAACTTGTGGTCATTTCCTCGAGTCCTAAGTCCTAATAGAGCCATTGACCACCAGTATCTGTGTTTGACCTTCAAGCCAATTCCTTATCCACTGAACGGTCCACCCATCAAATCTATATCTCGCCAATTTGGAGACCAGGATGTCATATAGGTCCATGTCAAAGGCCTTGCAGAAGTCCAGGTAGATGACATTGGTCAGTCTTCCTTTGTCACCTGATGCAGTCACTCAATTGTAGAAAGCCACCAGACTGGTCAGGCAGGATTTGCCCTTGGTGAAGCCGTGCTGGCTGTCTCAGATCACCTCTTCTTGCATGTGCCTCGACACTACTTCCAGGAGGATCTTTTCCACAATCTTGCCAGGCACAAAGGTGAGGCTCACCAGAGGTGGTTATAGTCTGCAGTGCAAGGAGTATGGAAGACGCCACTATTAGTTTTGCCCCTGCTCTGGAGGCATCTCCAGATTCCCTAGAGTGCTGGCTGAGATACCTTCCAAAAAGCACAGAATCACAGAATGGGTGGGAGTGAAAGGGACCTCTGAAGATCATCTAGTCCAACCCCCTGCTGAGCAGGATCACCTAGAGCACGTTGCGCAGGATGGCATCCAGGCAGGTTTTGAATATCTCCAGAGAAGGAGACTCCACAACCTCTCTGGGCAATCTGTTTTCTGTCACCCTCACGGTAAAGAAGTGCCCTCTCATATTCAGATGGAACTTCCTGTGTTTAAGTCTGTGCCTGTTGCCTCTTATCCTATCACTGGGCACTACTAAACCATCTGTCCCCATCCTCTTGACACCCTCCCCTCAGATATTTATGCACATTGATAAGATCCCCTCTTGGTCTTCTCTTCTCCAGGCTAAACAGGCCCAGTTCTCTCAGCCTGTCCTCGAATGACAGGTGCTCCAGTCCTCTAGTCATCTTCATAGCCCTCCTCTGGACTCGCTCCAGTAGTTCTATGTCCCTCTTGTTCTGGGGCGCCCAGAACTGGACACGATACTCCAGACATAGCCTCACCAGGGCCGAGTAGAGGGGGAGGATCACCTCCCTTGACCTGCTGGCAACACTCTTCTGAATGCAGCCCAGGATACCGTTGGCCTCCTTGGCCACAAGGGCACATTGCCGACTCATGGTCAGCCTGGTGTCCACCAGGACTCCCAGGACTCTCTCTGCAGAGCTGCTCTCCAGCAGGTCACTCCCCAGCCTGTACCGGTGCTTGGGGTTATTCCTCCCTAGGTGCAGGACCCTGCACTTGCCCCTGTTGAACTTCATGAGGTTCCTCTCGGCCGATCCCTGCAGCCTGTTGCTATCCCTCTGAACGGCAGCACAGCCCTCTTGGGTATCCACTACTCCTCCGAACTTTGTGTCATCAGCAAACTTGCTGAAGGTGCACTCTGTTCCATCGTCCAGGTCACTGATTAATGTTGAAAAAGACTGGACCCAGTACTGACCCCTGGGGGACACTGCTAGCTACAGGCCTCCAACTAATTTCTGCATCACTAAGCACAACCCTCTGAGTTCTGCCATCCAGCCAATTATCAATCCAACTCACTGTCCACTCATCTAGGCTGCACTTCCTGAGCTTGTCTATGAGGATGTTATGGAAGACAGTGTCAAAAGCCTTGCTGAAGTCAAGGTAGACCACACCCACCACTTTCCCCTCATCTACCCAGTTAGTAATCTCATTGAAGTGTAGCAGACTGGTCAAAAATGACTTTCCTTTGCTGAATCCATGCTGACTATAATGTGCTTTTTCATCCTGTTAGCATGCTGTTGCCAGCCTATTTGATGTATATCTGCTAGCTTATTTTTATCAAAATTCTGCAGTTGCTGTGTCCCAGCTTTTGTACTTTCTAACTATAAGCAAATATCTGAGACACCTAAGTAAAATCTGGCTAATCCAGCAGTGACTTTATAATATACATACAGAAATAAGCATCTCCAGAGGCTGAGTCAGCACCTCTGAGACCTGTACTACTCTCTGAAAGCGTTAGCCTATCTTCAGCAATTGTAAAAGGAGCCTTTTCCAGATGCAGTTCTGCTTAATTTCACATAGATGGGGCAATCTTGTGTGTGCTGCAGTGAGAGTTGCTACAGTTTTCCAGCAAGACCTGGAGTTCACAAAGCTAGCACCTAGGCCATCAGTAATCCTGCTGTGTTTTTTTTGTTTGTTTGTTTTGTTTGTTTGTTTGTTTGTTTTTGTTTTTTGTTTTTGTTTTTGTGTGTGTGTGCGTGTTTTGTTTTGTTTTTCTGGAAAAGGCTACCACCTATTGGTCTGGAATCGGATTTTCTTGCCCAAATGAAAGATAAGGGCAAAATTGTGTCTGCTTCTGTTTGTCTGGGCACTCCTTACTGTCACTAATGGGCAAAAAGGGCTGCTATAAAAGCTTATCACCAGTTCCTCTTGGAATCTGAATTTGCCCCTGAATCAAGGGAATTAGTAGCAAGCCTGTCTGGCTTGGACTGGTCTGTGTAATTTCCTTCCTTGTGAAAATGAGGCATCTATTCTAGTCCCCTGTATTAATGTAAAGGAGGGAGTTTTGTATTCATGAAGACATATTGGATCTTCCTGTCCCTTATAGCCTACGCATTGCTGAAATCACTCCAGAAAAAGACACTGCAGAAAAATTAAATACAAAAACAGTTGTGCTGAATCTGTTTCTTCATCTTGGTATCACTTTTGTATGTTGTTACAGGGTGTTGTGGTTTAGCCAGGCAAGCAGCAAAGCACTACACAGCTGTTTGCTCACGCCCCCCCCCCCCCAGTGGGACAGGGGAGATAATTGGGAAGAAAAAAAGGTAAAAGCTGATGAGTTGAAATACAGTTTAGTATGAGATAAAAGGAAGAGAAATAATAATAGTAATAATGATGATAATAAAAATAATAATAGAACATACAAAGCATGTGATGCGCAATGCAATTGCTCACCACCTGCCAACCAATGCCCAGACAGCAGCCTCTTCCCCTGCCCAGACAGCCCCCCAGGTTTATTGTTCAGCATGGAGTCATAAAGTATATGATATCCTTTTGGCTACTGTCCTCCATCTCCAAGGCAACTATGCCAAAAGCCCACCAGTACCCTTTTGGGTACTTGAAGTTGAGGTGGTTTTACTCAGGTGGGCAGCCAAGCTCCACCTAAGCCACTGCAGCCATTACTCAGACATTATTTACTGCACTAACTAAATTTTGGAATTACTCTTCTGAAAACATTGCTATTGTATTCTCCTGCAGATTAGTAGTGCTGTTTTTTTCCAGGTCTGTTAGTGACCTTTATTTGCAGAAAGTTTAAGTAAGTTGATGCTTTTATTTGTGTTTTAATTTAAACATAATTTATTAGGTTTTTAAACTATAAAAGAAGAATACTTAAGAAAGAGTTGTCATTTTAACTGTGTTTATGAGGTCATTTTTTCTTAATTTGATGCTGTATTTTGTTACTGCAGAGTAAAGGAATTTGGAATTAGTCCTTCAGACATTCCCTTCTCACAGGGTAGTGGCAGTCGCTCTGATCTCTCTCCTTCCTATGAGTATGATGACGTTTCTCCTTCAGTCACCAGGTCTACTTTATTCTATACATCAAATCTTTATTTTGAAGTTTTTATTTTATCTATGTATTTTTACAGACCAACCTTTCACATTATTCCCCTTACCTTGAATCATGCACTTTTTTTTTTTTTTTAATTTTGTTTGGCAGGTGATGGTTCTGCATGATCTTCAGTCATCTTCCCAGTACTTTGTTCATCCTCCTTAAACATCTACCCTTTGTATCCAGGCTTGCTATTTTCCTTCATACATTTAAAAAATAGAAAAGAAAAGAAAAGAAAAGAAAAGAAAAGAAAAGAAAAGAAAAGAAAAGAAAAGAAAAGAAAAGAAAAGAAAAGAAAAGAAAATGGTGATGTCACCTTTGTATATTTAGTGAACCAAATCTGACAAGTCTGTTTAAGATATTTTTGCCTTTGAAATTATCTTAGTTTAAGGTTATATTCATTATTATTTCTTTAAAACACAGATGGGTGCACAGAAAAAAGAAAAATGGTCAAGTTTTGGGCATTGAATGAACTTTTCTATCATATATTATTTACTGTTAAGGAGTTCATGTTGAGGAGATTTTTGCCCTCAGCATTTTAATGAGTAGTAAGATTTCATTTTAAAAATTACTTTTGTTAGAAAATGGACTTCGATCCAATTTAGTTGAAACTGAATGGTCCATGGTTTTTACAAGTTGGACTAATGTCTTCTTGGCACATTAAATTTGTGAAGGTAGCATCATCATCCATGTTAAATGAATTAAATTGTATATAAACCCATAGAGATTTATTTTTGGTGGTAGCTACTTTGCACAGGAAGTTATTAATTTGAAAATGAAATATTTTCTGATTGTAGGGTGAAGGAGCTGACAGTTGATCCTAGTGCTACAGGGGATATCCGTCCCATTATACACCACACTCACAATCAGATTGATGACTTGGGCACGCAGTGGAGCATGGGGAGCTCTCCTCAGAGAGATGATCTCAAACTGCTATGTGAACAAAATGTGAGTAGTTTACAGCATTATATGTAAAGAGATGAAAATAAATACCATGGTAGAAAAAAAAAACACAACAGAGCAATGTATATTTATAGCCTGTAATCAGTATAATTAAGTATATACAACATGCATCTTCACCATCTCACTTTATAGTTCATTCCCATACAGGATTTAAAAAGAAAAAGGTTTCTTGAAGGGTGAGAGGAATATGTTTTATTTTTCTTTATCTTTCTCACTGATTAGGATTTTAAATGTCTAGAAAGTGTCTAGGCACTGATGTTTTTAGGTATGCATATTTTCCAGTATAGCTTCATCTTGCATTAGACAGTTAGAAGTATCCTTTGTATGTTTTATTTAAAACACTTGTGGTTTTGAGCATTATTTTCCATGCATCCAACACCCATTTCAAGTGAGTTTGCCTTTCTATGCATTTAGGAATCTGGCTGCCCATCATTCCTCTTACAGACATCCTGATTTTCATGGAGTGAAACTCCAGTGCCCTGTTTGGGGGAGAACCACACCACGTTCCCAAAATGTCTCCTTGGACTGAACGAGTAGGGAGCTGGGGCTGAAAGGCATCTTCCAAAGGACATTTTTCCCTCACTGTTAATTATCAGCAATTGTCCTGGTTCCTTAAATGTTCGATAGGGATTAAAACTCAGTTTGTGAAAAGTCGGTGAAAGATAGAAAAGAAAAATCTATACTATCCTAATGTATTTTTCTCAAGATTCTCTTCCTTCTCAAACACTTCTTCGTGGTCTTTGCTGTATTTCTCTCATTTTAGTAATGGGCTCTAGAACATGCTATGTAATTCTGAGTTTCCCACTGGACAGACAGATATTCTTTCATATAACATTTTTTCATTGTTCATGTGGAATTCAATTAAGCTTTACAATGTATATTTTAAAAGATTTCAAAGGTGTGGTATAAGGAACCATAATGTCTTGCTAAAAAATAAGTTGCAAACTATCTAGTGCTTTCCCCTTTGATTGTTGATTATTGTCTACAGAAGTCCTGTTTGTTCCAGTTTGTAAATCTATGCTGTGCATTCTTCTAATGTATTAATTACTATGTATTTTTTAGATTTTTCACTTTAGGTTTATTTTTTTTTTCTAAGTATGACTTTAATTTTGATTTCCTGAAATGTATTGAATGTGTTCTCTTTTCTGAAAATTATCGTCTGTCTTTTGTGGCACGCACAACAAAGGCCCTGACAGAAAACCTAGTTTTCTGTAGGTGTTAAAACCTACTAAAAATTACCATTATTCCCTTGTTACTTTGTCTTCCCACTATTTTAACTTATTCTTCTAATGTGGAATATTCTGTTTTCCAGTATTCACAAGGATGAGTGGCTGGAAATATTTAATGAATATGAACTAAATTTAACTCTGTTAACATTTTTATTTTTATTGCCCTCTCCCCTCATTTCTGGAGGTTTTTATGTCAGAAGTATAAAATTCTATTTTTGACAAGCTCTGCTTTATGCATATTTCTTTTCATGCTCTGTGATAGGATGGAACATATTCAGTATATTTCCTGTAGCCACAGTTCTTTCCAGACTAACAAGCTTTTATTGTTTTTAGGAAGAGGAAGTTTCTCCACAATTGTTTACTTTTCATGAAGCTGTGTCACAAATGGTAGAAATGGAAGAACAAGTAGTAGAAGACCACAGGGCTGTCTTCCAGGTAAAGGATGGAGCTTTGCTTTGTTTTATCCTAATCCAGGAATTCAGATTTTCCCAAGTAAAGCACATATCCCGCATATAATGCAGGATATCATCTGGTCATTCCTCTGCAGTTAGGGTTTTCTAAATTGTTTTATTACACTAACCCCATTGTAGCAAACAAATAGGGACAGATGTTTAGATCTCATAACCACTAATCTTCATCCCCAGGATGAAAGAGAAGCATGTTTTTCTATCATCCCAGAAATCTAGTAAAAATGTCTTTTCTTTCTTTCCTTTTTTTTTCTTCTCACAAGCATTCCTAAATAGACTGTTCACTCTAAGAAAAGTTGCTATTTTCTTCTTACTACTGAGATATTTTCTGTTTTAGTCCTTTTCCAGCATTAGCGACTGTGTTTTTTCTAGTTGCAGGAAGTTCATTCAGATTGGTCTTGAACTTTTCATTTCTATGATTCATTCTATGATTCTATGATTTCATTGTCTAATCTATGCCAGTATTCCTATTTCAAAGCTGGAAATTAATAGTAATGTCTCTATCAGAACCATTTCTGTTGACAGTTTGGTCATCTCCCTCTGAGATCCAGAAGAGACATATTTTTCTAACTGCCTGTTTGCTTCCTTTTTACAGATACATAAAGGTTTTCATTCTAGTCAGGGTCTTTGGAAGGAATACTGCCAGTAGTGCAATGCTGGTCAGTGCCATGGATCCTTTTACATTCACAAAACAAATTGTAATAATAAGTATGAATTACTAGTTTTCAGAAGGAAATGTGAGTTGCTTCTGTTCATAACCTAAGAGTCTTTAGGCAGGCTGTCCGTTTGGCATGTCTACTGCAAGAGAATAGCAGAACATTAAACCTGTAGGGAATACACAGATCTCCTAATGTAGGCATCAAACTTAATGGAACATTGATGTGTATTCATGCAATATAGTAAGATACTAAATAAAACATTTTACAACAGATGTAGAGATTTAGTTATGAAACACTAGTCCCGAAGACACAAAAGTGTGAAAGTCTTATGCCATAGCTGTGTCCTAATGCTTGGGACTTCTAGAAAGACAAGTTGCATTAAAGATGTTATTGCCTCTGTGTGTCCATCTGACCTTCTGCTGGCGATTACTGCTGCTCACAGCAGTCACTAGAAGGAAATGTGTTTGAGCCTCAGCTCCCTTAGTTCACAGCATGGCTTGTTAGTTTATGCCATGGGTGGAGGTGGGCTGCACCAATACAAAATCTACAAGCTGTACCAGGCAGAAGTTGTTTTCTGTCAGCTTTCTTCTGGAAGCTGTTGATTCTGGGATATGAAATATCCTATCCTGACAAAAATGCCTAAAATACACCAATGGAATAAAGTGTGCTCTGGACATGTCTGTCTTCCTGTGATTCTTGAATGTATAAGTTTACATTATATGAGATGAATCCTGTCCCGATGTTAGCTCCATCTGTGCGAAAAAGCATACATGGTGTTTGGATGATGCTTTCGATATTACTTGGGCTACTGAGCACAAAGGGGAAGAGCTAATTTTAGCATTTCAGGCCCAGCATGCCTAGAACTGTCAGCTGCTTTCTCTTTTACAATCAAAGCATTTCTAATGAGATCAGTTCTCCTGATCTTAGCTTTGCATGGTTCTGTAAGCTTTAAGCTCTTGGTTGCATTCTTTGATGCAAGACTATTTTTTAAAATTCCTCTTTTTTGGTAATATTTGGAATGCAAAGGTGCCCAAGAGCTGGTTTAACCAACCTTTACAGTACTCTTGTCTATGTGGGGAGTTAGCACATGCAATAGAGAGTTTAAAATAGCTCTTCTTTTTCTCTCAAAACTGGTTTTGAGTATGGACAGAATTATCTTTGCTCCATGACTGCAATAACAACACCGGGATTGTAGTCAGTGGAAACCATCCTGAACTTAAAAATGAAGACTGACTTTAGAACCACATAATGTTATGTTTGCTGATATGGCTGTTATAATTAAGAAACTATGTAGAAAACACACAACTTTGCTGAATTGGGAATAAGGATTCATTTTAGGATTGAAATCTGTTATAATGAGGTGACTAGACAGTATAGAAATGTGTTCATTTTGAGAAAAGGAGTAATTCAGCTCTTTGTCATGAAACTAGTACCTTTGCTAATGCATTTCATAGAATCATAGAATGGTTTAGGTTTGTGGTAGTTTTACCCTACTGGGCAGCCAAACTCCACCGCAACTGCTCTCTTGCTCCTCCTCAGAAGAGGGGGGTGGGAGAAGAAAGTATGCTGGAAAGAAAAAAAAAAGGCTCACAGGTTAAGATAACGATAATTTAATTAAAGGGAAAAGGAAGAGGAAAAAACAAAACAAAAACAAAAAAAACAAAAACAAAAACAAAAAAACAACACACACACCAAAAAAAAAACCAAAAAAAAAAAACAAGCAAAGGCTGCATGGAAGCACAGAGGGAAGGAAAAATGGAAAAATGTATTTTCTACTTCCATTCAATGAGTGATATTCGGCTACATCCTGCTACATCCCGGGAAGCAGGGCCTCAACATGCATAGCAGTTGTCTGGGAGCAATTGCTCTGCTCAGCAATAGAAAAAACATTAGGTGTGATACCAGTGCTGTTCTAGCTACAAGTGCAGAGCACAACACTGTATGGGTCACTACAGGAACAGTTAACTCCATCCCAGCCAGACCCAGCACAACCTCCGCCCCTTATTCCATAACATTTGTGTTACACTCAGGTTCCACATACTTTAGTATATTGGTATCACCAATATACTAAACCACTTATCACCACTGTTCCCTGTCCTTTAACAGATATATATAGGCACTTCTTTTCATTCTGTAGGCCTCTCCCAAAATGTCAATAAGAACTGTTGATGATTTAGGCTTCATCTACCAAAGTGATCACACAGGACAGTCAGAATAGGATTTCTGGATGCCAATGCCAGCTTAGCTCAAGTCGTTGCTGTACTTACCCAGTTCCTTGCGAAGCTGACCTGTTGTTGGTTCTGCAGTGTCTTCCTACAACACAGGGAAAGGAGGAGGTACCATTCCTGATATCATCCACAAACTGACTTCCAGAGGAGGAAAAAGAGAGAGTGTACTTGTTAATATTCTCCAAGAGATAGTTCTCAAAAGACACAGATGACAGTAATGCAGGGCCCAAATACCAGATTAGGCTCAAGGCCAGTGCTTTACAGAACAGCAAACTGAAAAAAAAACAAAACAGACACAGGCTTTAACAAACTCTCCAATCTGCTACAGAGTAAAAGGGAGAACATGGCAGATCACATAAAACAGTATGACATAGAAAAATATTAACAGCAATCCAGACAGCATTGTGACTACCAACTGTAAACTAAATTCTAATTGCAAGTTCCCTCTAAAGCACTCTGATCACATCTATTGTTATCTCAACCCTTCAAACCCAATGTTGGGCACCAGAAATGACTGTGGTGGTTTTACTCAGATGGGCAGCTGTGCTCCATCACAACTGCTCTCTCACTCCCCCTTCTCAAAGGGAAAGGGGAAGAAAATACAATGGAAAGGGCTCAAGGGTTGAGATAAGGACAGGGAGATCACTCAACAATTACTGTCATGGATAAAACAGACTCAGAGTAGGGAAATTATTATAATTTATTACCTATTACTAACAAGCTAGGGCAATGAGAAACTCCAAAAACCTAAAAACACCTTGCCCCCACCTCCACCCTCTTCCACCTCCTCCCTCCTAGTGACACAGGGGAACAGGGAATGGGGGTTGCAGTTAGTCTGTAACGCTTTGTCTCCGCTGCTCCTTCATGGTCACTCTCTTCCCCTTCTCCAAGGTGGAGCCCCTCCCACAGAATACAGTCTCTGCCAAACTGATCCTACATGGGCTTTCCATAGGCAACGGCTCTTCAAGAATTGCTCCAATAAGGGTCTATACTACGGGGTCTATCCGTCAGGAGCAATGGGTCCCCATGGGTGGCAGCTCCTGCCAGATCACCTGTTCCTGCATGGGCTCCTCTCCACAGGTCAAGTCCAAAGTCTGTTCAGGCAGGGGTTCTCCACAGGCCGCGGCCTTCTTCAAGTCAGATCCACCTGTTCCACCATGGGCTCCTCCAAAGGCTGCAGGGTGGAGATCTACTCCTCTGTGGTACACCATGGGCTGCAGGGGGACAACCTGCTCCACCATGGTCCTCTCCACAGGCCACAGGGGACTTCTGCTCCAGCACCTGGAGCACCTCTCCCCCTCCTTCTTCACGGACCTTAGTGTCTGCAGGGCTGTTTCTCACTCCTCTCCCTCCCAGCTGCTTTTGCGCAGCAGTTATTTTCCCCTTTCTTAAATATGTGCTCACAGACACAACCACCACTGCTTATGGATTTGACTCCAGCTAGTGGTAGATCCCTTTAGAGCAGGCTGAAACTGGTCCTTATTTAACATGGGGCAGCTTCTGGACTCTTCTCACAGAGGTCACCCCAGCAGCCCCTCTGCTACCAAAACCTTGCCATATAAACCCAATACACCTACCTTTTATTGTTGAGTGTGATATCATATGGTATAGAATATCCCTTTGTGTGGGAGTGTGGCCCCCACATGGTTTGTGATAACATTGGACTCTGAGCTATGAGGCCATCAAGGAATGTAAAGAGTTTAGAGGGAACAAAGAAGAGTGATTGAGGAGACACCTTGCTGTCTCTGGTTGCTTGTTCTCCAGCCATTAAGGCATGGAAGTTGCTGGGTGTTTGCGGTTGCCAGGCAAAGTTGTTGACCAATGAATAGTTAGTGGAAAAGGAGTGCTGTGGGGCTAATGGTATAAGAGCAGAGCCTGTCCTCAATATGTGGATGCAACATAGGATAATGAAGTTATGTCATCAATAAAGTAGCAGCAGTTACTGATCCTGAAAGAACTCTGGTGTCCGTGTGTTCCTTACTCCACACCTTTGGTTGGTTTAGGTCAGCTGCCCACCCCCAGCCTGCTGGCTTTTGGAGGAGGAGGGGCGGGGATTGGAGGGAGTCCTGATGCTGTGCCAGTATTGCTCAGCAATAGACACAACACTGGAGTGATACCAGTGCTGTTCTAGCTAGGAGTGCAGAGCACAGCAATGCATGGGCTGCTGCAGGGAAAGTTAACTCCATCAGTCCCAGTCCCAGTACAGGGTTTGAAGGGATCTCAAAGATCTTATAATTCCAACCCCCCTGCCAAGGCCAGGGACACCATCCACTAAACCGGGTTGCCCAAAGCCCCATCCAACCCGGCCTTAAACACTTCCAGGGCTGAGGCATCCACAACTTCTCTGGGCAACCTGTTCCAGTGCCTCACCACCATCAAAGAATTTATTCTTATTTACTTGTTTTTGTTTTTTGTTTGTTTGTTTCTATTTTTTATCTAGGAATCTATTAGATGGCTGGAAGATGAAAAAGCCCTTCTTGAGATGACAGAAGAAGTGGACTATGATGTGGATTCTTATGCTACACAACTTGAAGCAATTCTAGAGCAGAAAATTGATATTCTGATCGAACTTAGAGGTAGATTGCTTTTAATTAATTTTGTGTGCATTATTAGCAGTTTGTAGAGCATGCTTATATTTTGGGATTTTTTTTCCTCTTATGCTGTCCTTTAATGCCCTGTTGAAGTAATACTTATTCTTCTGCCAAGAGCAAGTTCACATCTGTATTCTGTTCATTCCAGTTTAAAAGACTCCAGGAAGTAGGAACTTGTTCCTGCATCTTTCTTTTTCTTTTCCTTTGTTCCAAAATGATAAAAGGAGGGAAAATAAAAGCCAAAAGAACTGTACAGGAAAAAAAATAAGGTAATGCAATGAGGAAAAATTAGTTGCAACTCCCACCTCCTGCTCTGTTGCACTCTTTGGTGTAGCAGGGAGCCTGCTGTCATTTTTTTTTTTTTTAATTTGTGCTTAAGAGTTGCATCAAGCTCTGAGTAGCTTGTTTGTTAGTGTATTTTTTTCTTCAGCAGCCTTTCTGTCTGAATTTTACCAGCCTCTCTTTGTTGAAAAAAAAAATGCAGTTAATTAGTGCCTGTTCCACTTGTCATCTAAAATCATCTTGTCAGCTTGATACCTCATGGAGATTAATTTTTCATTTTAGATTCTGTATATCTTTGCACTCCAGCAGGCAAGTTACACTGGTGAAAATTCAAGAATTTTTGTTGGTGGTTTTTTTTTGGTGTTTTTTTTTTTTATTAATCTACATTAGAAAATTCCTTATAAGATAAAATCTTAGATTTTTCTCAGTCTGAGTATCTACTGTAGGTTATAAGAATGCATTAAGCAAATCAGATGTGGCCTGCTCAGCAAAGAATTGGTTGTATGTTCCTTTGCTTCTTACAAACTAAATGGCAGCTTCCTCTTCAGGAAGAGACAATTTGAGACACCAGCAGTGAGAAAACACAGTTTAGGTGATTCTCTGTTCTTCTAAAGGTTATTAGATACCTCTTTTGAAACAAGACACTGGAGGTAAAGGTTACCTAAGAGATCCTCATGTCTTTACAGGCAGGATGATGCTTCCATAGCTTTACAGAAGGGAAGTCAAAGATTCTCCCAGTAACTTCTGTGTTCTGCTGGTGGCACATAATGGTCACTGCATATTTCATTTTTTTTCTCCTTTCACTTTGGAACTAATTTCTTCACGCTGTCACTATGTTTTCCTTCATCTTCTTGGACCTGTCACAGGAGAGTGGGGCGAAGAGGAATAGAAATATGAAGGAATGCCATGCTTCCTTTCTCAGGTTTCTCCCTCTCTCCTGATAGTTATGTGATATATGGCATAATAATTCGTGTCAAGAAAATGGTTGATATTAATAAAGAAGGGGGAGATGTGGGAGTGTGTCCATGTGGGTCGGCAAGCCCCATGGTTGATGATAACATCAGACTCTTAACGATGAGGCCATCAGGAATGTAAAAAAGTTTACAGGGAACAAAGAAGGGTGATTCAGGAGACGCCATGCAATGTTCTGTATATTTAGAATGTTTGATGTTCGTGTGTGCGTGTTGGTAGAGCATAGACTCCCTGCGCACTCAGTGCTGTTTGCTTATCTTTTATAAATATTACTAAATACAGATTGAGTTGAGACTTCATTTATAACAGTTATGATTAATTTTTTTTAAATGATGTGTTTATCCATTTACAGTGAAAAACTTCAAAAATATAATCACAAAATGCATTCATAGGAAAATCATAGAATCATTGAATAACCTGAGTTGGAAGGGACCCACAAGGCTCATTGAGTCCCAACTCCTGGCTCCAGAAAGGACCTCCCAAAAATCAAACCGTATGTCTGACAGTGTTGTATAACACTTCTTGAACTCCAGCAGGCTTGGTGCCGTGACCGCGTCCCTGGGCACTGGTTCCAGTGCCCAACCACCCTCTTAGTGAAGAAACTTTTCCTAATATCCAACCTGAACCTCCCCTGTCACAGCTTCATGCCATCCCCTCGGATCCTATTGCTGGTCACCAGAGAGACAAGATCAGTGCCTGCCTCTCTCTTCCCCTCATGAGGAAGCTGTAGGCTGCCATGAGGTCTCCCCTCAGTCTCCTCTTCTTTTGGCTGAACAACCCAAGTGACTTCAGCCGCTCCTCATACATCTTCCCCTGTAGACCTGTTAGCTTTCGTGAAGACACATAACCAGAGTGATTATATGAAGGTGCTTTTATTAGGCGCCAGAAGTTAGGGGCATGTCTGCCCAAATCTAACTTCGTCCGATTTGTTCACTCACATTCTCTTTTATCTCCTAAAATATTACATATGCATTAAGTTTTTCAACACATCTATGCATATTCATTTCCTAGCTCCACCTAGCCCCGCTTCGTATGCTAATTATCTTATCAGTCCTTCTGCGCTTGAGTAGTACTCTCTGGTGGTCGTCTGGGTGGTCATTGGGATGAAGTAAGAGGTCTTCATCAGAGTTGAACTTTTTACCTCATCTACTTGCGCATGCTCTATGAGCCCTTGGTCTCAGTCCAAACCTTAGTTTCCAAACTATTCATTCACCTAGCAATAATGTCCCAGATACCCATAATATTTTCCTAACTATCCTTTGTTTAGATTAAATTGAGCATTTATGGTATGCATTGCTAGTAGCAGTACTGGTTTCACTGCCAAGACACCTGTTACTATGTTAACATCTACCAACATTTCCCCCCTTTGAAAGTATTTCACTCCTTCAAGGAGGGCAAATGCTTTCACTAACTAATTAAAATGTCTCACACACAGCACACACCAGTAACATAATCAAGAAAATTACAAAGATTAGGGTTGTCACAACATTCCATAAATCTGAAATCCACTACTTGTGCTTTATGTCATTTGCACTTCTCTGGTCAGGTTCATTTAATCTGGAGTGGATGCCATCTTTAACCCCTGGATTACTCAGGTTCTCTTAAATTATCATATGCCGGTAGAGAGTATTGAGGATGTGGGTCCATATGCCCAGCAATGGTCTGCATCACTTTCCGGTTCCAGGTTGTCTTCCTTAGGATCAGACTTTTCAGCATTACAAATGTTAACCAAATTAATACCCCTACAATTACCAATATAATTACCATTTCCAGTAAGGATTTAGCCCAATTACTAATATTCCATCCACTAAAAATTTTATCCAAACAGCTTGTTGTCATATCTTTCTCTTCCTGTTCTGCATCTTGTTCCACTTGAGCCAGTTGTTCTATGTCATGTTCTACATCAGCAGTCATATTTGGAATGTGGATGCAGCAATGATCAATACGATCTTTTAGAAATCCGCATACTCCATGTTCCTTTAATAACAGTGTATCTAATGCCAATTTTGTAGCACCATTTTAGTTGTAGCTTGTAGTTGGATATTAAGATCTCTAAAGCCTTCTTTTGTGGCTCTCGCGAGCCTACTTACTTGTCCTGTAAGTTTATAAATCATTTCCCTATTTCGATAATTAGCTATCTGTGCAAATAGAGATTCTAATGCCCAACTGAATTTTACTCCATCCGAGGGTTCATGCCATATATCTTCATCTGCCCCTTCTAAAATTCTTTTTGCTCTACTAATTTGTAGGGTTTCCAATTTTCCTTTAAAAGGAGATTTTTTTCCATATTGGACAGTGTGGGAAGTCCTAAAGTTATTTCTTTTACTTCCCCATTTATCGGCAGGTGTGTAGTCCAAGTTCCATCCCTGGCTGCCCATACAAATTGTCCTGGACTTTGTACAGTAGTATAGTTACAATCTGCTGTGATTTGACTTACCTGGCTACTTCTTTCCGAATTATACTTAATTCCTCGGCAAGCACATCCTGCCCTAATAGCTATCAATACTGGGGGTAAGTGCTTGATATCTTCATTATTACTGTCACAAGTATATTTCTTCTCACAGATCCACCAAGCTACCTCTTTTGATTCTTGTTTACCACTGCTGTCAACCCGGCTTACTGTATAAACCTGATCAGTTCCATTCTGCTTTCCCTGCCATTTAATACACCATGATGTATTCCCTCCATACTGGAATTTCTGCAGTAAACTCACTGTCCAAGCACTATCCCATCCTTCTTTACACTGAATTGTTTTATTTCCTTCTACTTGGGGCAGTGGGGAGGTTATTATACCCCACTCAAGCGGGTCCCCTGCTGCTTTTGGAATGGGCATACAAGCAGTAATTCTATCAGTTCCTTTCATTATGGCAAAATCTTTAATTAATCCTACCAATAAATTCTCTGCCTGCTGCCTGTGTGGGATCTATATCACTTGTGTCCATGGTACTTGGTCCTCCCTTTTTCTTTTAGATCCTTTTTGTCGGGCTACCAATATTCCTTTATCCAATTTTGGATATACCAATATTTCTCTTATCCCATAATCTGTGCTATTTTCATGTATTACTATGCACCGGTAGTTTCCCTCATTGACATTAGTAACATTAAACAGGGTTAGGATGGTAGTTCCTCTCAGTTGTTGGCCCAATTCTAGGGTATTACTTACGTACGCCTTCCCCTTCCATCCAGCTTTCAATCCTGTATTGTCCCTGGATGTGTTTACGTATATTTCCTGGCTTTGTCCGAAGTCATTTATTTTCTCCCAGACCACCTGTAGAGAGCTAATTGTTATTGGTTTATCGTCTTGCATTCCACATTCCAAGGTAACATTTCCTCCCTTAAATATTTCCTTTTTCTTATACTTTTCTGGTATTTCTAGAAACCCAATTACAAGATATTTGCACAAAACAATTGCTGCTATCATTACCGTTATTAAGAACCCCAACATTGTATGTTTATACGCGTCTCATCTGTAGTTTTGTATCTCCGAATGCTCACACTGACCAAAGTTCAGGAACCTTTTTCACCCGAGTATAATGAATCCAAGCATCCACCCCTTCTACCTTTACAGCTGTAAAAGTAGTCAATAATACTTGATAAGGTCTAGCCCACCGTTCTTTCAGGGGTTCTTTGTTCCAATTTTTAATGTACACTCAGTCTCTGGGATGAATATCGTGGACAGGATTTTCCAGTGACAATGGTCGGTTTCACACCAAAACACTCTGAAGTTGAACTAAAGTTTTGCTAAGAGATAATACATAATTATAAACATCCTGGTTCCCTGTTATGTGCATATTAGGATTTGGTTCTGGGGATTCATAAGGCTTTCCATACATAATCTCGTATGGGCTTACTGACATTCCACTCCTTGGCTTTATCCTTATTCTCAATAAGGCTATAGGCAAAGCTTGTGGCCATTGTATTTTGGCTTCCTGGCAGATTTTACTAATCTGTCCCTTTAGTGTTTGGTTCATCCTCTCTACCTGTCCACTAGATTGGGGTCTCCATGCAGTATGTAAATTCCAAGAAATTCCTAATAGCCGGCTTACATCTTTAACCACAGATGCAATATAGTGCGGTCCCCTATCCGAGGATATTCCTAACGGTACCCCAAACCTCGGAATAATTTCCCGCAATAACCACTTTACTGTCTCTTTAGCTTGATTGGTGTGGCAGGGAAGGGTTTCTGGCCATCCAGAAAAGGTATCAACCCCTACTAACAGATATCTATATCCCCTAGTCCTAGGTAACTCTACAAAGTCAACTTGCCAGTAATCTCCCGGTTCTATTCCTATTCTGACTCTTCCCATTTCAGCATGTTTTCTTGCTACTGGATTATTTTTCAGACAAATCTCACACTTTGACATTACTGATTTTGCCATTGTTAACATATGCATAGAGATAATGCTACATTTCAAAAATGTTACCATTGCCTCTGCGCCCCAGTGACACTCATTATGTTTTGTATGAAGTATTTCTTGCATCACCAAGGGGGGTATTACTATCTGGCCCGTAGTGGTTACATAACATCCATCAGAGTTCTTTTGGGCCTTTAGGAGATTTGCTAATTTCTCATCCTCTGGTGAATATCTTGGTTCCTTGGGAAGATTAAGACGAGTGGGGCCTACCTTGAGTGGTACCAAAGCCATCACTTTCCACACCTTCCAAACAATTTGTCAAGCTGCTCAATCTGCCAACGGATTCCCTTCTGATATCTTCGAGGTTCCTCCTTGATGGGCTTTACAGTGCATAATAGCCACTTGTTTTGGCTTATGTACCGCATTTATCAAATTTAACACCTCCTCTTGATATCTTACATTGGCCCCTTGTGAAGACAACAGCCCTCTTTCTTTCCATAATGTTCTATGAACGTGGACCACTTCAAAGGCATACTTTGAATCTGTCCAAATATTTACCATCTTTCCTTTACTCAGTTCCAGTGCTCGAATTAGGGCTATCAGTTCCGTTCGCTGTGCTGATGTTCCAGGTGGTAAAGATTTTGCTTTGATTACTGTTTTCAGGGTTGTTACTGCATACCCTGCATATCGTGTTCCATTCTCCACAAAACTACTACCATTAGTAAAAAGTTCCCAGTCATACCTTTCAAGGGGTACATCCTTCAAATCTTCGCGGCTAGCATGAGTATGTTCGATTATTTCCACACAATTGTGTTCCAATGGTCCTTCTTCGGGAACAGTTCCTAGAAATACTGCTGGATTTAACAGGTTAGTCATTTTCAAGGTTACATCATCTTGTTCAGTTAGTATTGCCTGATATTTCATCATCCGGCTGGGTGACAACCAGCGGCCCCCCCTTTTGCTCTAAAACGGTTGTTACCATATGTGGTACAAAAACTTCAATATGTTTTCCCAAGGTAAGTTTCCTTGCTTCCTGGATTAAGAGAACTGTTGCTGCTACTGCCCACAAACGTGAGGGCCATCCTGCACTTACAGCATCCAACTGTTTGGGAAAGTATCCCACAGGTCTTTTCCAGCTTCCCAGTCGCTGAGTTAGTATCCCTAATGCTAGTCATTGTCTTTCATGTACAAATAACTGGAAATCTTTTGATAAATCTGGTAGACCCAAAGCTGGTGGCTTCATTAGAGCATCTTTAAGTTTCTTAAAAGCTTCTTTTTGTATTTTTCCCCAAATAAAATTCCATGCCTTCTGAGCTTCATAAAGGGGCTTAGCTATGAGTCCGTAATCCATTATCCATAATCTGCACCACCCAGCCATTCCTAAGAAGGCCCTTATCTCATGGAGATTTTGAGGTTCCAGGATAGCGCATATAGCTTTTATTCTCTTGATGCCCAGACTTCTTTGTCCCTGAGAAATCTCACCCTCCAAATATGTTACAGTCGAGCAAACTATTTGTGTTTTTTTTTTCTTTTGAATCTTTATAGCCGCCCATTCCTAACTGATTTAAAATCTCAATGGTTATTTAGGTGCAGAGCGACTCATTCTCTGTGGCAATCAAAATATCATCTACGTATTGTAACAACAAATACTGACTTCTGGGTACCTGTATTTATCCTTGCGTTGTCCAGATCTCCAGTTCCTTGGCCAGCTGGATTCTGAAGAGGGTCAGGCTATTCTTGATATCCTCTCTTTCACTTTCTATAGCTGCCCTTAACACCATAACTTTTTCTGTTGAGTCCATTAATGTATCTAATATTACTTGAAGGTCATCCCAGTCCAGATTCTGGGTTTTAATGATCATTTTCATTACCCTAGCTACTTTATCCGTGTTTTCCTGCTACGTTCCTGCTGCTTGTTTCCAAATTACTAGGTCTCCTGGAGTAAACTTTAACATACATGTATACTGGCCCTTCTGTCCCTACTCCTTGTCTAAGTGGAGCAATTATGTTTTTATTTTGTCTTATTCCATCTTTCTCTCTTATCATGCATTTGGCAGCACCTTTCTGGTCTCGTCGTTGGGTTCTATATGATACCGGGGTAGCTGAAGCTACCGCTCCTTTTTCTTCTCCCTCCTCCCCCCACTGTCCTTGCTTTCTTCCCTGACAGCCTGCCCTTGTTCTAATGGGGCTGATGGTACTACTTCCAAATCTGTATTTCCATCGTCCCGTCTATAATACATACCATTCTCTAACCTTTGATGCCCTATACACCGCTTTTCTCCTGTGCATGCTTTACATTGGTCATCAACAGTTATTTTAGCCACCATTATCCTGCAAGTGCATTGCCACTCAGGCTTATCTCGCAAATAGAAAAATAGTTCTACATACGAAATCTCATCCCACTTGACTTCTCACTTACAAAATAACATTAATTGTAAGATAGTATTGTATTGCAAGGTTCCATTTCTTGGCCAACTCTCTTGATCTTCTAGTTCATACTGTGGCCACCAAACATTACAGTAATCAACTAGTTTACCTTTTCGTAACTCCTGTCCAAAGCCTCCCTCCTTCCAGTGTGCTAGTAAACAGCCCAAAGGGGAAGATCGTGGTACAGGAGTATTGCCGCCCAGAATACCTTTAAGTTTTTCCATTTGTTATAGCTATAACCTTTTACCAAACCAGACCACTGATGCTGAACCTGCAGCACTTTCGCGACTGTCTTACGGACATAATTTTTGTCCATAATTACGGACATACGCCTAGGCTTAACCCGGGAATTCCCTAGCCCAACTGTGTGTGGCTTTCACTGTGTCTGACCAGCAGGCTCCCAGACCAGATCTGTACCAGTTACTAGAAAGCACCTTTTCTCTTACCCTTCTAGAGGTACGCTGTGAGCAGCGGGGTCAGTTGCGGCCGATGGCTCCCCGAGAAACTCCTCGGTGCCGGCTGGAGTGTGATCAGTTCGTGAGCTGCCTCAGCAGTGCCCACAAGGTCCCATCTGGATCACCAAAATGTTAGTGTTCACAAAGACACAACCACAGAGTGATTATATGAAGGTGCTTTTATTAGGCGCCAGAAGTTAGGGGCATGTCTGCCCTAATCTAACTTTGTCCGATTTGTTCACTCACGTTCTCTTTTATCTCCTAAAATATTACATATGCATTAAGTTTTTCAACACATCTATGCATATTCATTTCCTAGCTCCACCTAGCCCCGCTTCGTATGCTAATTATCTTATCAGTCCTTCTGCGCTTGAGTAGTACTCTCTGGTGATCGTCTGGGTGGTCATCGGGATGAAGTAAGAGGTCTTCATCAGAGTTGAACTTTTTACCTCATCTACTTGCGCATGCTCTATGAGCCCTTGGTCTCAGTCCAAACCTTAGTTTCCAAACTATTCATTCACCTAGCAATAATGTCCCAGATACCCATAATATTTTCCTAACTATCCTTTGTTTAGATTAAATTGAGCATTTATGGTATGCATTGCTAGTAGCAGTACTGGTTTCACTGCCAAGACACCTGTTACTATGTTAACATCTACCAACAGACCCTTCACCATCTTCGTAGCCCTCCTTTGGACTCTAATAGTTTTATGTTTTTCTTGTATTGTGGCACTCAAAACTGAACACAGGACTCAATGTGGAGCTGCACCAGTGCAGTGCAGAGAGGGGAGCACAAAATAGGGGAGAATGTTGTTGATCATACACTAAGATACAATTTTGTCTGCTTTTAAGAATGGTTCAGAAGCTGCTGGGAAGGAAAAGAAAGTATGCTGTGTATATCTTCCTGTACTCTGTAAGTTAGAAGCAGAATTTAAGCAGAAACAAGTTACATACTGGGAGTGCAGTTGTGTAGTTTCCAAATCTATCCTGCCTAGAGACAGGGGTAGCATCTAAGAAGGGACTAAGTTGCTAAATAACTTGTTTGTATGGTGAGTACTGAATTTAAGCTTATCTTAATCCTCTTGGAGTTTCTTGTAGCTTCAGCTGTTTTTGTGGAGGAATTTTCTGTGTTGTGCATTAGGGCAGGGTTGTGGAGTTCAGGGCTTAGTTTCAAGATCTTTGTTGGGTACAAGCACATCAGTACTCATTCTCTCTTTTTCATTAAAGATAAAGTGAAATCTTTCCGAGCAGCTCTACAAGAGGAGGAACAGGCCAGTAAACAGATCAACCCGAAAAGACCACGTGCCCTTTGAAATGGGCCTTTGCTGCTAAAGGAATCCACAAACCCTTACTGCTGTAGCATACATTTGTTACAAAACCAGTGGCCGTAAGAACTCAACTACTTGCAAGTGTGAAAACATTAGAAATGTCTGTGGAAATGTCCTGTTTCTTATTCACCTGAATTACATTTTTGTTTTTGTGTGAAATGCTCCTATGACATCTACGAAATGCTTCTAGACCAGTCAGTACAACCATGCAGGGTTCAGATCCATGAAGCACTTTGTTTAAAATATTTCATTTATTCAAATTGTGAATTTTACTTTTGGAAATATTTGCCAAGTTTTTAATAATGAAGTAGAACTGTGGCCATTAGAAAGTCACTATATTTCCTTTTAACCGTGTTCAGTTTTGTTACAAAGACTAGCTGTGCAGTTCTAAATTGTGTTTGCGTGCATGCACACCTCACTCATGGTCGTATATAATTTCTCTTCTACAGACAGCTGTGCTTACCTCTTCCCATTCTGTGCCTTGATGAAGGCTACTTAACTCTAAACATCCTCTTTCTGAAGCACAGCCTTAATAAACAACATTACTTAGGCAATATTAATTACTTTTAGTCTGTGTGCATTTTTAATGTGCTTTGAGACTTTTTTTTTTGGTAGCTAGATCATTCATTTCACAGGATGTGCCACATCACTTGAACAGAAACTGCAAGAGCTGTTAGAGTGGACAAACAGCTGGACATTCCATCCTCCTTGTAAAAAATATGGAATCTAGATTTATTTGAATACCATAAAGAATGGTTATGCAATTCAAACATTTTTTTTCAAGGAAAAAAAGAATCAAAAAACAAAAATATAAATTAGTTGATGTATAAAAAGGTTAATGTTTAAGTACTGAGGAGAGTTGTGACAGGATAATGCTGATATGTAGTATGTGGTATGGGATGATAATGCTGTCAGAAAAAAGGTACAATCTGAGCTCTGTATATGGATAGGATAACTATCAAAGTTCAAGGATCCAGCTAAAGAAATACATATTGGCTTTTCACCTACTGTTAAAATTTGGCTTTTGATCCATGACAAACTTACATGTACATTAACTGTAGTTTGCAGGCAGTTTGAGTAGCTTTGTTGCTTTTTTTTTTTTTAAAAAAAAAGCAGTTAATACCTATATTTCCCTTTATATACAGTGCCAACAGATGAAAAGAGGGGTGAAATTGCATCATTTGAGGATTTGCATATCTCTACCTAGTGCTAGTTGAAATCTCTCAAGTATCAAGTACCTGAATTCCCACAATGATTGCATATCAGCACTTTTTAGTTGGTGTCACTCAAGTTACTTTTCCAAATCAGTATCCAAAAGATTGACTTTCACATAAGAACTTGTCAAATGAAGAGTTATAGACCCCTCTAGGAGTTTTCCCTGTTTCCAGTCTTCCTATCGTCAGACTTTCACTTGGAACTGTTTAAACATTACTTGTTGAAAACAAACCTTGTTCATTTGAGCCAGACTGGGAGGGAAATAAAGGGAATGCAATGAAAAACAAGATAAATGAGACAGGAATTCTCATAGTGTTTAATGTTTGCATCTCCTATAAGAAGCTCTTGTCGCATCGTGGTTAAAAATCAAAAAAAAAATCCTCCTGTGTGTAAACATGAAAAGTGAAACAACAATGTAGATTTTACATAATGTATTGAATAAATTAAGCTATTAACTGAATTACAGATGAGAATTTACTTCTATGAAGAGTCTGTTCTGCTTTGGGAAGGGGTACACTTTGTAAACACATGCAAGTTGTTGCACTACTAAAAAGGCCTCCGATTTCAGAATGAGTATTTACTTCTGGAAATGGCCATTCTGTGCAAATTTGTAAGGTAGGAAGATGTTCCTCAGATCCCTATCCTGACTTTTGTTTTGCAGCAGATCTCAAAGAAACATCATGGCTGGTCAGGTACCAGATGGAAGTCAAAATTATGTCTAGAGGCTGTTAAGAGACCTTTGTGATAGAGCCTGCTGTAAATATTAGATTAACACTGAGACTGAAGCAGTGAGAATTAAGATAAGTAAACAATTGATATGGCTGGTTACACCACTTGAATTCCTGTAACCCATTGCTCTGATGGGCTGACATTATTTGTATAGTACTCTGAGAAGCATATACTGTTTTGTGCGCTGTAAAACAAAAACATTTATAAAGAGCATGATGCAAAGCTCCTACATTTGTTCCTTCTGTGTTGGTCTGTGAGTGTTGCTGTGGCTACTTAACCATCACTCAAATTGTTTTGATAGGCAGTGAAGCAGTACTAGAGTTGTTAAATGCCTCTTTCAGGATGCCTGCAAATTCAAGTACACTTGAATAAAATTAAGTTGAATTTTGGAAAAGGTTTTGGTAATGTTTCTTCTCTATTTATTGTGGTTTTATGGAAAAAGAAATGCCACCCATGAAACAGATGACTCATGTTTGTTAATACAGAGTTAGGCCTTTACCCCTGCATGATGCTATAAAGTTAATAATTACTGTTTTCATGAATCATAAGACAAATCAAAGTAGATTTTTCTTTTGATGGCCGTGATACAAAGTTAACACAAATTTCATTGGGAAAATTCTGCCTTGTCCTTAATAAAAAATATATGACTGTGCTGGCTTTAGCATCCTGGGTAACTAAACTACACCATAGCCACTCTCTCACTCCCCCTCCTCAAAGGAAAAAGGGGGAGAAGATACAATGGAAAGGGCTCAAGGGTTGAGATAAGGACATAGAAATTGCCAATTACTGTCATAGGCAAAACAGACTCTGAGGGAGATTAATATAATTAATTGCCTATCACTAGCAGACTGGGACAGTGAGAAACTAAAAGCAAACTAAAAACACCCTCACTTCACCACCCCACCCCCCCCAAGTAGTGCAGGGGAAGGGGGATTGTGGTCAGTCCCTAAAGCTTTGTCTCTGCTGTTCTGTCTCCTTCATGGTCACTCTATTCCCCTGCTCCAGCATGGGGTCCTTTCCATGGGATGCAGTCCTTCCAAACTGATTCTACATGGGCTTCCCAAAGGCAGCAGCTCTTCAAGAACTGCTCCAAATATGGGTCTGTACCACAGGCTCCATCCTTCAGGAGCAAACTGCTCCAACACAGGTCCCCCACAGGCAACAGCTCCTGCCAGATCACTGCTCCTGTGTTGACTCCTCTCCATGGGCTGCAATTCCAATGCAGAGTCTGCTATGGCGGGGCTCTCCATGGGATGCAGCCTCCTTCAGGTCAGATCCACCTGCTCCACTGTTGGCTCCTCCACAGGATGCAGCATGGAGATCTGCTCTACTATGGTCCTCTCCACAGGCTGCAGGGAAACTTCTTCTCTGGTGCCTGGAGCACTTCCTTCTTCACTGACCTTGGTGTCTGCATGGCTGTTTCTCTCACATTTTCTCACGCCTCTCTCCTAGCTGCTGTTGCACAGCTTCCCCCCCCTTCTTAAATATGCTTTCACGGAGACGCAACCACCATTGCTCATTGGTTTGGTTCTGGACTTTTCTCACAGAGGCCACCCCTGCAGCTCCTCCACTACCAAACCCTTGCCACATAAATCCAATAAAATAATCCAAACTGCATTATTGAATCCAAACTTCACTGAAAGCTTTGATCATTTTAGATCCTCAGTGATCCTCAGTGACTTGAGAGACAAAGTTATTTTCTTATGAAAATAGCTGCCTTACTGTACAGTTGACCAAAAAAAAAAAAAAAAAAAAAAAAAGAAAAATCATCTGCCCAGTTGCTAACTTTCTGCTGATTCCTACAAGGGGTTTGATGGCAGTAAGGGGGGGGGGGGAGGGAGGAGATGATAGTGGTAATTTTAGGTACCTCAATGATGCTTTCATAACTATCCCACACCCAGCCCATAAGATAAATGTTCTTGTTTCTGAAAAACACTTATTTGGATTTCTCTAATGGAAGCAGGTTACTAACAGATCTGGAATGCTGGTAGGTACCAGAGGACAAATGGAAGAGACCTTCATTTCAACTCAAAAGAAAGTTTTAAAATATTTTTTAATTATGTTATAATTTCTTGCTAATTTATATTGCTGATTAGGTCATTTCCAAGACATACTGGCTGGCAAAGAAGTTACAAAAATACCACAAAAGCAGTCATTGTTCAAGTGCTATAAAAAATGTTACAAAGGTTATACTAGAAGCTACTATTAATTTTGCCATTTTAGAGATGTAGGTATATTTCCAGCACAGTTATTTATATTGTATCCTACCAGGTTTACCACATCTTGTTAAAGAGTAATAGCTGCATTAATTGTTATGCTGAGGAATTTTATCTTTAATTAGGAGAGGATTCCTGTTCCAACTTAAATTACTGACCAGAAGAATAGAATATAGTAATCAATTAGCATAATTTGGAAATTTTAGTATAGATCAAGGCCTAATTCTCAAGACAGATGGATAGGGAAGGGCTGCATAAGTCTCCAGAGAAATTACAATAACCAATTCTGTTATTAGAGCTATTTTTAGAAGATACATAAAAGTACCTAGTACACAAGTTACAGAAGTAGAAATCTTTAGTTTGTTCTGAATACTGTAAGCAGCAGTTGAAATATATATAAGGTTTATATGCTTTGTCATGTTTAGGACTGGGAAGCAAAAATTGTCTGATATTCAGAGGAAACCAGGGTTAGTACTTTCCCTATGTAACCCAATACCAATCTGTACAACATTGGTATAGAAGGAGGTACAACTGAAGAAGCTTAAAAGGAAGGCCTAAAGAGAAAAGATTTACCTAATGAAGTCATCTATATTAATTGAACAGGCTCGTTTTTCAGAGTAATCAGTATCTTAGGATTGTCTGTATTTTCACCACAATTTTGAAGTTTTCAGGTATTTCCTGTCAACAGAAAAAGATGCAAATTACTTTTCTATTTGTAGCATAGAATAAGGTTAATTTAAACTATCTATTCTTTCCCTGCTTTTAGAAGAGTTCTTCTTTCATGAGATAAGCTGTATTTTTTCTTCTTTTATGGATTGTTTTCTCATTGTCTGAATTTTTGTATCTCAGCTCATTCACTGTAAATTAATCACCAGCACTATTGCTAAGCAGACAAAAAAAATTCTTACTAGCTTTTTGGGAAAAAGTCAGGCCTTGAGACATGTGCAGCCAAGATATTAACAATATCCTCAGATATTTTTTTTCCACTGTAATTTAATGACCCTTTTAGATTTCTCTTTAATAACAGTTAAATTCTTCCCTTCCTGAAATTCTCTTAGAAAGGCTTTAACATATTAAGCTTTTCAATTCTGATTTTTTTTTATTCTTATGTTAGTATTTAGGTCACAGTACACAGGAATAGAATTTAATATATTAAAAAGGAACAAAGAATTTGGTAATTATGATCCAGAAACTGCTCTACAGCTCTTGACCTGAAAGGAATACAAGTCTAGAATGAAAACTGAACTTGTTTTTTATTCAACTGATTCTTAATCTTTACAATAAAAATAAAATAATATAATTAAACTACAGAGAGCTGTTCTTTTTGAACAACTGCCCAGTAGAGTTTTCTTCTAAAAAGTTTCATATGCTGAGGTCACAAACTCTTCTGATAAGTTCTCCATCGTGATTTATCCCAGACTCTGCTGGCATGTATATAACACTGCTAGACATTTGCACAAAAGAAATGGTTAGCTGGATGGACTCTGAAACTCTGATAAATTTACCTCTAATAAAAGTTATTTAAAGGCTACAGAGAGTATTTTGTTTATCCTAACAAAGGCTATCCTTACTAGACAACCACATTCCTGAAATTAAAATGTTCAATGAAAGGAACATACAACTGCTATAAACAAGAACAAACACTAATGACAATTTCACAACAATACTGAACACAAAAATCTTTCAGGAAAGTATCTTTCTTAATACAAAAACCACTCAGCCTTGGACAAAAAAAACTTCACCCACAAAAACATTTCAATTGTTGTTTTTTGTGCCTAGGCACTACTGGCTAGATCTTAATTGCTGAGAAGGCAGATACTTCAAGAAAATCTGGCTAATGCTGGGCAAGGCTGAAATGGTCTTGAAGATCGAAGTATTTTAAAAATTAACTTGAAGAATACTATCCTATAACGTCTTATCTTCAGATGACTCTGTATTGTCTATGAAGAGTCCTCATAGGCACTCTTTTGATCATAAGTAACAAACTCATCAGCTGGAAGAGTCTCTAGGAGATGGGAAGTACTATGAAAGGAGCATTATGAGTAACAACTCTCCAACTGACATGGAGATGGTACTTCAGCCTTGTCAGAAATACTATAAGAAAGTCATAGAATATTCCGAGTTGGAAGGGACCCACAAGGATCATCGAGTCCAACTCCTGGCACCACACAGGTCTACCCAAAAATTCAGACCGTATGACTAAGAGCACAGTCCAAACGCTTCTTAAATTCCAACAGGCTTGGTGCCATGACTATGCCTCTGGGGAGCCTGTTCCAGCACGCGAGCTGCACCTAAATTGATGGTGGCACATACAGGTAATGTACTAATGCATGCCTGATCAGTAGAGGAGTATTTTGGTGTTCTGTAAATGCCAATGGATACTTAGTAGTGAAATCAGCATAAAGAAAGTAAAAAGAAAAACAAATGAAATTAAATACTGTTATTAGTATGTAACATTAATATTAGAGTATCCAATGCTTTACCTGGAAGTTGATAAGTGGTGGTTTGTTCTTTGGCTCTATTCTGATAACGCTGGATTCAACTTTGGGGTGAGGTCTGAAGTTGTTCTTTCCAGCCTGTTAGAAGTTAGACAGTTGCACGAATAAGCAGAAAATCCTCACATTCTTCTCTCTCTGATAGCTTTGTAAGCTAACACAGAATAACATACCTTCATCAGATCATCCACTCAAACTAATAACTAAGTATTAATAAAAAGTCTGCAGTATAGATCCTGGTTTTACAACCAAAGTAAAAATTCCCTTTGAAACATAAGTATTTCACACCTGAGAGTAAAGGAAAGAAGAAAATAAATTCTAAGTTGTCGTGGTTTAACCCGGCTGGCACCTAAACACCACACAGCTGTTCACTCACCCTCCCCCCTCCCTCTCTGGGACGGGGGAGAGAAACAGGAAAGTGAAGCCTGTGAGTTGAGATAAAGACAGTTTATTAAGACAGGAAAATAATAATAACAATAATAATAACAACAATGATGATAATAGTACTACTACTAATAATGTGTACAAACAAGTGATGCACAATGCAATTGCTCACCACCCGCTGACCGATGCCCAGCCTAACCCCGAGCAGTCCAGCCCCCTCCCCCGGCTAGCCACCCCTATATATTGTTTAGCATGACGTCAGATGGTATGGAATACCCCTTTGGCTAGTTTGGGTCACCTGTCCTGGGTCTGTCCCCTCCCAGCTCTTGCTGCACCCCCAGTCTGCCTGTTGGCAGGACAGAGCAAGAAGCTGAGACATCCTTGGCTTGGTGTAAGCACTGCTCTGCAACAATTAAAACATAGGGGTGTTATCAGCACTCTTCTCATCCTAAGCCAAAACATAGCATTCTACCAGCTACTAGGAAGAAAATTAACTCTGTCCTAACTGAAACCAGGACATAAGTCTAATCAACTTTCAAGTCAAAAGCAGTTATGTTGTCCATAGGTTCATGCCCAGTGCACCCTGCCAATAAGCGCACAGAATCAGAATTCACACAAAGGTCTTTTAATTATTTAAAGACATAACTCTGCAGAGTCAGGTGCTTGGCAATCTTTTGCAAAGCAAGCACATCTCTGGCTTGAATCACCATCATTTATACCCAGCAAACTTGTGAAAACTATCTCTCTGGCTACTTTTGATTGGCTGTACCAGCTCACCTAACTTATCTCTACTGAGTTTGTGCATTACAGAGGACCAGCAGGGGTGGGGCACAAAATCCCACATTAGCATACATTATCATGTTGATAGGTGTGATTTTAATATGTTAAGGACCCTTAATGAGCAAATGGTTACCATAGGTCAGTCTGGAATCTTCCTGCAGCTGTTTTCTCCTTCTTGTTTTTTACCTTTCATCCCCTATCTTCTCTGCTTCTGCTAGCTCAAGGCTACCAGTCTCTGTTTCCTCCAAGGTTTCCTTATTTTCTCAGCTAAAGACTACACAAGCTACAAGCCTCCCTTTTTTCTTCAAGGTTGCCTTGCTTTTTCCCAGCTTTGGGAAAAAGTTAGAAAACACAGGTTTTTCCCCTCAGCACTTAAAGCAATGAAAGTCTATCATACACATACACATACTCCCTTAATTAGCTCAAACTCCATTTAAAAACAAATCAAAAAGCAAAAAAACTACACTGACACCTTAGTGAAACCATCCAAATTTCCTTAAAGTTACAATAGAATTTGATTCTTTATACTGGTAAATGGATAAAGATCAAAGAGATGAAGGCTAGTCTCAGAGCTGAGTGCATGACTATATCATAGCAATAATCAAAATGATTTGTTAAGTCCTTCAAATCCAAATTCTCTAGCTCCAAAATCTGACCAGTAATGTCACTAACATTAGTGCTTCACTGAGAGAAATGAAGAAATGCTGACATGGAAAAACACATGTAAGTACATGGACAGTTACATTTTTCCAGGCAATAGGAAACATCTTGGCTTCAGTTCTACCCTTAGCACCCATACTTCCTAACACAGGAAGACATTTGAAATGTTACCATGCCCTGCTTATCCATGGAATAACAACTAGTTATAATTCTAGAGGAAACAGGTGCAACTGCTTTTTTCCATCAGTTGGACTCTCAGTTATGCCAAGACTAAATTTTCTCCTTGTGTATAATATGTTGACATTAACTAAATCACAAAATGGTTGAGGTTGGAAGGGACCTCTAGAGATCATCTGGTCCAACCCCCTGCTCAAGCAAGGTCACCTAGAGCACGTTGCGCAGGATGGCATCCAGGCAGGTTTTGAATATCTCCAGAGAAGGAGACTCCACAACCTCTCTGGGCAATCTGTTTTCTGTCACCCTCACGGTAAAGAAGTGCCCTCTCATATTCAGATGGAACTTCCTGTGTTTAAGTCTGTGCCTGTTGCCTCTTATCCTATCACTGGGCACTACTAAACCGTCTGTCCCCATCCTCTTGACACCCTCCCCTCAGATATTTATGCACATTGATAAGATCCCCTCTTGGTCTTCTCTTCTCCAGGCTAAACAGGCCCAGTTCTCTCAGCCTGTCCTCGAATGACAGGTGCTCCAGTCCTCTAGTCATCTTCATAGCCCTCCTCTGGACTCGCTCCAGTAGTTCTATGTCCCTCTTGTTCTGGGGCGCCCAGAACTGGACACGATACTCCAGACATGGCCTCACCAGGGCCGAGTAGAGGGGGAGGATCACCTCCCTTGACCTGCTGGCAACACTCTTCTGAATGCAGCCCAGGATACCGTTGGCCTCCTTGGCCACAAGGGCACATTGCCGACTCATGGTCAGCCTGGTGTCCACCAGGACTCCCAGGACTCTCTCTGCAGAACTGCTCTCCAGCAGGTCACTCCCCAGCCTGTACCGGTGCTTGGGGTTATTCCTCCCTAGGTGCAGGACCCTGCACTTGCCCCTGTTGAACTTCATGAGGTTCCTCTCTGCCCAACTCTCCAGCCTGTCCAGGTCCCTCTGAATGGCAGCACAGCCCTCTTGGGTATCTGCTACTCCTCCGAGCTTTGTGTCATCAGCAAACTTGCTGAAGGTGCACTCTGTTCCATCGTCCAGGTCACTGATGAATAAGTTGAACACTGGACCCAGTACTGACCCCTGGGGGACACCGCTAGCTACAGGCCTCCAACTAATTTCTGCATCACTAAGCACAACCCTCTGAGTTCTGCCATCCAGCCAATTATCAATCCAACTCACTGTCCACTCATCTAGGCTGCACTTCCTGAGCTTGTCTATGAGGATGTTATGGAAGACAGTGTCAAAAACCTTGCTGAAATGAACAACATCCACTGCTTTCCTCTCATCTACCCAGCTAGTCATCTCATCATATAAGGCTTTCAGATTGCTTAGGTTTGATTTCCCCTCGCTGAATCCCTGCTGACTACTCCTGATCACCTTCTTAGCCTCCATGTGCTTGGAGATGACCTCCAGGATCACCTTTCCAGGGATGGAGCTGAAGGTGACTGGCCTGTAGCTTCCTGTGTCATCCTTCTTGCCCTTTTTGAAGACTGGTGTGACATTTGCTTTCTTCCTGTCCTCAGGCACCTCTCCTGTTCTCCACAACCTTTCAAAGATGATGGAGAGTGGCCTAGCAATAACATCCACCAGCTCCCTCACCATTTGTGGATGCATCTCATTGGGGTTGATGGATTTGTAGGTGTCAAGTTTGTTTAAATGATCTCTAACCCAATCCTCCTTGACCAAAGGAAAGTCCTCTGTGTGAATCAGTACAGGAAGGCAGCAGGAACAACCACAGACTCATTGCTAAAATGTGAAGAGTAGATTTATTCTTGTTACCTCACTAACTGAGGGATCCCTGAAGCAACACCCAAGCAGAAGCACACAACTGGGGACACAGGAACCGCTAAACAGTGTCCATGCCAGGAGATCACTGGCCTGTTGGTTTCGCCTGTTTTTAATCAAGGGTTTGTGCAGGTGCAGTTTTTACCACCATGCTATGATCCTCACTGCGCTTCTTTGATCTTCTCTGTACCAAGGCCTGGAGCTCAAGCATGTCTAATAGGGTGCCTCTGAGCCCACCAAACGGCTATGTTAGTTAACCCATTCCTCCAAACACCTTCTTTCTCCAGACTTCCTCTCTTGTCTCTAGGAGCTGAGATTCCCAAGGGCTGGTCTTAGCAGTAAAGACTGAAGCAAAAAAAAAGCATTCAGTAACTCTGCCTTCTCTGTATCCTTCATTACCAGGGCACCTGCCCCATTCAGCAGTGGGCCGACATTTTCCTCAGTCTTCCTTTTGATACTGATGTATTTGAAGAAGCCCTTCTTGACATCCCCTGCCAGATTTAATTCCAAATGGGCCTTGGCCTTCCTTGTTGCAACCCTGCATACTCTGAGAATGTCCCTATATTCCTTCCAAGTGGCCTGTCCCTTTTTCCACATGCTGTAAACTTCCTTCTTCTGTCTGAGTTTTGCCAGGATCTCCTTTCACATCCATGCACTTCTCCTGCCCTCTTTACTTGCCTTCTTGCTCACAGGAATGCATCAGTCTTGAGCTTGGAGGAAGTGATACTTGAATACTGACCAGCTCTCTTGGACCCTCTTTCCTTCTAGGGCCTTGACCCATGGGTTCCTCCAAGCAGGACCCTGAAGAGGCCAAAGTTTGCTCTCCCAAAGACCAGGGTCGCAATCCTACTTTTTGCCCTGCTTCCTCCTCACAAGATCCTGAACTCCATATCATGGTCACTGTAGCCAAGGCTGCCCCCAACCTTTACATCTCCAACCAGCCCTTCTTTATTTTTTAATACAATGTCCAGCAGCACACCTCTTCTTGTTGGCTCCTTGACTGCACCTGTGTCAAGAAGTTATCATCAATGCACTGCAGAAACATCCTGGACTGCTTATGCCTAGCTGTATGGTCTTCCCAGCAGATATCAGGGTGGTTGAAGTCTCCCATGAGAACCAGGGCGTGTGATTGTGAGACTTCTTCCAGCTGTCTGTAGAAGGCTACATCTACTTCCTCTTCCTGATCAGGTGGCTTGTAGCAAACACTCACAACAGTGTAGCCTGCCCTTTAATCCTTACCCAAAAGCTCTCAACTCGCTCTTCATCTACTCCTAGGCAGAATTCGATGCATTCCAGTTGCTCTATCCATTTTAATGAGGACCTCTCGTTAGGACCTCTCGTTAGGACCTCTCGTGAGGACCTCTGATCCAGCTGCAGCGAGGGTTCCTGGCAGGGAAACGGAGCCAACCCCGACCCCCCCCCTCCCGCAATAACACAGCACAGAGCCGTTTGGTTGGAGCCGCAGCCGCGCATAGTAACTTCAGTTACTATGTTTGCAGTAGCAGATACTGAAGGGAAAGCTTCCGCCCACCCTGACAAGTGATCTACCAAGAGTAATAAGTATTTAAATCTATCTACTCTAAGGAGTTCTGTAAAATCTACCTGTACATTTTGGAAGCATTGAATTCCTGGTTTTTGCCCCCTTTGGGCCAACAGCAGATAATTTTCCTATTTACACAGAATCACAGAATCACAGAATCACAGAATTGTCTAGGTTGTAAGAGACCTCAAGATCCTCGAGTCCAACCTCTGACCTGACACTAACAAGTCCTCCACTAAACCATATCCCTAAGCTCTACATCTAAACGTCTTTTAAAGACCTCCAGGGATGGTGACTCCACCACTTCCCTGGGCAGCCCATTCCAATGTGTCCTAGTTTCAGTTAGGACAGAGTTAATTTTCTTCCTAGTAGCTGGTAGGGTGCTATGGGTTAAACCACAACACAATGCCTAACAACCCTTTCAGTAAAGAAGTTCTTCCTAATATCCAAACTAAACCTCCCCTGGCACAGGTTTAGCCCATTCCCCCTCATCATATTGCCAGGCATGTGGGAGAATAGACCAATCCCCACCTTGCTACAGTCTCCTTTAAGGTACCTATAGAGTGCAATAAGGTCACCTCTGAGCCTTCTCTTCTCCAGGCTAGAAAACCTCAGCTCCCTCAGCTGCTCCTCGTGAGACTTGTTCTCCAGACCCCTCACCAGCTTCATCGCCCTTCTCTGGACTCGCTCGAGCACCTCCATGTCCTTCTTGTAGCAAGGGGCCCAAAAATTGAACACAGTACTTGAGGTGCAGCCTCACCAGAGCCGAGTACAGGAGGACAATCACTTCCCCAGACCTGCTGGCCACACTGCTTCTTATACAAGCCAGGATACCGTTGGCCTTCTTGGCCACCTGAGCACGCTGCTGGCTCATATTCAGCCAACTCTCAACCATCACTCCCAGGTCCTTCTCCGCCAGGCAGCTTTCCAACCACTCATCTCCCAGTCTGTAGCTCTGCTTGGGGTTATTGCGCCCCAGGTGCAGGACCCGGCACTTGGCCTTGTTAAACTTCATGCAGTTGGCCTCAGCCCATTGGTCCAGCCTATCCAGATCCTCCTGCAGAGCCTTCCTACCCTCGAGCAGATCAACTCACGCACCTAACTTGGTGATGTCTGCAGACTTACTGAGGGTGCACTCGATCCCCTCATCCAGATCATCGATAAAGTTATTAAAGAGGACTGGCCCCAGTACCGAGCCCTGGGGGATGCCACTAGTGACCGGCCTCCATCTGGATTTGACTCCATTCACCACAACTCTTTGGGCCCGGCTATCCAGCCAGTTTTTAACCCAACAAAGTGTACGCCAGTCCAAGCCACGAGCAGCCAGTTTCTTGAGGAGAATGCTGTAGGACACTGTGTCAAAAGCCTTGCTGAAGTCAAGGTAGACCACATCCACAGCCTTTCCCTCGTCCACCCAGCGCATCACTTTGTCATAGAAGGAGATGAGGTTTGTCAAGCAGGACCTGCCTATTATAAACCCATGCTGACTGGGCCTGATCACCTGGTTGCCCTGTAAGTGCCGTGTGATGACACTCAAAAGGATCTGCTCCATGAGCTTCCCTGGCACTGAGGTCAAACTGACAGGCCTATAGTTCCCCGGGTCTACCCTCTAGCCCTTCTTATAGAGGGGCATCACGTTTGCTAGCCGCCAGTCAACTGGGACCTCCCCCAATAGCCAGGACTGTTGATAAATAATGGAAAGCGGCTTGGTCAGCTCTCCCACCAGTTCTCTCAGTATCCTCGGGTGGACCCATCTGGCCCCATCGACTTGCGTACATCTAAGTGCCGTAGCAGGTCGCCAACCATTTCCTCATAGATAGTGAGGGCCACATTCTGCTCCTCATCCCCTTCCACCCGTTCAGAGTACTGGGTATCCAGAGAGCAACTGGTTTTGCCGCTAAAGACTGAGGCAAAGAAGGCATTAAGCACCTCTACCTTTTCCTCATGTCTTATAACTAAGTTTCCCCCCGCATCCAGTAAAGGATGGAGATTCTCCTTAGTCCTCCGTTGTTGAGGGATTTCTGAAACATTGAAGATCCCATGACTTGCTGCAGCTGAGCAAACCAAGCCACCAGGACAACTATGAGAAGTTCCCATGACAGTGTTCCCACATCGCCCAATTGAAGAATTCAGAAAAATATTGTTACCAGCAGCTGGCTTCAAGGACGGGATCTAGGTGACTGCTAATCACAAGGGGGTTGTTTTCTTGCAGGTGGGGTTGTTTTCTTGTAGTTGTTTGTCTGAGTGCTTTTGACCAATAATCTTGTGTGAGACACTATCCACCCCTGTTAAGTTCACTGTAAAGGTCAGGCTATTCGTGTAATAAAGAGGGTGAATGATCTGACCATACTAGTGTCTGTCATGTTTTTGGCCGTTCTTCCTGCAACACTCCATTTTGCGTTGACGTATTTGTAAAAACATTTTTTCTTGTCTTTAACGGCAGTAGCCAGATTGAGCTCCAGATGAGCTTTGGCCTTTCTAATTTTGTCCCTGCACTGCCTCACAGCATCCTTATAATCCTTCTGAGTGGCCCTCCCTCTTTTCCAAAAATTATAAACACTCTTTTTTCTCCTAAGCTCAAGCCACAATTCTCTGTTCAGCCAGGCCGGTGTTCCCTGCCGGCTCGTCTTTGGGCACGTGGGGACAGACCGCTCCTGCACTATTAAGATTTCCTTCTTGAATAGTGCCCAGCCTTCCTGGACTCCTCTGCCCTTCAGAACCGCCTCCCAAGGGACTCTGCCAACCATTGTCCTGAACAGTTCAAAGTCGGCCCTCCAGAAGTCCAATACAGCGGTTTTACTGGTCCCCTCCCTGGCTTCTCCAAGAATGGAGAACTCTACCATTTCATGGTCACTCTGCCCAAGACAGCTCCCAACCACCACATCTCCCACCAGTCCTTCTCTGTTTGTGAACAGAAGGTCTAGCGGGGCACCTCCCCTGGTAGGCTCACTAACCAGCTGCGTCAGGAAGCTATCTTCCACGCTCTCCAGAAACCTCCTAGACTGCTTTCTCCTAGACTGCCGAGTAAAGCGCCCCATGGTCAAAAAAAACAAACTTTCTGTGTTAGCACCAGCCTCTGAGCCACGTGTTTATCAGATGGGCTTTCCGGGTCCTCTCTGTATCCCTCCCTGCCACCGTAGGGATAGACGAAAACACCACCTGTACTCCCACTCCATCCACTAACCGTCCCAGTCCCTGAAAGTTCCATTTTATAGTCTTCAGGCTTCTCTCTTCAATGCCATCACTGCCAGACTGGACTATCAAAAGAGGATAATAGTCAGAGGTGTGAACAAGTTTGGGAAGCTTTCTGGCAATGTCCCTGACCCTGTCCCCAGGGAGGCAGCAGACTTCCCTACAGGTAGGGTCAGGCCGACAAATAGGGCCCTCTGTTCCCCTGAGAAGAGAGTCACCCACAACCTTTTGACACACTACACAACTCCTGCGTACTTGTTCAGTCAGAGTATATATATATATTCCTACAGATTCTTATTTCCATATGTAGTGGGTTTACGTGGCAAGGTTTTGGTAGCAGGGAGCCATAGGGGTGGTTTCTGTGAGAAAGATCTAGAAGCTGCCCCATGTTTGGGAAGGGCCCCATTGTTTTCCAGATCCGAGCCAATAAGCGATGTTGTTTTGCACCTCTGTGAGAGCATATTTAAGACAGGGAAAAAACGCTGCGCCACACAGCAGCCGGGAGAGTCAAGGGAGTGAGAGAACAGCCTTGCACCAAGGTCAGTGTAGAAGGAGGGGGAGAGGTGCTCCAGGCGCCAGAGCAGAAGTCCCCTGCGGCCTGTGGTGAGGACCATGGTGAAGCAGGATGTCCCCCTGCAGCCCATGGAGTACCACGGTGGAGCAGGGTTCCACGCTGCAGCCCGTGGAGGAGACCACGGTGGAGCAGGTGGCCCTGCACCGACGGAGGCTGCCGCCTGTGGAAGACCCCTGCCGGAGCAGATTCCGGGCCGGACCTGTAGCCCGTGGAGAGGAGCCCACGCAGCAGCAGGTGACCCGGCAGGAGCTGCTGCCCGTAGGGGAGCCAGGTTGGAGCAGTTTTCTCCTGAGGGATGGACCCCGTGGTACGGACCCATATCTGGAGCAGTTCTGAAAGAGCTGCTGCCTGTGGGATGCCCACGCCGGATCAGTTCATCAAGGACTGCATCCCGTGGGTGGGACCCCACAGCACAGGGGACGAGAGTGATCGACAAGGAGCGGCAGAGAAGAAGTGCTGTAGACTGACCATAACCCCCATTCCCCCGTTCCCCTGCGCTGCTCGGGGGGAGGAGATGGAAGAGGGTGGATGGGGGGGGAAGGTGCTTTTGGTTTGCTTTTTCCTTTGTTTTCTCACTTCTCTCGCTTGTTAGTAATAGGCAATAAATCTTACTATCTCCTTATGCCGAGTCTGTTTTGCCCGTTACAATAATTACTGCGTGATTTTCTCGTCCTTATCTCAATCCTTGAGCCCTTTTCACATATTTTCTCCCCATTCCTCTTTGAGGAGGGGGAGTGAGAGAGCGGCTGTGGTGGAGCTCGGCTGCCCACTCGAGCGGAACCACGACAGATAGACAATACAAATGAGTTGCCAAATAACTAATGGGTCTACTTACAATAGGCCTACTGAAATGAAGACAATTTATATTGACTCTTCCAGACCACAAAAAAATACTGAGCATGACAAAATAACTGAACCAAATTCTGATTGTTGGCACAATTTTACCTTCACCAAACCTATAACTGTATACTGTCTTTTGAGTCATGGAGGCACCAAATTGCTATTCGAATTTATGATTGATACGGCGATATCTGCATCTATTGCAAAGGATAAGAAGCCTCTGCCCCCGCAAATATTTGAAAATGCACCAACTCGGCCTCCCCTTAGTCTAATTTTTTCCATCTTCAACACAGGTCCTTACATAACTAAAAATATGGGACAACAAGAAGTTCTCTTTAACCCTAGCTGGTCTCTAAAAAGGGTAGAGCTAGCACTGTGCATTAATAGCTCAGAAATCAACTCAAAGTGTACCACCATTTTGAGATCTGCCTACACCAGCTGATTATCAGGGTTACATGGACGTTCTCTGAAACAATCTCGACACATGCCACTGTGGGAAAGGAATTTGCAGGTGGCTTCACGCTGTTTCACATGTCCCTGAATTAGAGATAATGAGGAAACAAGCAGTAGAAACAAAAACTTGAGCAAGGTTGAGATAAAGTAAATTGGTTACAGTGTTAAAGACCAGCTTTGGGCAGTGGCCAATTGCTGGCTGGTTCAAGCGGAACCACGACAGTCTTTTTTGGCGCCCAACGTGGGGCTCGAACCCACGACCCTGAGATTAAGAGTCTCATGCTCTACCGACTGAGCTAGCCGGGAGAGTCACCAAAAAAAGACTGTCGTGGTTCCACTCGAGTGGGCAGCCGAGCTCCACCACAGCCGCTCTCTCACTCCCCCTCCTCAAAGAGGAATGGGGAGAAAATATGTGAAAAGGGCTCAAGGGTTGAGATAAGGACGAGAAAATCATGCAATAATTATTGTAACGGGCAAAACAGACTCGGCATAAGGAGATAGTAAGATTTATTGCCTACAACTAACAAGCGAGAGAAGTGAGAAAACAAAGGGAAAAAAAAAAAAACAAAAGCACCTTCCCCCCATCCACCCTCTTCCATCTCTTCCCCCCGAGCGGCGCAGGGGAACGGGGGAATGGGGGTTATGGTCAGTCTACAGCACTTCTTCTCTGCCGCTCCTTGTCGATCACTCTCATCCCCTGTGCTGTGGGGTCCCACCCACGGGATGCAGTCCTTGATGAACTGATCCGGCGTGGGCATCCCACAGGCAGCAGCTCTTTCAGAACTGCTCCAGATATGGGTCCGTACCACGGGGTCCATCCCTCAGGAGAAAACTGCTCCAACCTGGCTCCCCTACGGGCAGCAGCTCCTGCCGGGTCACCTGCTGCTGCGTGGGCTCCTCTCCACGGGCTACAGGTCCGGCCCGGAATCTGCTCCGGCAGGGGTCTTCCACAGGCGGCAGCCTCCGTCGGTGCAGGGCCACCTGCTCCACTGTGGTCTCCTCCACGGGCTGCAGCGTGGAACCCTGCTCCACCGTGGTACTCCATGGGCTGCAGGGGGACATCCTGCTTCACCATGGTCCTCACCACAGGCCGCAGGGGACTTCTGCTCTGGCGCCTGGAGCACCTCTCCCCCTCCTTCTACACTGACCTTGGTGCAAGGCTGTTCTCTCACTCCCTTGACTCTCCCGGCTGCTGTGTGGCGCAGCGTTTTTTCCCTGTCTTAAATATGCTCTCACAGAGGCGCAAAACAACATCGCTTATTGGCTCGGATCTGGAAAACAATGGGGCCCTTCCCAAACATGGGGCAGCTTCTAGATCTTTCTCACAGAAACCACCCCTATGGCTCCCTGCTACCAAAACCTTGCCACGTAAACCCACTACACCATAGCACAGTGTCACACATTGCTTGAATTCCCCAATGACCCTCTTGATGTGAAACAATATTTTAAAAAGTTAATATTTGCCTCATTAGCACTGTATTCAGCATTTCTCTCCCCTCAGGGAGTATCTATTTTTCTTTGGACTTCGTGACTTCTAATTCCTTAAAAACATCTTCGTCTTAAAACTTTTTACTTTTTACTTTTGGTTAGGGGTAACTCAACAATTCCCTGAATCCTCTCTGGATTTACTCTTCATTCACCCTCAGACACTAGATGTCTTAAATATTTTACTTCTCTTTCTATGAATTTTAATTTATTTTCCAATACTTTCAAGCCCTGTTTTCCCAGAAAGCTGAAAAGCCAAAAAGCTTGTTAGTGGCTTCCTTCATAGCTGTTTTCTCCTGTCCTGACAATAAAAGATCATCCACATATTGTAACAGTAACACCTCCTCTGAAGGTTGGAATTACTCGAAAATTTGTTCTAGAACTTGCCCAAATAAATTGGTGACCCTGTAAACCCCTGAGGTAAAATTGTCCATCTGTATTGCTGCTTCTGCCCCATTTCAAATATTTCCACTCAAAGGTAAATACATGTATATCTTTGCCCTCAGGGTCTGAGAGCACCCCATTAATAACACCATTATTCTAGGCTAAAAATTTACAATTTGAATGCCCAATTTCATTATCAAATCCTTTCCCAACAAGTTAGTCCCTGCCTCGGGTGCATACAGTAATACAACTTTGTTTCTCACAGCACTTAGATGTACACAAGTCGATGGGGCCAGATGGAATACACCCGAGGATACTGAGAGAACTGGTGGGAGAGCTGACCAAGCCGCTTTCCATTATTTATCAACAGTCCTGGCTATTGGGGGAGGTCCCAGTTGACTGGCGGCTGGCAAACGTGATGCCCCTCTATAAGAAGGGCTAGAGGGTAGACCCGGGGAACTATAGGCCTGTCAGTTTGACCTCAGTGCCAGGGAAGCTCATGGAGCAGATCCTTTTGAGTGTCATCACACGGCACTTACAGGGCAACCAGGTGATCAGGCCCAGTCAGCATGGGTTTATAATAGGCAGGTCCTGCTTGACGAAACTGATCTCCTTCTATGACAAAGTGATGCGCTGGGTGGACGAGGGAAAGGCTGTGGATGTGGTCTACCTTGACTTCAGCAAGGCTTTTGACACAGTGTCCTACAGCATTCTCCTCAGGAAACTGGCTGCTCGTGGCGTGGACTGGCGTACACTTTGTTGGGTTAAAAACTGGCTGGATAACCGGGCCCAAAGAGTTGTGGTGAATGGAGTCAAATCCAGATGGAGGCCGGTTACTAGTGGCATCCCCCAGGGCTCGGTACTGGGGCCAGTCCTCTTTAATAACTTTATCGATGATCTGGATGAGGGGATCGAGTGCACCCTCAGTAAGTCTGCAGACATCACCAAGTTAGGTGCGTGAGTTGATCTGCTCGAGGGTAGGAAGGCTCTGCAGGAGGATCTGGATAGGCTGGACCAATGGGCTGAGGCCAACTGCATGAAGTTTAACAAGGCCAAGTGCCGGGTCCTGCACCTGGGGCGCAATAACCCCAAGCAGAGCTACAGGCTGGGAGATGAGTGGTTGGAAAGCTGCCTGGCGGAGAAGGACCTGCGAATATTGGTTGATAGTTGGCTGAATATGAGCCAGCAGCGTGCTCAGGTGGCCAAGAAGGCCAACGGTATCCTGGCTTGTATAAGAAGCAGTGTGGCCAGCAGGTCTAGGGAGGTGATCGTTCCCCTGTACTCGGCTCTGGTGAGGCTGCACCTCAAGTACTGTGTTCAATTTTTGGGCCCCTCGCTACAAGAAGGACATGGAGGTGCTCGAGCGAGTCCAGAGAAGGGCGATGAAGCTGGTGAGGGGCCTGGAGAACAAGTCTCACGAGGAGCAGCTGAGGGAGCTGAGGTTTTCTAGCCTGGAGAAGAGAAGGCTCAGAGGTGACCTTATTGCACTCTATAGGTACCTTAAAGGAGACTGTAGCAAGGTGGGGATTGGTCTATTCTCCCACATGCCTGGCAATATGATGAGGGGGAATGGGCTAAACCTGTGCCAGGGGAGGTTTAGTTTGGATATTAGGAAGAACTTCTTTACTGAAAGGGTTGTTAGGCATTGTGTTGTGGTTTAACCCATAGCACCCTACCAGCTACTAGGAAGAAAATTAACCCTGTCCTAACTGAAACCAGGACACATTGGAATGGGCTGCCCAGGGAAGTGGTGGAGTCACCATCCCTGGAGGTCTTTAAAAGACGTTTAGATGTAGAGCTTAGGGATATGGTTTAGTGGAGGACTTGTTAGTGTTAGGTCAGAGGTTGGACTTGGTGATCTTGGAGGTCTCTTCCAATCTAGATGATTTTGTGATTCTGTGATTCTGTGATTCTGTGAAATGAAATGGGAGACAGTTCATGCAGTAGCCCTTGGGCTAGTCTGAGCAGGACAAGATGGACAAGCCCGGGGAAACTCGATTTCGACCCCTAGTGTTTTTGAGTCAGGGATACAGAGGATCTGAGGCCCACTACATTCCAACCGAAAAATAGTTATTGGCTGTTAATGAAGGGTTTTTATCTTCATCAGAAGTGGTTGGTACTGAAGCACAGCTCCTCCTGGCACCGTGATTCCTGGTGCTGTGCTAGATGTTCAGAGTCCCCTCTACACATAGAAACATAGAATCATAGAATCATAGAATATCCCAAGTTGGAAGGGACTCATAAGGACCATTGAGTGCCATGACTATGTCCCTGGGAGCCTATTCTAGTGCTCAACAGCCCTCTCAGTGAAGAACCTCTTCCTGATATCCAACCTGAACCTCCCCTGTTGCAGCTTGACTCCAGTTCCTTGGGTTCTATTATTGGTCACTAAAGAGAATAGATCGGTGCCTGCCCCTCCACTCCCCCTCGTGAGGAAGCTGTAGGCTGCAATGAGGTCTCTTCTCAGCCTCCTCTTCTCCAGGCTGAACAGGCCCAGTGACCTCAGCCGCTCCTCATACATTGTCCCCTCTAGGCTCTTCACCATCTCTGTTGCCCTCCTCTGGACACTCTCCAATAGTTTCATGTCCTTTTTGTACTGTGGTGCCCACAACTGTACACAGTACTTGAGATGAAGCCACACCAGCACAGAGTAGAGCGGTACAATCACTTTCCTCGACCAACTAGCAATGCCATGCTTGATGCACCCCAGGATACCGTTCGCCCTCCTAGCTGCCAGGGCACACTGCTGGCTCATATTCAACTTGCTGTCAACCACAACCCCCGGATTCCTCTTTGCAGGGCTGCTCTCCAGCGTCTCATCGCCCCCAGTCTGTACATATAGCCAGGGTTGCCACATCCCAGGTGCAGGACCCAATACTTGCTCTTGTTAAACTTCATGCGGGTGGTGATTCTCCAGATCTCCAATCTGTCCAGATCTCTCTGCTAGGCCTTTCCACCCTCAACAGAGTCAACTACTCCTCCCAGTTTAGTATCATCAGCAAATTTGCTCAAAACACCTTCTAGTCCTACATCCAAATCGTTTATAAAAACATTGATTGAAGAGGACTGGCCCTAAAATGGTGACCCCACTGGTGACTGGATGCCAGCCTGATGTGGCCCCATTTACCATAACCCTTTGAGCCTGTTAGAAATGGCTCATTCTTCAAAATAGGATTAAATAAAAAAAATATGTTTTATTAAAAGAATAGAGGTAAGCAAACAGCGCTGGGTGCACCGGGAGTCTCCGCTCCACCAGGACGCTCACCAGTTACATCAAGTAGCTGATTTTTATGCTCCTAGACTAATACAGATTCATTACTACTTCTAAAAAAAAACCAGGTTATTATAATTAGCTTCCGGGGTCCAGTCCCTCCTACTGGAGCATGCACATCAGTCTCCTCTAGGGGTCTCTAGGGGTCTTTCATGCTGAAGGCTCGTAGTCTTCCTCTCCGAGTTTTTTTCTCGTCCTTCCCCTTTGTACTCCCTTGGCACCGTATCAAGTTTATAGAACATTCCCTGCAGGTCTTGTCTCCCAGCCGTCCTTCAACTTCTTTTTTCTTCTTCTTAGTCTCTTGGCCACCTGGCCAGATATCAGAGGCCTGCATAGTATCCCATAACAGTCACTAGTTGTTATCAGTTGTTCTGAAACCCCCAGACATCAAAGACTTCATACAAACACAAATAGCTTTCTTATTGACACTTCACCAGTAATTAAAACATTCTTCACCAGCCATTCACAGGGACAGTCACACCTATAGCAGTGCTAAGTTAATCTCGAAGAAGACAGAAAAAAAGGCTGTAACTGTTAGAAATAGAAGTCCGGAATAACAAAAGCAAACAGGTTCATAAATTTGAGGAGTATTTTCTGAAGACTTGATAAATTGACTAGAATGAGGGGGAGACTGGGACACACTGCATCTGTGGTTCAAGAATTAAATTGCCAGTGCAGGGCCCAGAGGCAGACAGGACTGTTCTTTATGGACACGAATTGTTAAAACATTCCGAACAAGCCCTACCCATCAGCCAATTTCTCACCCATCGTATGATGTTTTTGTTTAGCTGGACATTTTGTCCAGTAGGATCCTATGGGAAACTGTGTCAAAAGCTTTACTGAAATCCAAAAAGATCACATCAGCTGGTTTCCCTTGATCAGTGAGATGGATGATCTTATCATAAAAGGAAATCAAGTTAGTCAAACAGGACCTACCCCTCGTGAACCCATGTTTGCTGGGACCAATGACTGCATTGTCCCTCGGGTGCGCTTCAATAACTTCATGGATCATCTTCTCCATAAGTTATCAGGCACTGACGTGAGACTGACAGGCCTGTAGCTGCTGGGGTCTTCTTTCTTGCCCTTCTTGAAAATTGGCCAAAAAACATTTGCCAGCTTCCAGTCTACTGGGACCTCTCCAGATTCCCAAGACCGTTGAAAAATAATTGAGAGAGGTCCTGTGATGATGTCAGCCAGCTCTCTAAGCATCCTGGGATGAATCTCATCCGGACCCATGGACTTGTATGGATCCAGGTGGAGCAGCAAATCCCGCACTCATGCAGGGTCGGTTGGAAGTTTGTCATTCCCACTGTCATGGTCTTCCAGCTCAGGGTACCCAGGGTCCCGAAGTCCATCATCATCGTTGAAGACGGAGGCAAAGAAGGCATTAAATGTCTCTGCTTTGCCTATGTGCTTGTCTGTGAGAAGACCTTCCCCAGCAAGTAGCAGACCTATGTTTTCTTTGGTTCTCCTTTTTCTGTTCACATATCTAAAAGAAACTATTTTATTGTGTCCCACAGACATGGCCAGCTTCAACTCTAGTTGGGCTTTGGCCACACGAATTTTCTCCCTACAAAGGCGAACAGCATCCCTGTATTCCTTCCTCGTCACCTGGACCTCTTTCCAGTAGCCGTACACTTTCTTTTTTCATCTTTTTTCGACATTTGATAAAGTTGCACAGCCATAGCAGTGATGGAAACAGAACTGGCTTCAGCATGCAACAATCCAACACCACACACCATCTTCTCTGACCTGAAAGACTGTTATAATAGATGGATCCCAAAGTCATGGACTAAACAAAGTGCACAATTAGACGATGGCCCATAAACTAAGGAAATGAAATTTGTATGTGTGGGTATATATATTATATATATATATATATATATATATATACAGACAGGATTAGTAGTGATTAATTAGAATATATGGGAAAGTGTAGGACCCAAGCATGAAATAAATGGTATGGAATAAGGGGTGGATATTGTCCTGGTTTCAGCTATTTTTCCCTTTTTTGACTGGCCCGGAGGCTCCATGCATTTATGGCATAGATTAGCTCAGGAGCTGGTACTTCAAAGATCTAAAAAGACTGGCATAGCTGCTAGGAGACAGAGGACATTAAACAGTTGTCTATCTTTCCTTGTCTCTCAGAGGACCCTTCTGTTGTGGTGTCTATGAGGGTCGAAGAAAAGCAGGTGCTGATCATTATCTCAAGAGTGCACTGGCAGAAAAATCTCAACAGCCGAGACTCTCTGATTACTATCCATAAGCTGATTTGTCGACTGGCAAGTCAAGGAGTGATCAGAAAGACTCACTTGCCCTTCAGTAGTGCCATATGGCCAGTGAGAAAGTCTAATGGCAAGTGGAGGCTAACAGTGGACTATCACGGCCTGAACGAAGTCACACCACTGCTGAGTGCTGCAGTGCCAGACATGCTAGAACTCCAGTACGAACTGGAATCAAAGGCAGCCAAGTGGTACGCCACAACTGATATCGCTAATGCATTTTTCTCCATCCCTTTGGCAGCAGAGTGCTGGCCACAGTTTGCTTTCACTTGGAGGGGAGTCCAATACACCTGGAACCAACTGCACCAGAGGTGGAAACAGCCCTACCATTTGCCATGAACTAATCCAGACTGCACTGGAACATGGGGAAGCTCCTGAACACCTGCAATACTTTGATATCATCATTGTGTGGGACAACAAAGAGGAAGTTTTTGAGAAGGGGAAGAAAATAGTCCAAATCCTTCTGAAGCCTGGTTTTGCCATAAAACAAAATAAAGTCAAAGGACCTGCACGAGAGGTCCAGTTTTTAGGAATAAAATGGCAAGATGGATGTCATCAAATCCCAATGGTTGTGATCAACAACATAACAGCTATGTCTCCACCAACTAGCAAAAAAGAAACCCAAACTTTCCTAGGTATCGTGGGGGTTTGGAGAATGCACATTCCAAATTAGTCTGATTGTAAGCCTGCTCTATCAAGTGACCCATAGGAAGAACATTTTCAAATGAGGCCCCAAGCAATGACAAGCCTTTGAACAAATGAAACAGGATATAGCTCATGCAGCAGCCATTGTGCCAGTCCGAGCAGGACAATATGTAAAGGGCTGTTCTCCTTTCCCCTTCACCAAGACAGGGATGCCTTCTTTGTAAACTCTTTGCCTTTGAGAGGAAAGCTCTTTGCCTATTTCCTGTGAGGAATACTGGCATAGCATTTTGCTAGCACTTTTATCATATATTAGCACTGTTGCACTAACTGTGTTTATCAACGGCTATTCCATATCTATTATATCTGTCGCCTTATTAAGTATGTTCCACTTTCTGAAACTTTCTCAGTGAAAGTCCTTAGAAGGGTTCTGAAACATGCAAACATTGTACTCTAAGTCCCCTTTAATGTGACAATGCCATATGAGCATAAGAAATTTAATATATTGCCAGGTTCCTGCTTTGCTCTTGTAAGATGACTAAAACTTTCCATGCAATCTGAAGACTATACTAACAGCACCCAGTAACTTTGGCTTAAAGAAAAAATATTTTTTTAATCTCTTTGGGAGCCACACAAGACACATTGGCCTTTCTCTAATTCCTCTATGCCTACACTCTTTTTCACAGCTGAAAAACAGAACCCAACATATCCCCAAATCCAAGAGACCCTTTGTCCTGGTTTTAGCTAGGACAGAGTTAATTTTCCTCCTAGTAGCTGGTAGGGTGCTATGTTTTGGATTTAGGTTGAGAATAATGTTGATAATACACTGATGTTTTAATTGTTGAAGAGCAGTGCTTACACCAAGCCAAGGATTTTTCAGCTTCTCTCTCTGTCCTGCCAACAGGCAGGCTGGGGGTGCAGCAGGAGCTGGGAGGGGACAGATCCAGAACAGCTGACGCAAAGTGGCCAAAGAAGTATTCCATACCATCTGACGTCATGCTAAACAATATATAGGGGTGGCTAGCCAGGGGGAGGAGGGCCGGACTGCTCGGGGTTAGTCTGGGCATCGGTCAGCAGGTGGTGAGCAATTGCGTTGTGCATCGCTTGATTTGTACACATTATTAGTAGTAGTACTATTATCATTATCATTGTTGTTATTATTATTGTTATTATTATTTTCCTGTCTTAATAAACTTTCTTTATCTCAAATCACAGGCTTCACTTTCCCATTTCTCTCCCCCATCCCAGAGAGGGAGGGGGAGGGGGAGCGAACAGCTGTGTGGTGTTTAGCTGCCGGCCGGGTTAAACCACAACACCCTAACAAGACTATTACTACTAAGAAATGAAAGAAAGGTAAGAGCCCTCAAAAGTTTCTATCTTTCCAAATCACTTGGGAACTGCTAAGACTGACTGTATCCCCTGACTGTAATCACTGATATTTCACTATGGATGGCAGGATGTTAACAAAAAAACAGAGGAACAAAGGATCAACTTCTGCTTGAAAATTATATGAATAATGTTAACTAACATAAGGAGTCTAAATGTAGTTTGGCTGGACCACATAAAAGAGTTTAATTCAGTCTCACATTCAGAGAGAACACAGGCACCACTGAATAATGTCATATTTAATGTAAGATTTACAGAATTAAGGTACGATTTTATCTCATCGACGACCTTGATGAAGGAATAGTGTCTGCCCTCAGCAAGTACACTAATGACACAAAGCTGGGAGGAGTGGCTGACACGCCAGAAGGCTGTTCTGCCATTCAGCAAGACCTAGACAGGCTAGAGAGGTGGGTAGGAAGAAACCAAATGAGGTTTACCAAGAGCAAGTGTAGAGTCCTGCACCTGGGAAGGAACAACCGGATGTATCAGTACAGGCTGGAGGACGACCTGCTGGAGAGGAGCTCTGAGGAGAAGGACCTGGGGGTTCTGGTGGACGACAGGTTGACCATGAGCCAGCAGTGTGCCCTCGTGGCCAAGAGGGCCAATGGGATCCTGGCATGCATTAAAAGGAGTGTGGCCAGCAGGTCAAGGGAGGTGATCCTCCCCCTCTACTCTGCCCTGGTCAGGCCCCACCTGGAGTACTGTGTCCAGTTCTGGGCTCCCCAGTACAAAAAAGACAGGGATCTTCTGGAGAGAGTCCAGCAGAGGGCCACAAAGATGATACGGGGCCTGGAGCATCTTCCTTATGAGGAAAGGCTGAGAGACCTGGGTCTGTTCAGCCTGGAGAAGAGAAGACTGAGAGGGAATCTCATCCATGTGTATAAATACCTGAGGTGTGGGAGACATAGGGATTTGGCCAACCTCTTTTCAGTGGTTTGCTGTGGACATCCTTTCCAATTTAAATGAAATCAGTGTGAAAGCAGAATCACGGTAAATTATTCAGTGTGGACATGTCTTTATCAGAGGAGTGCTTTGTAGTGTTGTGGTGCTAAAAATGAGAAATAATCTGTATATGGGATGTGCTAAGTAGCACAGTGCTCTGCAGTATGGAGAACTAGAGAAACACCTAGCAGTGCAAGGTGCCAGCTTGAGTCTAGTAATGTGTACCATGAAATAGCTGGGCATTAAACACTGCAAGAGATGGTGCAGTAAATTGTGTAAGAGTGATAGAGAGCCCTGTGGAACAGAGACTGGGGAATATGACAGATACATTATTAGTGTGTGGCTCACCAAATACATCCGGAAATTCTAATGAGTGCTTAAAATGAGAAAAGTTCTTCATCCTTGCCATAAAACTCTGGAGATCCCATTCTTATCTGTGTTTGTATTCTAATGGTGATCCACTGGACAATGATAATCTTTTTCAATTATTCCTTACTAAAAGATACTGACATATGCGATGATCAGAATACATATTCTGTTAGATGTTACATAGGTTGGTTGGGAAGGGGAAAATCTCTTTCTGTCTTTACATGCTTAATATAAAATTGGATAAACTGTAATCTCTTTGAAGAGGCAACTCCTTCACTGCTCTCCTACACAAACAGTACGTTCTTCTCCCTTTAATTAAATTATCCTTAACTTAACCCATTGAGACTTTTTTTCTTACCAGCATACTTTCTTCTCCACCTATTCTACTGAGAAAGGGGAGTGAAAGTGGTTGAGGTGAAATTTTGCTGCCCAGCAGGGTAAAAACACCAGAACTATCTCCTATTTAAGTTCTTCAAAGACTTGTCATTGCTCAGGGCTCCATTTGAAATCATTCTTCTTCTGGATCACTTGATAAAGAGGGCTTACAGTCAGACTGTAATTTGGAATATGCATTCTCCAAAAATCTACACTGCCTAAGATAGTTTATGTTTCCTTTTTTTGCTAGTTGGTGGAGACATAGCTGATTACATCCACTGGGATGTGGCAATGTTAATCTTGCCATTTTATTCACAGAATCACAGAATCACAGAATTTCTAGGTTGGAAGAGACCTCAAGATCCTCGAGTTCAACCTCTGACCTAACACTAACAGTCCCCAATAAACCATATCCCTAAGCTCTACATCTAAACGTCTTTTAAAGACCTCCAGGGATGGTGACTCCACCACTTCCCTGGGCAGCCTGTTCCAATGTCTAACAACCCTCTTGGTAAAGAAGTTCTTCCTAACATCCAACCTAAAACTCCCCTGGTGCAACTTAAGCCCATTCCCCCTCGTCCTGTCACCAGGCACGTGAGAGAACAGACCAACCCCCACCTCTCTACAGCCTCCTTTAAGGTATCTGTAGAGAGCAATAAGGTTGCCCATAAGCCTCCTTTTCTCCAGGCTGAACAAGCCCAGCTCCCTCAGCTGCTCCTCGTGAGACTTGTTCTCCAGGCCCCTCACCAGCTTCGTCGCCCTTCTCTGGACTCGCTCGAGCACCTCCATGTCCTTCTTGTAGCGAGGGGCAAAAAAATTGAACACAGTACTCGAGGTGCAGCCTCACCAGAGCCGAGTACAGGGGGACGATCACCTCCCTAGACCTGCTGGCCACACTGCTTCTTATGCAAGCCAGGATGCCGTTGGCCTTCTTGGCCACCTGAGCACGCTGCTGGCTCATATTCAGCCAACTCTCAACCATCACTCCCAGGTCCTTCTCTGCCTGGCAGCTCTCCAACCACTCATCTCCCAGCCTGTAGCTCTGCTTGGGGTTATTGCGCCCCAGGTGCAGGACCCGGCACTTGGCCTTGTTAAACTTCATGCAGTTGGCCTCAGCCCATTGGTCCAGCCTATCCAGATCCTCCTGCAGAGCCTTCCTACCCTCGAGCAGATCAACTCACGCACCTAACTTGGTGATGTCTGCAGACTTACTGAGGGTGCACTCGATCCCCTCATCCAGATCATCGATAAAGTTATTAAAGAGGACTGGCCCCAGTACCGAGCCCTGGGGGATGCCACTAGTGACCGGCCTCCATCTGGATTTGACTCCATTCACCACAACTCTTTGGGCCCGGCTATCCAGCCAGTTTTTAACCCAACAAAGTGTACGCCAGTCCAAGCCACGATCAGCCAGTTTCTTGAGGAGAATGCTGTAGGACACTGTGTCAAAAGCCTTGCTGAAGTCAAGGTAGACCACATCCACAGCCTTTCCCTCGTCCACCCAGCGCATCACTTTGTCATAGAAGGAGATCAGGTTTGTCAAGCAGGACCTGCCTATTATAAACCCATGCTGACTGGGCCTGATCACCTGGTTGCCCTGTAAGTGCCGTGTGATGACACTCAAAAGGATCTGCTCCATGAGCTTCCCTGGCACTGAGGTCAAAAAAAATTCCTAAGAACTGGATCGCCTGTGCAGGTCCCTTGACTTTCCTCAGTTTTATGGTGTCGTGGTTCTGCTCAAGTGGGCAGCCGAGCTCCACCACAGCCACTCTCTCACTCTCCCTCCTCAAAGAGGAATGGGGAGAAAATATGTGAAAAGGACTCAAAGGTTGAGATAAGGACGAGAAGATCACGCAGTAATTATTGTAACGGGCAAAACAGACTCAGCATAGGGAGATAGTAAGATTTATTGCTTATTACTAACAAGCTAGAGAAGTGAGAAACAAAGGAAAGAAACCAAAAGCACCTTCCCCCCCCATCCACCTTCTTCCACCTCCTTCCCCCGAGCGGCGCAGGGGAATGGGGAAATGGGAGTTATGGCCAGTCTACAGCGCTTCTTCTCTGCCACTCCTTCTCTGTCACTCTCGTCCCCTGTGCTGTGGGGTCCCACCTACGGGATACAGTCTTTGATGAACTGATCCAGCGTGGGCTTCCCACAGGCAGCAGCTCTTCAAGAACTGCTCCAGATATGGATCCGTACCACGGGGTCCATCCCTCAGGAGAAAACTGCTCCAACCTGGATCCCCCATGGGCAGCATCTCTGGGTAGTGATGGATCCCTTTGGAGCAGGATGAAACTGGCTCTTATCTAACATGTGGAAGCTTCCAGACTCTTCTCACAGAGGCCACCCCATCAGCCCCCTCCCCAACCCCCCCCCCCCCCCAAGTAAAAAAAATACAACCTTGCCACTATAAATCACCTCCAGCATGGCTAATTCCCTCAGGTACTGGATTCCCCTCTCCACAGTGGTCTACTTGCCTGGTTGACATACAAGATCTTCATTGAAGGGATATCTTTCCTTCACGCCTGACAGGAGTCGCCTCCAGAGGGTGAAGACTTGTGCTCCTTTTCCAATTGCTTTGTCAGAGCCCCCATCTCTAGCGAGGGATCCCAGCCTTCTAATTCCAGGTATTGGCCCCACCATCAGAGCAGCCAGGTGACAATGTGCTCACCTGGATGAAAGCTGAAATATTTTTGCTTATTTCACAGCTCACCCAGGGATAGGGATCGTGTGGTTACTGCCTCGTTTAGGAGTTTTGCCTCTTCCTCCTCCTGTTCTTGTGATGGCCCTGCTTCAGATTAACATGCCTCACCCAATTCTTCCTCCTTTCCCCTCCTAGTATATGTTCCTTTTCTTCACAAATGAATTTCCTTCCCCTTCCATTGTTTCTTCTTGAATATAGGGGTGACTGATACTAACACAGGTTGGTTCTCTAGTTCAACCACATTGTCTCTCGGGGGGTCGGATTAACTGCAGTGAGTGCTGTGGGAGTTGCATTAGCTGTAGTGTGTTTGTCAGGACTTGGATTAGCCATAGTGCTTTTGTGGAGATGGATCATATCAAGAGGCATTCTCTTCCCCTTGAGGGTGCTGAATAGTGTTTACTTTTGTTTGATAAGTGCAAGCTAGACCCCAGCACAGTATGACGAGCTGTAAAACTCTGTCATTGCAGGGTTGGGGCATACCTTTCTTAAACATTCCATCATTTTTTTAGGATTCCACACTTCTTCAGGGGTGAATTCCAAAACCATTGGAAGTGACAATTGTTATAGATACCTTCATTCATTGTGATGGGTAACTTCATTCATTGGCTCAGCTCTGGCCATCAGCAGGTCCCTTTGGAGACTGCTGAAACTGGCTTTTATGGGGCAGCTTCTGGACTCTTCTCACAGAGGCTGCCCCTGCATCCCTGCCCCCCAAACCCTTGCCATGTAAACACAATACAGTGGTTTAGTGATAGTGTTAGGTGATGAATGGGCTTGATGATCTTATGAGTCTTTTCTAACCTAAATAATTCTGTTTCTAGAATCATTTCTCTTCTTTGGAGTGACAGGATGATGAAATAGAAAAATGGAGCTTTACATCTTCTATTTCACATTTCTTTGCCTGGATTTAAGAAGTAGGATGCAACTATTAATGTTGATGCAACATAGTCACTAACAGAAGGATTTAAGAATTACTATCCTAAAGTGTATAACTATCTATAAATAGGATTAATAGCAAAGTGAAAAAACTGCTAGAAACCTCAAAGTAACTGATAACAGTATGAGAGAGAGCCTTAAAGCCCTCAAAATTTACCCTGACCATCATTTCTCAAACACCATTTCATTTGCAATAACTTCTTTAAAACATAAACCTTACAAAAAGTCTAGCCAGTCCACAAGTAGAAGCTTTTCAAATTTTAAGATTCAGACTAGATGACAAGAAGGTCTTTCAACAAGCCCCCTGCCAGATGTCCCCTTCTCTTGTAGAGAAATCTTTTCACCTGTTAACAGTTGGTTAGACATGATATTCAGCACTTCTTATCAGGCATAAAGATGTCATGTGCAGTTTTATTTATGATACACATGCTACTCTGCTAATTATCAAGTCTCAAGTGTCTGTTTAAACAACACATTGCTATAAGACTTTTTATTTGATTAAAAAAACTCAGAAGAACAGCAGTGCTAGAAGACTCTTTTCTACTTGCATTGCTAATGAAATTTTATTAGTAAAGAAAGCAAGCATTTGAATATAGTTGCATAGAAATTATTTTTTAAGTAAAAATTTCTCTTGTCTTTGTGTAAAGGAAACATGTCCCTGTAGATGACACAGAAGCGACAAAAGAAGTTTTACAAAGAACAAGATGGATGAGGAAACACCCAAACCTGTCTTTGGCTCAACTTTTCAGGGATGTACAGGAGGTAGAACGAGATTTCTGTGTGCTTAGGACATCTTGAACACTAAGCTGTGATGCATTGCTTTTAATATCATAGTTTCACTCTTGACAAGATCCATGCTACAAGCTCATTGTTGAGAGGAATGGGTTAAAAGCAGAAGATTAGCGAGGAGGATGGGATGAGAATGGAAGACTGTCAAATTCGTTCAAGTGACCTTGCAGTATGTAAACAGCAAGAGGAAGACTAGGGATAATGTGGGTCCCTTGCTGAATGAGGGGGGTGTCCTGGTCATGGGAGATGCTGAGAAGGCATAGATACTGAATGCTTTCTTTGCTTCAGTCTTTGCTTCAAGGACACTCCCCTGGGACTCCTCGCCCCTGGCAATAGGACAAAGGATCTGGGAAATGGAGGGCTCCCCCCTGGTGGACGTGGGAGTGGTTCGGGAGCGTCTGAGTGGGCTCAACGCACACAAATCCATGGGTCCCGATGGTATGAATTCACGTGTGCTAAGGGAGCTGGCAGACGTGATTGCCAAACCGCTCTCTATTATCTTTGAAAGGTCCTGGAGAACGGGTGAGGTTCCTGAAGAGTGGAGGATAGACAATGTCACTCCGGTCTTCAAGAAGGGCAGGAAGGAGGATCCAGGAAACTACAGGCCAGTCAGTCTCACCTCTGTCCCTGGAAAGGTATTGGAGCAGCTTGTTCTGGATGCCATCTCCAAGCAATTGGAAGAGAAGAAGGTTATGAGGAGTAGTCAGCATGGATTCACCAAGGGGAAGTCATGCTCGACCAACCTCGTTGCCTTCTATGATGGCATCACCAGCTGGGTATCACAGAATCACAGAATCACAGAATTTCTAGGTTGGAAGAGACCTCAAGATCATCGAGTCCAACCTCTGACCTAACACTAACAGTCCCCAATAAACCATATCCCTAAGCTCTACATCTAAACGTCTTTTAAAGACCTCCAGGGATGGTGACTCCACCACTTCCCTGGGCAGCCTGTTCCAATGTCTAACAACCCTCTTGGTAAAGAAGTTCTTCCTAACATCCAACCTAAAACTCCCCTGGTGCAACTTAAGCCCATTTCCCCTCGTCCTGTCACCAGGCACGTGGGAGAACAGACCAACCCCCACCTCTCTACAGCCTCCTTTAATGTACTTATAAAGAGCAATAAGGTTGCCCCTGAGCCTCATTGGGTAGATGGGGGGAGAGCAGAGCATGTCATCTACCTTGACTTTAGCAAGGCTTTCGATACTGTCTCCCATGACATCCTACTAGCAAAGCTGAGAAAGTGTGGGGTAGATGAGTGGATGGCAAAGTGGGTTGAGAACTGTCTGACTGGCCGAGCTCAGAGGGTGGTGATCAGAGGAGCAGAGTCTGGCTGGAGGCCTGTGACTAGCGGTGTTCCCCAGGAGTCGGTGCTGGGTCCGGTCTGGTTCAACATCTTCATCGACGACCTTGAAGAGGGAATAGTGTCTGCCCTCAGCAAGTACGCCGATGACACAAAGCTGGGAGGAATGACTGACACGCCAGAAGGCTGTGCCCTCGTGGCCAAAAGGGCCAATGGGATCCTGGTGTGCATTAAAAGGAGTGTGGCCAGCAGGTGATCCTCCAAGGGAGGTGATCCTCCCCCTCTACTCTGCCCTGGTCAGGCCCCACCTGGAGTACTGTGTCCAGTTCTGGGCTCCCCAGTACAAGAAAGACAGGGATCTCCTGGAAAGAGTCCAGGGGAGGGCCACAAAGATGATACGGGGCCTGGAGCATCTTCCTTATGAGGAAAGGCTGAGAGACCTGGGTCTGTTCAGCCTGGAGAAGAGAAGACTGAGAGGGGATCTCCTCAGTGTTTATAAATATCTGAGGTATGGGAGACAGAAGGATGTAGCCAACCTCTTCTCAGTGGTTTGTGGGGAAAGGACAAGGGGCAATGGCTGCAAGTTAGAACACAAGAAGTTCCGCACTGACATGCATAAGAACTTCTTCACGGTGAGGGTAACGGAGCATTGGAACAGGCTGCCTAGGGAGGTTGTGGAGTCTCCTTCTCTGGAGATATTCAAGGCCTGTCTGGACGCCTACCTGGGCAGCCTTCTCTGAGGAACCTGCTTTGGCAGGGGGTTTGGACCCGATGATCTTTCGAGGTCCCTTCCAACCCCTGCAGTTCTGTGATTCTGTGATTCTGCAGCTGGGAATGCATAAAGTCTGGGGAGCGGTAATGTAGAAAAACTCATAGATTGTACCTATTTCTGTTTATGCTCTGTGTGTTTGGCAAGTGGTGCATCTGTGTATAGATAATATAGGTGTCTGGTAGACTTGGAGGCACCCTAGCAAATGCACTTGAGCTCCCTCAGTACAGAGATCAAAGATGCACATTGAGCATCATAGCATGGTGGTAAAAACTACGCTTGTGCAAACCGTTGATAAGCAGGTGTAAACAGCAGGCCAGTGTTCTTTTAGCATAGACCAAGCTTAGTGGTGCCTGCGTACCCACTTGTGTGCCTCTGCCTGGGTGTTGCTTCGGGGATCCCCTGGTTAGCAAGGTAACAAAAATAAATCTACTTTTTTATCTTAGCTGTGGTTCTGTGTTTGTTCCTGCTGCCTGCCTGTGTTGACACTGACGTTGACCAGATATTTTTTTCTTTGACTTACAGGATATGGGAGAAGGGATTTTGCCCAAGACATGCTCCCAGGTCTCTCTCTTCAGAGGGGATGTGAGATGGAAAGAAAAGACAGGGGAAGGGCCACCATGGACCGCTGCTATTGCAGTGCTCAGCAAAACAAGATTACTTTTTTGCTGGTCTTTCACTAACAAAATTAATTCACATTCTAATCAGCTATGTAGAACAGCATTAACAAATGTTTCCTTATTTTGAGAAAATGAGAATAGTGATAAGTTACAATTATGCAACCATGGGTGTTCTTTCATTCAGATGTATTTTGTGTCTTTCCTGCAACATTTACATTCATACTGAAAACTAACATGGAATTTCTTTATTTCATTATTACATTCATCTTTGCATTATCAGCAAAATATAAAAATGTAATATATTTTGTTAATGAAGGGAACTGTATGGAAATGCTGTGTTACCATTTTCATCTACAAATGACTTTTTTGATAAAATAATGCCTTTGTAAGAAGAAAATGTGCTTGTACGTTGACTGCACTGTAACAGAAACTGTATTACAGTATTTTAATCACATCATCTCCAGAAACTGAAGCTATTCTTACACATTCTCTTATAATAGTTAGAAATCAATTTTCTTGGTAATTTTATGTGATGAATACATTTTGTTTATGTTTCTTTCCAAATGAAAACAAGTTTCTTTCCAGTACAGAGCACCCTAATTTGGATTTACATATGGAAACTGTAATTAAGGACCCCAAAGAAGCAATGCATGTTACCTCACTGTTCTGCAGAAGCTAACAAACCTTTCATCTCGCTAGGGATAATTAGTGTGGGCATAAGGCACTATTAAATCATAGAATGGCTTTGTGTCCTGGTTTCAGTTAGAACAGAATTAATTTTCTTCCTAGTAGCTGGTGGAATGCTGTGTTTTGGCTTAGGATGAGAAGAGTGCTGATAACACCCTGATGTTTTAATTGTTGCAGAGCAGTGCTTATACCAAGCCAAGGACACCTCAGCCTTTCGCTCTGTCCTGCCAACAGGCAGGCTGGGGGTGCAGTAAGAGCTGGGAGGGACAGACCCAGGACAGGTGACCCAAACTAGCCAAAGGGGTATTCCATACCATCTGATGTCATGCTAAACAATATATAGGGGTGGCTAGCCGGGGGGGAGGGGGCCGAACTGCTCAGGGTTAAGCTGGGCATCGGTCAGCGGGTGGTGAGCAATTGCATTGTGCATCACTTGTTTGTACATATTATTAGTAGTAGTACTATTATCATCATTGTATTATTATTATTATTATTATTATTATTTTCCTGTCTTATTAAACTGTCTTTATCTCAACCCACGGGCTTCACTTTCCATTTCTCTCCCCCGTCCCAGAGAGGGAGGGGGGAGGGTGAGGGAACGGCTGCGTGGTGTTTAGCTGCCAGCCGGGTTAAACCACGACAGTCTTTTTGGCGCCCAACGTGGGGCTCGAAAGGTTGAGATAACGGCAGATCTGACCACAGTGTGTTAAACTAAAATTGGTATAAGTATTAGACCTGCTTAATAGTCACTTGTCATAATGCTGATTGCTTTAATCTCAACTCTGCTGCGCCTGTTTTCCAAATTGAGTATTATAGCACGTTATTTTCCGTATGTGCTCTCTGTCATGTTGTTTATCCTCTCCGGGCCCTGGTTTCAGACCATTATGGTACTGTGTGTTGTATTAGTGGCTTATGAGATGATGAAATATCTGGCCATGACTCTAACCTGGTATTTGTACTCAGTAACATCTTCGATTCTATACTTTGGAAACTGTATTTTGGAAACTATTAGCAATTATATCTGTTGCCTTTTTTCATTAGGGAGTCAATCTGTGGAGGGGAAAGGGGAAGATAATTTTTCTTACTTGATCACTCTCCCTTTCTCCTTCACCACCCCTGTATCCTCCTTGATCACTCTCCCTTCCTCCTTCACCACCCTCTTATCCTCCGAGTTTATTACAATAGCTCTCCAAGATATTGAATATCCTTGGGATACTCAGACCAGCATAGTCTTGTTGTTCTGCCTCCTGAATGCACTTCAGGTTCTGCTTAAAGTTAAACAACTACTTAGGAAGCTCATCCGGAGATCTGCCCGGAGGCAGTATAGTTGTGGGTGGCAGGGAGTATGGGAGGATATGGGCAGGCATCTAGAGCAGTTGGCATCCCCAGTGTTTTGGAAATTCACCCCTGAACAACTGCAAAATCCTCAAAAACTGGCAGAATGCTTGAAAAAAAGGTGTCGCGATTTGGGAAGTTCCAAAGTAACACAAATCATTGTAACATGCTGGGGCCTGGCTCATGCCTATCGAGCTGCCATGGATACTGCTATCAACTTAGTGACAGCTCCTGCAGCCGCTCCAGTCCCAGCTCCTGCAGCCGCTCCAGTTCCAGCTCCTGCAGCTGCTCCAGTCCCAGTTCCTGCAGCCGCTCCAGTCCCAGCTCCTGCAGCTGCAACCGGTCCCAGCTCCTGCAGCTGCTCCACCTCCGGTTCCTGCAGCTGCTCCAGTTCAAGCTCCTGCAGCCGCACCAGTTCCAGCTCCTGCAGCCGCTCCAGCTCCTGTGGCTGGGTCAGAGAAACGAGCTATAGCAGTGCAAGTTGACCCGGCAGAGGGTATTCCAACCTCTGTGGCAGACCCTATAACAAGGTCAGAGAAACGAGCAGTAGCAGTGCAAGTTGACCCTGTGGAGGGTATTCCAACCTCTGTGGCAGACCCTGTAACAAGGTCAGAGAAACGAGCAGTAGCAGTGCAAGCTGCCCCTGTAGAGAAGGTGAAAAAATGGTATAAAGTTTCAGGTCGTTTATAACGCAGAGAATCTTCTGCCAAATCTAGGTATAGAGACGACGGAGACGACGACGACGCTGGGCCATCAAGGGTTCAGGAGGAGGAAGATGAGGATGCCGAAAAATCAACAGTAACTACCCGAAGCCTAAATGAGCGTGAGCTACGAGATGTGCAAAAAGATTTTGGTCGTTGCATAGGTGAGCAGCTTGTCACCTGGCTGCTCTGATGCTGGGACACTGGAGCCAATTGTGTGGAATTAGACGGCAGGGAAGCCAAGCGACTGGGATCCCTTGCTAGAGACGCAGGCATTGACAAAGCAATTGCAGATGGAGCACAATCTCACAGCCTCTGGAGGCGTCTCCTCTCAGCTGTGAGGGAAAGGTATCCCTTCAAGGAAGAACTTTTATGTCTACCAGGCAAGTGGACCACTATGGAGAAGGGAATCCAGTACCTGAGGGAATTAGCCCTACGGGAAGTGATTTATGAGGATCCAGACCTCAGACAAACATCCAAAGATCCAGATGAAGTCAGGTGTACACGACCCATGTGGCGGAAGTTTGTACGGAGTGCACCATCATCATATGCCAGCTCATTGGCAATAATGGCCTGGAAAGAGGATGAGGAACCCACAGTGGATGAAGTGGCTAAACAACTCCGGCAGTACGAAGAAAGTCTCTCCTCTTCCTTACAGGCCTGCGTCTCAGCTGTAGAGAAACTTTCTGAAGAGTTCCACCAACTTAAAGAGAATCTATCTTCATCCCCACCTGAAGCAACCAGTGTCCACCGACCAAAAGAGAACACTTGGGAGAAAATTTCTGAAAAGTTCCACCAACTTGAAGAGAGATTATTCTCCTCCGTACCTGTACAGAGCAGTGTCTCAGCTATCAGGGGTAGGCGTTCATCCACACAAGGAAGACGATATGGTGGGTACTCACCCCGTGCCACCCTGTGGTTTTACTTACGAGACCATGGAGAGGACATGAGAAAATGGGATGGAAAATCTACCGCGACCCTAGAGGCACGGGTACGTGAGTTGCAAAAGAAAACAATCAGGAAAAAGGGATTCTCCGAAAAGTTTGCTGCTCCAACTTCCAGCAGACAGTCCTTCAAACACATAAATGAGGAAGATTCTGACCAGGATTAGGGGAGCCCTGCCTCCAGCCAGGGGGAGGAAAGGGACAATCGAGTTTATTGGACTGTGTGGATTCGATGGCCTGGCACGTCAGACGCACAGAAGTATAAGGCTTTAGTAGACACCGGTGCACAATGTACTATAATGCCATCGAGCTATAAAGGACCAGAGCCCATCTGTATTTGTGGAGTGACAGGGGGATCTCAGCAGTTGACTGTATTGGAGGCTGAAGTGAGTCTGACTGGGAATGAGTGGGAAAAGCACCGTATTGTGACTGGCCTGGATGCTCCATGTATCCTTGGCATAGACTATCTTAGAAGAGGATATTGCAAGGACCCAAAAGGGTTCCGGTGGGCTTTTGGTATAGCTGCCTTAGAGACAGAGGGCATTAAACAATTATCTACCTTGCCTGGTCTCTCAGAGGACCCCTCTGTTGTGGGGTTGCTGAGGGTCGAAGAACAGCAAGTGCCAATCGCTACCATAACTGTGCACCGGTGGCAATATCGCACTAACCGAGACTCCCTGATTCCCATCCATAAGCTAATTCGTCAATTGGAGAGCCAAGGAGTGATCAGCAAGACTCATTCACCTTTCAATAGTCCCATATGGCCAGTGCAAAAGTCTAATAGCGAGTGGAGGCTAACAGTGGACTATCGTGGCCTGAACGAAGTGACGCCACCACTGAGTGCTGCAGTGCCGGATATGCTGGAACTTCAGTACGAACTTGAATCGAAGGCAGCCAAGTGGTACGCCACAATTGATATCGCTAATGCATTTTTCTCCATCCCTCTAGCAGCAGAGTGCAGGCCACAATTTGCCTTCACTTGGAGGGGAGTCCAATATACTTGGAATCGACTGCCCCAGGGGTGGAAACACAGCCCTACCATTTGCCATCGACTGATCCAGTCTGCTCTGGAGCAGGGGGAAGCTCCTGAACACCTGCAGTACATCGATGACATTATTGTGTGGGGTGATACAGCAGAGGAAGTTTTCGAGAAAGGGAAGAAAATAGTCCAAATCCTTCTGAAGGCCGGTTTTGCCATAAAACAAAATAAAGTCAAAGGACCTGCACGAGAGATCCAGTTTTTAGGAATAAAATGGCAAGATGGACGTCGTCAAATCCCAATGGATGTGATCAACAAAATAACAGCTATGTCTCCACCAACTAACAAAAAAGAAACACAGACTTTCCTAGGTGTTGTGGGGTTTTGGAGAATGCACATCCCAAATTACAGTCTGATTGTAAACCCGCTCTACCAAGTAACCCGTAAGAAGAATGAGTTTGAATGGGGCCCTGAACAACCACAAGCCTTTGAACAAATCAAGCAGGAAATAGTCCATGCAGTAGCCCTTGGGCCAGTTCGAACAGGACCAGATGTAAAGAATGTGCTCTACACTGCAGCCGGGGAGAACGGCCCCACCTGGAGCCTCTGGCAGAAAGAACCTGGGGAAACTCGAGGTCGGCCCCTGGGGTTTTGGAGTCGGGGATACAGAGGATCTGAGGCCCGCTATACTCCAACTGAAAAGGAGATATTGGCAGCATATGAAGGAGTTCGATCTGCTTCGGAGGTGGTCGGTACTGGAGCGCAGCTCCTCCTAGCACCCCGATTGCCGGTACTAGGCTGGATGTTCAAGGGAAGGGTCTCTTCTACGCATCATGCAACTGATGCTACATGGAGCAAGTGGGTTGCACTGATTACTCAGCGGGCTCGAATAGGAAACCCCAGTCGCCCAGGAATATTGGAAGTGATTATGGACTGGCCAGAAGGCAAATACTTTGGGATATCATCAGAGGAGGAGGTGGGTCGTGCTGAAGAAGCCCCACTGTACAACCAGTTACCAGAAAATGAAAAGAAATATGCCCTGTTCACTGATGGGTCCTGTCGTATTGTGGGGAAGCATCGGAGATGGAAGGCTGCTGTATGGAGTCCTACACGACGAGTTGCAGAAGCTGCTGAGGGAGAAGGTGAATCGAGTCAGTTTGCAGAAGTGAAAGCCATTCAGCTGGCTTTAGACATTGCTGAACGAGAAAAACGGCCAGTTCTCTATCTCTACACCGATTCATGGATGGTAGCAAATGCCCTGTGGGGATGGTTACAGCAATGGAAACAAAACAACTGGCAGCATAGGGGCAAACCCATCTGGGCTGCTGCATTGTGGCAAGATATTGCTGCTCGGGTAGAGAACCTGGCTGTGAAAGTACGTCACGTAGATGCTCATGTGCCCAAGAATCGGGCTACTGAAGAACATCAAAACAACCAGCAGGTGGATCAGGCTGCTAAGATTGAAGTAGCTCAGGTGGACCTGGATTGGCAGCATAAAGGTGAATTATTTATAGCCCGATGGGCCCATGACACCTCAGGCCATCAAGGTAGAGATGCAACATACAGATGGGCTCGTGATCGAGGGGTGGACCTGACCATGGACGCTATAGCACAGGTTATTCATGACTGTGAAACATGCGCTGCAATCAAGCAAGCCAAACGGTCAAAGCCTCTTTGGTATGGAGGATGATGGCTGAAATATAAATATGGAGAGGCCTGGCAGATTGATTACATCACACTCCCTCAAACTCTCAATGGCAAGTGCCACGTACTTACAATGGTGGAAGCAACCACCGGATGGCTGGAAACATATCCTGTGCCTCATGCCACCGCCCGGAACACTATCCTGGGCCTTGAAAAGCAAGTCCTATGGCGACATGGTACCCCAGAAAGAATAGAGTCAGACAATGGAACTCATTTCCGAAACAACCTTATAGATACTTGGGCCAAAGAACATGGTATTGAGTGGGTGTATCACATCCCCTATCATGCACCAGCCTCCGGGAAAGTTGAACGATACAACGGACTGTTAAAGACTATATTGAAAGCAATGGGCGCTGGAACATTCAAAAATTGGGATATGCATTTGGCAAAGGCCACCTGGTTAGTCAATACTAGGGGATCTGCCAACCGAGCTGGACCTGCCCAATCAAACCTGTTACGTACTGTAGATGGGGATAAAGTTCCTGTAGTGCATGTAAGAAATATGCTGGGTAAAACAGTCTGGGCTACTCCTGCCTCAGGAAAAGGCAAACCTATTCGTGGAATTGTTTTCGCTCAGGGACCTGGATACACTTGGTGGGTGATGCAAAAGAACGGAGAGGTCCGGTGTGTACCTCAAGGAGATTTAATACTGGGTGAGAATAGCCCATGAACTGAATTGTACCATGTTAATTACTATATAATACTGTATGTTATCACTACTATGACTACTATAGGTGACTAATTAGAATGTATGGAAAAGAGTGTAACCTGAACATGACATAAATGGTATGGAATAAGGGGTGGATAGATGTCCTGGTTTCAGTTAGAACAGAATTAATTTTCTTCCTAGTAGCTGGTGGAATGCTGTGTTTTGGCTTAGGATGAGAAGAGTGCTGATAACACCCCGATGTTTTAATTGTTGCAGAGCAGTGCTTATACCAAGCCAAGGACACCTCAGCCTTTCGCTCTGCCCTGCCAACAGGCAGGCTGGGGGTGCAGTAAGATCTAGGAGGGGACAGACCCAGGACAGGTGACCCAAACTAGCCAAAGGGGTATTCCATACCATCTGACGTCATGCTAAACAATATATAGTGGTGGCTAGCCAGGAGGGAGGGGGCTGAACTGCTCAGGGTTAAGCTGGGCATCGGTCAGCGGGTGGTGAGCAATTGCATTGTGCATCACTTGTTTGTACATATTATTATTAGTAGTACTATTATCATCATTGTATTATTATTATTATTATTATTATTATTATTATTATTATTATTTTCCTGTCTTATTAAACTGTCTTTATCTCAACCCACGGGCTTCTCTTTCCATTTCTCTCCCCCGTCCCAGAGAGGGAGGGGGGAGGATGAGCGAACGGCTGCGTGGTGTTTAGCTGCCAGCCGGGTTAAACCACGACACTTTGTTTGGAAGGGACCTCAAAGATTACATAGTTCCAACCCCTCCAGTGTAGGCAGAGACACCACCCACTAGATCAGGTCATCCAGGGCCTCATCTAACCTGGTCTCGAACACCTCCAGGAATGGGGCATCCATAACCTCTCAGGGCAACCTGTTCCAGTCCCTCACCACCCTCTGAGTGAAGAATTTCCTCCTAACCTCTCATCTAAATCTCCCCTATTTTAGTTTAAATCCATTCCCCTTGTCTTGTCATTATCTGATTGAGTAAAGAGTTGCTCTCCATCTTTTTTATGTCTGTGGCCACTAGTATGTGGCCACTAGTATGCCCATTGGTATGGCTAGAATAATTGCTGTTCCATAGATAACTTGGGTATATTTACACTGTACTATACAGACATAGTCAATGCCATTTTTTTATGGTAGCTCCATTAACTTTTTTCAAGAACTTCATAACACAGAAAAATCTTTTAAAATTATTTTAATTTGTGTTCATCTTTCTTTCTTACGTAGGCAAACAGGAATTTAGCATAGAAGACTGTATTCAGGCTAAATCACCATAGAAAGCAAACCACTACAGAAGGCTTCCTTCATATTATTTTTCTCATATTTTTTTCTCAGCAGTAGAAAGTTTGAGTAATACATCAGGCATAATCCTCCTATTATTGCTAATATCAGTACATCTTTAATGGACCTAGCAATTTCATGAAATTCAGTATAATTGGACAGTCAAGCACAGACAGACAAGTCAAGCACAATGCTGATTTTAACTGCCCTGATCAAAAGCTCTGATACCACCTTAAAAAATCATTGCTGCCAGTCCCTATCATACCCTGGCTTCTTGGGATGTCAGCATAACTGGTATGTTATGATGGATGGTTATAGGCTCTTTAGAAGGGATAGGCAGGGCATGTGAGGTAGGTGGGTGGCTTTACTGGGTCTGGCTGCAATGGAGTTAACTTTCCCTGCAGCAGCCCATACAGTACTGTGCTCTGCACTTGTAGCTAGAACAGTACTTGTATCACAACAGTGTTGTGTCTACTGCTGAGCAATATTGGCATAGCATCAGGACTTCCTTTAAGCCCCCCAGAGCCAGCAGGCTGAAATTGGGCAAGAGGTGAGGAAGGAATATTACAAGGGCAGCTGCCCTAAATGGGATATTCCATATCATATGCTATCACAATCAACAATAAAAGGTGGAAAAAGGAAGAAGAGGGGAGGGGTGGGCTCTCATTATGAAAAAGTCTATCCTCCCGAACACCGGCTACGTGCATTGAGGCCCTGCTTCAAGGACGTGGTCAAGCATCGCTCGTTGGTGGGAAGTAGAGAGTAATTTATTTCCTCTGCATTTCCACATGGCCTTTGCTTGTGTTTTTTGTTTGTTTGTTTTTTCCTTTCCCCATTTCCCTTTTTCCTTTAGTTAAATTATTTAATTATTAATAATTTTCCCTTAATAATTATTTTCCATTTAATTAAATTATCCTCATCTCAACCTGTGAATTGTTTCTTTCTTTTTTTTTCCTTCCCTCTTCTTTTAAGGAGGGGGGGTGAGAGAGCCGCTGTGGTGGAGTTCAGCTGCCTAGCAAGGTAAAATCATCAGAGTGGCACTGTATGTAATGGAGGGGCTGGACTACATGGAGCTCACAGTTGGCAGTGACATCGTTGAGAGCATCTGTGTAAGTATTAAGGAACAAGCAAATAAAGGGGATGTCGTTATGGGAGTCTACTATAGAACACCCAGCCAGGATGACAACACTGATAAATTATTCTTTAAGTAACTAAGAGATACCTCTGGATCAGAAACCCTTGACCTTATGGGGGACTTCAGCTTGCCAGACATAAACTGGTAATACCACACAGCTCATACAAATAGGTCCAGGAGATTCCTAAAACACCTTGATGATAACTTTTTGGCACAGGTACTAAGGGAGCCGACTAGGAAAGGTGCCCTCCTAGATTTTTTCTTTGTAAATAGAGAGCGTCTTGTGGGTAAAGTGGTGATTGGTGGTCATCAGTCATAGTGACCATGAAGTAGTTGAGTTTAAAATCTTTGGTGATAGGAGGAAAACTGCCACCAAAACTTCAACCCTGGATATGGGGAGAGCATGCTTCAGGCTGCTCAGGGAACTAGTTAATAAGGCCCTCTGGGTAATTGCTTTTGAAGACATTGAGGTCCATCGGTGCTGGTCATTTTATAAATACCATCTCTTAAGAGCACAGGAAAAGGCAATTTCAAAATATTGGAAGTCAAGCATAATTGCATGCAGCTGTATAGTATTTTTATAATCAGTAAATACTGCAGGAGGACTTCTGAAAGACTAGATGCCTCTAAGAGACATTGCTGACAGTCTTTAAGTGTTGCATAACAGGAGTGACTGACAGCCTTAGGCAGACAGAAATTACAAATTCTGTGTGTCATATATGGTTTTATCTCCTCCACTGATATGAAACTTTATTTTTTTGCCCAGAAGACCTTCTTAGTTATATTGTGGGTGATGTTCTGTATACATTTCCCTAAGTGACAAAGCTGACTTAAGTGACTCCTTTCCCTGACTACTCATGCCATAAGGCATCACTCCTCAGCTATTTTTGTACAGCATAGTGGGATCCCATTGCAAACTGAATCACTGAAATCATCCAAGTTCAAAAAAGAATAAATGATCAACAAAATTTTGGGGGAAACTTCTTCCAGTGGCCCAGGCTGCTGCACAGCTCAATGATTCTGGCAGTGACAAAAGTGAGGTGACAATAATTTGCAATGTAGAAATAAGAACATATAAGAAGCAAAGCATAGGGATTATTTTTTTTTTTTATATCAGCTGGAATATACTTGGGAAATTAACTGCAACTATGCCCTCCCTTCAGATATTTATACACATTGATAAGATCCCCTCTGTCTTCTCTTCTCCAACCTGAACAGGCCCAGCTCTCCTAGCCTCTCCTCGTATGATAGATGCTTCAGTCCCCTAATCATCTTAATAGTCCTCTGCTAGACTCTCTCCAGGAGTTCCATGTCTCTCTTGTACAGGGTAGCCCAGACCTGGACACAGTACTCCAGATGTGGCCTCACTAGGGCAGAGTGGGTGCATCAAGAATGTCATTGTTAGTCGATTGAGGGGAGTGAGTGTCCTGCTCTACTCTACACTGGTGCGGCCTCAAATTAAGTACTGTGTGCAATTGGGCACTGCAATATAAGGACTTAAAACTATAGGAGAGTGTCCAGAGAAGGGCTACAAAGATGGTGAAGGGTCTAGAGGGGAAGATGTATCAGGAATGGCTCAAGTCACTTGGTTTGTTCAGCCTAGAGAAAAGGAGACTGAGGAGAGACCTCATCATGGCCTACAGCTTCCTCACAAGGGGGAGTGGAGGTGCAGGCGCTGATCTCTTCTCTCTGGTGTGAGAATTGAAGTTGTTTTATTTTCAGTGGAAAATTCCACTAACCTTGCATCTTCAGAAGTGATTGTGCAGGCATAAAAGTGGCATAACAGTGGGGAGCATGTAAAGCAGATAAGGGGACAGTGGAAGGTTCCACTGTCCCAAAATAAGGACGATAGCTAAGAAAAACAAGATGAGCAGTGCAAAATCAGTACAAACAAAAAATCACAGGCCCTCTAGTCATGAGAGAAGAAGGGAAAAAAAAAAAAGGAGAAATTAATGGTTGGTCAAATAAAATTGTACATATATGGTATAGTAATAAGCATCAAGTAGTTTGTGAACCTGTAGTACTCAGGGGAGGAAATAAGCATTGGGTAATAGGGAATATAAGGTTATGATATACTTTTGCTATACACTCCTGCTTGCAGGATGCCTGCCATTGCAATCATGAATAAAAATGATACTTCACTGAGATACTCGCCTGAGCCTGTGTTACTGGCTTCAGATTGCTTCTTACACTGGTGACCCGTGATAGGACCCAAGGGAATGGCAAGAAGCTGCAACAGGGGAGGTTCAGGTATTATGAAAAGGTTCTTCACTGAGAGGGTGGTTGGACACTGGAACAGGCTCCCCAAGGAAATAGTCATCGCACCGAGCCTGATGGAGTTCAAGAAGTGTTTGGACAATGATCTCAGACATATTGTCAGTTTTTTAGGTGGTCCTGGGTGGAGCCAGGAGTTGGACTTGATGATTCTTGTAGGTCCCTTCCAACTCGGGATATTCTATGATTCTACTGGACTTAATTTGAAATAGTGAATTTGCTGTAAAGGGTAGGAATGACAAAAACTGACTGAAGGAGTGCAGTGGGCCTAAAAGGGTTATTTCAAAAGCTTTAGCATAGAACTAAGATGATTTGATTCTATCGTCTGTAAAGATGCAGGATACAATAAACAATGGGAATGTGCCCAGGCTTTCTATATTGCTGAAATGATCATATGAAAATGCTGAAAAAGGGTATCTGTGAAAGCACAGAAGTATGTTTGCACCAAAGTAACAATCAGAAAAAGATACTCTAAGGTGTTTAAAAAATAATTTAAAATTACTCCAGTTCTTTCACATGAATTTAACCTGCATCACTGCAGAAAACAGGCAATAATGAAATGCTACCTGAGAAAAGGATATGATTCATTCTGCTGCTTATTTTGCACTGTTTGTTTGTTACTGAATTTACTAGGAATATACTGCTTTAGTCAAACAACACTTTTTTTAGGGACATTAAAAAAAATCATAGACAAACTCTCTGTCCTGGTTTCAGCTAGGATAGAGTTAATTTTCCTCCTAGTAGCTGGTATGGTACTGTGTTTTGGATTTAGGATGAGAATAAGGTTGATACCACACTGATGTTTTAATTGTTGCAGAGCAGTACTTACACTAAGCCAAGGACTTTTCAGCTTCTCATACCAACCACCCTGCCAATGAGGAGGATAGGGTTGCAAAAGGAGCTGGGAGTGTTAAACCACAATTAGCTGGGTTAAACCACAACACTCTCATAGGAAGAATCCACTTCAGAGCCTTGTTACATATGAACATTTTCATAGTTAAGAAGCGGAGAGAGTATCTATTGGAATTCCTCTCTAATTCTCTGTCTTTCAAGGCCCAAGAGGATATGAAGGAAATAAGTTATTAGGACAGAAATAATTTCTTTTATTGTAAAATTGAAATGCAGTTTAGGATGAGACTATAGGAGACAAAATGATTTAATTCCAAAAAACAGCAAGTTTTATACAAAAAAGTATAAAACACACAATAACTTCTGTAATTATAACAAAGTATTTTAAAACCATGATACTTTTGGCACTTTGGTAAACAATAGGGTGAAACCAATGTCCCATTAAAGTCACATGGACAGGTCTAGGATTTTGTTCTGCTGTATTAGATAAGAAGACTATGTTACTAAGAGTTTATTACAGCAGTATAGTGTGCATGCATTTAGAGCTACTACAGTAAAACTGCGTATTTATAAATGTCCAGGTTGTGGCTACAAATTTTATGATATAAACAGAGGCATACAGTAAGTCTTAACAATTAGTTATCTTCAAAAAAAAACAAAATGTTACCATAAAAAAATATTTATGATTAGATGCAGGCAAGAATCTTGTTTAAGTGTTAAAAGCTTTCAAAAATGAGTCTGGGAAAAAAAAAATCTTCTTTCATCTAAAATGGCTCACAAGCTTTTGAATTTATCTTAGCACCAGTACACCTTATCTAAAATGCTTAACTTTTCATGCAGCAAAATCCCCCATATATATTCATTCAAAGTCCCAAGATATTTGGATTTACTTTCTACATATTTGACCCAACTTAGATATATGCCAAAACAAATAGCCAGATCTGACTATGGTAGACAACATACAAAACAATTAATCATCAGTAAACAGGGCATCTCAAAAACTTCACTGCTGCCAGCCTAGAAGTCCTTGCCAGGCTGACAGTAAGAAGGTAAAAAAAGAGTCTGGAAATTTTTAGAAATATAAACAAGGAAAACAGAATGTACAGCTTACAATATTTTCACATGAAGAACATTTCAAAATATGCTCAAGGAAAAAAATGAACATAAGAAAGGGTTATTTATGAATCATTGCTCTGAATAATGCAAAATGAACTGTAATTTTTTTTGACAAAACACTGTATTCTACTTTGAGATCACAATATAAATAATCCTTTCTGAAAAATACAATAGATTTCAAATTTGAATGTGATAATCTAATACTTCCCACTAGTATTAACATGTTAGTTAAAGATGGTTTTATTTTTAATTATCTCTACTGAAAGTAAGAACTGATACTATTTCCTACTTTGCATTTTCTAAAACAGTAGGAAAAAAAGGAGAAAAACAAAATAATCTTACTAAACTTCAGTAGAGGACAGATCTCATATAAGAGTATCCCACATTATTCAGGACTCTCAAGTGAGGTCTTGCAAACTTCCCAATGTTAACTAAAAAGAGCACTGAACAGTGTCCTGGGATATATCACAGCCTGTACTGGTGCTTGGGGTTATTCCTCCCTAGGTGCAGGACCCTGCACTTACCCTGGTTGAACTTCATGAGGTTCCTCTTGGCCCAACCCTCCAGCTTGTCCAGGTCCCTCTGAAAGGCAGCACAGCCCTCTGGGGTATCAGCCACTCCTTCCAGCTTTGTGTCATCAGCAAACTTGCTGATGGTGCGCTCTGTTCCATTGTCCAGATCATTCATGAATAAATGTGGAAGATAGCTTCCTGACGCAGCTGGTTAGTGAGCCTAGCAGGGAAGGTGCCCTGCTTGACCTTCTGTTCACAAACAGAGAAGGACTGGTGGGAGATGTGGTGGTCGGGAGCTGTCTTGGGCAGACTGACCACAAAATGGTAGAGTTCTCTATTCTTGGCGAAGTCAGGAGGGGGATCAGTAAAACTGCTATCTCGGACTTCCGGAGGGCTGACTTTGAACTGTTCAGGACAATGGTTGGCAGAGTCCCTTGGGAGGCAGTTCTGAAGGGCAGAGGAGTCCAGGAAGGCTGGGCACTCCTAAAGAAGGAAATCTTAATAGCACAGGAGTGGTCTGTCCCCACATGCCCAAAGAAAAGCTGGTGTGGAAGAAGACTGTCCTGGCTGAACAGAGATCTGTGGCTAGAGCTTAGGAAGAAAAAGAGGGTTTATGACCTTTGGACAACAGGGAGGGCCACTCATGAGGACTATAAGGATATTGTGACGCTGTGCAGGGACAAAATTAGAAAGGCCAAAGCTCATCTGGAGCTCAGATTGGCTGCTGCCATTAAAGATAACAGAAAATGTTTTTATTAATACATAAACACAAAAAGAAGGACTAAGGAGAATCTCCATCCTTTACTGGATGCGGGGGGAAACGTAGTGACAAGAGATGAGGAAAAGGCTGAGGTGCTTAATGCCTTCTTTGCCTCAGTCTTTAGCGGCAAAACCAGTTGCTCTCTGGATACCCAGTACTCTGAACGGGTGGAAGGGGATGGGGAACAGAATGTGGCCCTCACTATCTATGAGGAAATGGTTGATGACCTGGTACGGCACTTGAATGTACGCAAGTCGATGGGGCCAGATGGGATCCACCTGAGGATACTGAGAGAACTGGTGGAAGAGCTGGCTGAGCCACGTTCCATCATTTATCAACAGTCCTGGCTATTGGGGGAGGTCCCAGTTGACTGGTGGCTAGCAAACGTGACGCCCATCTACAAGAAGGGCTGGAGGGCAGACCCGGGGAACTATAGGCCTGTCAGTTTGACCTCAGTGCCAGGGAAGCTCATGGAGCAGATTATCTTGAGTGTCATCACATGGCTCTTCAGAAGGGACAGGCAGCATGGAAGGGGTGGTGGTGTAGCTCTCTACATTAGAGACAGTTTTGATGTTGTGGAACTTGAGGCTGGGAATGATAAGGTTGAGTCCCTATGGGTTAGGATCAGCGGGAAGTCCAACAAGGGAAGCATCCTGGTGAGGGTCTGTTATAGACCGCCGAACCAGGATGAGAAGACTGATGAAGAATTCTACAGGCTGCTGGCAGAAGTTGCAAAATCGTCAGTGCTTGTTCTCATGGGGGACTTCAACTTCCCAGACATATCCCGGAAGCACAACACAGCCCTGAGAAAGCAGTCTAGGAGGTTTCTGGAGAGCGTGGAAGATAGCTTCCTGACGCAGCTGGTTAGTGAACCTACCAGGGGAGGTGCCCCGCTAGACCTTCTCTTCACAAACAGAGAAGGTGGGAGATGTGGTGGTCGGGAGCTGTCTTGGGCAGAGTGACCATGAAATGGTAGAGTTCTCCATTCTTGGAGAAGCCAGGGAGGGGACCAGTAAAACCGCTGTATTGGACTTCTGGAGGGCCGACTTTGAACTGTTCAGGACAATGGTTGGCAGAGTCCCTTGGGAGGCGGTTCTGAAGGGCAGAGGAGTCCAGGAAGGCTGGGCACTATTCAAGAAGGAAATCTTAATAGCGCAGGAGTGGTCTGTCCCCACGTGCCCAAAGACGAGCTGGCAGGGAAGACCAGCCCTGCTGAACAGAGAATTGTGGCTAGAGCTTAGGAGAAAAAAGAGGGTTTATAATTTTTGGAAAAGAGAGAGGGCCACTCAGAAGGACTATAAGGATGCTCTGAGGCAGTGCAGGGACAAAATTAGAAAGGCCAAAGCTCATCTGGAGCTCAATCTGGCTACTGCCATTAAAGACAAGAAAAAATGTTTTTACAAATACATCAACGCAAAATGGAGTGTTGCAGGAAGAACAGCGGAAAACACGTTTAGATGTTGAATTTAGTGATATGGTTTAGTGGAGGACTTGTTAGTGTCAGGTCAGAGGTTGGACTCGATGATCTTGAGTTCCCTTCCAACCTAGATAATTCTATGATTCTGTGATTCTGTGATGCTCTGCAGGGAAGTAGTCAAGGCACCAAGCACGTCGGAGTTTAAGAAATGTTTGGACTATGCTCTTAGTCATATGGTCTGCATTTCTGGGTAGACCTCTGTGGAGCCTGGATTTGGACTCGATGATCGTTGTGGGTCCTGTTCAACTCAGGATGTTCAGTGATTCTTTGTAAGTAAAAAAAAAAAAAAAAAGGCCATGTGGAAGTGCAGAAGAAAGAAATTACTCTCTACTTGCTACCAACGAGCGATGCTTCACCAGGTTCTTGAAGCAGGGCCTCAGTGCACATAGCCATTGTTCAGGAGGACAGACATTTTCACGAGAGGACACCCCTCCCCTCTGCTTCCTTTTACTACTTTTTATTGATGAGTTTGACATTATATGATATGGAATATACATTTTAGTTGTTTTAGGTCAGTGTTGTGGTTTAACCCGGCCGGCAGCTAAGCACCCCACAGTCGTTTGCTAACCCTCCCCCATCCCAGAGAGGGAGAGAATAAGGAAAATGAAGCCTGTGTGTTGAGATAAAGACAGTTTTTTAGGACAGAAAAGAAAGGATAATAATAATAATAATATGTATAAAACAAGTGATGCACAATGCAATTGCTCACCACCCGATGACCGAAGCCCAGCCTATCCCCGAGCAAGTGGTCCCCCCACCCCAACCAGTCCCCCATATTAATTGTTCAGCATGACGTCAAAGGGTATGGCCCTTTGGCCACTTTGGGTCAGCTGTCCTGGGTTTGTCCCCTCCCAGTTCCTGCTGCACCCCCAGCCTGCCCACTGGAAGGACAGAGCGAGAAGCAAGCTGAAAAGTCCTTGGCTTAGTGTAAGCACTGCTCTGTAACAACTAAAACATAAGCGTGGTATCAACATTATTCTCATCCTAAATCCCAAACAGAGCCATACCAGCTACTAGGAGGAAAATTAACTCTATCCTAGCTGAAACCAGGACAATACCCACTCCTTATTCCATACCATTTATGTCACACTTGAGTTACACCCTTTCCAATGCATTTCAATTAATCACCACTTTTCATACATGTATATAAAGTGTCCACTGAGTTTGTGAAGTCCATGATTGACTTCAGGCTCCATCTGTCACAGCAGTCTTTTACAGTAGAAGAGATGGTGTGTGATGTTGGATCGGCACATGTTGAGGCCCATTATGGTTGCATCACACCACCATGCTTGTCCAAGTCTATCAAAATTCATTCATTATTATCTTCGTGGCTGTTACTGTGATACCATTAATACGACATTGACAAATAGCAATCATGGTAGTGATGACATGCAGTAATATATAATAATTAGCATAATACAATTCAGACCAAATTATATAATAATTAGCATAATACAATACAACCAAATGCTTTCTATAGATTTTTCTATCAAGCACCGTAGACATTGCAATAAGCACGGTACAATAAGCAACAGGGTGAAAATCACATGCAGAATTACGATTGTAAAGTAGCATGCCTACTAGAATCTACATCAGTCAACAAGCCACTAAGCACTAGTGTTGCAGGAAGCACGGCCGAAAGCACGACAGACACCAGTAGAGTCAGATCATGCTCCATTTTATTGCCCGAATAGCCTAACTTTTATAGAGAACTTAACAGGGGTGGACAGTGTTTCACACAAGATTATTGGTCAAAAGCACTCAGCCAAACAGCTACAAGAAAACAACCCCACCTGCAAGAAAACAACCCCCTTGTGATTAGCAGTCACATAGACCTTGTCCTTGAGGCCAGCTACTGGTAACAATATTTTCCTGAATTTCTCAATTGGGCGATGTGGGAACACTGTCATGGGAACTTCTCATAGTTGCCCTGGTAGCTTGGTTTGCTCAGCTACAGCAAGCCATGGGATTTTTGCTGTTTCAAGAAATCCCTCAACACACTAGGGACATTGCTTTGTAGCGATGCTCCTTCTTACTCGCACAGCACAATCACACAGTCACACAAAGAGGCCTCTTGTACTTCTCATTCATTCCACAATAAAATATCACTTAAAATCATTTGTCCGTGGCTTCAGGAGGTCCTTGTCTACTCCCGTGGTGAGCAGCTGAGAATGGAGACCCCTCCGAGGAAAATGCTCGGGGTGCACCTAGGGGCGTCCGTTCCACAGTCTATCCCACAGCCGTGCAGAGCGGCTCCTGGCGCAAGGAATGATGCTATTATAGTTTTGTGTAATTACACCAAAGAGATGCATTGCAATAAGGAGCAAGTGTAGCATTGACGATTTGTTTCATGATTTGTTTTTTGCACGAGCAAAAGAACCTTACACATGCTGTTGCTGTTACACTTCCCAGGATATCTAATTCCTGTGGCTCTAGGGGCGCTTGCGGTAAGTAGACAGTCCACCCATCCCAGCTGTTTACTGCAGCGCTCCCAGTCTTTAATGGCAATTGGTATCCACTGTCCATCTGTCTGATTATTTCAGTCCAATCTTTGTTATCTGCCGGGATCCCCACCAGACATGTCATAAACGGGTTGTTAGCACTAGCCAGAGACAGGCACATAGCTTCTTGTCCTGTCATGTTGGCAAGGGTGACCCAGATGTTGCGGTGTGGTTGGATGGAGACCCAGGGCTGGCAATAACCGATGACAGTGGCGATTGTGAGGAGGAGGCCAACCATGGCCTTATCCCCCTTGCTGGTACCCATCTTGGTCCGTGACCTGTGGAGACACAAGCATACCCTCAACCCCAAGTTATTAGAGGTTGAGGTCCCTCCCAAAGATCTGTATTTATTTTTTTTTTACCATCACTAAGGCCTGCTCTGATTGTGGCACCCGTGACAGCGCGGAATTCATACTTTTGTAATGTTTTACTATGGGCAGTACCTCTTCATGAGGAAAGGGTAATAATAGGTGATTCATTACGTAAAGTGACTTTCCCAACCTGTTCTGTGGTGTTTCCTGGGTGTCTCCCTCTTTTTGTTTATTTAGCAGTGCTTTCAAGGTGTGATGTGTGCACTCAACAATGGCTTGACCTGTGGGGGAATGAGGAATGCCTGTGATGTGTCAGATACCCCAAGTCTGAAAAAAGGTTTGAAGGGAGTGACTACCATAGGCGGGGCCATTGTCGTTTTTTATTTCCTTTGGGATGCCTAGCGCTGCAAAAGCGACACGGCAGTGAGCCTGGACATGGCAACTAGTTTCACCCACCGCACCTGTTGCCCAAAGAGCATGAGAGACAAAGTATCTACCGATACGTGAACATATTTCAAGCAACCAAATTCTGGAATATGCATTACGTCAGTCTGCCATAACTGTAAGGACCGTAGACCTCTATGGTTTACCATTAAAGATGGAGTCGAAACATGTTGTTGACAGTCAGGACGTTTGGACAATCAATTTGGCATCAGTGATTGATATAGTGAATTGTTTCACCAAGACTTTGGTGGATTGATGGAAAAAGGCATGGGATAACCGTGCTTGCTCCAGCACCTTAGGCACCAGGGCAGTCAGGGTCATATTAGTTAGTTGGTCAGCGCGTGCGTTACTTTCTGCAAAAATACTGGGTAACGTGGTGTGTCTTCGCATGTGAATAATACAATACAGGTGTGCTCACTGCTCTACCAAAAATAATAGCTCTTTACATTTTGGAAACCAGTTTTCTTTTGGGATATGTCTCAAATGTGCCCTCTCAATGCACTGCGCGACACCTACAGCATATTGCGAGTCTAATACAATATTCAAAGGTACTAGTTTTTTTTTGTTTGTTTGTTTTGTTTTTTTCCTTTTTTCCTTTTTTTCTTTTTTTTCTCTTTTTTTCCCCTTTTTCCCTCTTTTTTTTTTTGTTTTAATTTAACACATTTTTATTGAGAATGCAGCACAGATACTTTCCCTAAAACAATTACTTCAAAACCATTATGAACATAAATTGTCAAAAATATGCTAACAAATTTACTTAAATACATGCATTTAAAAAAAAAAAATCTGAAAAAGAAATATTTAACATCCTAAGACACATTCACGGTGTAATTTCTCCATCATTTATGGTTTTTATCTCTAACACAAGAGGACACAAGTCTGAAAATCTGCATATATTAAGCTATCACAGAGCATAGAAAATATATGAAAATATCTACTAGCATTTGGCACAATGCAAATATTCTATGCCAAGAGAGAGAAACTGTAATCTTTTGAGCTACACAGATTGTTATTCACGTGAATTGTGATGGTACAACAGCAACTCTTGTTTTAGTTGGAAAAACCCAAAGGTGATGAGCAGGGGACACGGTGGTTTGTGAGAAAGCATGTTTAGGTATTTAGCCATCTAATTTAGCTGGATAAAGAACAATGTAATGTTTTCCTGTTGTTAAACATTGTCATCTGTATCGCTGGCACACAAATTATTTGTACTGGAGCAAACCATTTGGAATAGCATATGCCAACACAAATGTGCCTTTACCAGCAGCCCTTTTAGATTGCAGCGATGATTCACTGAAATCAGCCTGGCGACCCCCGGAGAGGGTCGCCAGGCTGTCGTTCTATGTTACCCAGGGCGGCTAATTCGCACCCTTCTTTCCATTTTTGCTCCCAGAGTAATTTTTGTGTTGGCATTAAAATCAGCGCAGCTATCTGACGGCAATCGTACAGCACCAACAATTGGCCAGTCATAACATTTTCTAACAATGACTGAGTAAATGGTGCATGTAATCCATATGTAGTCACAGTCTTACTTAATTCTTTAATTAGGTCCCATTGGAAGGCATGATATTCATTTGGACTGTTGGGTCGCACCTGCACCAGGAAAGCCATTCCTACCCGGTCCCTGTCCTTTAGCGCTTCCCGGTACACCTGCTCCCATTGTTCCTGCAGGTCAAAAGCTCGGGCCCCCAGGGAGGCATTATGGGGGGTAGGCAAGGTGGGAGCTGAGGGGGTCAGCGGGGAGGTTGCTCTGCGGCGGCAGCGGGGAGGGGCTCTGCGGCAGCGGTCTGTGGCCCTCTTCCTTGTCATCCCCCAGGTCTATCAAATTGCACCGCTCTGGTGACCTTGCAGGCTCTGATCTCAGTTCAGTACTTCCTCTTCTGCCTGCCATGATCTTAAAGTCTCAGTCACCAGCTGCCACTTAGTCATCACATCAGCAGCATTAGTATCCCCACTGGATGCTGCTTCCCATATTTTTTCCCCCACTTGGTCCCAAGTTTTTACATCAAATACTGTGGCATCCATTGAGGGGAACTCTTGTTTTCGCAAAATTTTCAATAATAGCTTTATCTTAAATGGATTGTTTTTTACTCCCCTTTCTATCAGAATTTGGGTTAGTAGTTTCAATATAGCCTCTTCCTCTGCTAAAAGGCTAGGTCCCATGATTAATGCCCAGCTGCTCACCTGTGCTTCAGGTGATGTCCTGGGGTTGAAGCTGCAGTCCAGCTGCGAGCTTGACTCATTTGGTTGGGTTCCCTTCAGATGCTCGTGCAGCGTGGCTCCTCCCCTATCACGTTGGGGTCACCATTGAAGGGATACAAGACACAGACTCCTGATGGCTCCTGAACAGGAGACATTCATTGCCCTTTTTCACTACTACATATACTTTCCCGATAGCCCCACGTGCTGTCCACGCGCCCAAATTCGTCATACCGTTGGTTAGAGACCCTCAGACACATGCCTTGAGCCAGCCAGCAATTGGCCACTGCCCAAAGCTCGTCTTTAACACTGTAACCAATTTAATTTATCTCAACCTTGCTCAAGTTTTTGTTTCTACTGCTTGTTTCCTCATTATCTCTAATTCAGGGTGTCCTGGTTTCAGTTAGAACAGAATTAATTTTCTTCCTAGTAGCTGGTGGAATGCTGTGTTTTGGCTTAGGATGAGAAGAGTGCTGATAACACCCCGATGGTTTAATTGTTGCAGAGCAGTGCTTATACCAAGCCAAGGACATCTCAGCCTTTCGCTCTGTCCTGCCAACAGGCAGGCTGGGGGTGCAGTAAGAGCTGGGAGGGGACAGACCCAGGACAGGTGACCCAAACTAGCCAAAGGGGTATTCCATACCATCTGACGTCATGCTAAACAATGCATAGGGGTGGCTAGCCGGGGGGAGGGGGCCGGACTGCTCGGGGTTAGGCTGGGCATCGGTCAGCGGGTGGTGAGCAATTGCATTGTGCATCACTTGTTTGTACATATTATTATTATTTTCCTATTATCACCATTGTATTATTTTTATTGTTATTATTTTATTATTATTTTGTTATTATTATTTTCCTGTCTTATTAAACTGTCTTTATCTCAACTCACGGGCTTCACTTTCCATTTCTCTCCCCCATCCCAGAGAAGGAGGGGGGAGGGTGAGCGAACGGCTGCGTGGTATTTAGCTGCCAGCTGGGTTAAACCATGACAGTCTTTTTGGCGCCCAACGTGGGGCTCGAAAGGTTGAGATAACGGCAGATCTGACCACAGTGTGTTAAACTAAAATTGGTATAAGTATTAGACCTGCTTAATAGTCACTTGTCATAATGCTGATTGCTTTAATCTCAACTCTGCTGCGCCTGTTTTCCAAATTGAGTATTATAGTACATTATTTTCCGTATTTGCTCTCTGTCATGTTGTTTATCCTCTCTGGGCCCTGGTTTCAGATCATTATGGTACTGAGTGTTGTAGCAATGGCTTATGAGACGATGAGATATCTGGTCATGACTCTAACTTGGTATTTGTACTCAGTACATCGATGACATTATTGTGTGGGGTGACACAGCAGAGGAAGTTTTTGAGAAAGGGAAGAAAATAGTCCAAATCCTTCTGAAAGCCGGTTTTGCCATAAAACAAAATAAAGTCAAAGGACCTGCACGAGAGATCCAGTTTTTAGGAATAAAATGGCAAGATGGACGTCGTCAAATCCCAATGGATGTGATCAACAAAATAACAGCTATGTCTCCACCAACTAACAAAAAAGAAACACAGACTTTCCTAGGTGTTGTGGGGTTTTGGAGAATGCACATCCCAAATTACAGTCTGATTGTAAACCCGCTCTACCAAGTAACCCGTAAGAAGAATGAGTTTGAATGGGGCCCTGAACAACCACAAGCCTTTGAACAAATCAAGCAGGAAATAGTCCATGCAGTAGCCCTTGGGCCAGTTCGAACAGGACCAGATGTAAAGAATGTGCTCTACACTGCAGCCGGGGCGAACGGCCCCACCTGGAGCCTCTGGCAGAAAGAACCTGGGGAAACTCGAGGTCGGCCCCTGGGGTTTTGGAGTCGGGGATACAGAGGATCTGAGGCCCGCTATACTCCAACTGAAAAGGAGATATTGGCAGCATATGAAGGAGTTCGATCTGCTTCGGAGGTGGTCGGTACTGAAGCGCAGCTCCTCCTGGCACCCCGATTGCCAGTACTAGGTTGGATGTTCAAGGGAAGGGTCTCTTCTACACATCATGCAACTGATGCTACGTGGAGCAAGTGGGTTGCACTGATTACTCAGCGGGCTTGAATAGGAAACCCCAGTCGCCCAGGAATATTGGAAGTGATTATGGACTGGCCAGAAGGCAAATACTTTGGGATATCATCAGAGGAGGAGGTGGGTCGTGCTGAAGAAGCCCCACTGTACAACCAGTTACCAGAGAATGAAAAGAAATATGTCCTGTTCACTGATGGGTCCTGTCGTATTGTGGGGAAGCATCGGAGATGGAAGGCTGCTGTATGGAGTCCTACGCGACGAGTTGCAGAAGCTGCTGAGGGAGAAGGTGAATCGAGTCAGTTTGCAGAAGTGAAAGCCATTCAGCTGGCTTTAGACATTGCTGAACGAGAAAAATGGCCAGTTCTCTATCTCTACACCGATTCATGGATGGTAGCAAATGCCCTGTGGGGATGGTTACAGCAATGGAAGCAAAACAACTGGCAGCGTAGGGGCAAACCCATCTGGGCTGCTGCTTTGTGGCAAGACATTGCTGCTCGGGTAGAGAACCTGGCTGTGAAAGTACGTCACGTAGATGCTCATGTGCCCAAGAATCGGGCTACTGAAGAACATCAAAACAACCAGCAGGTGGATCAGGCTGCTAAGATTGAAGTAGCTCAGGTGGACCTGGATTGGCAGCATAAAGGTGAATTATTTATAGCCCGATGGGCCCATGACACCTCAGGCCATCAAGGTAGAGATGCAACATACAGATGGGCTCGTGATCGAGGGGTGGACCTGACCATGGACGCTATAGCACAGGTTATTCATGACTGTGAAACATGTGCTGCAATCAAGCAAGCCAAACGGTCAAAGCCTCTTTGGTATGGAGGACGATGGCTGAAATATAAATATGGAGAGGCCTGGCAGATTGATTACATCACACTCCCTCAAACTCTCAATGGCAAGTGCCACGTACTTACAATGGTGGAAGCAACCACCGGATGGCTGGAAACATATCCTGTGCCTCATGCCACCGCCCGGAACACTATCCTGGGCCTTGAAAAGCAAGTCCTATGGCGACATGGTACCCCAGAAAGAATAGAGTCAGACAATGGAACTCATTTCCGAAACAACCTTATAGATACTTGGGCCAAAGAACATGGTATTGAGTGGGTGTATCACATCCCCTATCATGCACCAGCCTCCGGGAAAGTTGAACGATACAACGGACTGTTAAAGACTACATTGAAAGCAATGGGCGCTGGAACATTCAAAAATTGGGATACGCATTTGGCAAAGGCCACCTGGTTAGTCAATACTAGGGGATCTGCCAACCGAGCTGGACCTGCCCAATCAAACCTGTTACGTACTGTAGATGGGGATAAAGTTCCTGTAGTGCATGTAAGAAATATGCTGGGTAAAACAGTCTGGGCTATTCCTGCCTCAGGAAAAGGCAAACCTATTCGTGGAATTGTTTTCGCTCAGGGACCTGGATATACTTGGTGGGTGATGCAAAAGAACGGAGAGGTCCGGTGTGTACCTCAAGGAGATTTAATACTGGGTGAGAATAGCCCATGAACTGAATTGTACCATGTTAATTACTATATAATACTGTATGTTATCACTACTATGACTACTGTGGGTGACTAATTAGAATGTATGGAAAAGAGTGTAACCTGAGCATGACATAAATGGTATGGAATAAGGGGTGGATAGATGTCCTGGTTTCAGTTAGAACAGAATTAATTTTCTTCCTAGTAGCTGGTGGAATGCTGTGTTTTGGCTTAGGATGAGAAGAGTGCTGATAACACCCCGATGTTTTAATTGTTGCAGAGCAGTGCTTATACCAAGCCAAGGACATCTCAGCCTTTCGCTCTGTCCTGCCAACAGGCAGGCTGGGGGTGCAGTAAGAGCTGGGAGGGGACAGACCCAGGACAGGTGACCCAAACTAGCCAAAGGGGTATTCCATACCATCTGACGTCATGCTAAACAATATATAGGGGTGGCTAGCCGGGGGGAGGGGGCCGGACTGCTCGGGGTTAGGCTGGGCATCGGTCAGCGGGTGGTGAGCAATTGCATTGTGCATCACTTGTTTGTACATATTATTATTATTTTCCTATTATCACCATTGTAACATTATTGTTATTATTGTTATTATTATTTTCCTGTCTTATTAAACTGTCTTTATCTCAACTCACGGGCTTCACTTTCCATTTCTCTCCCCCGTCCCAGAGAGGGAGGGGGGAGGGTGAGAGAACGGCTGCGTGGTATTTAGCTGCCAGCCGGGTTAAACCACGACACAGGGACATGTGAAACAGCGTGAAGCCACCTGCAAATTCCTTTCCCACAGTGGCATGTGTCGAGATTGTTTCAGAGAACGTCCATGTAACCCTGATAATCAGCTGGTGTAGGCAGATCTCAAAATGGTGGTACACTTTGAGTTGATTTCTGAGCTATTAATGCACAGTGCTAGCTCTACCCTTGTTAGAGACCAGCTAGGGTTAAAGAGAACTTCTTGTTGTCCCATATTTTTAGTTATGTAAGGACCTGTGTTGAAGATGGAAAAAATTAGACTAAGGGGAGGCCGAGTTGGTGCATTTTCAAATATTTGCGGGGGCAGAGGCTTCTTATCCTTTGCAATAGATGCAGATGTCGCCGTATCAATCATAAATTCGAATAGCAATTTGGTGCCTCCATGACTCAAAAGACAGTATACAGTTATAGGTTTGGTGAAGGTAAAATTGTGCCAACAATCAGAATTTGGTTCAGTTATTTTGTCATGCTCAGTATTTTTTTGTGGTCTGGAAGAGTCAATATAAATTGTCTTCATTTCAGTAGGCCTATTGTAAGTAGACCCATTAGTTATTTGGCAACTCATTTGTATTGTCTATCTGTCGTGGTTCCGCTCGAGTGGGCAGCCGAGCTCCACCACAGCCGCTCTCTCACTCTCCCTCCTCAAAGAGGAATGGGGAGAAAATATGTGAAAAGGGCTCAAGGATTGAGATAAGGACGAGAAAATCACGCAGTAATTATTGTAACGGGCAAAACAGACTCGGCATAAGGAGATAGTAAGATTTATTGCCTATTACTAACAAGCGAGAGAAGTGAGAAAACAAAGGAAAAAGCAAACCAAAAGCACCTTCCCCCCCATCCACCCTCTCCCAACCTCCTCCCCCCAAGCGGCGCAGGGGAACGGGGGAATGGGGGTTATGGTCAGTCTACAGCGCTTCTTCTCTGCCGCTCCTTCTCGGTCACTCTCGTCCCCTGTGCTGTGGGGTCCCACCCACGGGGTGCAGTCCTTGATGAACTGATCCGGCGTGGGCTTCCCACAGGCAGCAGCTCTTTCAGAACTGCTCCAGATATGGGTCTGTACCACGGGGTCCATCCCTCAGGAGAAAACTGCTCCAACCTGGCTCCCCTACGGGCAGCAGCTCCTGCCGGGTCACCTGCTGCTGCGTGGGCTCCTCTCCACGGGCTACAGGTCCGGCCCGGAATCTGCTCCGGCAGGGGTCTTCCACAGGCGGCAGCCTCCGTCGGTGCAGGGCCACCTGCTCCACCGTGGTCTCTTCCACGGGCTGCAGTGTGGAACCCTGCTCCACCGTGGTACTCCATGGGCTGCAGGGGGACATCCTGCTTCACCATGGTCCTCACCACAGGCCGCAGGGGACTTCTGCTCCGGCGCCTGGAGCAGCTCTCCCCCTCCCTCTACACTGACCTTGGCACGTGCAGGCTGTTCTCTCACTCCCTTGACTCTCCCGGCTGCTGTGTGGCGCAGCGTTTTTTCCCTGTCTTAAATATGCTCTCACAGAGGCGCAAAACAACATCGCTTATTGGCTCAGCTCTGGAAAACAATGGGGCCCTTCCCAAACATGGGGCAGCTTCTAGATCTTTCTCACAGAAACCACCCCTATGGCTCCCTGCTACCAAAACCTTGCCACGTAAACCCACTACACTATCCTGAAATGGCTTGAAGTTCAGCCATCCAAAGAGAATCATTCCAACTCCATTTATCTTTTGAAAATGCTTCATCTCCTTGTATGACTAGAATGGAGAGATTTAAGTTCTTTTTGCAGTGTTCCAACACTTGCACTATGTTGTAACAAGTATATCTTGTCTCATCCCAAGTATAGCCATGGCTGTTTCTGTTGAACCTTCTCTGGGGCTATCTTCAACCCTTTTGCTTCCAAAGTATCCCAAATAAACTTTAAATCTGAATCCTGGAAGCATTCTGGCCTACCAAACCCAATGTTATCCATAGAATGGTAAATAATTACGTCACACCATGCTGTCCGAATTGGTTGTAGTGCCCAGGCCACATATAATTGACATAATGTAGGGGAATTCCTCATTCCCTGTAGAAGCACTAGCCATTCATAGTGCTTTGCCGGGGTTGTTTGTTAATGGAAGGTACCGTAAAAGCAAATCTTTGACAGTCCTGTGCCACCACATCTGGTTGCCTGGACTGACTGATAAATTTAGCATATGGTTCCCCAGGGGCGTGTTCTACAGATGTGAATGGAGGTGCTTTCTTTTCCCCTGGGAGACTAAGAAGAGCCCTCAGTGCGAGCTGCACAGCTGTTTGGTGAATAATCGCAGGGAACTGCAACTGAATCTGGGTATTGAGATAAGGACCCATCCCTGTTAACAGCTCTGCAGTAATCCCATACAGAGGGTCCCCCGGTTGACGCAGTTGACCTGCTTCCCCCTGTGGTAACTGCAACCATTCCCTTTCAGACAATAATAGTGGGGAAGGAGTTAACAATAAGCACGCCAAGTTTCGACAGTCAAGTGGACACATTGGTTTTGCCTGAAAAATACATTGAATTATCTGTTGAGCTGCCTGGGATTGTAATCCATAGTCCAAAACAATTTTTCGAGCTTGTTGTAGAAGCTTGCAGTCATGTGGCTGCCACAACCCAGTGCCTTGCACAGGGTTGATAATAATAGGGCAGGCCAAGGATGTAGCATGCCTATGCCCCTCTATGAAAGCATCACGTATGACATTGGAGCACCTGTCCCTCCTTGGACAGATGGAATCTGCTGTAACAGCCGACCTTGACATGGCCAGGGGTGGCCCAGCAGTCTGGAGGGTGCCCTCAAGCATGCTCATTATTCCTCCTGAGGAAGTGGAATCCAGGTGGTGGGAACGGAACCTGGCACTCAGATCATCAGAGGAGCCGGCTCTGTCCAAAGACACTTGTTGCAAGGTGCTCACAGTGCAATGGTTCCCCTCTAGTGAAGACTGGAAAGTCAAAACCTCAAGGATTTTTGTGAGCTCAGCTGGAGGGTCCAGAGACACAGGATCAGAACACCCTAACCTGTGTTCAGAGCTTATGGTTGAAAATATGTCTTTTTCTGCAGAGAGATTCCAGCTTGATGGGTCAGACATGAGCTTCAGTGTGTTCTGAGAAAGCAGAGATTTGTCCTCTCCATCCTCAGTGAAGGTGTCATTGGCAAGGACGATGCTTGTTGTAGAGAAGACACGTTTGGTAGGTCTTGTTTGACATAGCTGCCTGAAACCAGGTGCAAGAAGCATAGATTTCACAGAATCAGAGAATCACAGAATTTCTAGGTTGGAAGAGACCTCAAGATCATCGAGTCCAACCTCTGACCTAACTAACAGTCCCCACTAAACCATATCCCTAAGCTCTACATCTAAACGTCTTTTAAAGACTTCCAGGGATGGTGACCTTCCACCACTTCCCTGGGCAGCCTGTTCCAATGTCTAACAACCCTTTCGGTAAAGAAGTTCTTCCTAACATCCAACCTAAAACTCCCCTAGCGCAACTTAAGCCCATTCCCCCTCGTCCTGTCACCAGGCACGTGGGAGAACAGGCCAACCCCCACCTCACTACAGCCTCCTTTAAGGTATCTGTAGAGAGCAATAAGGTCGCCCTTGAGCCTCCTCTTCTCCAGGCTGAACAAGCCCAGCTCCCTCAGCCGCTCCTCGTAGGACTTGTTCTCCAGGCCCCTCATCAGCTTCGTCGCCCTTCTCTGCACCCGCTCAAGCACCTCCATGTCCTTCTTGTAGCGAGGGGCACAAAACTGAACAAAGTACTTGAGGTGCGGCCTCACCAGAGCCAAGTACAGGGGGACGATCACCTCCCTAGCCCTGCTGGTCACACTGTTTCTGATACAAGCCAGGATGCCGTTGGCCTTCTTGGCCAACTGAGCACACGGCTGGCTCATATTCAGCCGACTATCCACCATCACTCCCAGGTCCTTCTCTGCCTGGCAGCTCTCCAACCGCTCATCCCCCAGCCTGTAGCTCTGCTTGGGGTTATTGCGCCCCAGGTGCAGGACCCGGCACTTGGCCTTGTTAAACTTCATGCAGTTGACCTCAGCCCATTGGTGCAGCCTATCCAGATCCTCCTGCAGAGCCTTCCTACCCTCAAGCAGATTGACACACGCACCTAGCTTGGTGTCATCTGCAAACTTACTGAGGGTGCACTCAATGCCCTCATCCAGATCATCGATGAAGATATTAAAGAGGACCGGCCCCAGCACCGAGCCCTGGGGAATGCCACTAGTGACTGGCCTCCAACTGGACTTGACTCCATTTACCACGACTCTTTGGGCCCGGCTATCCAGCCAGTTTCTAACCCAACGAAGCGTGCGCCAGTCCAAGCCAAGAGCAGCCAGTTTCTTGAGGAGAATGCTGTGGGAGACGGTGTCAAAAGCCTTGCTGAAGTCAAGGTAGACCACATCCACAGCCTTTCCCACGTCCACCCAGCGCGTCACTTTGTCATAGAAGGAGATCAGGTTTGTCAAGCAGGACCTGCCTTTCATAAACCCATGCTGACTGGGCCTGATCGCCTGCTTGCCCTGCAAGTGCTGCGTGATGACTCTCAAGAGGATCTGCTCCATGAGGTTCCCTGGCACTGAGGTCAAACTGACAGGCCTGTAGTTTCCCAGGTCTGCCCTCCGGCCCTTCCTGTAGATGGGCGAATCTTTCTGGTCTGTCTTCTCAGGTAAAGAAGCCTGTGTTGCTCTGGACTTCAGAGAATTACAGCTCCAAAGAGATTTAAAGGGAGAAATGCTGGTCATACCTTGCAATGTATCCTGAAGGGCTTTAATTTGCTCCATTAGCCTCTGATTACAGTTTTTCAGGTGGTAGTTTTCTAGCTCAAGCTCTCTCAGCTTAAATGTTACCCACTCTTTGATCTTGGCAGCTTTCTCTTGAACAATTTTGACTTCCTCAGTCCTCAGCTGTTTCTGTTTTGCTAGCTGAGTCTCCAGTCTGTTAATCAGGTCTTCTTTTCCTTGCACTGTACCCATTAGCTCCTTCAGTGAAGGTCGATTTTCGCAAGCTGCTGCTGCACCTCTCATTGGCGAAGCATCCCGAGTGGATTTATTGCTGCCTGGCAGAGGCACAGATGCTGGCAGCACAGCTTTATCAAGATTTTCCGGTGCAGGGGGTGGGGAGGGCAACCCCCAATCTCCATCAGCACTCTTCTCCGATAGTCCCTTAGTTTTTCTGCCACTTTATTCCTTTATTTAAGAGGTCATACCCTGAACCGGGGTGGGTGCAGGAACCGACGATAAAAATCATGTCAGCTGCATTCCTGAGGTCTCAGGTTTCATACTCAGCGGTCTGTCAGTCCTAGACGGTACTGAGAAAGCTTGCGCTGCCACCATAGGCAGCTGCCGTTCAGTTTTTATACCGCACAGCACGTTAAGCACTGCAAGCCAGGTCGTACATAGATCTTTATCGAACTTTCTGCTTGTGATGGTTGTATCCCGTAAATGATCTCCTACGAGCCGCCACTCATCTGGGCTAAAAATTAGAAGGATTTTATTTAGAAAACCCTCCTTCTGGGCCCAGTGGCGATAATTGTAGAGTGATCCCCATTGAGGTACACTTGAGGAGCCCTTGAGGTACACTTTTTCATTTATCAGGGAACTAGCTTTCTGAGAAGCTCTGACTCTCCTATTCTGAATTTATAACAGCAATCTCTCATCCTTCTTCCAATCTGGATATTCCTATTTGAAGTGGCCAGCCTGGCCACACTTAAAACATATTCTCAAAGCCTGTCCCTGCTAGGATTTAGGCTGCAACACAGGTAGCTTTCCTTGTCTGCCATTCCTTCATCTCTCTTCCTCTCCTTTTGCATCCTGGGCCCGACTCCTCCCCAAAGTCCCTCTATCTCCAACCCTCTGCCTCACTACCCAGTATGCTGTGAATACTATTTGTTTCACTCTCTGCTTTTCCTTCTCATCTCCCCTCCTGGCATGCACCTTCATACTACCTACACTGTTCACTCCATCCTCCCACCTTCTGGAGCTTTTTCTGTGTATCTGGCCAGGCTTTAATCACAAAATGAACTTTAAAGAGCTCTTGGGCTACCGGGTCCTCAGGATTCATCGCCGAGTACTTTCTAATTCTGACCCTGAGTCTCTCATGTGATTTCTATGCCGTGGGTTGTTATTATCACAGTTAGATGAGCAGATACTTCTGCTCTATCGGAATTACTCTTGGTCGGGAGGGGGGGGTGTTAGTTCTTTCCCATTCTTGCATAGCTGCCTGCTGAATCATTCCCCTCCTAAACATTCTTCTCCAGGGAATAACATACTCAAGACTGACATTCCCCCCCCCCCCCGGAATACAAATTAGGCCTTGGAAATTGATTTGACTGTTCTGCTAGGCCCTCAATTAAAGACTTCATTTCCTTCTTAAAACTCCTAACCTCTCTGCTGGTAAGGGGGGAGTGGCACCAGCCCCACATCAGCCCTGCACAGCCCTGCCGGGACCCTCCCACCTCCACTCCTGCCAGCCCGACTTCTCCAGGGACAGTGTCAATTGCAGTCCCTGCCTCCCCTCCTGGAGCTGCTGCTGCTGCTGCCTCCGGTGCAATATTAGGATTATAGGGAGCATAACTTGATTCCTCCTCTGAAAACGGAACCTTATTGATCACATATAAATTTCACACCTGAATTGTCATCAGACCCGTATTTTGGCCAAAATACTGAAGTTCCTCTTATTGGCTTTTTAGGACAGTCAATTACACAATATTTAACCATTTTTCTTTTATCTTTTTCCCTAGTTTTTGGATTATCCTCCCAATTCCTTATCATTCTCCCCAAAGGACTATCTTTAGGCAGAATCCTGAGGTCTCCACCCCCACCCTGCTGACTCTTTGAACCCTTAATCCCCATCTCTTCCTGACATGCTGCTGTGGACTTTACCACCCACAGGGTACCACACGCCTTCACCTAGGATTAGGACAGAGGTGGGGCATACTGCTGAACACCTCACTTCACCGTGCTCAGGGTACTGTACACCTAAGGGCCCAAACCCTCTAGACTCTCTTTTACTTGTCTCTCTTTCGCTTCGTCCCTCTCCAGCCAAGGGGACTTCCTTCCTCCCCTCGTAGGTCTACAGAACCTTGTGAATCGTGACTCCACACTCGCTTCGCACTAAAATTGTATCCCATTCACACTCCACACAAGAGTCTCCCCGAACCCAACCTGAGGCAAAATATGGTAAAGTTTGCCTTACCTCAGTCTGTGCATGGCTTCCCGGTCCGGGTTATCAGCAGTAATCCCTGTGCCTGTACCCGATCCAGGCTGGACTATATCTGGACTGTGTCTGTGTATGTGCTGGCCTCCCTTCTCCCCAGAGCTTCGCAGAGCCTGTCTTCAGATTAACAGTCTCGGCCATACCGAGACGATCCACCACCCCCGACGGGACTGCTGAAATCAGCAGGGTGCACTTTCCTGTCTGTGGTGGCAACAAATTTTTGGCAGGCAACAAGATCCCGGACAAGCCCCCAAACTGTGAGAAAAATCTCAAATAATTTTCTTCAGACAGGATCTTCTGTGAAGCTATTTTATTTGTGATTGCAGTGGCGGGCGTCCTGCCAATTAGGAGCGCATTATAGTAAACAAATCATAACCTTTTCTTCCCTATTACCTGCCGCCTCATCACCTCCCCTGTTTCCTCATTGGCTGAGTACTACAGGTTCACAAGCTACTCGACGCTCCTCTATACCATACATGTTTTTTTTTTTTTTTTTTTTTTTTCAACCCATTAATTTCTCCTTTCTTATGTTTTGAGACCTTGTGATCATTGTTTTACTGTTCTCACACTGTTCATCCCGTTTTTCTCAGGCTTCCACCTTATTTTGGAAGAGTGAGGCCTTCTACTGTCCACATATCTACTTAGCATTTCTCTTTGTTATGACTACACAGATACCTTTGAATACAGAAAATTAGTTCTCTACTGCAAAAACACAGCTTAGTTTCTCACACAGCACAAGAAGGATGTGGAGCTCTTGGAATGGGTCCAGAGGAGGGCCACTAAGATGATCAGAGGGCTGGAGCACCTCTCCTATGAAGAAAGGTTGAGGGAACTGGGCTTGTTTCGCTTGGAGACGAGAGGGCTCCGGGGAGACCTCATTGCGGCCTTCCAGTACTTGAAGGGAGCGTATAAACAGGAGAGGGAATGCCTGTTATATGTGTTGATAGTGATAGGACAGGGGGGGAATGGTTTTAAACTAAGACATGGGAGATTTAGGTGAGATATTAGGAGAAAGTTTTTCACTCAGAAGGTGGTGAGGCACTGGAACAGGTTGCCCACAGAGGTTGTGGATGCCTCATCCCTGGAGGCATTCAAGGCCAGGTTGGAAGCAAGCTCTAGTGGGTGGCAACCCTGCCCAGAGCAGGGGGGTTGAAACTAGATGATCTTTAAAGTCCTTTTCAACCCAGGCCATTCTATGATTCTATGATTCTATGAAATACAACTTCTTCATTAGGTCCCACCAGTGTATTTATCAAGGGCTTTGGGCGGTACCATCTTTCTGAGAACCCCCAACTCCCGTATTCTGAATTTATAACAGCAAACAATCTCTTCTCCTTCTTCCACTCCAGATACTCCTAATTGAAGTGACCATCCTGGCCACACTTAAAACATCTTCTCAAAGCCTGTCCTTGATAGGATCTAGGCTGCAACACAGGTAACTTTCCTTGCCTGCCATTCCTTCGTCTCTCTTCCTCTCCCTTCCATCCTGGTCCGGACTTCCCCTGAAAGTTTATTATTCCATCTACAACCCTCTACTTTACTACCTGATCAACTGTGGAGACCACTAGTTTCACTCTCTGCTTTTCCTTCTCATCTCCCCTCCTGACGTACACCTTCTGGGCCTCCCGCTGGAGGGTCTCCAGTGACTGTTCACTCCATCCTTCCACCTTCTGGAGCTTCTTCTGTATATCCACCAGGCTTTAGTCACAAAATGAACTTTCAAGAGCCCTTGGGCTACTGGGCCCTCAGGATTCATCGCTGAGTACATCCTCATTCTGTCCCTAAGTCTTTCCAGAAAGTCATTAGGGGATTCCTCCTTTTGTTGTTGGACTTTAAATGCCTTGACGAAATTCTGGAACTTTGGTACTGCTTCCCTAATTTCCACTGTTATTATATCCCTTAAATCTCTCCTATGATTTCTGTGTTGTGGGTTGCTATTATCCCAAGCAGGGTTGGCAAGTGAATATTTCCGCTCTACTGGATTACTCCCTGTCCTGGGGTGTTGTTTCTTTCCTTTTCTTGCATAGTTGTCTGCCTAATCATTCCCCCCTCTTCTCCAGTGAAGAACATACTCAAGATTGACATTTCCCTCCCCAACCCCCGGAATATAAATAAGGCCTTAGAAACTGATCTAACTATTCTGATAGTCCTATAGGGTCCTCAATTAAAGGCTTAATTTCCTTCTTAAAACTCCTAACTTCCCTGCTGGTAGGGAGGGGAGTTCACATAATTTATTTGCCCAGATCCAATTGGGACCTCCCTAAGAGGATACATAGAAGTGTTAGCACTGTTAGTATCAGGGAAGAGGAAATTCTCAGTATCTCTTCTACATTGTTCTAATTCTTGCCAAAGCATAGAATGCACTCCTTCTCTAGGGACGGTGTTAATTGCAGTCCTGGAGTGGCTGCTGCTGCCGCCAGTGCAATATTAGGATTATAGGGAGGAGGTAATTTATCCAAGGGTTTCCATTAACCCATCCTTCCCTCTGACTCCTCTTTCTCCTGGTCCTGACCCTTTTTCAATAAAAACTGACTTACGCCCTGCACCCAGCAAGCAACATAACTTGACTCCTCCAAAAAAGGAGTCTTATTGTTTATGTATAAATTCAAAGCCTCACAAACCCAATCTTCATCAGACCTGTATTTTGGCCAATTAAAACATCAGCATGTTATCAGCACTCTTCTCATCCTAATCTAAAACATAGCACCCTACCAGCTACTAGGAGGAAAATTAACTCTGTCCTAACTGAAACCAGGCCAGGCCTCTTGGGCCATACAATTACACAATACCTAACCATTTTCAGCAGAAGTGTAGCATAGCTCTATATCCCCTATTACCCGATGTTTGATTCTTCCCCTGTTTCCTCATTGGCTGAGTACTACAGGTTCACAACCTACCTGATGCTTGTTACTCTGCCCTGTATGTACAGTGGGACCTTCCACTGTCCCCTTATCTGCTTAACATACCCCTGACTTTTATATCTGCGCAGTCATATTTGAATATGCAAGGTTAGTGGAATTTTCCACTGCAAAAACACAACTTTAATGCTTACAGCTGTGAGGGTGGTGAGGCACTGGAACAGGTTGCCCAGAGAAGCTGTGGATGCCCCATCCCTGGAAGTGTTCAAGGCTAGGTAGGATGGGACTTTGAGCAACCTGGTCTAGTGGTAGGTGTCCCTGCCCATGGCAGGAGGGTTGGGATTAGATGATCTTTAAGGTCCCTTCCAACCCTGATCATTCTATGTTTCTACATATCTGTCGTATCTAGATCAATATGATATATATAACTATGTAGATATCTATATAGGTATATACAATATAGATATGTCATATGTTATTAAAATATATAGATATATTGAGGTATAGATATATATATTGAGATATCTATAGATTTAGAGTTATATAGATATATATATACATTGAGTTTGGTAATCATATTTTAAAAACATCAAGTAAATTTAAATCTACAGTCCTTTCATGTTGTTAGTGTTCTTTGAATATACTCAAATTTTATTTCTCTCTGGCTAAAGCTTTATTAAATTTCTTGTTGAAATTCTCTTAACCTTAAATTACAAGTTGACTTTAATAGTTTGGGTATGTATTTAGAAATTTATAGTTGGTAGGTTTAATATGGACTACCACCAATGTGGATATATAGGAAAAATGAAAAGAAAGTCTCATTGTTTTATGACCATTATCGTTCTTCCTTATCATCCTAAATGATACAATGCAGTAGCATAGCGTTGATAAACACAATAATAATGAAGAAACTGTTCTGGGGTCACATGCAATATGAAGTCATTGGTCGTTTGGGTAATTAGTTTTGCCTGTGTTTAAAGAGAAATGGCTGTGCTTTGATAATAAGGAGCCAGAACCTGTAAGGACATGACAAGGCAGATTTTAATTTACATAGGAAATGTATTTTCCCTTGAGCAGTGTCACTTACTTTCCTTTTTTCTCGAAGGAATTGCTTGTGATTTATTCCTCTACTGTTCTTCAACATTCAACTAGAACACATTCTTGGAATACATTGTTCTGGATGGTGCAGAAGTTAAGACTTCCTACTTCTCACAAATGTTTATTTCAAATGATGCAGATCATTTAGTAGTAGAAGTATAATAATTCTGGTTGTTGTTTGACACAGGGCTTTGAAAGCACAACTAGCATTTGATTTGAAAAACTGGATTAAAAACAAAACACCTGGGACGTTCCCATCCACCTGCATTGGAAGCTTCTTCTTCTCTGTAAGAACATCAGCACACACACAATTCATGTGATATTTAGAACAACTGCAGTAGCAGATACCTTTGGTGAAACGAAGGTGGGAACAAATTTGAGGTGAAAAGAGAAAGATCAGGAACCACCTAAAGGGAATCTGCAATTGGTTTAAGAAAGTTTCCAGTCTCCTGTCCTCCTCTTCCTGCAAGAGGTTTATACCCTCTTACATATTCTAAATGCAGAATCAGCATAATAGTAATAGTAATAATTCAGAATAATAATGTTTTGCAACTTTAAAGGCCATTAATGTGAGAAAAAAGATAAACTAGCATGGTCCATGCTAAATATCAATTTGTGATGTTTGTACAGGGTCTAGATATTTTCCTTTGTCGGTCCCCTGTCATTGCTACCTTTATTATTATGCATAGCTCATAATTGCTAAAGGCAGTTTTAGCTAGAAAGTGCTTTAGTTTATGATAACTTTACATAATCTACATTTACCAGATACTGATGAATTTTATTGTAATTACAAATATATTAAGGAAAATGCGAATGGATGGATAGTGATTCATAACCTTGCATTGCACATAGTATTTAGACCTAAGGTGTTTTTTATATTCCCTTAATGTATATGTTTTTATGAACTCCAGTATCATTGTTCCAAAAGGGAGTTAACCTTTTTCAGTTGTTTATTTGAAGCTGTGGGAAGGAAAAATATATTTTCCAATAAAATTCATATTTCAACTTGACTTGTCCATGCTAGCATGTTTTAGATGATGATTATGTGTAAATATAGAAAGTCTGGGAGTGTTTTTATTTTACCCTGGTATGGAAAGAAACTGGTCAAATCATGACTTTATATCCTAAGGAAAATAAATAGATGAGTGACATTGTATTAAGCCAAATGGTCAAGTTTTATGTGATAAAACTTAGAATACTTTTTTGTGTTGCTTGAGGTATAATTTATGTCTATACACTTAATCTGGAAATAAGACACAGATCTAATCCAAGGCCCATTGAAATCTGTGAAAAACCTTTAGTATTGTCTGGCTCCATTTTATAATCTTAGATCATTGTTAAAAGTAAAGGATATGTCCCCACCTTAAATCATTTTTCCAGTCTTTCCCAGAGCATCAGTCGCATCAGTCATGGAGCAGATCCTCCTGAGAGTCATCACGCAGCACTTGCAGGGCAAGCAGGCGATCAGGCCCAGTCAGCATGGGTTTATGAAAGGCAGATCCTGCTTGACGAACCTGATCTCCTTCTATGACAAAGTGACGCGCTGGGTGGACGTGGGAAAGGCTGTGGATGTGGTCTACCTTGACTTCAGCAAGGCTTTTGACACCGTCTCCCACAGCATTCTCCTCAAGAAACTGGCTGCTCTTGGCTTGGACTGGCGCACGCTTCGTTGGGTTAGAAACTGGCTGGATAGCCAGGCCCAAAGAGTCGTGGTAAATGGAGTCAAGTCCATTTGGAGGCCAGTCACTAGTGGCATTCCCCAGGGCTCGGTGCTGGGGCCGGTCCTCTTTAATATCTTCATCGATGATCTGGATGAGGGCATTGAGTGCACCCTCAGTAAGTTTGCAGATGACACCAAGTTAGGTGCGTGTGTCAATCTGCTTGAGGGTAGGAAAGCTCTGCAGGAGGATCTGGATAGGCTGCACCAATGGGCTGAGGTCAACTGCATGAAGTTTAACAAGGCCAAGTGCCGGGTCCTGCACCTGGGGCGCAATAACCCCAAGCAGAGCTACAGGCTGGGAGAGGAATGGTTGGAGAGCTGCCAGGCAGAGAAGGACCTGGGAGTGTTGGTGGATAGTCAGCTGAATATGAACCAGCAGCGTGCTCAGGTGGCCAAGAAGGCCAACGGCATCCTGGCTTGTATCAGAAACAGTGTGACCAGCAGGGCTAGGGAGGTGATCGTCCCCCTGTACTCGGCTCTGGTGAGGCCGCACCTCAAGTACTTTGTTCAGTTTTGTGCCCCTCGCTACAAGAAGGACATGGAGGTGCTTGAGCGGGTGCAGAGAAGGGCGACGAAGCTGATGAGGGGCCTGGAGAACAAGTCCTACGAGGAGCGGCTGAGGGAGCTGGGCTTGTTCAGCCTGGAGAAGAGGAGGCTCAGGGGCAACCTTATCACTCTCTATAGGTACCTCAAGGGAGGCTGTAGTGAGGTGGGGGTTGGCCTGTTCTCCCACGTGCCTGGTGACAGGACAAGGGTGAATGGACTTAAGTTGCACCAGGGGAGTTTTAGGTTAGATGTTAGGAAGAACTTCTTTACTGAAAGGGTTGTGAGGCATTGGAACGGGCTGCCCAGGGAAGTGGTGCAGTCACCATCCCTGGAAGTCTTTAAAAGACGTTTAGATGTAGAGCTTAGGGATATGGTTTAGTGGGGACTGCTAGCGTTAGGTCAGAGGTTGGACTCGATGATCTTGAGGTCTCTTCCAACCTAGAAATTCTGTGATTCAATATACTAACCATTATGGTAAATATATATAACTTCATGTCCACCATTCTTGCTTCTTCTTTAGTATCAAAAAACCGTCTCTGACCACACAGCTAGTATCGCAACATACATACTTAAATACAAAAAGACCATTTGTCTCTGACCCAGTGTTTACAGACGAAGTAGCCAGTGTTAATTTGATATGGTTTTTCTGTGCTGGACAGATGTTGGATACTCAGTGCTTACCAAGCTGTAGACTTAATTTTCAAGAGGATGATTGTTCCTCGAAAAATCTGGTAGAAAAGGCTGAAAACATCTGAAGTGTCATCTCTTAAATGATATACTATTTTAATTGTCATAATGAAAATAATTCACAGAATAATTACTGGCTTTCACTGTTAATGGTGAAGGACATTTTAAAAAATATATACACACTGAGTTGTACCCTACTACCTTTTTGAAAGTCTGCTGTGTTCAGGGGAGACTTCCACTGAGGCAAATTTTTCTGTGGTGTTAAAAGACGAAAGATCAGAGCCTGAATGCTTACTGTTCTTCCAAACTGATAATTTTGCTTGGTTATTCATCTGAGACTGCAGCTGATCATCTAATACTATCTACAAACTAATTATACTAAGCTGTTTCATTTCTGTTAGTTCCGAATACAAGTTCCAAAAATGTAAAGTGAAAGAAAAGCAAATTTAATTTACTTGAAATAGTTTTAATGTGATAATGACCAGCAGGAGGAAGAGTCTTCCCCTAAAGCCTGAGGAGCCCTTACAGAACTTATTCAACCCTCTGGAAAGACCACTTGGGGGTTGGAGGGGGGGAGTTGAGTAAGACAGCCTGATCTGCTTCCCACATCCTGCATAACAACTAGTCCAACTAAGAAAAGTAAGAAAAGTCGATGGGTGATAGTAGTAGGAGACTCTCTTCTGAGAGGTATGGAGACACCCATCTACTGACCCTATCTGCTCTTAAGAAAAGTCTGCTGCTTACCTGGGGCTCATGTCAGGGATGTCAACAAGAGACTGCTGTGGAGTAATTGCCTAAAGTGACTAGGAAAATTAAACTAGTATTCACATTTTAAAGAAAATATACAGCACTGAAGAGGCTTTCAGGGTAGGGCATAGCTGCATTACCCTAGCGTTCCCTAGGCTTCCAACCTTAGATGTTGTGGTGGTTTTACTCAGGTGGGCAGCCAAGCTCCACCACAACCGCTCTCTCACTCCCCCTCTCCTCAAAGAGGAAGGGGGAGAAAATACAACACAGAGAACTCGAGGTTTGAGATGAGAAAGGTTTAATTAAAGGGAAAGGGAATGGGGAGGAAAAACAGAAACAAAAGAAACAATCAGTCCGCGCGGAAGCACAGAGAGAGAAAAAATTATTCTCTACTTCCCATCAGCGAGCGGTGTTCGGCCACGTCCTGGGAAGCAGGGCCTCAAACGCATAGTGGTTGTTCAGGAGGAACAGCCCCCTCCCCCACGAGAGCCCCCCCTTTTATTGCTGAGTGTTGTTGAGGGATTTCTTGAAACAGCAAAAATCCCATGGCTTGCTGTAGCTGAGCAAACCAAGCTACCAGGGCAACTATGAGAAGTTCCCATGACAGTGTTCCCACATCGCCCAAATGAGGAATTCAGGAAAATATTGTTACCAGTAGCTGGCCTCAAGGACAAGGTCTATGTGACTGCTAATCACAAGGGGGTTGTTTTCTTGTAGCTGTTTGTCTGAGTGCTTTTGACCAATAATCTGGTGTGAAACACTGTCCACCCCTGTTAAGTTCTCTATAAAAGTTAGGCTATTCGGGCAATAAAATGGAGCATGATCTGACTCTACTGGTGTCTGTCGTGCTTTCGGCCGTGCTTCCTGCAACATATGGCGCCCGAACAGGCTGAGACCCGAACAGGCTGAGGCCGGGACATCAGAGCGGCACCGGGACATCGGAGCGGCGCCAGGACAGAGATCCGAGGCACACGGCAAGCCGACCACCGCACAGAGAGAAGCATTGAAACACCCTACTAACCAACCTGGGCAATGGCCTCGGGGTGAGAAAAGGAATCGCGGAGAGACACGGAAAAAGGAATCGCGGTGAGACGCGGAATCGCGGAGAGACGCGGAAAAGGGAATCGCGGAGAGACGCGGAATCGCGGTGAGACGCGGAATCGCGGAGAGACACGGAAAAGGGAATCGCGGTGAGACGCGGAATCGCGGAGAGACGCGGAATCGCGGGGGGACGCGGGAAATTTGAAGTAATCGCATGAAATTGAAGTAATCGCGGTGCGATATGGGCCATCCGTGATCGAGTTGCTACGGGAGACCAGAGGCGTCAGTGGACAATGGCGGCCGACCCTCACCGTGTGGCGAGTCGGCACAGAGCAGAGGGGTGGAGATCAGGACCCTGCAGCCTGTCTGACGTAACCATGGAGACAGCGGCAGCAGCGGCTGTGCTGCTTCTCTCTGGCATTCTTTTTATAAGAAGTTATCTTGCAATGCAAAAAAAGACTATTCGTCCCCAGATCGGTGTTATAACTATGTTTCTGGATAACATTCCGTGGGGTTGCCACATTCTACAGACTATTAATGACGATTTAGCTCTATTGCAGGGCAGGAGAGCAGAGACGCAGATTACACCGCCAAATGACCACCGTCAGTCAGGCTTGTTCACAAACAGCTTCTAGGGTTGCAGCTGGCACGGCCTGCAGCCGTATAGCAGACGTTACACTCTCTTTCCTAACTAGTAATCATGTGTCTCACCCATTTGTGGTGAATGGTCAGTGGTAAAAAAGAAAAGGGGGAGAGTAAGGGGCGACAAAGACAGAAACGGTACCAGGAGGATGCCACTGACACTAACGGCATGGGTAATAGGAGCAGTATAAGTGACACAGGTGCAGGACGGCGGTGGGTGCTGCCGCGCTGCGGGGCACTCTGCCTGCTGCTCGCCCTCGCCGGCCTGTGCACTGCTGCCGACGGTGCTAGAGCAAAATGTGAAGACTGCTTAGATGGCAGTGATGAGAGTGCTTGTGTGAAGAAGACGTGTGCTGAATCTGACTTTGTGTGCAACAGTGGTCAGTGTGTGCCAAATAGATGGCAGTGTGATGGGGATCCGGACTGTGAAAATGGGTCTGATGAGAGTGCTGAGCTGTGTCATACGAGAACATGCCGGGTAAATGAAATCAGCTGTGGTCCTCAGTCAACCCAGTGTATCCCAGTGTCCTGGAAATGTGATGGTGAAAAGGACTGCGACAGTGGAGAAGATGAAGAGAATTGTGGCATTGTGACTTGTAGTGCAGCAGAATTCACATGCAGTAGTGGGCAATGTATTTCCAAAAGCTTTGTCTGCAATGTTCAAGATGACTGCAGTGATGGTAGCGATGAGCTGGAGTGTGCACCTCCTACCTGTGGTGTTCATGAGTTTCAGTGCAAGAGTTCTACCTGCATCCCTATCAGCTCGGTGTGTGTTGATGATGCTGACTGCTCCGACCACTCGGATGAATCTTTGGAGCAGTGTGGCCGCCAGCCTGCACCTCCAGTGAAGTGTTCTACGAGTGAGGTGCAGTGCGGCTCAGGTGAATGTATCCACAAGAAGTGGCGATGTGATGGAGATCCTGATTGCAAGGATGGAAGTGATGAAATTAACTGCCCTTCTCGGACCTGCAGGCCAGACCAGTTCAGATGTGAAGATGGGAACTGTGTCCATGGGAGTAGGCAGTGCAGTGGTGTGAGAGACTGTCTGGATGGCACTGATGAAGCAAACTGTAACAATGTTATTCAGTGCTCTGGACCTGGCAAATTCAAGTGCAGAAGTGGAGAATGCATAGATATCAATAAAGTGTGTAACCAGCAGAGAGACTGCAAGGACTGGGGTGATGAGCCCCTGGAGGAATGCATCATAAATGAATGTGACTGTCCAGCTGTGTTTGAGTTTATAGACAAGAGAAACTGTGGAGACATTGATGAATGTCAAAACCTTGGTATCTGTAGTCAAATGTGTATGAACCTGAAAGGTGGCTACAAAAGTGAACGTAGCCGTGGATATCAGATGATTCCTGCTACAGGAACCTGGAAAAGGCCATACTGGTACAAAGACACAAATAACACCTGTGATTGCAATGACGCTGCTAAGCAGGGTTTAGGGGTTTATAGCATGGAGACAAGGGGTAACAACTACAGTGTTTGGAACAATTGTACAGCTTTGGCCTTACCTCCTGATGTGCTTCTGATTTGTGGGAATGGGGCCTGGCAAGGTATCCCTGCAAATGCTATCAGATGTCCATGTTACATAGATAAACTCATTGTATTTGCTCCTAGCTTGTTACAGTTGCGTGAGATCACCAGACATAAATGGACATTGCTTGCATTGGATTGCAATGATAATGTTGAATAGTGTGGGGTTGCAGCTAGAGCGGCATTAGCAATTTCAGTGCCTGGAGTGGCATCTGCGGCCGCACGTAACAACTTAGAAAAATTGGTATGCAGGGCCGAGATGCAAGCCTATGCCACAACAGAGATACTTGAGGAGATGTTACCAGATCAAAATAGTCTGCGACATCTGCTTTTACAGGATCAAGCTGCTATTGACATCTTGCTTTTGGCTCAAAGGAATGGGTGTGAGGACTTTAAGGGAATGTACTGTTTAAACCTTTCTGATCATAATGAGTCAATTCACAAATCCATTACTTTCCTGAAAGAGCACATGAGAAAGATTCAATATGGTATCAATCCTTTCAATCAATGGTTCACTGACTTGTTTGAAACAAAGTGTAGATGGTTGCTGGGTTTAATCACAAGGGGATTAAGGATTTGGTTTATGGTGGTGGTAATCATCGTTGTGTGTTGTAAGTATAGCTAAAGAGTTACTTGTAAAACTGCTGTGTCAGGCTTGGTTTGCTCAAAAGAAGAAGGGGGAATTGTTGAGGGATTTCTTGAAACAGCAAAAATCCCATGGCTTGCTGTAGCTGAGCAAACCAAGCTACCAGGGCAACTATGAGAAGTTCCCATGACAGTGTTCCCACATTGCCCAATTGAGGAATTCAGGAAAATATTGTTACCAGTAGCTGGCCTCAAGGACAAGGTCTATGTGACTGCTAATCACAAGGGGGTTGTTTTCTTGCAGGTGGGGTTGTTTTCTTGTAGCTGTTTGAGTGCTTTTGACCAATAATCTGGTGTGAAACACTGTCCACCCCTGTTAAGTTCTCTATAAAAGTTAGGCTATTCGGGCAATAAAATGGAGCATGATCTGACTCTACTGGTGTCTGTCGTGCTTTCGGCCGTGCTTCCTGCAACAGAGTGTGACATCAGGTGTTATGGAATATCCCTTTGGTTGGTTTAGGTCAGCTGCCCTGGCAATGTCCCTTCCCCATCACCTGCCCACCCCCAGCCTGCTGGCTCTTGGGGGCTTGGAAGGAGTCCTGATGCTGTGCCAGCACTATGCAGCAATAGACACAACACTGGAGTGATATCAGTGCTGTTCCAGCTATGAGTGCAGAGCACAGCACTGTGTGGGCTGCTGCAGGGAAAAGGTGACTCCAGTTCAGACAGACCCAACACACCAACCCAGGCCATTCTATGATTCTCTGATTCTGTGATTTTATGATCAACAGTTTTGGATCATAGCAGAGAATGTCATTGGTAGTTTCATATCATAACAAAAGGATGGTGATTCTCCAGCTTTTACCAGCTAGCATAGAAGAGACATGAAAGCAAAGAAGATGCTAAAATAAAAATATATATATATATATTTTTTTTTTCCCAGAAGACAGCACTAGTTCACTTTCACAAATCCCTAAGTTGAGGTTAAAAAGAACCAACAACCAACCAAAAAAACAAACCAAAACAAAAAACAACAACAAACAAACAAACAAAAAAACACACAGTAGATTCTGTGCAGAGTACAGCACTGTGCGGGCTGCTGCAGGGAAAAGGTGACTCCAGCTCAGACAGACCCAACACATACCGCACTGGGAGAACCTGGTGTGCTGACTCTAAGGAACATTACGGAGCGTAAAGCAGAGTGGAGACACCGCGGCTAGGCTCTGTGACCAGGTGGGGACTCAACTATTCTTGTGCACACCGAGACCGATAAATTGCACATTTGCTACCCTGAGCCAACGACCTGTCATGTTTTTGACAAATGCTATACTCTAGTGTACTTTTGCTCATTATAATATCATTATAATAGCAAAACACACCTCCATCCCAAAAGCTACCCGCCTCCAAGGTGCAAGCACCCCTCACTGAGCACGTGCTCTGAATTTCTTGGAGCCTATACCTTTAAACAAAAGCGAGAAAACTTCACCAATCATAACTAAGATATGCTTGACTAGAGTCACTCAAGCTCCACCTAAAAGATAGAAAATATACATTGGCCTAAGAGAGAGGGGATGTTAGGGAAGATACCATCGTTAGGGAAGATACCACCATCAGGGGAGATACCATCCCAAGGGAATATACCATCTCGAGGACCTCCTGACTCCTGGGATCAGTCAACGGGCTGAGTCTCTCTTCCCCCCCCCCGCATTGGGACACCTTTGGATGAGACGATTATACTGTGTGTCTCCACAGAAACTTAGAAATCTCTATAGAGTCTTTGTGCCTTTTAACGCGTTAATAGCCAGGCTGTGTACCTGTGTATTTCATGCATGCTAGCTTGCTTTTGCAGGCAGTAAATTATCACTGGCAACACAAAGAACCTGTGTACCTGTTGCTGTAATAAATTACACTTAATTGCATTGTTTCTAGCCATGATAGTTCTCATTGAACGCAACTATAGTAAGGGTGTGTTGTGTTGTTGGTGAATCTGTGACCGTGATAGTTCAGTACCCTGAATCCAACTGGACCCGTAACAATTAATTGGCTACACCCCTTAACGCGACAACTGCCAAGCCTCATACAACCTGAAGACTATTATCCACCGCTCCATTTGACATGGGCATCAGGGATGCAGCCAGGAGCAGTCTGAGGAGTATCAACTGGGATTATAGAGCCTTGGCAACAGCAGTAAAAGACTCAGGAGCACAGGTAGTTTTTTCCATCAGTCCTCCCGGTCAAAGGAAAGGGATGGTCAAATCTGGCAAATTAACAAATGCTTATAGGACTGGTGCCACAGACCAGGGTTCAACTACTTAGACCACGGGACTTGCTTTGAGAAACCTGGTCTGATGGGGGTTTATGGGGTCCACCTGTCAGAGAAGGGGAAGAGCATTTTTGGTCATAGGCTTGCCAAGCTGGTGGAGACAGCTTTAAACTACTAAAGTTGCTGGGGGAGGGTAACCTTAATCCATGCTGCTCCTTCCAGTTTGATGTCAGTGTCAGTGATAGATGTCCAGAGCCTGGAGAAGGGCCGTGCGTCAGCAGGAAAGCACCTGAAGAGCAGCACAAAGGAACTCCAGCCAGTAAGTCAGCTTCATCAGGGGCCCAACTTAAATGTCTGTATGCTAATACACATAGCATGGGCAATAAACAAGAGGTCAGAGATGTATGTGCACCTGAAGGGCTATGACCTCATTGGAATTCCGGAGATGAGGTAGGATAGCCCCCATGACTGGAGTGTTTGAATGGAAGGCTATAGGATCTTTAGGAAGGACAGGTAGAGGAGATGAGGAAAGGATGTTGCCCGCTATGTCAATGAACACCTGGAGTGAATAGAGCTCTGTCTGGGGATGTATGAGGAGCTGGCAGATAGCTTATGGGTCAGGATTAAAGAGAGGGCAGGGACAGGTGACATTATAGTGGGGAAGTATTGGTTTTACAATGCAAGGTTTTGGTAGCGGGGGGGCTGCAGGGGTGGCCTCTGTGGGAAGAGTCCAGAAGCTGCCCCATGTTAGATAGGGACCAGTTCCAGCTGGCTTCATCCAAAAGGGACCTGCCATTGGCCAGAGCCAAGCCAATAAACGATGTTGTTTGCGCCTCTGTGAGAACATATTTAAGAAAGGGAAAAACTACTGCACAACAGCAGCTGGGAGAGAGAGAGGAAGGAGAAACAATCCTGCAGACACCAAGGTCAGTGAAAAAAGAGGGGGAGGAAGTGCTCCAGGCACCGGAGCAGAAGTTCCCCTGTAGCCTGTGGAGAGGAGCCCATGCAGGAGCAGGTGACCTGGCTGGAGCTGCTGCCTGAGGAGGACCCCAGCTGGAGCAGTTTGCTCCTCACAGATGGACCCCATTGTACAGACTCATATTGGAGTAGTTCTTCAGGAGATGCTGTGTGGGAAGCCCACATAGGATCAGTTTGGAAAGGACTGTATCCCATGGGAGGGGTCCCATGTTGGAGCAGGGGAACTGAGTGACCATGAAGGGGTGGTGGAGATGAAGCATGATGGACTGACCACAAGCCCTGTTCCCCTATGCCATTCAGGGGGAGGACATAGAAGGGGGGGGGAGGGGGGAGGTGTTTTAAATTTGCTTTTAGCTTCTCACTGTTCCAGTCTGCTGGTCTGCTGTGGCCGGCAGCTAAGCACCACACAGCCGTTCGCTCACCCTCCCCCCTCCCTCTCTGGGATGGGGGAGAGAAATGGGAAAATTAAGCCTGTGGGTTGAGACACAGACAGTTTATTAGGACAGAAAAGAAAGGAAAATAATAATAATAATGATAATAGTACTACTACTAATAATATGTACGAAACAAGTGATGCACAGTGCAATTGCTCACCATCCGCTGACCGATGCCCAGCCTATCCCCAAGCAGTTGGTCTCCCCCATACCGGCTAGCCACCCCTATATATTGTTTAGCATGACGTAAGATGGTATGGAATACCCCCTTTGGCCAGTTTGGGTCAGCTGTCCCGGGTCTGTCCCCTCCCAGCTCCTGCTGCACCCCTAGCCTGCCTGCAGGCAGGACAGCGTGAGAAGCTGAAAAGTCCTTGGCTTAGTGTAAGCACTGCTCTGCAACAATTAAAACAGCAGGGTGTTATCAACACTATTCTCATCCTAATCCAAAACATAGCACCCTACCAGCTACTAGGAGGAAAATTAACTCTGTCCTAGCTGAAACCAGGACATGGTCATAGGCAACAAATTACATTAATCTCCCTACGCTGAGTCTATTTTGCCTGTGACGATAATTGTTGAGTGATCTCCCTGTCCTTATCTCAACCCTTAAGACCTTTTCATCATATTTTCTCCCGCTTTCCCTTTGAGGAAGGGAAGTGAGAGAGTGGTTGTGGTGGAATTAGGCTGCTTAGCAGGGTAAAACCACCACAGGGGGGTCTGCTACAGGCCACCTGATCAAGAAGACCAAGCAGATGAGTCCCGCTATATACAGATAGCAGCAGCCCCACATTCACAAGCCCTGGTCCTCATAGTGGACTTCAACCACTCCAATATCTGTTGGAGGTATGGCACAGCAGGTCATAGGAGGGACACTGGGGCCAACAGCCAGGAGTAAGAAGGCAAGGAAGCCAAGCAGTTGAGGTCCCTCTCTAGGGAAAGGGTCATTGACAGAGAAACTAGGAGAGAGGCACAGGTTCTCAGCCTCTGGAGGCGACTCCTGTCAGGCGTGAAAGAAAGGTATCCCTTCCATGAAGATATTGTATATCAATAGCTAAGTGGACCACCATGGAGAAAGGTCTCCAGCACCTGAGAGAATTAGCTGTGCTGGAGGTGGTTTAAAGTGATTTGGACAATCACCAGACACCTAAAGATCCCGATGAAGTCCAGTGCACACCATCCACTTAGAGAAGTTTGTACGGGGTACACCATCATCACATGCCATTGCAGAATTGGAATGATGGGATGGGACCAACAGTGGATGCTCTGTCCAGGCAGCTTCAGCAATATGAAGAAAATCTCTCTGCCCTACTATAGGCCTGCATCTCAGCTATGGAGAAGCTGTCCCAACAGGTCCACCACCTTGAAGAACATATATCTCCTTCCTAACTCAGATGGAGCAATATTTCAATGCTCCATTGCCATTGCTGGAACTGTGCATAGCCTTGCGACTGCACACAGATCTCCAATTCTTGCTGTTTGTTTCCCATACTATGTACATTAGTATACAAGCATATCAGGGAACTGAAATGCTTATCTCTCATGCTGCATGTGTATTTATAGAAACACTTGAGATGTCTTTCATTCAACTCAGCCTCTTGAGGGGAAGACTCAAGGACCTCCCCAGCATGCAGTTCCTCAAAAATTGGTGTGCAGTCAAATCCAGTTTAAAGCCCCGTCAATCAGCCCTGCTAACTCCTGGGCAAAAATCCTTTTCCCCCCTCAAAAAAAGGTGCTCCCCATCAGGAGTCAGTAGTCTCGACATCATGTAGACCTTCCCATGATCAAGAAACTTGAAACTGTGTTGGTGGCATCAGCCTCGGAGCCACGTATTGATCAGCTGGGTCTGCCTGTTCCTTTCAGTATTGATCCCCGCTACTGGAAGGATGGAGGAAAACACTACCTGTGCATCCTTCAACCAGTTGCCCCAAAGCCCCTTTTGATTGCTCTTGGGCTTCTCTTTGCCACCTCATCCCTGACAACTTGTAAAACATTCAATAAAGGGTAATAATCAGAGGGGTGTACCAGGCAAGTGACTTTCTGAGCGACATCTCTTACCTGTGCCCCAGGGAGACAGCAGACTTCCCTATGGGTCATGTCTGGACGACAAATTGATCTTAATCAGGAGTCGACTCCTTGAGTGAATTCTGGATGCCTGGGGAGACCCAATTCTGCTAGGGGAAACAAGAAGATCCCCTAACAAACATGTCTCAAGGATGGCACTTCCTGAACTTGGAAGACAGTAGCATTACTTGCTTTTTTTTGGAAATATACAAAGGAGGGAAATGTTTATTAGATGACTTTCACATTATTTAAATCATGAAATATTTGCATTTTGTATCATATATTTACATATATGATCTGTATTTTCTCTCTATATATATTTTATCAAGCCCATCTGATATATAATGCCTTTAACAAAGGCTCCACTGTATCTCCGTACTGCTTAAACTATGCTTGCCTGAGCAACTTTGAAACTTTGGTATGGACGAAAAGGATAAGAAAACCTTAAGCTTTGTTAATAGTATGCACAAATAGATCAGAAGCCTTGGGCCTTGCTGAGTACTGTGATTAAAACCCGCTAGGACCAGTTTAGGACCAGATAACTGGGAAAAAGAGATGAACCATCTGGGGTGTCCCACACTATGCATGCATTAAGGTAAGAGTTCAACTAGAGGACACCAAGAAAACAACCACTAGAGGGTCTCAAAGACCCCTAAAGACCACAGACCCATTTAACAGCACATGCCCAAAGGGGCAGACACTACGTAAATGATTTCAGGGTAAAGTATTAAATACGTATATGTCTTATGGGAAAACTTTTGCATATGTATATGCCTGCAGTGCATATAAGCTGAAGAGTTTTTGAGCCAGATATGCACGCTAGGAGGAACTATCACCCGTGCATCCAGCGCTGCAATAAAAAGAAAGCCTGCTTTCTAAAACTCCAAAATTGGGTCTGAGAGAGTTTCTTCGACTGGCTTTTATGGTAACATATAGAGGACATGGGACAATTACTTCATAGTTTGCATTGGCTGCTTGTGCATGCTTATAAGCATTTCCACTGTCTGCAGCAAAAACTATTCTAATATTTGCTGTCTACAAATTCCTGATACACAAAAAATGCTCACAAATACCACAAGGAGGAGTGAATATGTCTGGAATTAATTTTGTAAGCATTTAAACAAAAGTATTCATGGAAACTCAGTTTCATTTTTCCAGCTACAGTCAGATTCTGTGCACAAATAATTTTTAAAACCCAAGGGAGTTACAAGCATAAAGAGGGAGTTGAGTTTTTTGTTTTAAACTCTACCTTTCAGATTCCAGCACTGATTTTTCTTTTCTGAAATTTAAAATCCTAACTGTCAAAAATGTTGTTCCCTCAAAAGTGTAACAATGACACCACCACAACCCGCCCCCCCTCCCCCCGTCCCACAAATGCACACATCAATAGATCAGAGTAAAACTGCAATGGAATCGCACATCAACATGTTTGTCTGTCTTTCTAAATCATTAATTAAGTTTTCATAGTTGACAGGTTCATGTTAAGATCCAGAAATTTTTATGCATTACTTCATATATATTATCGTGCATGTACAATACAACAAAATAACCAAGGAGTCCTGGTTTTTTATCTTTTTTTTTTTTTTTTTTTTTTTTTTTAATTTTCTGGAAGGCTTGCATTCTCTGAGGTGCTCCTAAAAAGAATTCAAGCAACCAGTAAGTCGACTGTCATGCAACTGTAATCCCCAGTCTACTTTTTAGCTACTGTGACCAAGGGCCCAGATCACCACAGCACAGCTGGGTAATACTGTTTTAGCTTTATTGAAAAAACAGTTCTTGAGCTGTGAGAGACTATAATAAAGCTAAAGCCAGGCAAGACAGGAAATGTAAAATCAAAGACAGAAGTTAGGTTAAAAATAAGAAACTCGAAGACCAAAGAGAAAAATACCAACATGAAAAGTATGAAGAATTGAATGAGGAAAAAAAAAAAAACAAAAAACACCCAAGAATATGCATATTAAGCAAGGCTGAGGATCAGCCTGTTTCTGGGTTGAGAAAGACTGACATATCCCCACCTGACTGACAGCTGTCCAGACAGCAAAGACCCAATGGGGGCTTGATCTGTTGGAAAGATATGATAAGCTATTGAACTAGCATGTGTGTGAATGAAAAGCCCAGCATCCCCAAGGTTTTTTCATTATGATTAATTCATGGAAATTCTGCATAGTAGAATGTAAAATTGTACACAGCATGTAATATCTTCTGTGAATTTCTTTACTTTTTTCATGTTATCTATTTTTCCTTTTTTTTTTTTTCTTTTTTTTTTTTTTTTTAATTTTAGGCTGGACATCAGGAAGAGGTTCTTCACTGAGAGGGTGGTCGCACACTGGAACAGGCTCCCCAGAGAAGAAGTCACTGCACCAGGCCTGCTGGAGTTCAAGAAGCGTTTGGACTGTGCACTTAGTCACATGGTCTAAAATTTTGGGTAGACCTGTGTGGTGGCAGGAGTTGGACTCTGTCGTGGTTTAACCACACAGCTGTTTGCTCCCCCTCCCCCCTCCCTCTTTGGGATGGGAGAGAGAAATGGGAAGGTGAAGTCCGTGAGCTGAGATAAAGACAGGAAAATAATAATAACAATAATAATAATAAAAATAATGATGATAATAGTACCACTAATAATAATGTGTATGAAACAAGTGATGCACAATGCAATTGCTCACCACCCGCTGTCCGATGCCCAGCCTAACCCTGAGCAGTCTGGCCCCCCAAACCCTCGCTAGCCACCCCTATATATTGTTTAGAATGATGTCAGATGGTATGGAATACCCCTTTGGCCAGTTTGGGTCAGCTGTTCTGGGTCTGTCCCCTCCTAGCTCTTGCTGCACCCCCAGCCTGCCTGCGGGCAGGACAGAACAAGAAGCTGAAACGTCCTTGGCTTAGTGTAAGCACTGCTCTGCAACAATTAAACCATTGGGGTGTTATCAGCACTCTTCTCGTCCTAAGCCAAAAAATAGAATTCGACCAGCTACTAGGAAGAAAATCAGCTCTGTCCTAATTGAAACCAGGACATCTATCCACCCCTTATTCCATACCATTTATGTCCTGCTCAGGTTACACTCTTTCCCATACATTCTAATTAATCACCATTTTCATCTAGGATATATATAGTAATCATGGTAATGATGACATACAGTATTATATAATAATTGACACGATACAATTCAACTCATGGGCTATTCTCACCCAGTATTAAATCCCCTTGAGGTACACACTGGACCTCTCCATTCTTTTGCATTACCCACCAAGTAATACAGAATACAGGTGGTGGCCAGATACACAGAAAAAGCTCCACAAGATGGGGGGATGTAGTGAACAGTCACTGGGGACCCTCCTGTTATAAATGAGGTCTCAACTCAATCTGAATTTTGTAATATTTATAAAAGAAATATTTCTAAAAGGTATAAAAGCTATAAAAGGTATGAAAGGCATCAAACATTCTAAATATACAGAACATTGCTTTACATACTAAACCCGAGTATGCCTATACATACGTACAATCAGGAAAGGTAACAAACAATCCTTTAAGTTCTATGACTTAACAGTCTCCATTTTCCATTCCTTTTCTTGATTACTTAACAGTCTCCACTTTCCATTCCTTTTGAACAATATGTCTTGCTTTAAGTTGTCAAGCAACTCGGCCTTCAGGCCTTATGTATCCCGTTCTTCCCAGATTGAAGAAAAGCATATCCATCTCCTTTTCAAGGCCAATAGGCCTGGATCAAAAGGCACGTTCAGGTCATCAGGGGGCGAAACAGCAAAAGCCTTCGATGGCTGTAGCAGCAGAGGGGCCGATGGCATAGCAGTCGGATCAGTAAAGGAGCCCGCAGCTCCCTCACTGTCTGGCAAGCCACACATTTGTGATTGTGGCTCCATGTGGCTCTTTAAGGCCTCAGAGATTGCTCGCCAGGTGCCGAGCAATACCACTGCAACCTTGTCGTTTTTATTTGCAGAGTCCCACACCTTGACCTCAGTTTGGTCCCATATTTCAGGCTCATAAACAGTCCGATTGTTAATAAGGAGAATAAGCTGTAAGGTTACCAGGACAGTCTTTGTTCCTAAGGACGTATGATTCCCCATCAGCGGCAGTTGTGTGCACAGGTCCGCTTCTCTCAGCTCGAGCTTCTCTCCAGCTCCGGTGCGCCTATTTCCAGCGACTTTCAGTACAAGCTTCTCTGAGTGGTTTGCTGAGTCTGGCCGAACCTATCTTCATGAGGCAATCAATGTGCCTGTTCCCGTCCTGGTCTCCGTTCTGCTAGCCTGTTCCTCCACCAGGGGCCTCTCCATAGGCCGCAGGGGGGCTTCGGCTCCAGCACCTGGAGTGCCTCTTCCCCTCTGCTTCTGCTCTGACTTTGGTGTCTGCGGGGAGGTTTCTTGCTCCCCGCTCTCCCAGCTGCTGTTGAGCAGCAGGTTTTTGTTTGTTTGTTTGTTTTCGTTTTCTTGGATGTGCTCTCACAAAGGCACGGACTGTGTTGCTCATGGCTTGGCTCTGGGCAGCGGAGGGCCTCTTTGGGGCCGGATGAAATTGTCCCTTATCTGCCACGGGGAGGCTTCTGGGTTTTTCTTGCAGGGGCTGCCACAGCAGCCCACCTCCCCGAACCTTGCCACCAAACCCAATACATTGGGGCAGCTAGGTCATTGCTGGCTTGTAAAGTATCAGGGAGTAAATTAGCTAATGAAACCCTAAACAGTGGTGGGGGTAGAAGGGGCTGGGATAACAGTACCACTTTTGGTGGATACCAAGCTAAGACTAGGGGATAAAATGATCACTGAGCAATTATTGAGCAATTATTATAAACAAATTTTGTAGGCGACTCCCTTCTAAAGCGGGAAAAGGATGAGGTTGAGGGTCTGGACAGTAGTCCAAACCCGGGAAGCAACCCTGCAAAGCGTGTCAAGACTGGGGGAAGTACTGAGCATAGGGATTGGGGCTGGGCGGAGCACTGCATCACAACCAACGCTACATAAAAAGAGCGGAGAGTCCTGGTGATTGGGGACTCCTTGCTGAGGGGCACTGAGGCTCCCATTTGTCACCCAGATAACCTATCCAGAGAGGTGTGCTGTCTTCCTGGGGCACGTGTCAGAGACGTTAGGAAGGCTCTGCCACAACTTATTAAACCGGAGGACTACTATCCTCTTGGTGTCATTCAGGTTGGATCCCAGGAAGCTGCAACTAGAAAAATGAGGAATATTAAAAAGGACTTTGCATCCCTGGGAAGGTTGTTGAAGGGATTGGGGATGCAGGTAGTGTTCTCCTCTGTCCTCCCTCTGGGTGACCGGGACCCAGAAAGAAGGAGGAGAACGGGACAGGTGAATGGCTGAGTGGGTGGTGTCTGGACCAAGGCTTTGGGCATTTTGATCTTGGGCAGCCCTTTGAGAAGCCGGGTATATGGGCTGCTGACCGACATCAACTCAGCAAGTGAGGCACAAGGGTGTTGGGGAGAAAGCTCTCTGGACTGATTACCAGGGCTTTAAACTAGGTTTGACAGGGGAAAGGAGGGAAGTTAGAAGTGACAGAGAAGGGCTGGGGGAAGTTGTCATTGCTGTCACTGTTGAAGACAGTAGGGAAAAAACTCTGAGTTGTCCTATAGGATCGTCCAAGGGCTCCTCAGAGAAGGTAATGATCCCGATCCCCTGTCCAGTATCTTCTTCTTGCATCCCTCTAGGGGTAACTGTGCCTGCTGCTTCCCTAATGTGCCTATATACCAATGCGCAAAGCATGGAAAATAAACAGAATGAGCTCGAGATCTGTGTTTGGTCGCAGGGCCATGATCTCGTTGCAATCACAGAGACGTGGTGGGACAGCTCACATGACTGGAACACTGTCATGGAGGGCACTCAGACGCCCTCCATGGCATCTTTAGGAAAGACAGGCTGGGGAAGTGAGGGGGGTGGGGTTGCCCTTTATGTGAGGGAGCCCAGTGTACCCAGATCCACCTGGGGGAGGGTGAAGGACAAGTGGAGAGCTTGTGGGTGAGAATTAAGGGGTGGGCTGGTATGGGGGATACTGTTGTGGGGGTGTACTACAGGTCACCAGATCAGGAGGAGGAGGTAGATGAGGCCTTCTACAAGCAGCTGGTATAGCCTCATGATCACGGGCACTGGTTCTCACGGGGGACTTCAATGTTCCAGACATCTGCTCGGTAAGCAACTCAGCCAGGCACGTGCAGTCCAAATGGTTCCTACAATACACAGAATCACAGAATCACAGAATTTCTAGGTTGGAAGAAATACGTTGAAGACAATTTTCTGACGCAGGTGGTGGAGGAGCTGACAAGGCAGGGGGTGCTTCTGTACCTTGTCCTTACCAACAGGGATGAGCTTGTTAGGGATGTGAAGGTTGGCGGCAGCTTGGGATGCAGCGACCATGAGATGGTGGAGTTCAAGATGGAACTTAGTGGAAGAAGTAAGGCTAAAAGCAGGATTGCAACCCTGGACTTTCAGAGAGCCAACTTTGACCTCTTCCAGGACCTGCTTGGGAGTATCTCATGGGCTAGGTTCCTAGAAGGCAAGGGTGCTTGTGCGAGCTGGGCTACATTTAAACAGGACTTCTTCCAAGCTCAGGATCGGTGCATCCCTAAGAGTAGGAAATCGGGGAAGGGGGTAGGAAACCTGTGTGGATGAGCAAGGAGCTCATCAGCAAAATCAAAAGGAGGAAGAAGAAGTTCTATGAAATGTGGAAAAAGGACCTGTCCTCTTGGGAGGAGTATAGATGTGTTGTCAGGGCCTGCAGGGACGCGATGAGGAAGGCTAAAGCCCACCTAGAGATGAGGCTTGCGAAAGAGAGAAAAGGTAATAAGAAGGTTTTTTTAAAGTATGTAAACGCTAAAAGGAAGACTAGGATAATGTGGGTCCCTTGCTGAATGAGGGGGGTGTCCTGGTCACGGGAGACGCTGAGAAGGCATAGATACCAAACACTTTCTTTGCTTCAGTCTTTGCTTCAAGGCCTCTCCCCCAGGACTCCTGGACGCTGGAGGGAGGAGAGAGAGTCTGGAAGTGGAGCTCTCCCCCCTTGTTGACAAGGGAGTGGTTCGGGAGCATCTGAGTGGGCTCAACGCACACAAATCTATGGGCCCTGATGGGATGCATTCACGTGTGCTAAGGGAGTTGGCAGAGGTGATTGCCGAACCGCTCTCTATCATCTTTGATAGATCATCTTTGAAGATCCTGCAGAACAGGAGAGGTGCCTGAAGATTGGAGGATAGCCAATGTCACTCCGGTCTTCAAAAAGGGCAAGAAGGAGGATCCGGGAAACTACAGGCCAGTCAGTCTCACCTCTGTCCCTGGAAAGGTATTGGAGCAGCTTGTTCTGGATGCCATCTCCAAGTAATTGGAAGAGAAGAAGGTTATGAGGAGTAGTCAGCATGGATTCACCAAAGGGAAGTCATGCTCGACCAACCTCATAGCCTTCTATGATGGCATCACCAGCTGAGTAGATGGGGGGAGAGCAGAGCATGTCATCCACCTTGACTTTAGCAAGGCTTTTGATACTGTCTCCCATGACATCCTACTAGCAAAGCTGAGAAAGTGTGGGATAGATGAGTGGACGGCAAGGTGGGTTGAGAACTGTCTGAGTGGCCGAGCTCAGAGGGTGGTGATCAGTGGCACAGAGTCCGGCTGGAGGCCTGTGACTAGCAGTGTTCCCCAGGGGTCGGTGCTGGGTCAGGTCTTGTTCAACATCTTCATCGACGACCATGAAGAGGGAATAGTGTCTGCACTCAGCAAGTACAATAAAGACACAAAGCTGGGAGGAGTAGCCGACATGCCAGAAGGCTTTGTTGCCATTCAGCGAGAGCTGGGCAGGAAGAAACCAAATGAGGTTTAACAAGATCAACTGTAGAGTCCTGCACCTGGGAAAGAACAACCGCACATATCAGTCCAGGCTGGGGGATGACCTTCTGGAGAGGAGCTCTGAGGAGAAGGACCTGGGGGTTGACAACAGGTTGACCATGAGCCAGCAGTGTGCCCTCATGGCCAAGAGGGCCAATGGGATCCTGGCGTGCATTAAAAGGAGCGTTGCCAGCAGGTCAAGGGAGGTGATCCTCCCCCTCTACTCTGCCTTGGTCAGGCCCCACCTGGAGTACTGTGTCCAGTTCTGGGCTGCCTGGTACAAGAAAGACAGGGATCTCCTGGACAGAGTCCAGTGGAGGGCCACAAAGATGATACAGAGCCTGGAGCATCTTCCTTATGAGGAAGGCTGAGACCTGGGTCTGTTCAGCCTGGAGAAGAGAAGACTGAGAGGGGATCTTATTGTTTACGAACCTTAATTGTGGGAGACAGAGAGATTTGGCCAACCTCTTTTCAGCAGTTTGTGGGGATAGGACAAAGGACAACTGCCACAAAATGGAGCACAGGAAGTTGCACAGCAACATGTGAACGAACTTCTTCACGGTGAGAGTGACGGAGCACTGGAACAGGCTGCCCAGGGAGGTTGTGGAGTCTCCTCTGGAGATATTCAAGGCCTGTCTGGACGCTAACCTGGGCAACCTGCTCTAGGGAGTTGGACCCGATGATCTCTTGAGGTCCCTTCCAACCCCTACAATTCTTTCAATTATTATTCTTCAATTATTTACCTTTCTTTTCTATCCTAAGAAACTGTCTTTATCTCACCCCACAAGCTTTCACTTTTTTTTTCCCCAGTTCTCTTCCCCCATCCCACTGGGCCGGGGAGGGGGGGAGCAAACAGCTGCTGGCCAGGTTAAACCACAACGACATAGAGCATCAGCTTAAAAATTCATGAAATTATGCATGTGGGAACAAAAAATGTTATTTTTGCACCAGAATTGGTAACATAAGCATAGGAAGTACCAGACTCGCTGCTTCTTGGGAATGCCCAATGTACTGGGGGGGGGGGAAGGCGGAGAAAGGCAAGTACTAAATTGATGTTCAACAGAAAAGCATTTACTGGGTCAATAAATAATGAGGGAAATTTTATCTGTTCTACACCAAGGAAGCCACTGGGGAGTCCAGGCAATGTGTGACGCTGTATTAAGAAAATATATATGTGTAGGCATGTATATCATAGCTAAGCGGGTGTGTAATATTTGCATAACCTGCCAATGAGTGAATACGAAGGCTCTGTGGAAACAACCTCTGGGTGGACGGGACCCAGGACTTTGACCTTTTCAGAGCATACAAGTATATCTTACTGAATTACCTCAAGTAGGTAGATTTAAGTAGTTGTTAGTATTATCTGACTGTTGTAGTTTAACCCAGCCGGCAGCTAAACACCACACAGCCATTTGCTCACCCTCCCCCCTCCCTCTCTGGGATGGGGGAGAGAAATGGGAAAGTGAAGCCTGTGATTTGAGATAAAGAGAGTTTATTAAGACAGGAAAATAATAATAACAATAATAATAATAACAATAATGATGATAATAGTACTACTGTTATAAATGAAGTCTCAACTCTGAATTTAGTAACATAAAAGAATATTTATAAAAGGCAAGTAAACAGCGCTGGGCACGCGGGGAGTCTATGCTCTACCAACACGCACACCCAACCGTCGAACTTTCCAAATATATATAGGACATTGCTGTTACATATTTACAAGAAACCCGAGTATGCCTATACATATGGATATCCTATCCCCGCTTCATATTATAATTCTCTTTGTGGTGGTCGTTGTGGGTGAAAGGCTCACGGTTTCCCCATCACCATTAGCAACCTTTTGTTCCAGACTGCAGGAGCGGCTTCGACTGTCTCCCTCTTCTTCTGCACGTGCTCTGCCCACCACAAGGTTCCCAAAAGCAACAAAACGTGATTGCTTTGCCCCTTTCGTTAACACTTGAAACCACACTAAACAATAAATGTTAACAGTTTTAACCAGCAACCCCCCCAGCAACTTCCATGCCTTAACAGAGGGGAAAACAAGCAATCCCAGATGGCAGGGCGTTGCCTCAATCACCCTTCTTTATTTCCTCTAAACTCTTTACATTCCTGATGACCTCATCGTTAAAGAGTTTGATGTTATTACCAACCACGAGGCTTTCCGACCCCCATTGCCACATTCCCAAATCTCCCCCTTCTTTATTAATATCAACCATTTTTCTGACACGAATTACCACTCCATATATAACACTACTAATAATAAAGTGTACAAATCAAGCGATGCACAATGCAATTGCTCACCACCCGCTGACCAATGCCCAGCCTAACCCCGAGCAGTCCAGCACCCTCCCCCGGCTAGCCACCCCTATATATTGTTTAGCATGATGTCAGATGGTATGGAATACCCCTTTGGCCAGTTTGGGTCACCTGTCCTGGGTCTGTCCCCTCCCATCTCTTGCTGCACCCCCAGCCTGCCCATTGGCAGGACAGAGCAAGAAGCTGAGATGTCCTTGCCTTGGTATAAGCACTGCTCTGCAACAATTAAAATATCGGGGTGTTATCAGCACTTTTCTCATCCTAAGCCAAAACATAGCATTCTACCAGCTACTAGGAAGAAAATTAGCTCTGTCCTAACTGAAACCAGGACAGACTCGATGATTGTTATGGGTCCCTTCCAACTTGGCAGATTCTATGATTCTATGATTCTATGATTCTGATTATATGCATCATATACAGGGATTTCAGGAAAGGATCATTGCTGTCAGGCCCAGCAGCAGCAGTAGAATAGGAATGTGAAGTTGATCTCTGTCCTCTGTGTAAAATAACAGTGGTATTAAAATAACAAATAGATTTGGATTATATTTGCCCTTTTCCTTGCATAAGAGAACTTAGTGTGCCATTTGGACAAAGGGATGAGAACAGGAACTTGAGTTGCTACCAGTGGAGAACATTTTTGCAACGTTAGCTGAAAATGCCTGGATTTTTTAATTACTTTTTTTTGCAATCTAAAGCCTAATCTCCTTACTGAGAAGGTTTTGTTTGTTTGTTTTTCTCTGCTCTCATGAAGTCTTGAGCTGAAGAAAACAAGGAAACCTTGAAGAAAACAGGGAGATTGGTAGCCTTGAACTAGCAGAAGCAAGGGAGATAAGGGATGAAAGACTACCCTAGACTTCGGGAGAGCAGACTTTGGCCTCTTCAGGGATCTGCTTGGTAGAGTACGATGGGACAAAGCCCTAGAGGGCAGAGGAGCCCAAGAAATCTGGTTAATATTCAAGGATCACCTCCTCCAAGACCAGGAAGGATGCATCCCAACAAAGAAGAAGTTGGGCAAAAACACCAGGAGGCCTGCATGGATGAACAAGGAGCTCCTGGCCAAACTCAAGCAGAAAAAGGAGGCCTACGGAGGGTGGAAGCAAGGACAGATAGTCTGGGAGGAATACAGAGAAATCGTCCAAGCAGCCAGGGATCAGGTTAGGAAAGCTAAAGCCCTGTTAGAATTAAATTTGGCCAGGGACATCAAGGGCAACAAGAAAAGCTTCTACAGGTACATCAGTGATAATAGGAAGACTAGGGAAATTGTGGGCCCTCTCTGGAAGGAAACTAGAGACCTGGCTATCTGGGATACAGAGAAGGCTGAGGTACTCAATGACTTTTTTTGCCTCAGTTTTTGCCGGCAAGAGTTCTAGCCACAAAGCCCAAGTCCCAGAAAGCAAAGGCAGGGACTGGGAGAATGATGAACTGCTCACTGTAGGAGAAGATCAGGTTTGAGACTGTTATAAATTAGACCACACAATTTACTGGTCTATTGAAATTATTTTATTAATCAAGTAAGCAGACACAAGCAAAACAGCGCTGGGCGGCTGGGGAGTCTCCGCTCCGCAACAGCACGCAACTTCCCTTTCCAGGGTTGCTGTTTTATAGCAGTCGAATTCCGGCTTATCAGGACTTGTTGAACTGGCTGAGGCTGCGCAGTCTATTGTTGAGAGGGGGGTCATTGTTCCTCTGCTTCGTGTTCAGGTGGGGGAAGTGAAGCGGCAAAAAGGATGTCTTGTGGTAAGGAATTTCACAGAGTCTGTTTTCACTCAAGGATGTTTACCCAACACCCCCTCCTGCTATCTACTTGCTTAATCCTCCCCCTTATCAAGGCCATTAAATTGTACAACCTTATCTCCTCAGCAGATTCTCCAAATTCCTCAAAGACAATGAACAAACCCCCACAGAGACCAGATAAGGAATCTGAAGGTGCACAAGTGCTCTGCAGCAACTAAAAACTTCAGTATGTCATCACCACTGTTTTCATCAAAAACCCAAAACACATCATTGTATGAGCCTCTACAAAAAAAAAATAAATTAACTCTGTCCCAGCCAAAACCATGACAGTCCATAATAAGAAAGACAAAGAGCTTGCACTTCTCTTTTGTGATAATTGTGATGTTTTGGGGTGTTTTAATCTTTCTTTGCTTTTATTTTTGTAATAAACCACTAATAGGCAAACAGAAGTATTTGCAGTATAAGAAGTTTTATCTTTATGTGATTGTTTCACTTGGCACTCCCCCCAAGTAAATCTTAAAGTTTAATGACCAACTATATATTAAAATTCAAATATATATATATTTTTTGGTATCTTGACAAAATAGAAAACTACAAGAAAACATGAAGAGAATCCATTCTATCACAAACTATGCAACATTATGGCATGTAAGAATTATGTATGAATGTGCAATATGATATTTTTCTTTAAATAAACTTTTTGTTAGAAAATTAATCCATTAATGTTAGAAAAATGATGCAGCTCATTTGGTGAGAGTAACCTATGATTAGTACTCCAATTAAAACTGAAAGCTGTCTTAGGCAGTAGACATCTATGCTATTACTTATGTGTTGATGTTCAACCCCATTTGTCAGACCAGGTAGTTTTTTAAGGAATACTTTCTATAGTGCATTACCACTTGGTAAGTAAATCCCATAGCTTCTAGTCAGAGAACAATTAAATGCTGTATTTACTAGTTCTGATTCAACCCAACAAGACAATTTGATCAAAAAATGTACATTACTGAAATTGAATGAGATCAGATATATCCTTTGTCTATAGCAAAAATCCACTATAGTTTTCACTTTGGGTTTGTACATAGCGGCTGCTAAGATAATGTTTTAATAATGTATCAGACGTGCTATAAATTGTGTGAAATAAGAATGAGAAGGAATAAAGAAAGTGTAGTTGTGCAAGGTTAATATACCCCCATTTATTTGTAAATAGCAATGTAGCAAGGTATACAAGCTTGGAAGTCTTCTATTTCAGTGGGCTTTGAGACATAGCATTATATCTTGTTTCCTGACCTTTCAGCATAAATAGTAGTGTTGTTTGGTATTGACACTAAGACAAGCAGAAGATCATGCATCTGCAGTAACTTCCTATTTATTTATACATCCTACTTTGTGATGCTCTAGGTGTCCTCTCCTCCTCTTCATCTAGCTTGGTGGACTGAGAGACAAACATTGTATAACTATCCATGTCGCTAGCCTTCCCACAGCTCTCTTCTTATTTTAAAATTATGAATAGGTCCTCTGTCAATGAGACCAGCTAAGGAAGCTAAAGGTGCAGAAATCAATGAGACCAAATGATATGCATCCACAGGTTCTGAGGGAACTGGCAGATGTAGTTGCTAAGCCACTATCCATCATATTTGAGAAGTTATGGCAGTCTAGTGAAGTTCCCACTGACTACTCTGTCAATGTAGCCCTTCCATTTACCGGTTTTGCTTTTATTTTCAAGCAGTTAATGTGGAAAATAGACACATATTCTCTCCCCACCTAAAAGAAAATTGCATAATTTGGCTGTACAGATTGTTATATAGGTACTGCTACTGAAGAAGTATGTCTATTCCTTATGCATAGGAACAGTTTGTTTCAGCTATGGAGTTATGCTGATCATAAACTGATTTTTATTTCCATCTGTTGTTTTTCTGTATAAGGAAATCTAAACCATTTCAACTTTTTCAGTTTTGTTTTCTTACTAATAAAATATAACTGATCATAATTCATGAAATATCTAAAGTGCTTATCATGGTAATATCTGATGTGTTCCTTAGGAATTATGGGAAACTCAGTCAGAAGTAATTAACAAAACAGCTTTGAAATAGTTTTATAGAAGGGTGACATCTTACAACAGACTGGGTTCATGATTTGAGGCTGTTGTTTCAAATATTTTTAAACTAACATTTGCTATTGATGATAATTAATTTGATCTTTGTTTTACCGTTTTTCCTCTTGTTTCTCAAATAAGTACAAAGAAAAGGAGATTTCTTCCCTGGGATCAGGTTATAAAAAAGATGAATATTCGCAGAGTATTTTTTAAGTGCATTACTACATATATTTTTTCTTATTTTCCACATCTTGCACTGAAGGACCCTGTACACACTGTGCCATTGCAGCAGTTTGTCTATGAGAAGTTAAAGGCACAGCAGGAATTACTGGGAGAACAAGGTTTCCATGCACTTAGGGAAACCATGGATACAGAAGTAGTTGCACAGCTACAAGAACTTTTACAAGGCTTCTAAATTAGCAGAAACAAGATTTTATATATCCAATTTCCCTTTCAAAGATATGAAAAAAATCTAGCTTTCCCTCTTGTATGGAAGAGCCTACTGAAAGCTGAAAATAACGTGTTAAAAAAGAAAATAAAAAGCATAATGTTGTTGTTTGCTTTCTTTTTCGATTTTTTTTTCTCCCTGTATGGTTGAAAGAATAAATTTAAACTGTCTCCTGGCTGGAATTTACAAACTGTTTTCATGACTGTGTGCAATTTTTTTTTTTTTATTTTTCCGTAAAGAATGATAAATCGTATAAGGAAATACGTATATTTTTTTCCAATTTTTATTTCACAAAACTTGGCATTGTGGTTAGCAGCTATTAAACTGATGTAACACTTATAAGAATTTTGTTTTAACATGCTCTGATCAGATCTGTCGTTATCTCAGCCCTTTGTTCGCCAAGTTGTGTGCCAAAAAGACTGTTGTGGTTTAACCCGGTGTCCTGGTTTCAGTTAGAACAGAATTAATTTTCTTCCTGGTAGCTGGTGGAATGCTGTGTTTTGGCTTAGGATGAGAAGAGTGCTGATAACACCCCGATGTTTTAATTGTTGCAGAGCAGTGCTTATACCAAGCCAAGGACATCTCAGCCTTTCGCTCTGTCCTGCCAACAGGCAGGCTGGGGGTGCAGTAAGAGCTGGGAGGGGACAGACCCAGGACAGGTGACCCAAACTAGCCAAAGGGGTATTCCATACCATCTGACGTCATGCTAAACAATATATAGGGGTGGCTAGCCGGGGGGAGGGGGCCGGACTGCTCGGGGTTAGGCTGGGCATCGGTCAGCGGGTGGTGAGCAATTGCATTGTGCATCACTTGTTTGTACATATTATTAGTAGTAGTACTATTATCATCATTGTATTATTATTATTATTATTATTATTATTATTATTATTATTATTATTATTTTCCTGTCTTATTAAACTCCCTTTATCTCAACTCACGGGCTTCACTTTCCATTTCTCTCCCCCGTCCCAGAGAGGGAGGGGGGAGGGTGAGCGAACGGCTGCGTGGTGTTTAGCTGCCGGCCGGGTTAAACCACGACAGTCTTTTTGGCGCCCAACGTGGGGCTCGAAAGGTTGACATAATGGCAGATCTGACCAGAGTGTGTTAAACTAAAATTGGTATAAGTATTAGACCTGCTTAATAGTCACTTGTCATAATGCTGATTGCTTTAATCTCAACTCTGCTGCGCCTGTTTTCCAAATTGAGTATTATAGCACGTTATTTTCCGTATGTGCTCTCTGTCATGTTGTTTATCCTCTCCGGGCCCTGGTTTCAGACCATTATGGTACTGTGTGTTGTATCAGTGGCTTATGAGATGATGAAATATCTGGCCATGACTCTAACCTGGTATTTGTACTCATTAACATCTTCGACTCTATACTTTGGAAACTGTATTTTGGAAACTATTAGCAATTATACCTATTGTTTTTTTCCATTAGGGAGTCAATCTGTGGAGGGGAAAGGGGAAGATAATTTTTCTTACTTGATCACTCTCCCTTTCTCCTTCACCACCCCTATATCCTCCTGGATCACTCTCCCTTCCTCCTTCACCACCCTCTTACCCTCCGAGTTTATTACAATAGCTCTCCAAGATATTGAATATTCTTGGGATACTCAGACCAACATAGTCTTGTTGTTCTGCCTCCTGAATGCACTTCAGATTCTGCTTAAAGTTAAACAACTACTTAGGAAGCTCATCCGGAGATCTGCCCAGAGGCAGTATAGTTGTGGGTGGCAGGGAGTATGGGAGGATATGGGCAGGCATCTAGAGCAGTTGGCATCCCCAGTGTTTTGGAAATTCACCCCTGAACAACTGCAAAATCCTCAAAAACTGGCAGAATGCTTGAGAAAAAGGTGTCACGATTCTGGCAGTTCCAAAGTAACACAAATCATTGTAACATGCTGGGGCCTGGCTCATGCCTATCGAGCTGCCATGGATACTGCTATCAACTTAGTGACAGACCCTGCGGCCACTCCAAGCCCTGTGACAGATCCAAAGGCCACTGTGACCCCTACGGTGGACTCTGCAGCCGCTCCAGTCCCAGTTCCTGCAGCCGCTCCAGTCCCAGCTTCTGCAGATGCTCCAGTCCCAGTTCCTGCAGCCGCTCCAGTCCCAGCTTCTGCAGATGCTCCAATCCCAGCTTCTGCAGCCGCTCCAGTCCCAGCTCCTGCAGCCGCTCCGGTCCCAGCTCCTGCAGCCACTCCAGCTTTGGTTCCTGCAGCCGCTCCAGTTCCAGCTCCTGCAGCCGCTCCAACTCCAGCTCCTGCAGCCGCTCCAACTCCAGTTCCTGCAGCTGCTCCAGCTCCGGTTCCTGTAGATGCTCCAGTTCCAGCTCCTGCAGCCGCTCCAGTTCCAGCTCCTGCAGCCGCTCCAACTCCTGTGGCTGGGTCAGAGAAACGAGCTGTAGCAGTGCAAGCTGCCCCTGTAGAGAAGGTGAAAAAATGGTATAGAGATTCAGGTCGTTTAGAACGCAGAGAGTCTTCTGCCAAATCTAGGTATAGAGACGACGGAGACGAGGACGACGCTGGGCCATCAAGGATTCCGAAGGAGGAAGATGAGGATGCCGAAAAATCAACAGTAACTACCCGAAGCCTAAATGAGCGTGAGTTACGAGATGTGCGGAAAGATTTTGGTCGCTGTATAGGTGAGCAGCTTGTCACCTGGCTGCTCTGATGCTGGGACACTGGAGCCAATTGTGTGGAATTAGAGGGCAGGGAAGCCAAGCGACTGGGATCCCTTGCTAGAGACGCAGGCATTGACAAAGCAATTGCAGATAGAGCACAATCTCACAGCCTCTGGAGGCGTCTCCTCTCAGCTGTGAGGGAAAGGTATCCCTTCAAGGAAGAACTCGTATGTCTACCAGGCAAGTGGACCACTATGGAGAAGGGAATCTAGTACCTGAGGGAATTAGTCCTACGGGAAGTGATTTATGAGGATCCAGACATCAGACAAACATCCAAAGATCCAGATGAAATCAGGTGTACACGACCCATGTGGCGGAAGTTTGTACGGAGTGCACCATCATCATATGCCAGCTCATTGGCAATAATGGCCTGGAAAGAGGATGAGGAACCCACAGTGGATGAAGCGGCTAAACAACTCCGGCAGTACGAAGAAAGTCTCTCCTCTTCCTTACAGGCCTGCGTCTCAGCTGTGGAGAAACTTTCTGAAAAGGTTCTCCAACTGGAAGAGAATCTATCGTCCTCCCCACCTGAAGCAACCAGTGTCCACCGACAAAAAGAGAACACTTGGGAGAAACTTTCTGAAAAGGTTCACCAACTTGAAGAGAGATTATTCTCCTACGCACCTGTACAAAGCAGTGTCTCAGCTATCAGGGGTAGGCGTTCATCCACACAAGGAAGACGATACGGTGGGTACTCACCCCGTGCCACCCTGTGGTTTTACTTACGAGACCATGGAGAGGACATGAGAAAATGGGATGGAAAATCTACCGCGACCCTAGAGGCACGGGTACGTGAGTTGCAAAAGAAAACAATCAAGAAAAAGGGATTCTCTGAAAAGTTTGCTGCTCCAACTTCCAGCAGACAGTCCTTCAAACACAGAAACGAAGAAGATTCTGACCAGGATTAGGGGGGCCCTGCCTCCAGCCAGGGGGAGGAAAGGGACAATCGAGTTTATTGGACTGTGTGGATTCGATGGCCTGGCACGTCAGACGCACAGAAGTATAAGGCTTTAGTAGACGCCGGTGCACAATGTACTATAATGCCATCAAGCTATAAAGGGACAGAGCCCATCTGTATTTGTGGAGTGACAGGGGGATCTCAGCAGTTGACTGTATTGGAGGCTGAAGTGAGTCTGACTGGGAATGAGTGGGAAAAGCACCGCATTGTGACTGGCCCGGATGCTCCGTGTATCCTTGGCATAGACTATCTTAGAAGAGGATATTGCAAGGACCCAAAAGGGTTCCGGTGGGCTTTTGGTATAGCTGCCTTAGAGACAGAGGGCATTAAACAATTCTCTACCTTGCCTGGTCTCTCAGAGGACCCCTCTGTTGTGGGGTTGCTGAGGGTCGAAGAACAGCAAGTGCCAATCGCTACCACAACTGTGCACCGGCGGCAATATCGCACTAACCGAGACTCCCTGATTCCCATCCATAAGCTAATTCGTCAATTGGAGAGCCAAGGAGTGATCAGCAAGACTCATTCACCTTTCAATAGTCCCATATGGCCAGTGCGAAAGTCTAATGGCGAGTGGAGGCTAACAGTGGACTATCGTGGCCTGAACGAAGTGACGCCACCACTGAGTGCTGCAGTGCCGGATATGCTGGAACTTCAGTACGAACTTGAATCGAAGGCAGCCAAGTGGTACGCCACAATTGATATCGCTAATGCATTTTTCTCCATCCCTCTAGCAGCAGAATGCAGGCCACAATTTGCCTTCACTTGGAGGGGAGTCCAATATACTTGGAATCGGCTGCCCCAGGGGTGGAAACACAGCCCTACCATTTGCCATGGGCTGATCCAGTCTGCGCTAGAGCAGGGGGAAGCTCCTGAACACCTGCAGTACATCGATGACATCATTGTGTGGGGTGACACAGCAGAGGAAGTTTTCGAGAAAGGGAAGAAAATAGTCCAAATCCTTCTGAAAGCCGGTTTTGCCATAAAACAAAATAAAGTCAAAGGACCTGCACGAGAGATCCAGTTTTTAGGAATAAAATGGCAAGATGGACGTCGTCAAATCCCAATGGATGTGATCAACAAAATAACAGCTATGTCTCCACCAACTATCAAAAAAGAAACACAGACTTTCCTAGGTGTTGTGGGGTTTTTTAGAATGCACATCGCAAAGTACAGTCTGATTGTAAACCCGCTCCACCAAGTAACCCGTAAGAAGAATGAGTTTGAATGGGGCCCTGAACAACCACAAGCCTTTGAACAAATCAAGCAGGAAATAGTCCATGCAGTAGCCCTTGGGCCAGTTCGAACAGGACCAGATGTAAAGAATGTGCTCTACACTGCAGCCGGGGAGAACGGCCCCACCTGGAGCCTCTGGCAGAAAGAACCTGGGGAAACTCGAGGTCGGCCCCTGGGGTTTTGGAGTCGGGGATACAGAGGATCTGAGGCCCGCTGCACTCCAACCGAAAAGGAGATATTGGCAGCATATGAAGGAGTTCGATCTGCTTCGGAGGTGGTCGGTACTGAAGCGCAGCTCCTCCTGGCACCCCGATTGCCAGTACTAGGTTGGATGTTCAAGGGAAGGGTCTCTTCTACGCATCATGCAACTGATGCTACAAAGGCAACTCATGGGCTTCACTTTCCATTTCTCTCCCCCCTCCCAGAGAGGGAGGGGGGAGGGTGAGCGAACGGCTGCGTGGTGTTTAGCTGCCGGCTGGGTTAAACCACGACACCCGGCAGCTAAGCACCCCACAGCCTACGCTCACCCTCCCCCTTCCCTTTCTGGGATGGGGGAAGAGAATCAGGGAAACGAAGCCTGTGTGTTGAGATACAGACAGTTTATTAGGTCAGAAAAGAAAGGGAAATAATAATAATAATAATAATAATAATAATAATAATAATAATAATAATAAGTACAAAACAAGTGATGCATAATGCAATTGCTCACCACCCGCTGACCGATGCCCAGCCTATCCCCGAGCAGCCGGTCCCCCCCAACCCTGGTTATCCACCCCTATGTGTTTTTAACATGATTAAGATGGGATGGAATACCCCTGTTATAAATGAAGTCTCAACTCAATCTGAATTTTGTAGTATTTATAAAACAAATATTTCTAAAAGGCAAGTAAACAGCGCTGGGTGTGCGGGGAATCTATGCTCTACCAACACACACACACGAACATCAAACATTCTAAATATACAGAACATTGCTTTTACATACTAAACTCAAGTACGCCTATATATACGTACAATCAGAAAAGGTAACAAACAATCCTTTAAGTTCCATGACTTAACAGTCTCCATTTTTCCATTCCTTTTCATGATTACAAACAAGTCTACATTTTCCATTCCTTTTGAACAATATGTCTTGCTTTAAGTTGTCAAGCAACTCGGCCTTCAGGCCTTATGTATCCCATTCTTCCCAGATTGAAGAAAAGCATATCCATCTCCTTTTCAAGGCCAATAGGCCTGGGTCAAAAGGCACATCCAGGTCATCAGGGGGCGAAACAGCAAAAGCCTTCGATGGCTGTAGCAGCAGAGGGGCCGATGGCATAGCAGTCGGATCAGTAAAGGAGCCCGCAGCTCCCTCACCGTCTGGCAAGCCACACGTTTCTGACTGTGGTCCCACATGCCTCTTTAAGGCCTCAGAGATTGCTCGCCAGGTGCCGAGCAATACCACTGCAACCTTGTCGTTTTTAGTTGCAGAGTCCCACACCTTGACCTCAGTTTGGTCCCATATTTCAGGCTCATAAACTGTCCAATTGTTAATACGGAGAATAAGCTGTAAGGTTACCAGGACAGTCTTTGTTTCTAAGGACGTATGATTCCCCATAAAGCGCAGCTGCTTACCAGCGAGAGGCAGTTGTGTGCACAGGTCCGCTTCTCTTAGCTTGAGCTTCTCTCCGGCTCCAGTGCGCCTATTTCCAGCGGCTTTCAGTACAAGCTTCTCTGAGTGGTTTGCTGAGTCTGGCCGAACCTATCTTCATGAGGCAATCAATGTGCCTGTTCCCGTCCTGGTCTCCATTCTGCTAGCCTGTTCCTTTTCATTCCTTCTTTCTACTCCTTTTTATAAATAGCTCAGTCCCAAAATAGGATTATAATCAAAGTTTACAATTTATTAAAAGAATAGAGGTAAGCAAACAGCGCTGGATGCGCCGGGATTCTCCGCTCCACCTAGTCGCACCCAGCGCTGTTTGCTTACCTCTATTCTTTTAATAAATTGTGAACTTTGATTATAATCCTATTTTGGGACTGAGCTATTTATAACAACTTGGGGCCTCATCTGAGATGGTTTTGGTTCCTGGATTTTAATCTAGGAGAGGCGCCACACCATTTGGTGGTTTCTGTCCGGAACCAATGCCATCTTGAACCTGAATAAAGGTAAGCAAAGATTTTGATTTTTATGAGCTCCCTTGCCAGATGCAGAATTGTTTTTGCCTGTAATTCTGCGCGCGAAGATCCAGACAAAGATGACAGAGTCGTAAGTGTTTAAGGCGTATACCGTTCGGTTGGGTGGGATTCGGTTGCCTGTGTGTGTGTAAGAGTATGACTGAGATGGAATGTAGTTCTGAAGCGAGTGTGGAGGTCTTCTAACTGTGGTTCCAATCTCCCGCAAGGGACTTGGCCGGTGAAGGAACGAAGCGATTCCTATAGGATCCGTGGGTGGGTGATAGGTCCTAAACCCCCTGCAAGACACTCTTACTAAGGTAACCAAGGGCTGTGGGAATTGCCGTAGTAAAATTCCTAGATGTGTCAGATTAAGTCAAAGACCAAGGACCAGAAGGAAGGGAGCGAAATACCAGATATACCACCAGAAAGTCCGTTAGGAATAATGATTGGAAATTGGAACAATAGGGGCCCCAGAAAAGGAAAAAGTAAACTAAAAATGGTTCAGTATTGTATGATAGAATGGCCAAAGGAGCCTTTAAGACCACATGTTTTCTGGCCTGCTTTTGGATCTTTTGAAGACTGGATCTGCCAAACTTTAAATATCTATGTTAATTCAAAAAAACCTTTTTGCCGGGAAGAGTGATTATGCAAAATTATGAATTAGGACTTCAAGTCCAGTCTCAATATTTAAACTAAAAACAAATGAGAATTCTGAAGAAGAAGAAAAACAGGAGAAAGCAAAAAATGATGAATGGGAGCCATTGGATAATTTGCCACCTCTATATCCTAATAATACACTCCCTGTGACTCCCCCTCCAGTGGCCGTAATATCTCCAGCAGTACCACCGTTGTCCCTGCCTCCACCACTAACAGCACTGGAATTAGACCTGCCTCTGGCTGCATGTACAAGAAGTAGGACTGTCGTATCTGAGAAAGCTTCTCTATATCCATTAAGAGAAGTACCCCTCGGAGGCAATCAGGGAGGCATCGGGTTCGTGGCAGTCCCATTAATTACCACAGATGTAAGGAATTTTAAGAAAGAAATGGGGATCCTATTAAATGACTGTGGTGTAATTGCCTGAAGTAACTAGGAAAATAAAACTAACATTCACATTTTTAAGGAAAATGTACAGCATTGAAGAGGCTTTCAGGGTAGGGCATAGCTGCATTACCTGAGCGTTCCCTGGGCTTCCAACCTTAGATGCTATCGTGCTGGGGAAACTTGGTGTGCTCGCCCTAAGAAACAGCACGGAGTGTAGAGTGGAGTGGAGACACCACGGCTAGGCTCTGTAACCAGGTGGGGACTCGGTTGTTCTTGTGCACAAAGCTGCACTTTTTGCCACCCTGAGCCAAAGACCTGTCATGTTTTGACAAATGCTGTACCTTAGTGTACTTTTTGCTCATTATAATATCATTATAATACCAAAACACACCTCCATCCCAAAAGCTACCCGCCTCCAAGGTGCGACCACCCCTCACTGAGCATGCACCCTGAATTTCTCGGAGCCTATTACTTTAAACGGAGACGGGAAAACTTTACACCAATCATAACTAAGATATGCTTGACTAGAGCCACTCAAGCTCCACCTAAAAGATAGAAAATAATATAAATTGGCCCAAGAGAGAGGGGATGTCAGGGAAAATACCACCGTCAGGGGAGATACCATCCCGAGGAAATACAACATCCTTAGGACCTCCTGACTCCTGGGATCAGTCGACGGGCTGAGCCTCTCTTCCCCCCCCCCCATTGGGACGCCTTTGGGTGAGATCTGAATACTTGCTTATAAATCTCTATAGAGTCTTTGATCCTTTTAACGCGTTTATTTCTAGGCTGCGCACCTGTAACACCTATAACACCTGTATTTCATGCATGCTAGCTTGCTTTTGCAGACAGTCACTATCACTGGCAATCCAAAAGAACCTGATTATCTGTTGCTGTAATAAACCATACTTGATTGCATTGTGGTAGCTCTCATTAAGTGCAACTATAGGGTAAGGGTGGTTATCCGTGATAGTTCAGTGTTCTGAATCCAACCAGACCCCCAGACGGTTAACGCGTTGTTGGTGAATGTCCGACTGGTTAAGTACCCTGAATCCGACCGGGCCCGTAACGGTTAATCAGCTACACCTTAACGCGACAATGACCCTCTCGGAGTAGCTGAAAAACTGGACCAATTCCTAGGTCCTAATACTTATACCTGGGAAGAAATACAGTCCATTTTAAGAATCTTATTTACTGCTGAGGAAAGGGGAATGATCAGGCAAGCCGGAATGAGGATTTGGGAAAGACAAAATCAAGCAGGACCCCCAGGAGACCAAAAATGGCCAAATGTGGATCCCCACTGGGATCATCACAAATCCCCGGGAAGACAAAATATGAGAGATTTGAGAACAATAATCATACAGGGAATAAGGGAAGCGGTTCCACGAGGACAAAACATTAATAAAGCATTTAATGAACAACAAGGAAAAGATGAATCTCCAACAGAATGGTTGGAGAGATTAAAGAAAAGCCTACAAATGTATTCGGGAATTGATCCGAATACAGCAGTTGGAACCGCACTCCTTAGAACACAATTCGCAGCTAAATCCTGAGGGGACATAAGAAGAAAATTAGAAAAGCTAGAAGATTGGCAAGAGAGAGGGTTAGAAGAATTACTTAGGGAAGCACAGAAAGTATATGTTAGAAGAGATGAGGAAAAACAAAAAGCAAAAGCCAAGCTCTTTGTAGCAGCAGTAAGAGAAAGTCAGAAAAAGACCTTGTCCGGGGAGAGAAGAAAAAAAATAGAAAAAACCCCTAGGGGTCAGCCTTGTCGAGGGAAATCGACAATTCCCATCTGTTACTATTGCAACAAGAAGGGACATGTTCAGAGGAACTGTCGTAAGCGGGAACAAGATGAGAAAATGTTCAAAGAAGAATAGGGGTGTCAGGGGCTATATCTTCTGGGGACTTCAACATCAACAGAGCCCTTGATAAAATTATTAATTGGTCCCCATAAAGAGGAAGTCTTATTTTTAGTAGACACAGGGGCTGAAAAATCCACTATTCAAAAACTTCCAAAAGGAATAGAAGAAGGGAAGAGTTACATGTCTGTAATAGGGGCAAAAGGAGAGCCCTTTAAGGTTCCCGTTTTAAAAAATGTCGAAATAGAAACAGATAAAAAAATCTGTCTTAATGGTTTATTTTTGCTCCCTGAAGCAGAGTACAATTTACTAGGAAGGGATTTGATTTTAAAATTAAACTTAAGCATTCAAAGCCAAGGGGATAAATTGCAGATTAAATTATACACTTTAACACAAAAAGATGAAGAATTCATTAACCCTTCAGTGTGGTATAAGGAAGGGGAAATTGGAAAAATAGAAATGAACCCCATAAATGTTCAAATAATGGATCCACACCGTCCAATTAGAATTAAACAATACCCTATACCAATTGAGGGTCGAAAAGGATTAAAACCCATAGTTGATAGACTTCTGGAAAAAGGAACTCTAGAACCATGCATGTCACCTCATAATACATCCATCCTCCCTGTAAAGAAATCAGATGGGTCATACAGAATGGTACAGGACCTGAGAGCTGTAAATCAGCGAACAATCACTAAATTCCCTGTGGTAGCAAATCCTTACACTTTACTAAATCATGTCTCTCCCAAACATACTTGGTATAGCATAATAGATCTGAAAGATGCCTTTTGGGCCTGCCCTCTGGATGAAAAATCCAGAGATTATTTTGCTTTCGAGTGGGAGGACCCTGAAATGGGATGGAAACAACAATTAAGGTGGACTGTGCTACCACAGGGGTTTACAGAGTCACCAAATCTATTTGGACAAACTTTAGAAAAAGTTTTACAAGATTTTGCATTACCCGGGTAGGTAAAATTATTGCAATATGTGGATGATCTATTAGTAGCAGGAGAAACTGAAGAGGGAACCCGAGAAGCTACTATTAAATTGTTAAATTTCCTGGGAGAAAAGGGATTAAAGGTGTCTCGATCAAAATTATAATTTGTGGAACAGGAAGTAAAATACGTAGGACATTGGTTAAGTAAGGGAAAAAAGAAGTTAGATCCTGACAGGGTATCTGGGATCCTATCTTTAAGACCCCCACAAACTAAAAAGGAAATCCGGCAAATATTGGGATTATTAGGATATTGTAGACCATGGCTTGAAAGCTACAGTGAAAAAGTTAAATTCTTATATGAGAAATTAATTAATAATCAACTTAAGTGGTCTACAGAAGATGATCAAAAATTTGAAGAAATGAAAAAGGCATTAATACAAGCACCTGTATTGAGCCTTCCGGATCTGGAAAAACCTTTTTATCTCTTTGTGAACACATCAAACCAGACGGCATATGGAGTTCTTACTCAGGACTGGGCAGGAATTAAGAAACCCGTGGGGTATTGTTCTAAATTACTTGATCCAGTAAGTAGAGGGTGGCCTGCTTGTCTCCAAGCTTTGGTCTCTAAGGCATTATTAATAGAGGAAGTTAGAAAGATCACTTTTAATGCTCCCTTAAAAGTGTATACTCCACACAATATCAGAAGTGTCTTACAACAGAAAGCGGAGAAATGGTTAACAGACAGCCAGATCCTAAAGTATGAAGCTATACTAATTGACTCCCCTGACTTAGAACTAAGGGTAACTTTTGCTCAGAGTCCAGCACAATTTTTGTTCGGAGAAACCATCAGAGGAATTACAACATAACTGTTTAGAGGTAATTAAGACCCAGACTAAAGTAAGACCCGATTTAAGATATACTGAATTAGAGAAGGGAGAAGCACTATTCATAGATGGCTCTTCCCGAGTAGTAGAGGGAAAAAGAAAATCAGGATATGCAATAATTAATAAACACCTGGAACCTGTGGAATCAGGACCCTTGAGTCCATCATGGTCAGCTCAGGCTTGTGAGCTGTATGTCCTATATAGGGCCCTGGAACTATTAAAGGGGAAAAGTGGAACTATATATACAGATTCTAAATATGCATATGGGGTGGTTCATACCTTTGGGAAAATTTGGGAAGAAAGAGGTTTAATTAATACTCAAGGGAGGAATCTTATACATCAAGAATTAATAATAAAAATTTTAAGGGCATTAAGAGAACCAAAAGAAATAGCAGTGGTACATGTAAAAGGACACCAAAAAGGATTAGATTACCACACCAGAGGAAATAATCTAGCAGATAAAGAAGCTCAGGAAGCAGCCTTGAGAACTCAGGATGCTAAAATTAACATAGTACAGGAGGAAGAAAGACGAGAAGGAGAAGAAAAAAAGTTTACTCCTGAAGAACAGACAAAACTGGAGAAAATAGGTGCTAAATTAGAACAAGGAAAATGGACATTGCCAGACGGGCGAGAGATATTACCAAAAGCTTATGCAAGGCAAATATTGGAACGTTTGCATACACAAACACATTGGGGTACAAAAGCATTAAGTAATCACTTACTTAAACAATTTGGTTGCATAGAGGTTTTTGAAATAGCAAAGCAAATCACACAAGGTTGTTTAACTTGTCAGAAGATAAGTAAGAAAATGTTTCGACAAGCAGCTGCGGGAGGAAGAAAAACAGCTTATAGGCCTTTCGAGACAGTACAAGTTGATTTCACTGAATTGCCCAAAGTGGGGAGGATAAAGTATTTATTGGTAATAGTAGATCATTTAACACAATGGGTAGAAGCTTATCCCGTAGCACAAGCTACAGCACAAATGGTGGTAAAAATTTTATTAGAACACCTGATACCTAGATATGAGATAATCCAGTACATTGATTCTGATCAGGGCACACACTTTACTTCTAAAATAATAAGATTATTATGTCAATCATTAGGTATTCGGTGGGAATATCATACTCCGTGGCACCCACAAAGCTCAGGGAAAGTACAAAGACTGAATCAAACAATAAAACATCAATTGGCTAAATTAATGATTGAGACACAAATGCCCTGGACAAAATGCTTACCATTGGCACTTCTAAATGTAAGAACTAAACACACAGTGAGACTGGATTATCACCATATGAAATGTTATATGGTATGCCTTATTCACAGGGAATGCCTCTGGGAAACAATGTAGTTGAGGATCGTAGTATTGGGAAAAGATTGCAAGAGCTAACAGAAATTGGAATAATGGCTCAGACACCACCTTTAGGATTTGCTATTCATCAAATACAACCAGGGGACAAGGTCTTAATAAAAACTTGGAGAGAATAATCATTACACCCCTGGTGGGAGGGACTGTACCTTGTTTTACTTACCACTGAAACAGCTGTAAAAACAGCAGAAAGGGGTTGGACCCATGCATCCAGAGTAAAAGGACCAATAAATACCAAAACTTGGAGGGTTGAGTCTGCTCCTGGGGAACTGAAATTAAAGCTAAAAAAGAACTAATGTTCTGGCAATAAGGCTCTGCATAAATTATGGATGCCAGAAGAAGGGGACAAGCCTGAAGGGAGGAAAGGGAGAAGGCAAGACCGGGGCAGGACTCTCCACTGCGGTGTGTATAGTCTACCGAGGGAGGCAACCCCTATGGGTATTGACTGCCGAGTGAGAGGGCCTCGACCGGACTTCTCCCGCACTAAAGCCAGGTTGTCCCAGGAAAAAGAAACAAACAAGCAAACAAAGATATATGTATATAATAAATAAGATTTTTTTAACCTATTGTAATTAGTTTTCCAGGAGCTGGATCACCCTCAAAGGCTGAACAGTAACCCAAGCTCAAATTGATCCTGGAAGTGGGCCCAACCCCTTGATTGAAGGCATTTCTCACACCCCCACGATACTCCCTGGACGACGCAGAAGGATGTTATACTTCCTGGTACTATTTTTACAAGGGCAATTAAGCCATGGGAATAACTTTTTCATTCTGGGGGAGGAAGTGGCCAAGGCTTTTAACCTTAGCAATTGCTGGGTTTGTGGGGGACCAGGGGGAGCTGAAAGTTGGCCCTGGGTAGCTGGCCCGGTTGAACCTAAGTGGTGGGTTAGTAATTTGAGTGAAGTTCATAATGGTACACAATTCTGGAAAGAGGAAGAAGGCCTGTGGCAATTGCACTCATCAGAAAAAGGTATATACTGTTTAAACAGAACAGGAACAGTAAAGGTGGGAAAAAGCATTTGTAAATGGACTCTATCTCCTGGATATGATTGTACTGATCCTGAATGTGGACCTATAAACTGTACAGCAAGTAAAAGAAAATGGAATGCTACACATGTCCAGCTGAAAAACGGGACTTGGCTGAAATGCTCATATAAGAAATTTTTTGGACCTGGATGTGAAGCCATGGCAAGAGCACAATCAAAGGGACAATTTGACGTTCAAATCCTGAGTTGTCAGCGTGATAACACCACTAGGGAGCAGCATGTGGTAAGAGTCTACCGCTGGAGGTGGCAAAATGAGAATGGGACACAAGTGTTCTTTAAACATTTCTGGTCAGCTCGTAATATGACAAGTCGTGAAGGAGAACTTAGTTGTAATTGTGAGTGGGAATCTAGTGCGGGAGCTTGGAGTTGTATATATACAAGTACTAATGGGACAAACATTGTAACAGGACCACTTGGTAATGAAAACACTTTGTATTTTCACGCCCCAAGGAATAAAAGAGAATGGGACGGTCCTTTTCCAAATGGGATGTGGGCTCTAAAGGGACATTATTGGGTGTGTGGCAAACAGGCCTATAAAAGGCTACCAAAGGACTGGTCAGGAATATGCTGTGTGGGGTACATAAGACCCTTGTTCTTTTTATTGTCACAAATACAAGGAAATCACTTAGGAATAAAATTATATGATGATCTGAATAGAGAAAAACGATCTATTGATGCTTTCTTAGCCAGAGGTAGTGCTCAAAAATGGAGAGAAAATGAATGGTCCCCTGAAAGAATCATACAGTATTATGGACCAGCTACCTGGAACCGGAATGAGGTAATATCTGGAGCCCGAGAACCTATTTATAATTAGAATCGAATAATCAGGTTGCAAGCTGTCCTCGAAATAATAACCAATCAAACAGCGACAGCTTTGGATCTTTTAGCTGACCAGTCCACCCAGATGAGGAATGCTATTTTTCAACATAGAATGGTTTTAGACTATTTACTAGCAGAAGAGGGGGGTGTGTGGGGGAAACTAAATGATTCTAATTGTTGCTTACAAATTGACGATAATGGGAAAGTGGTTAAACAGATAACAGAAATTAGAAAATTGGCCCATGTCCCAGCACAAACTCGGAAGGGTATGGATTGGGATTTATTTTCATGGCTGCCTGGTGGACCATGGGTTAAAAGGATGTTATTTTTATTTTTATGTGGTGTAATGATGTTATTATTCATACCTTGTATGATACCTTGCTTTATATTATTGATACGCCGGATGATAAATAGTACATTTGTAATGACTTCATTAAAAAAGGAAGGGGATATGTCAATTATGATGCTTAAGAATTGGACCCTCCAAGAACGGACTGATGAAATCCAGTTATTAATGACAAAAGTTGAAAAAGAGACATGAATTGAGGATATTAAAAAGAAGATAAGGGATTGTGAGGAATGTTTTAACAATTCGTGTGAATAGAGAGCTTGAAGGAAAATGTATTCGTATGTTCTTTCCTTGAAGTCTCTGATATCTGGGGGTTTCAGAACAACTGCTAACAACTGCTAACTATTATGACTTCTGAATGGGACACTATGCAAGCCCCTGATATCTGGCCAGGAGATTAAGGAGAAGGGAAAAGCTGAAGGACGGCTAAAAGACAAAGCTTGCAGAGGACGCTGTGCAAGCTTTTGACATACAGCCAAGGAGTACAAAGAAGAAGGACAAGAAAAAAAAGCCTGAGAGGAAGACTATGAGCCTTCAGCATGAAAGAACCCTAGAGACCCCCAGAGGGACCACCAGAGACTGATATGCATGCTCCAGTAGGAGGGTTCAGAACTAATTATAATAACTCCGTTTTTTTTAGAAATAGTAATGAATATGTATTAGTCTAGGAGCATAAAAAAATCAGCATCTTGATGTAACGGGTGTGCAACTAGGTGGAGCGGAGACTCCCGACGCACTCCGCTGTTTGCTTACCTCTATTATTTTAATAAATTGTAAACTTTGATTATAATCCTATTTTGGGACTGAGCTATTTATAACATCCTTTATTGATGACGTAACTTCATCTTGTTGCCTTGTTTTTTTAACTTGAGGACAGACTCAGCTCTTATACCCTTCTCCCCACAGCAGTCCTTTTCAAAAACAATTTTTCATTGGTCAAACAACTTTGCATATAACAGCAAACAGCAAACACCCAGCAACTTCCATGCCTTAATGGCTGGAGAACAAGCAACCCTGAGACTGCATGGAGTCTCCTGAATCACCCTTCTTTGCTCCCTCTAAACTCTTTTACATTCCTGATGGCCTCATCGTTTAGAGTCTGACGTTACCATCAACTACGGGGCTTGCTGACCCCCATGGCCACACTCCCACATCTCCCCCTTCTTTATTAATGTCAACCATCTTCTCGACACGAATTACCACTCCATATATAACACCCCTCTGGCCAGTTTGGATCTGTCCCCTCCCAGCTCCTGCTGCACCCCCAGCTTGCCCGCTGGCAGGACAGAGCGAGAAGCTGAAAATTCCTTGGCTTAGTGTAAGCACTGCTCTGTATGGGCTTAGTGTAAGCACAGCACTGTATGGGCTGCTGTAGGGAACGTTAACTCCATCCCAGACAGACCCAGTACAGGCCCCAAATTAGCCAGCTTCAGATGCACTTGTGTTTGCTAAACATAAATTGTCCTTTTATTTTTACTTTATAGCGAATATAAATTTCATCCTTACTTTGTATTACTTTTTCTTTCCTTGAATTCAGTCTTTAAAAACAAAAACTAACTAAACTAAATATTTACAAATGGTTTATTATCCTTGTACTGCTAAGGTCTTTTCTAATTATTTTTCAGTGGTATTAAAGAATCCAGAGGAATATAAGAGATAAAACTGAAGGTTTCAATTACGGTCAGGAAGGTCTGGGAGGAACTCTCATTATTAAGATGTCTGTCCTCCCAAACAACTGTTTTGCATATTAAACAAATGCTTTGCATATTAAGGCCCTGCTTCTGAGTAGATTTTTTTTTTCTTCTGATATTGTATAAATTCACTTTAGGATAGAATAAATCTCGTGGTTAAAACTTAATGAGAACAAAATAGATGACATCTTGTTATCTGTCGACCTTCTGTTATGTTGAAGCATCTCGTTAATTGAAACATCCCGTTATCTGTCGACCCTCAGTTAGGCTGAAACTTGAGCCAACTTGGCATTTCTGCAGCTTGGAAAACAACTGATTCAGCCAACTTGGCATTCTTTAAGCAAAAGGTGAAAAGTGCATCACAAGGAAGACCTACGGTCTTCCTCCCAAAGACCACTGGGCATCGGTCAGCGGGTGGTGAGCAATTGCATTGTGCATCACTTGTTTGTACATATTAATATTACTTTCCTATTATCGCCATTGTATCATTATTATTATTATTGTTATTATTATTTTGTTATTATTATTTTCCTGTCTTATTAAACTGTCTTTATCTCAACTCACGGGCTTCACTTTCCATTTCTCTCCCCCGTCCCAGAGAGGGAGGGGGAGGGGGAGCGAACGGCTGCGTGGTGTTTAGCTGCCGGCCGGGTTAAACCACGACAAACCCGCTGAGTAACCAGTGCAACCCACTTGCTCCATGTACCATCAGTTGCATGATGCGTAGAGGGGACACTTCCTTTCAACATACGGCCTAGTACCAGCAGTCAGGGTGCCAGGAGGAGCTGCGCTTCAGTACCAGCCACCTCCGAAGCAGATCGAACTCCTTCATATGCTGCCAATATCTCCTTTTCGGTTGGAGTGCAGCGGGCCTCAGATCCTCTGTATCCCTGACTCCAAAACCCCAGGTGCTGACCTAGAGATTACCCAGGTTCTTTCTGCCAGAGGCTCCAGGTGGGGCCGTTCTCCCCGGCTGCAGTGTAGAGCGCATTCTTTACATCTGGTCCTGTTCGAACTGGCCCAAGGGCTACTGCATGAACTATTTCCTGCTTGATTTGTTCAAAGGCTTGTCGTTGTTCAGGGCCCCATTCAAACTCATTCTTCTTATGGGTTACTTGGTAGAGCGGGTTTACAATCAGACTGTAATTTGGGATGTGCATTCTCCAAAACCCCACAACACCTAGGAAAGTCTGTGTTTCTTTTTTGTTAGTTGGTGGAGACATAGCTGTTATTTTGCTGATCACATCCATTGGGATTTGACGACGTCCATCTTGCCATTTTATTCCTAAAAACTGGATCTCTCGTGCAGGTCCTTTGACTTTATTTTGTTTTATGGCAAAACCGGCTTTCAGAAGGATTTGGACTATTTTCTTCCCTTTCTCGAAAACTTCCTCTGCTGTGTCACCCCACACAATAATGTCATCGATGTACTGCAGGTGTTCAGGAGCTTCCCCCTGCTCCAGAGCAGACTGGATCAGCCCATGGCAAATGGTAGGGCTGTGTTTCCACCCCTGGGGCAGCCGATTCCAAGTATATTGGACTCCCCTCCAAGTGAAGGCAAATTGTGGCCTGCACTCTGCTGCTAGAGGGATGGAGAAAAATGCATTAGCGATATCAATTGTGGCGTACCACTTGGCTGCCTTCGATTCAAGTTCGTACTGAAGTTCCAGCATGTCCGGCACTGCAGCACTCAGTGGTGGCGTCACTTCGTTCAGGCCACGATAGTCCACTGTTAGTCTCCACTTACCATTAGACTTTCACACTGGCCATATGGGACTATTGAAAGGTGAATGAGTCTTGCTGATCACTCCTTGGCTCTCCAATTGACGAATTAGCTTATGGATGGGAATCAGGGAGTCTCGGTTAGTGCGATATTGCTGCCGGTGCACAGTTGTGGTAGCGATTGGCACTTGCTGTTCTTTGACCCTCAGCAACCCCACAACCGGGGGGTCCTCTGAGAGACCAGGCAAGGTAGATAATTGTTTAATGCCCTCTGTCTCTAAGGCAGCTATACCAAAAGCCCACCGGAACCCTTTTGGGTCCTTGCAATATCCTCTTCTAAGATAGTCTATGCCAAGGATACACGGAGCATCCGGGCCAGTCACAATGCGGTGCTTTTCCCACTCATTCCCAGTCAGACTCACTTCAGCCTCCAATACAGTCAACTGCTGAGATCCCCATCTCACTCCACAAATACAGATGGGCTCTGGTCCTTTATAGCTCGATGGCATTATAGTACATTGTGCACCGGTGTCTACTAAAGCCTTATACTTCTGTGCGTCTGACGTGCCAGGCCATCGAATCCACACAGTCCAATAAACTCGATTGTCCCTTTCCTCCCCCTGGCTGGAGGCAGGGCCCCCCTAATCCTGGTCAGAATCTTCTTCGTTTCTGTGTTTGAAGGACTGTCTGCTGGAAGTTGGAGCAGCAAACTTTTCAGAGAATCCCTTTTTCTTGATTGTTTTCTTTTGCAACTCACGTACCCGTGCCTCTAGGGTCGCGGTAGATTTTCCATCCCATTTTCTCATGTCCTCTCCATGGTCTCGTAAGTAAAACCACAGGGTGGCATGGGGTGAGTACCCACCATATCGTCTTCCTTGTGTGGATGAACAACTACCCCTGATAGCTGAGACACTGCTCTGTACAGGTGCGGAGGAGAATAATCTCTCTTCAAGTTGGTGAACCTTTTCAGAAAGTTTCTCCCAAGTGTTCTCTTTTGGTCGTTGGACACTGGTTGGTTCAGGTGGGGAAGAAGATAGATTCTCTTCCAGTTGGTGGAACTCTTCAGAAAGTTTCTCCACAGCTGAGACGCAGGCCTGTAAGGAAGAGGAGAGACTTTCTTCGTACTGCCGGAGTTGTTTAGCCACTTCATCCACTGTGGGTTCCTCATCCTCTTTCCAGGCCATTATTGCCAATGAGCTGGCATATGATGATGGTGCACTCCGTACAAACTTCCGCCACATGGGTCGTGTACACCTGACTTCATCTGGATCTTTGGATGTTTGTCTGAGGTCTGGATCCTCATAAATCACTTCCCGTAGGGCTAATTCCCTCAGGTACTGGATTCCCTTCTCCATAGTGGTCCACTTGCCTGGTAGACATAAAAGTTCTTCCTTGAAGGGATACCTTTCCCTCACAGCTGAGAGGAGACGCCTCCAGAGGCTGTGAGATTGTGCTCCATCTGAAATTGCTTTGTCAATGCCAGCGTCTCGAGCAAGGGATCCCAGTCGTCTGGCTTCCCTGCCGTCTAATTCCACACAATTGGCTCCAGTGTCCCAGCATCAGAGCAGCCAGGTGACAAGCTGCTCACCTATACAGCGACCAAAATCTTTCCGCACATCTCGTAACTCACGCTCATTTAGGCTTCGGGTAGTTACTGTTGATTTTTCAGCATCCTCATCTTCCTCCTCCGGAATCCTTGATGGCCCAGCGTCGTCCTCGTCTCCGTCGTCTCTATACCTAGATTTGGCAGAAGACTCTCTGCGTTCTAAACGACCTGAATCTCTATACCATTTTTTCACCTTCTCTACAGGGGCAGCTTGCACTGCTACTGCTCGTTTCTCTGACCTTGTTACAGGGTCTTCCACAGAGGTTGGAATACCCTCTGCAGGGTCAACTTGCACTGCTACAGCTCGTTTCTCTGACCTTGTTACAGGGTCTGCCACAGAGGTTGGAATACCCTCTGCAGGGTCAACTTACACTGCTACAGCTCTTTTCTCTGACCTTGTTACAGGGTCTGCCACAGAGGTTGGAATACCCTCTGCAGGGTCAGCTTGCACTGCTATAGCTCTTTTCTCTGACCCAGCCACAGGAGCTGGAGCAGCTGCAGGAGCTGGAGCAGCTGCAGGAACCGGAGCTGGAGCGGCTGCAGGAACTGGAGTTGGAGAAGTTGCAGGAGCTGGGACTGGAGCGGCTGCAGGAGCTGGGACTGGAGCGGCTGCAGGAGCTGGGACTGGAGCGGCTGCAGGAGCTGGAACTGGTGCAGTTGTAGGAGCTGGAACTGGAGCAGTTGCAGGAGCTGGGACTGGAGCGGATGCAGGAGCTGGGACTGGAGCGGCTGCAGGAGCTGGAACTGGAGCACCTGCAGGAGCTGGAACTGGTGCAGTTGTAGGAGCTGGAACTGGAGCAGTTGTAGGAGCTGGAACTGGAGCGGTAGCAGGAGCTGGGACTGGAGTGGCTGCAGGAGCTGGGACTGGAGCGGCTGTAGGAGCTGGGACTGGAGCGGCTGCAGAAACTGGGACTGGAGCGGCTGCAGGAGCTGGAACTGGTGCAGTTGCAGGAGCTGGGACTGGAGCGGCTGCAGGAGCTGGGACTGAAGCGGCTGCAGGAGCTGGGACTGGAGCGTCTGCAGGAACTGGAATTGGAGCAGTTGTAGGAGCTGGAACTGGAGCGGCTGCAGGAGCTGGGACTGGAGTGGCTGCAGGAGCTGGGACTGGAGCGGCTGCAGGAGCTGGGACTGGAGCAGCTGCAGGAGCTGGAACTGTTGCAGTTGTAGGAGCTGGAACTGGAGCAGTTGCAGGAGCTGGAACTGGAGCGGCTGCAGGAGCTGGGACTGAAGTGGCTGCAGGAGCGGGAACTGGAGCAACTGCAGGAGCTGGAACTGGTGCAGTTGCAGGAGCTGGGACTGGAGTAGCTGCAGGAGCTGGAACTGGAGCAGCTGCAGGAGCTGGGACTGGAGCGGCTGCAGGAGCTGGAACTGGTGCAGTTGCAGGAGCTGGGACTGGAGCGGCTGCAGGAGCTGGGACTGGAGCGGCTGCAGGAGCTGGGACTGGAGCGGCTGCAGGAACTGGAATTGGAGCAGTTGTAGGAGCTGGGACTGGAGCGGCTGCAGGAGCTGGGACTGGAGTGGCTGCAGGAGCTGGGACTGGAGCGGCTGCAGGAGCTGGGACTGGAGCAGCTGCAGGAGCTGGGACTGAAGTGGCTGCAGGAGCTGGAACTGGAGCGGCTGCAGGAGCTGAGACTGGAGCGTCTGCATAGTCCACCGTAGGGGTCACAGTGGCCGTTGGATCTGTCACAGGGCTTGGAGTGGCCGCAGGGTCTGTCACTAAGTTGATAGCAGTATCCATGGCAGCTCGATAGGCATGAGCCAGGCCCCAGCATGTTACAATGATTTGTGTTACTTTGGAACTGCCAGAATCGTGAAACCTTTTTCTCAAGCATTCTGCCAGTTTTTGAGGATTTTGCAGTTGTTCAGGGGTGAATTTCCAAAACACTGGGGGTGCCAACTGCTCTAGATGCCTGCCCATATCCTCCCATACTCCCTGCCACCCACAACTATACTGCCTCCGGGCAGATCTCCGGATGAGCTTCCTAAGTAGTTGTTTAACTTTAAGCAGAATCTGAAGTGCATTCAGGAGGCAGAACAACAAGACTATGGTGGTCTGAGTATCCCAAGAATATTCAATATCTTGGAGAGCTATTGTAACAAGCTCGGAGGGTAAGAGGGTGGTGAAGGAGGAAGGCAGAGTGATCCAGGAGGATACAGGGGTGGTGAAGGAGAAAGGGAGAGTAATCAAGTAAGAAAAAATATCTTCCTCTTTCCCCTCCACAGATTGACACCCTAATGGAAAAAAACAACAGGTATAATTGCTAATAGTTTCCAAGATACAGTTTCCAAAATACAGAGTCGACGATGTTACTGAGTACAAATACCAAGTTAGAGTCATGACCAGATATCTCATCGTCTCATAAGCCATTGCTACAACACTCAGTACCATAATGATCTGAAACCAGGGCCCGGAGAGGATAAACAACATGACAGAGAGCACATACGGAAAATAATGTACTATAATACTCAATTTGGAAAACAGGCGCAGCAGAGTTGAGATTAAAGCAATCAGCATTATGACAAGTGACTATTAAGCAGGTCTAATACTTACACCAATTTTAGTTTAACACACTCTGGTCAGATCTGCCATTATCTCAACCTTTCGTGCCCCACGTTGGGCGCCAAAAAGACTGTCGTGGTTTAACCCGGCCGGCAGCTAAACACCACGCAGCCGTTCGCTCCCCCTCCCCCTCCCTCTCTGGGACGGGGGAGAGAAATGGAAAGTGAAGCCCGTGAGTTGAGATAAAGGGAGTTTAATAAGACAGGAAAATAATAATAACAAAATAATAATAAAATAATAACAATAAAAATAATACAATGGTGATAATAGGAAAATAATAATAATATGTACAAACAAGTGATGCACAATGCAATTGCTCACCACCCGCTGACCGATGCCCAGCCTAACCCCGAGCAGTCCGGCCCCCTCCCCCCGGCTAGCCACCCCTATATATTGTTCAGCATGACGTCAGATGGTATGGAATACCCCTTTGGCTAGTTTGGGTCACCTGTCCTGGGTCTGTCCCCTCCCAGCTCTTACTGCACCCCCAGCCTGCCTGTTGGCAGGACAGAGCGAAAGGCTGAGATGTCCTTGGCTTGGTATAAGCACTGCTCTGCAACAATTAAACCATCGGGGTGTTATCAGCACTCTTCTCATCCTAAGCCAAAACACAGCATTCCACCAGCTACTAGGAAGAAAATTAATTCTGTTCTAACTGAAACCAGGACACCCTTCTTCACTGATCTTGGTGTCTGCAAGGCTGTTTCTCCTTCCTCTCTCTCTCCCAGCTGCTGTTGAGCAGCAGTTTTTGTTTTTGTTTTTGTTGTTTTTTTTTTTTTTGTTTGTTTTTGTTTTTGTTTTTGTTTTTGTTTTTGTTTGTTTGGTTGGTTGGTTTGGTTTTGGTTTTGTTTGTTTTTTTCCCTTTCTTAGATATGCTCTCACAAAGGCGCAAACAACATTGCTTGTTGGCCCGGCTCTGGCCCTTATCTAACATGGGGCAGCTTCCGGATTCTTCTCGCAGAAGCCACCCCTATGGCCCCCCCCCTACCAAAATCTCGTCACGTAAACCCACTACAGGGGGTCTGGGGGGTGGAGAAGGCTCTTTTGTATTTTGAGATTTTCCTTTTAAACTCCGATCTTTCACCTTGAAAGTTGAAGTGGACTTCCATAGAATCATAAAATGGCTCAGGCTGGAAGGGACCTTAAAGATCATCTAAATCCAACTCCCCTGCCATGGGCAGGGCTGCCACCCACTAGGTCAGGCTGGCCAAGGCCCCCTCCAGACTGGCCTTGAACACCTCCAGGGATGGGGCATCCACAGCTTCTCTCGGCAACCTGTTCCAGTGCCTCATTACCCCTACAATGAAGAATTTCTTCCTAATGTCTAGTCTAAATCTATCTTCTTTTAGTTTAAGACCATTCCCCCTTGTCCTATCATTATCTACCTGAGTAGAGTCCTTCTCCGTCTTTTTTATAAGACTCCTTTAAGTATTGAAAGGTTGCAATGAGGTCTCCCCAGAGTCTTCTCTTCTCCAGGCTGAAAAGCCTCAGCTCTATCAGCCTTTCTTCATAGGAGAGGTGCTCCAGTCTTCTGATCATCTTTGTAGCCCTCCTCTGGACTCGCTCTAACAGGTCCACATCTTTCTTGTGCTAGGGGGCCCAAACCTGGATGCAGTACTCCAAGCGGGGCCTCACAAGGGCAGAGTAGAGGGGGGCAAACTCCTCCCTCGACCTGCTGGTCACAACTCTTTTGATGCAACCCAGGATGCAGTTGGCCTTCTGGGCTGCAAGTACACACTGCTGGCTCATGTTGACTCTTTCGTCCACCAGAACCCCCCAAGTCCTTGTCTGCAAGGCTGCTCTCAATGAGTTTTTCTCCCAGTCTGTACTCCTGTCTGGGATTGCCCCGACCCAGATGCGGCACTTTGCACTTGGACTTGTTGAACCTCACGCGGTTCACATGGGACCACTTCTCCAGCCTGTCCAGGTCCCTTTGAATGGCATCTCTTCCTTATTTCATATCAAACGCACCACTCAGCTTGGTGTCATTTGCAAACTTGTTGAGGGTGCACTCAATCCCATCATCTACGTTGATTAAGATATTGAAAAGAACCGGTCCCAAGACCAACCCCTGAGGTACACCACTTGTCACTGGTCTCCAATTGGACAAAGAGCCATCGACCACCACTTCTGGGTGAAGCCATCGAGCCAGTTCCTTATTCCCTGAATGGTCCGCCCATCAAATCCATAACTTTCCAACTCAGAGATTAGGATGTCGTGTGGGACATGTCAAAGGCCTTTCAGAAGTCCAAGTAGATGACATCGGTCGGTCTTCCCTTGTCAACTGATGCAGTCACTCCATCATAGAAGGCTGCCGTATTGGTCAGGCATGATTTGACCTTGGTGAAGCTGTGCTGGCTGTCTCGGATCACCTCCTTGTCCTGCATGTTCCTTAACATTGCCTCCAGGAGGATTTATTCCATGATCTTCCCAGGCACAGAGGTGAGGCTCACCAGTCTGTAGTTCCCCAGATCCTCCTTTCTACCCTTTTAAAAAATGGGACTGATGTTTTCCAGTCTCCGGGGACTTTGTCTGACTGCCATGATTTTTCAAATATGATGGAGAGTGGCTTGACAACTACATCAGCCAGTTCCCTCAGGAGCCTGGGATGCACGTCATCGGGGCCCATAGACTTGTAGTTGTTAAGTTGCATCAGGAGGTCTCAAACTTGCTCTTCGCTTATAGTGGGAGGGACCTTGCCCCCCCCAGCCCTCATCTATGGGTTCAGGGAAATGAGAGACATGGGAAGCCTGACCTTTAGTGAAGAATGATGCAAAGAACTCGTTAAGTACCTCTGCCTTCTCCACATCTGTCGTTACCAGTTCTCCGTCTTCATTTGTCAGAGGCACTACACCTTCCCTAGTCTTTCTTTTGCAGCCAATGTACCTGTAGAACCCCTTCTTGTTATTCTTTGCACCCCTCGCCAAGTTTAGTTCTGTCAGTGCCTTGGCTTTCCTATGCTATGCTGATATGCCACCAGAAAAAAGGTTATAAAACTCTGCTGGTAATAGTAGATCAATTGTTTGGATGGGTGGAAGCTTTCCCCACAAGAAAGGCCAGCTTAAATGGGGTAGTTAAGGCTCTGTTAAAGGATATGATTCCACAATATGGAGTCCCACAAACGATTGAATCAGACAGGGGGACTCATTTTACAGTTGGCCTCATAAAACAACTTTATAAAGTATTAGGGATCGAACGGGACCCACAAACTCCCTATCACCCACAAGCCTTGGAACAGGTGGAGTGAATGAATCAAACGTTAAAAGAGAAAATAGAGAAAAAATGTATACATAGATTAAAGTGTCCGGAGTCCCTGAACTTAGGCCTATGGGATGTCTGGAATGCTCCAAGGCAACCCCTTAGGCTAACAGAAGCCAAAATTCTCTTTGGTAGACATTTAGCTACACTAGGAACTTTTATCCCAGCTAAGACCAGCCTGTTGGATGGAGATGAATGAGTAATCCAATACGTAATGTACTTGCAAAAAACAATTTGAGAGCAATCATAAATATGCACCATGGTATCAGCTGGTACCACCCAGATTACAGGTGCATGATATACAACCGGGGAATGAGGTAGGAATTAAAATGTTTTCACAGAAAACCAAGCTAGACCCAAAATGGAAAGGACCGTATATGGTCGATGATTTGCACAAATTATTAGAGCATATATGAGACAACAAACAGAAAATCTTAATCACTGTCCATCATAATACAAAGGAAATACACCGTGTTCTGGAGAGGGTTAAGAAAGATGGTGGATACCACCGGTGGGAAGTACTGTTGGGATGGTTTCCCACCATTACCGGGGTTCTAAATCTTATGTTACATCCAACCATTGCATTGATAATAATGTTAGTCTTAGTGTGCTTGCTTGCTATAATCCTCTATGTACGTGTGTGGAGATTATACCTAAACATCCAGAGGCAAACTGAATGTTTGAAATATATGTATTGTAGAAGGCAGGGATACTCATAAAAATGAAGGGGGGACAATGAAAGGGAAACAAGATGCTGGTATGTAAGGAATTCAGCTAACTATCGTTTCATGTTAGTAGAGTAAATTTAGTGAAGCCTTAGGCCACAGTATGAGCTCTGCATCACCTGAACCTCGTATGCAGTGGTGATTGAGCAACAGCGAACTATACAAGGCACTGTATAGGGGCCTGGGTAGTGCCATTGGGGAAGGGGGGATGTGTTGACCAAGGATGGTGCCAGATCAGAGCCTGTCCTGATAACAGAAGCCACCTTGCCTTGCCCAGGGAGATAACTAAAGCCATCCTGCCATGCCACAAAGAACCGCCAATCTGAAGGAACATGACATATATGTGTTGAGAGCTGATTGGACTATAGTGGACAAAACAAGTTCTAACTGAAACCAGGACATGGGTCTTTGAAACTGTGGTGGTTTAACTGTGCTAGGCAGCTGAACTCCACCACAACTGCTCTCTCACTACCCCTCCTTAGAAGAGGAGGGGAAGAAGTAAAGGAAAGAACAACTCATGGGTTGAGATAAGGATAATTTAATTAAAGGGAAAAATAATTAATAAGGAAATATTATTATTAATTAAACAATTTAACTAAAGGGAAAAAAAGGAAAGGGGAAAAGGGAGGGGACAAGGGAAAAAAAAAAAAAAAAAAAAACACAAAAAACACACAACAGAACAAAACAAATAAAGGCTGCGTGGAACTGCAGAGGAAAGAAATTTCTACTTCCCACAAATGAGCGATGCTTGACCACGTCCTTGAAGCAGGGCGTCAACGCACGTAGCTGGTGTTCGGGAGGAGGACCGACGTTTTCACAACGAGAGCCCACCCCTCCCCTCTTCTTCCTGTTTCCACCTTTTATTGCTGAGTGTGACATCATACGGTATGGCATATCCCTTTGGTTGGTTTAGGTCAGCTGCCCTGGTGATGTTCCTTTCTTACTTTTTACCCACCCCCCCTAGGAGGGTTAGAGAGAGTCCTGATGCTGTGCCAGCACTGCTCAGCAGCAGACACAACGCTGGTGTGATACCACTGCTGTTCTAACTACAAGTGCAGAGCACAGCACTGTATGAGCTGCTGCAGGGAAAGTTAACATTCCAGCCAGACCCAGTATAACCTCCACCCCTTATTCCATAACAGTTGTGTCACTCTCAGGTCCCCCATACTTTAGCATATAAGTATTCTCATCACCATTGTTCCTTGTCCTTTAACAGATTGATAGGTAGGTATATCTTTTCATTCTATAGGTCTTTCTCAAAAAATGTTCATAAGAAGTGGTGATGATTTAATCTTTATCTGCCAAAGTGGTCACTCAAGGCAGGGGGAGTTGTATGTCAGGATGCCAGCCCCAGTTTAACTCAAGTCGTTGCTGCACTTGCCCAGTTCCTAGCAAAGTTGACCTGTCGTTGATCCTGCAGTGTCTTCCTACAACACATAACTTGGATTAAAGATTAGTTTTCTCCCAAGGTTAAATCTCCTTGAGGCACGCACTTGATATCCCCATTCTTTTGCATGACCCACCAGGTATACCCCCGTCCTTGGGTGAAGACAATCCCACGAGTGGGTTTGCCTTTTCCCGAGGCAGGAGCAACCCACACCGCCTTCCCATCCACTTCCCCACATGCACTACAGGGACTTTAGCTTCTCCCACAGTGTGCAGGGGTTTTGTTTCGGCAGGACCAGCACGGCTGTCAGACCCCCTATTGTTAACTAGCCAAGTGGCTTCTGGTAAATTTATGTCCCATTGTTTCCACGTCCCGGCACCCAATGCTCGTAACATAGCCTTTAACAGTCCATTGTACCTCTCAACCTTCCCAGAGGCTTGTGGGTGATAAGGGATGTGATACACCCACTCAATACCATGCCTCTTGGCCCAGGAGGTGACAAGATTGTTTCAGAAGTGACTCCCATTGTCGGACTCAATTCTCTCTGGTGTACCATGACGCCACAGCACTTGTCTTTCCAGGCCCAAGATAGTGTTTCGGGCTGTGGCATGCTTTACGGGGTATGTTTCCAGCCACCCAGTAGTTGCTTCTACCATGGTGAGTATGTACCATTTGCCTTGGCAGGTTTGTGGGAGTGGTCCAATATAGTCAATCTGCCAGGCCTCACCATATTGAAACCCTAGCCAACTCCTCCTATTCCAGGGAGATTTTACCTTCATGGCTCTCTTGATTGCAGCACAGGTCTCACACTCATGGGTAACCTGTGTGATGGCCTCAATGGTCAGGTCCACCCCTTGATCACGAGCCCATCTGTATGTGGCATCCCTCCCCAGATGTCCTGATGTTTCATGGGCCCATAGAGCTACAAACAGCTCACCCTTATGTCCCCAGTCCAGGTCCACCTGAGCTACTTCAGTTTTTGAAGCTCGATCCACCTCTTCGTTGTTCTGATGTTCTTCAGTAGCGCGACTCTTGGGCATGTGGGCATCTACATGACGTATTTTTACATCCAGGTTTTCTACCCGGACAGCAATATCTTGCCACAGGGTAGCAGCCCAGATAGGTTTACCTCTGCGCTGCCAGTTGCTCTGTTTCCATTGCTGAAGCCACCCCCACAGAGCATTTGCCACCCTCCATGACTCAATGTAGAGATACAGTACTGGTCATTTTTCTCTTTCGACAATCTCTAGGGCCAGTTGTATGTCTTTTACTTCTGCATATTGTGAGAAACTAAGCTGTGTTTTTGCAGTAGAGAACTAATTTTCTGTATTCCAAGGTAGTTGTGTAGTCATAATAAGGAGAAATGCTAAGTAGATAAGTAGACAGTAGAAGGCCTCACTGTTCCAAAATAAGGTGGAAGCTTGAGAAAAACAGGATGAGCAGTGTGAGAACAGTAAAACAAAGATCACAAGTTCTCAAAACAAAAGAAAGGGGAAAAAAAGGAAAAAGGATAAATTAAAGGGTTGAAAAAGAGTAATTGTACATGTATGGTATAGAGGAGCGTCAAGTAGCTTGTGAAGCTGTAGTACTCAGCCAATGAGGAAACAGGGGAGGTGATGAGGCGGCGGGTAATAGGGAAGAAAAGGTTATGATTTGTTTACTATAATGCGCTCCTAATTGGCAGGATGCCTGCCATTGCAATCGCTTCACAGAATAAATAGCTTCACAGAAGATCCTGTCTGAAGGAAATTATTTGAGATTTTTCTCACAGTTTGGGGGCTCGTCCGGGATCTTGTCGCCTGCCAAAGATTTCTCGCCACCACAGACAGGAAGGTTCACCCCGCTGATTTCAGCGGTCCTGTCAGGGGTGGTGGGTCGTCTCGGTATGGCCAGCGAAGGACCGAGACTGTTAATCTGAAGACAGGCTCTGCAAAGCTCTGGGGAGAAGGGAGGCCAGCACAGACATACACAGACACAGTCCAGATATAGTCCAACCCGGATCGGGCACAGGCACAGGGATTACTGCTGATAACCCGGACCGGGAAACCCTTGCCTCGGGTTGGGTTCGGGGAGACTCTTGAATGAGACACACTTCTAGTGCAAAGCAAGTGTGGAGTCCTGATCTGCAAGGTTCTGTAGACCTGCAAGGGGAGGAAGGAAGTCCCCTTGGCTGGAGAGGGACGAAGCGAAAGAGAGACGAGCAAAAGAGAGTCTCGAGAGTTTGGGCCCTTAGGTGTATGGTACCCCGAGCACAGTGAAGTGAGGTGCTCGGCAGTACACCCCACCTCTGCCCCAATCCTAGGTGAAGGCGTGTGGTACCCTGTGGGTGGTAAAGTCCACAGCAGCATGTCAGGAAGAGATGGGGATTAAGGGTTCCAAGAGTCAGCAGGGTGGGGGTGGAGACCCCGGGACTGCGCCCTTTGGAGAGAATGACAAGGATTTGGAAAAACAACCCAAAATCTATGGAAAAATATTAAAATACATATAATTTAAACATTGTTTGACTGTGTAATTGTCTGTCCTAAAAAGCCAATAAGAGGAACTTCAGTATTTTGGCCAAAATACGGGTCTGATGACAATTCAGGCATGAAATTTACACGTGAACAATAAGGTTCCATTTTCAGAGGAGGAATCAAGTTATGCTCCCTATAATCCTAATATTGCACCGGAGGCAGCAGCAGCAGCAGCTCCAGGAGGGGAGGCAGGGACTGCAATTGACACTGTCCCTGGAGAAGTCGCACCAGGGAGTGTGAAGCGGCAGGAGCGGAGGCGGGGGGGTGGGGTGGGGGTCCCAGTGGGGCCGTGCAGGGCTGATGCGGGGCTGGTGCCACTCCCCCCTTACCAGCAGAGAGGTTAGGAGTTTTAAGAAGGAAATGAAGTCTTTAATTGAGGGCCTAGCAGAACAGTCAAATCCTTTTCTGAGGCCTAATTTGTATTCCGGGGGGGGGGGGGAATGTCAGTCTTGAGTATGTTATTCCCTGGAGAAGAATGTTTAGGAGGGGAATGATTCGGCAGACAGCTATGCAAGAATGGGAAAGAAGTAACACCCTCCCCCCCCCGACCAAGAGTAATTCCGATAGAGCAGAAGTATCTGCTCATCTAACTGTGATAATAACAACCCACGGCATAGAAATCACATGAGAGACTCGGGGTCAGAATTAGAAAGTACTCGGCGATGAATCCTGAGGACCCGGTAGCCCAAGAGCTCTTTAAAGTTCATTTTGTGATTAAAGCCTGGCCAGATACACAGAAAAAGCTCCAGAAGGTGGGAGGATGGAGTGAACAGTGTAGGTAGTATGAAGGTGCATGCCAGGAGGGGAGATGAGAAGGAAAAGCAGAGAGTGAAACAAATAGTATTCACAGCATACTGGGTGGTGAGGCAGAGGGTTGGAGATAGAGGGACTTTGGGGAGGAGTCGGGCCCAAGATGCAAAAGGAGAGGAAGAGAGATGAAGGAATGGCAGACAAGGAAAGCTACCTATGTTTCAGCCTAAATCCTAGCAAGGACAGGCTTTGAGAAGATGTCAGTCCGTGGTGCTTCGTTTCCACTGATCCTTCATGGTCACTCTCCCCCCTGCTCTGGTGTGGGGTCCCTCTCGTGGGGTGCCAACCTTCCTGGGCTGGTCCTGTGTGGGTTTCTCCACAGGCAGCGAAAAATGGGCTCTTTGGGAGCTGCTCCAGGTGTGGGTGTGTGCCATGGGGTCTGTTCATCAGGAGCGGGTTGGTCTGGCTCAGCACCCCCTGGGGTCCACTCCATCCCCCCGATCACCTGCTCCTGAATGGGCTCCTCTCCACGAGCTGCAGCGTGGAGATCTGCTCTGCTGTGGTACACCATGGGCTGCGGGGGTCTGCCTTCCCCACCAGGGGCCTCTCTGTGGACCGCGGGGGGGCTTCAGCTCCAGCACCTGGAGTGCCTCTGCACTGCACTCCCCCTCCTCTGTACTGACCTTGGCGTCTGCAGGGAGGTTTCTCACTCCTCACTCTCCCAGCTGCTGTTGTGCAGCTTTTTTTTTCCCCTTTTCTTGGATGTGCTCTCACAGAGATTTAAACTGCATTGCTCATGGCTTGGCTCTGAGCCACGGTGGGCCCCTTTGGAGCCAGCTGAAACTGGCCCTTGTCTGCCATGGGGCAGCTGCTGGATTCTTCTCACAGGGGCTACCACACTTCAGCCCCCTCCGCTACCAGAACCTTGCCAAGTGAACCCAATGCACTGAAGCAGCTAGGTCATTACTGGCCTGTAAAGTATTAAGGCTTAAATTAACTAATGAAACCCGAAATGTGATGGGGGTAGAAGGGACTGGGATAACAGTGCCACTTTTGGGGTACACCAAGCTGAGACTAGGGATAGAATGATCACTGTATGCACCCGAGGCAGGGACTAACTTGCTGGGGAAGGATTTGATAATGAAATTGGGCATTCAAATAATAAATTGTTAGGCTGGAATAGCGGCGTTATTAATGGGGTGCTCTCAGACCCTGAGAGCAAAGATATATTTGCCTTTGAGTAGAAAGACCCTGAAATGGGGCGGAAGCAACAATACAGATGGACAATTTTGCCAAAGGGGTTTACAGGGCCACCGATTTATTTGTGCAAGTTCTAGAACAAATTTTGAGTCAATTCCAACCTCCAGAGGAGGTGTTACTGTTACAATATGTGGATGATCTTTTACTGTCAGTGTTATAAATGAAGATACAACTCCGAATACTGAATTTAGTAATATTTATAAAAGGCAAGTAAACAGCGCTGGGTGCGTGGGGAGTCTGAGCTCTACCAACACGCACACACGAACATCGAATTTTCTAAATATACAGAACATTGCTTTTACATACTAAACCCAAGTATGCCTATACATATGTACAATCAGAAAAGGTATCAACTGAAACATAAACATGGCAAAGTTTTAAAAGGCAAGTGTTTAACAAACAATCTTTTAAGTCTATTACTATTAATGTCCATGACTGGGGAGCATAGTTGGAGTTGGTAATCCTCGTTGAAGTGATCCCATATCTTCCATGACTTCATTAATTTTTCTCAGATCATGTAACAGTCTACATTTTCCATTCCTTTTCTTGATTACAAACACCGGAGAATTCCAGGGCTAGTCGTGGGAACAATATGTCTCGCTTTAAGTTGTTAAGCAACTCGGCCTTCGGGCCTTATGTATCCTATTCTTCCCGGATCAAAGGGAAACATATCTGTCTCCTTTTCAAGGCCAAGAGGGCCTGGATCAGAAGGAACGTTCAGGTCACCGGGGGGCATAACAGCAAAGGCCAGCGATGGCGGGGGGTCTGATGGTGTAGCAGAAGGATTGGTGGAAGAGCCCGCAGCTCCCTCACTGTCTGGTAAACCACACATTTCTGATTGTGGTCGCACATGGCTCTATAAGGCCTCAGAGACTGCTTGCCAGGTGCCGAGCAATCCCACCGCAACCTTGTCGTTTTTAGTAGCAGAGTCCCACACCTTGACCTCAATTTGGTCCCATATTTCAGGATCATAATCATAGAATCATAGAATATCCCAAGTTGGAAGGGACCCATAAGGATCATCAAGTCCAACTCCTGGCACCGCACAGGTCTGCCCAAAAGTTTAGACCATGTGACTTAGTGCACAGTCCAATCGCTTCTTAAATTCAGACAGGCTTGGTGCAGTCACTACGTCCCTGGGGAGCCTGTTCCAGTGTGCAACCATTCTCTCGGTGAAGAACCTCTTCCTGATGTCTAGCCTAAACCTCCCCTGCCTCAGCTTAACACCATTCCCGTGGGTCCTATCACTGGTGTTTACAAAGAATAGGTCACCTGCCTCTCCACTCCCCCTTGCGAGGAAGTTGTAGACCGCAATGAGGTCCCCCCTCCGCCTCCTCTTCTCCAGGCGGAACAGGCCCAGTGCCCTCAGCCGCTCCTCACACGTCTTCCCCTCTAGGCCCTTCACCATCTTTGTCACCCTCCCCTGGACACTCTCCAACAGTTTAATGTCCTTCTTGTACTGTGGTGCCCAGAACTGCACACAGTACTCGAGGTGAGGCTGGACCACTGCAGAGTAGAGCGGGACAATCACCTCCCTCGACCGACTAGCGATGCTGTGCTTGATGCATCCCAGGATATGGTTGGCCTTCCTGGCTGCCAGGGCACACTGCTGGCTCATATTCATAAACTGTCTGATTGTTAATAAAGAGAATAAGCTGTAAGGTTACCAGGACAGTCTTTTTTTCTAAGGACGTATGATTCCCCATAATGCGCAACTGCTTACTAGCGAGGGGCAACTTTTCATTGGTCAAACAACTTTGCATATAACAGCAACAGCAAACACCCAGAAACTTCCATGCCTTAACGGCTGGAGAACAAGAAGCCAGCTGGAGAACAAGAAACCCCAGACTGCATGGAGTCTCCTGAATCACCCTTCTTTGTTCCCTCTAAACTCTTTTACATTCCTGATGGCCTCATCGTTAGGAGTCTGATGTTATCACCAACAACGGGGCTTGTCAACCCCCATGGCCACACTCCCACATCTCCCCCTTCTTTATTAACATCAACCATCTTCTTGACACGAATTATTACTCCATATATCACAGATTTGCACCCAGATGCCTAGAAAGACTGAAAAGGCCTTGTCCCTGATTGCTATTTCCAGCAGCAACTGTGTCTGGATTCTCTAGATTTCTAAAAATGACAGATCATACTCAGTCCCGGGAAGGAATAGATTTTGAAGTTGAGCTCCCTACTGTGGGAATAGAAATGTTGTTTTTGCAGAGTTACATTGTTTGGAGGGAAGGAATGTGGTATTGAGATATACTTAAAGTGATAAGAAAGCTTAGCAGGGGACCTTGTAAAATGCAGACAACCAGACTCCTTAGGACAATTAGGTGAAAATCACGGTATTAAGTCAAGTCAGAAATGGTGTTAAGTCAAGTGAAGAAACATTACCACTTCTAGCAGTAAAAACGTCAAAAGAAAAAGAAATTTGAAATTTAACAGGCCGGCAACTGAAGGCCATGCATTGTTTGTGAAGCATCGGATAGATTGTGAACCTGGATTACCCACTCAGTGGGGAAACAGGGGAGGGTCCTGTCATCAAAAAGTATATAAACTGTGTTTTGGAACTAGTAGGTGCGCTCTCCTGCTTGTGGGGTGCCCGCCATTGCAATCGCGAATAAATTACTACTTCACTGAGATCCTCGCCTGAGCCTAAGTTATTGGCTACGGAGTGTTTCTCACACTACACGTAGGCCTGGCTACAATATACTGTGTTATCAAAGGTGCCTTTTAAACAACATTGATAGAAACTCAAGGGGCGATATTACTGACCCTGGGTGTGGAAATATTATCCATGAAGTAGGGAATAATCCATACTGTACCAAATATGGTAGCCACGGGAATGCTAATATACATAATGCACAGCAGATACAACATGAGAATCCTGTAACCAGATGGCCTGTACCGAATGGCAAGGGGTGGTACTGGCTATATGGCAATAAAGCCAGGAAGGTGTTGCCCCTAGGATGGAAGGGAGCTTGCACCCTGGAGGCAATAATTCCAAATGTAACTATTATTGAAGACCCACAAAGCCAAAGCCCCCTTGAGACCACATGCAGAATTAAGCAGACTTCAGATAATCCTCTAGTAAAATTCTCTGGCATTTCACAGCTTTGCAAGGTAGTTTTTACCTTGGTTAGGGGTGAGTGAATTAGAAAACACTATTGTAAATAGCTATAATTGAAGAACTAGAAAATAAGTTGGATAAGTTTGCAAAAATAGTACTCTAGAATCAAATAATATTAGATTTATTAAGAACCTCATTAGGAGGAGCATGCACTGTAATTAATACTAGTTGCTGTATGTTCGGTTGTGTGACTGTGTGTAGGGGTGTGACTGAGATGGAATTTAGTTCCAAAGCTAAGAATTCGTGGGTGGGTTAACCACTTGCAAGACACCTCTAGACACAGGCACAGCCACAGATTCGGAACCTCTTTGAGGGTTCCAGGGATTCGGAACTTATTTGAAGCTTCCAGGATGGGTCAGGTGAAAAAGGGACCCATAACAGGAACTTGAAGTATATCAGGGCATAGCTACCCTTTGGATGCTAATTGTAGCAATCGAAATAATAGGTGGGAAATATACCTAGAGGATTGGTTATCTACTTTGATCAATCGAATCTGATGTGTGTGATGCTGCTAGTGACGATTATGATACACCCCGTGGAACAATGAGTTGGGTGAAATATTCTGGATATGGGATTCCAATCATTGCTAAAAGCTTGTTTATAAATCTTGCAGAGAATATTGCGAAGGCATTCTCTTGTGGTTCAATTGGCCTTGGCCAAATTTGAAGCCAAGAAAAGAATTAATTATATTCAAAAGAAGAGGAGGGATTGTTATATATGGAGTGGTCATTCGTGTCGAGAAAATGGTTGATATTAATAAAGAAGGGGGAGATGTGGGAGTGCGGCCATGGGGTCAGCAAGCCCCGTGGTTGAGATAATATTAGACTCTTAAGGATGAGGCCATCAGGAATGTAAAAGAGTTTAGAGGGAACAAAGAAGGGTGATTCAGGAGACTCCATGCAGTCTGGGGTTTCTTGTTCTCCAGCTGGTTTCTTGTTCTCCAGCCGTTAAGGCATGGAAGTTTCTGGGTGTTTGCTGTTGCTGTTATATGCAAAGTTGTTTGACCAATGAAAAATTGTTTTTGAAAAGGACTGCTGTGGAGAGAAGGGTATAAGAGGGGAGCCTGCCCTCAAGATTACAAAAAGGCAACACGTTGTGATTGATTTAAAGATCAAAGCCGAAATTTCTTTAAGTGGTATATTCTTTATTGCAGCACTGGATGCACGGGGGATACTTCCGCCTATCGTGCATGTTCAAAGTGACAAACTATCTCGTATTTATACAGCGAAACAATGAATATTCAATTAGCACCTATACATATTCATTACCTAACCCCGCCTACCCTCGCTTTGTATGCTAATTAGCTTATCAGTCCTTGCGCTTGCGCAAAGCCTTCCAAGAATTGTGGGCCAGGGTCTCCAGGATGTGGGCAGTGGTCTTTGGGAGGAAGGCCGTAGGTCTTCTTCATAATGCACTTTCTTAATCAGTTGTTTTCCAGGCTGTAAAAATGCTGAGTTGTCTTTCGGTTTAACTGGGGGTCGGCGGATAACAGGATGTCTCAGTTAACAGGACATAACAGACAGTTGACTCAAGTTATCTCAAGTCTCAGCCTGACTGAGTGTTAACGGATAATGGGGTGTTTTCAAATAACAAAATGCTTAAACGTAACAGAAGGTCTACGGATAACAAGATGTTGTTTACTTTGTCCTTGCTAACTTTTAATCACAAGTTTTATTCTATCCTAAAGTAAGTTTATACAATATCAAACCACAAGCTTTATTCTATCCTAAAATGAGTTTATACTATATCATTCCCCCCTTTTCTGGAAAATCTAGTAAATTCTTTTACTTAATACGAAAATTTTCTTCCCAGTCTTTATGATATGTACCCCTCAATACCTTACCATGCACATTTGTCAAGGAGGTTAACATGGACATTCGTTGTAACAATTTCCAATTCCAAACAAGTAATACAAAAGACAATATTAAACTTATACCAACTAATATCAATAAAACAATAATTGGGTGACTCAATGTGTTCAAAATTCCAGTTACAGTTGGCGACCATCCAAAAAGTGTATCCCACCAGTTGTGACTTGTGTCTCGTTTTACTCTTTGCAAAACTCTGCTTATTTCCTTTGTATCATGATGGACAGTAATTAGAGTCTTCTCTCCATTTTCCTGAATGCCTTTTAAAATTTTAATCAGGTCTTGGTGTTTAACTAGTTGCTTCACTAGTGTGAGGTTCATCCCAATAGGTGTAGGTAGTAACTTATGATACATTGTGTTGTTAGACTTGATCAGCTGGTGGGATACCACTGGTGCCAAATATAGAAAATCACACCTGATGATTCTAACAAAGTTACAAATACAAAAACTAGAATGATTTTTGCTATGGAGAGTTATATTCTCCTTATCTACTTCTACAAAATCACAAGCAGTTCTTAAACACGCACACCCTTGACTAACATATACAAGCGCAGTCTTTTGACTAGTATTTGGATGAATTTCAAAGTGACAGATATCTTGCTTGGTGTCAAACCATACATCCTGAGCATCAATTGTATTACTTTCACAAATAAATCCTTGTTGTTCCCGTGTAACACATGATTCTAGATTTACAGACTGCCATTTCCCATTCTCCATTCGTGCCCATGTTCTATGCTCCGAAGGATAAAGCACTGTCTTCTCATGGTTTAATCCTAGTGCAAGGATCGGGTGAATAACATGAACTGTAGCATTACGTATAGTAAGCACGAAGGCAGCAGCCATGTTAACAACGGGATCATAAGTAAAATTCACCAGGGTCCACCAAGACTGGAACTTCTTTTCAAAATCATTGGTATTGTCCCAGACTGCCTTTCGGACTTCAGCTGGAAAAATGCCTTCACTTCCTTCCCTAATGATCAAGGCAGCCGTTGCCTGTAACCATAACTGTGCTTGCATACAACTAAGAGCTAAGGATACATTATCTTGTGCTCCTAATTTTTGCCATTCTGATGGTTTACATAAATAGTTACCATTTGTTCGCCAGATGACCATAACTGCTAACTTTCCATTAAAGTTCTTATCCTCTGTTGTTACGGCTTTAGTTCAAGGCCACCCTCCATTCTCTATTATCACAGAGGCACCTTCTTGAATCACAATTACAACTATAAGCCATAAAAACAAAACAATTCTATGAACAAATTTTCTGCCAACCATATTACCAAATACTCCCGACCATAATGTCCTCATTTTGTTCGACTAAGCTTTAGTTTCAGTTCATCGTCACCTGGTGTTACTTTCCAAGGAGCTCCTGGAGCCTTCTTCACTCGGGAATAGTGGATCCAAGTGGCTTGTTCTTTAATCTTGATAGCAGTGAGGGAGCTGCGGGCTCCTCTACTGATCCGACTGCTACGCCATGGGCCCCTCTGCTGCTACAGCCATCGAAGGCTTTTGCTGTTACGCCCCCCGTTGACCTGAACGTGCCTTTTGACCCAGGCCCTATTGGCCTTGAAAAGGAGATGGATATGCTTTTCTTCGATATGGGAAGAATGGGATACATAAGGCCTGAAGGCCGAGTTGCTTGACAACTTGGAGCTAGACTTATTGTTCAAAAGGAATGGAAAATGGAGACTTGTTTGTAATCAAGAAAAGGAATGGAAAAATGGAGACTGTTAAGTCATGGAACTTAAAGGATTGCTTGTTACCTTTCCCTGCTTTTCTTCGATATGGGAAGAACGGGATACATAAGGCCTGAAGGCCGAGTTGCTTGACAACTTGGAGCGAGACTTATTGTTCAAAAGAAATGGAAAATGGAGACTTGTTTGTAGTCAAGAAAAGGAATGGAAAATGGAAACTTTTAAGTCATGGAACTTAAATCATTGCTTGTTACCTTTCCTGATTGTACGTATGTATAGGCATACTCGGGTTTATTATGTAAAGCAATGTTCTATATATTTAGAATGTTTGATGTTCATGTGTGCGTGTTGGTGGAGCGTAGATGCCCCACACACCCAGCGCTTTTTACTTGCCTTTTATACCTTTTATAGCTGTTATACTTTTTACGAATATTTCTTTTATAAATATTACTAAATTCAGATTGAGTTGAGACTTCATTTATAACCAAGGGACTGGGATAACAGTGCTACTTTGGGGGGACACGAAGCTGAGACTAGGGGATATGGTATGGAATACCACTTTGGCCAGTTTGGGTCAGCTGTCCTGGTTCTGTACCCTCCCAGCTCCTTGTGCGTGCAAAATATGAAGACAATCTCTCTGTTCCGCTACAGGCCTGTGTCTCAGCTGTGGAGAAACTGTCCCAAAGGCTTCACGACCTCGTAGAATGGGCATATCCCTCCTCATCCAGACAGAGTGTTATTTCAGCCACTAAGAATCAGCATTTCCTTGCTCGAGGGAGGGAGTACCCAAGATGCACACCACGTGGCACCTTGTGGTTTTATCTGCGTGGCAATGGGGAAGATAGGAGGAAGTGGGATGGTGAACCTACTTCAACTCTAGCTGCTCGGGTACCTAAACTCCAAGGAAATACACCAGCAAGAAGAGGGTCTCCTAAGAAAAATGGTGCTCCAGTTTCTGTTGGGCAGTTCCCCAGAGGCAGTAGAGGGGCTGATGTTATTCTTGACCCTGATGAAGGGACCTCTACTTCTCATTTGCAAGAATTAAGTGGCAGACGCTCCAACCAGGACTAGAGGGGCCCTGCCTCTGGCCAGGTAGAGGAGAGGGATAACCGGATTTATTGGACTGTGTGGATCCGATGGCCTGGAACATCAGAACCACAGGAATACAAAGCTCTAGTGGACACTGGCACACAATGTACCTTAATACCATCAGGTTACCAAGGGGCAGAACTCATCTGTGTCTCTGGAGTGACAGGGAGATCCCAGCAGCTAACTGTATTGGAAGCTGAAGTGAGTCTAACTGGGAATGAGTGGCAAAAGCATCCCATTGTGACTGGCCCAGAGGCTCCATGCATCCTTGGCATAGACTACCTCAAGAGAGGGTACTTCAAGGATTCAAAAGGGTACCAGTGGGCTTTTGGCATAGCTGCTTTGAGCACAGAGAAGATTAGGCAGCTGTCTACCCTGCCTGGCCTTTCAGAAGATCCTTCTGTTGTAGGATTGCTGAAGGTTGAAGAACAGCAGGTACCAATTGTTTCTCTCAAGCTTCCACCTTATTTTGGAACAGTGAGGCCTTCTACTGTCCACTTATCTACTTAGCATTTCTCCTTATTATGAGTACACAACTACCTTGGAATACAGAAAATTATTTCTCTACTGCAAAAACACAACTTAGTTTCTCACAATCCCCCCCTTCTTCTTTTCTTATTCCTATTGTTGTTTTTGCACCTCGTCACATACCGCACTCTTGAGTTTTTCCAACATTCAGGTACAATATTCTTCTTTGGATGTCACGGGGGATGACAGATATACAATGCCATTATTATTACAATACCGACAAAGAGTTGTTTGAGCCAATTCTATTTAGGTAGTTAGCGTTCACGAAGACTTCTACTTGAGGCAGTGGGGAGGTTATTATACCCCACTCAAGTGGGTCCCCTGCTGCTTTTGGAATGGGCATACAAGCAGTAATTCTATCAGTTCCTTTCATTATGGCAAAATCTTTAATTAATCCTACCAATAAATTCTCTGATGGTTGCCTGTGTGGGATCTGTACCACTTGTGTCCATGGTACTTGGTCCTCCCTTTTTCTTCTAGATCCTTTTTGTCGGGCTACCAATATTCCTTTATCCAATTTTGGATATACCAATATTTCTCTTATCCCATAATCTGTGCTATTTTCATGTATTACTATGCACCGGTAGTTTCCCTCATTGACATTAGTAACATTAAACAGGGTTAGGATGGTAGTTCCTCTCAGTTGTTGGCCCAATTCTAGGGTATTACTTACGTACGCCTTCCCCTTCCATCCAGCTTTCAATCCTGTATTGTCCCTGGATGTGTTTACGTATATTTCCTGGCTCTGTCCGAAGTCATTTATTTTCTCCCAGACCACCTGTAGAGAGCTAATTGCTATTGGTTTATCGTCTTGCATTCCACATTCCAAGGTAACATTTCCTCCCTTAAATATTTCCTTTTTCTTATACTTTTCTGGTATTTCTAGAAACCCAATTACAAGATATTTGCACAAAACAATTGCTGCTATCATTACCGTTATTAAGAACCCCAACATTGTATGTTTATACGCGTCTCATCTGTAGTTTTGTATCTCCGAATGCTCACACCGACCAAAGTTCAGGAACCTTTTTCACCCGAGTATAATGAATCCAAGCATCCACCCCTTCTACCTTTACAGCTGTAAAAGTAGTCAATAATATTTGATAAGGTCTGGCCCACCGTTCTTTCAGGGGTTCTTTGTTCCAATTTTTAATGTACACTCAGTCTCCGGGATGAATATCATGGACAGGGTTCTCCAGTGACAATGGTCGGTTCCACACCAAAACACTTTGAAGTTGAACTAAAGTTTTGCTAAGAGATAACACATAATTATAAACATCCTGGTTCCCTGTTATGTGCATATTAGGATTTGGTTCTGGGCATTCATAAGCTTTCATGGGAATTCATCGTCTCGCTGTGCCAATGTTCCAGGTTGTCCTGGTTTCAGTTAGAACAGAATTAATTTTCTTCCTAGTAGCTGGTGGAATGCTGTGTTTTGGCTTAGGATGAGAAGAGTGCTGATAACACCCCGATGGTTTAATTGTTGCAGAGCAGTGCTTATACCAAGCCAAGGACATCTCAGCCTTTTGCTCTGTCCTGCCAACAGGCAGGCTGGGGGTGCAGTAAGAGCTGGGAGGGGACAGACCCAGGACAGGTGACCCAAACTAGCCAAAGGGGTATTCCATACCATCTGACGTCATGCTGAACAATATATAGGGGTGGCTAGCCGGGGGAGGGGGCCGGACTGCTCGGGGTTAGGCTGGGCATCGGTCAGCGGGTGGTGAGCAATTGCATTGTGCATCACTTGTTTGTACATATTATTATTACTTTCCTATTATCACCATTGTATTATTATTATTATTATTATTATTATTATTATTATTGTTATTATTGTTATTATTGTTATTATTACTTTTGTTATTATTATTTTCCTGTCTTATTAAACTGTCTTTATCTCAACTCACGGGCTTCACTTTCCATTTCTCTCCCCCGTCCCAGAGAGGGAGTGGGGAAGGGTGAGCAAATGGCTGCGTGGTGTTTAGCTGCCGGCCGGGTTAAACCACGACACAGGTGATAAAGGTTTTGCTTCAATTACTGTTTTCAGGGTTGTTACTGCATACCCTGCATATCGTGTTCCATTCGCCACAAAACTACTACCATCAGTAAAAAGTTCCCAGTCATACCTTTCAAGGGGTACATCCTTCAAATCTTCGCTGCTAGCATGAGTATGTTTGATTATTTCCACACAATTGTGTTCCAATGGTCCTTCTTCAGTAACTGTTCCTAGAAATACTGCTGGATTTAACAGGTTAGTCATTTTCATGGTTACATCATCTTGTTCAGTTAGTATTGCCTGATATTTCATCATCCGGCTGGGTGATAACCAGCGGCCCCCCCTTTTGCTCTAAAACGGTTGTTACCATATGTGGTACAAAAACTTCAATATGTTTTCCCAAGGTAAGTTTCCTTGCTTCCTGGATGAAGAGAACTGTTGCTGCTACAGCCCCCAAACGTGAGGGCCATCCTGCACTTACAGCATCAAACTCTTTGGGAAAGTATCCCACAGGTCTTTTCCAGCTTCCCAGTCGCTGAGTTAGTATCCCTAATGCTAGTCATTGTCTTTCATGTACAAATAACTGGAAATCTTTTGATAAATCTGGTAGACCCAAAGCTGGTGGCTTCATTAGAGTGTCTTTAATCACAGAATCACAGAATTTCTAGGTTGGAAGAGACCTCAAGATCATCGAGTCCAACCTCTGACCTAACACTAACAGTCCCCACTAAACCATATCCCTAAGATCTACATCTAAATGTCTTTTAAAGACTTCAAGGGATGGTGACTGCACCACTTCCCTGGGCAGCCTGTTCCAATGCCTCACAACCCTTTCGGTAAAGAAGTGCTTCCTAACATCTAACCTAAAACTCCCCTGGCTCAACTTAAGCCCATTCCCCCTCATCCTGTCACCAGGCACGTGGGAGAATAGACCAACCCCCACCTCACTACAGCCTCCTTTAAGGTACCTGTAAAGAGCAATAAGGTCAGCCCTGAGCCTCCTCTTCTCCAGGCTGAACAAGCCCAGCTCCCTCAGCCGCTCCTCGTAGGACTTGTTCTCCAGGCCCCTCACCAGCTTCGTCGCCCTTCTCTGCACCCGCTCAAGCACCTCGATGTCCTTCTTGTAGCGAGGGGCCCAAAACTGAACACAGTACTCGAGGTGCGGCCTCACCAGAGCCGAGTACAGGGGGACAATCACCTCCCTAGCCCTGCTGGCCACACTGTTTCTGATACAAGCCAGGATGCCGTTGGCCTTCTTGGCCACCTGAGCACACTGCTGGCTCATATTCAGCTGACTATCAACCATCACTCCCAGGTCCTTCTCTGCCTGGCAGCTCTCCAACCATTCCTCTCCCAGCCTGTAGCTCTGCTTGGGGTTATTGCGCCCCAGGTGCAGGACCCGGCACTTGGCCTTGTTGAACTTCATGCAGTTGACCTCAGCCCATCGGTGCAGCCTATCCAGATCCTCCTGCAGAGCTTTCCTACCCTCAAGCAGATCGACACACGCGCATAGCTTGGTGTCATCTGCGAACTTACTGAGGGTACACTCAGTGCCCTCATCCAGATCATCAATGAAGATATTAAAGAGGACCGGCCCCAGCACCGAGCCCTGGGGGACGCCACTAGTGACCGGCCTCCAACTGGACTTGACTCCATTCACCATGACTCTTTGGGCCCGGAAATCCATAAAGTTTCTAACCCAATGAAGTGTGCGCCAGTCCAAGCCAAGAGCAGCCAGTTTCTTGAGGAGAATGCTGTGGGAGACGGTGTCAAAAGCCTTGCTGAAGTCAAGGTAGACCACATCCACAGCCTTTAACTCGTCCACCCAGCGCATCACTTTGTCATAGAAGGAGATCAGGTTCGTCAAGCAGGATCTGCCTTTCATAAACCCATGCTGACTGGGCCTGATCGCCTGCTTGCCCTGCAAGTGCTGCGTGATGACTCTCAAGAGGATCTGCTCCATGGGCTTCCCTGGCACTGAGGTCAAACTGACAGGCCTGTAGTTTCCCGGGTCTGCCCTCCGGCCCTTCTTGTAGATGGGCGTCACATTTGCTAGCTGCCAGTCAACTGGGACCTCCCCCGATAGCCAGGACTGCTGATAAATGATGGATAGTGGCTTGGCCAGCTCCTCTGCCAGTTCTCTCAGTACCCTTGGGTGGATCCCATCCGGCCCCATCGACTTGTGCACATCCAAGTGCTGTAGCAGGTCACCAACCACTTCTTCGTGGATAGTGAGGGCCACATCCTGCTCCCCATCCCCTTCCACCAGCTCAGGGTACTGGGTATCCAGAGAACAACCGGTATTGCCGCTAAAGACTGAGGCAAAGAAGGCATTAAGCACCTCCGCCTTTTCCTCATCTCTTGTAACTAAGTTTCCCCCCGCATCCAGTAAAGGATGGAGATTCTCCTTAGTCCTCCTTTTTGTGTTGATGTATTTATAAAAACGTTTTTTGTTATCTTTAACGGCAGTAGCCAGATTGAGCTCCAGATGAGCTTTGGCCTTCCTAATTTTGTCCCTGCACAGCCTCGCAACATCCTTATAGTCCTCCCTAGTGGCCTGCCCACTTTTCCAAAGATTATAAACCCTCTTTTTTCTCCTAAGATCAAGCCACAACTCCCTGTTGAGCCAGGCTGGTCTTCTTCCCCGCCAGCTCGTCTTTGGGCACGTGGGGACAGACCTCTCCTGCGCCATTAAGATTTCCCTCTTGAAGAGCGCCCAGCCTTCCTGGACCCCTCTGCCCTTCAGAACCGCCTCCCAAGGGACTCTACCAACTAGTGTCCTGAGCAGCTCAAAGACAGCCCTCCGAAAGTCCAATACAGCGGTTTTACTGGTCCCCTTCCTGGCCTCGCCAAGAATAGTGAACTCCACCATTTTGTGGTCACTCTGCCCAAGACAGCTTCCGACAATCACATCCTCCACCCGTCCTTCTCTGTTTGTGAAGAGAAGGTCTAGCGGGGCGCCACCCCTGGTAGGTTCACTAACCAGCTGCGTCAGGAAGCTATCTTCCATGCTCTCCAGAAACCTCCTAGACTGCTTTCTCTGGGCTGTGTTGTGCTTCCAGGATATGTCAGGGAAGTTGAAGTCCCACACGAGAACAAGTGCTGAAGATTTCGCAACTTCTGTCAGTTGCCTGTAGAACTCCTCATCCGTCTCCTCATCCTGGTTCGGCGGTCTATAGCAGACCCCGACCAGGACACTAGCCTTGTTGTCCCTGCCGATCCTAACCCAAAGGGACTCGACCTTGTCATTCCCAGCCTCGAGTTCTACAACCTCGAAAGACTCTCTAATATAGAGAGCCACACCACCACCCCTTCTGTGCTGCCTGTCCCTTCTGAAGAGCTTATAGCCAGGCATTGCAGCACTCCAGTCATGAGAGTGGTCCCACCACGTCTCCGTGATGGCAACCAAGTCGTAGCCTGCCTGCAGCACGATGGCTTCCAGCTCCTCCTGTTTGTTACCCATGCTGCGTGCATCGGTGTAGATGCACTTCAGCTGGGCCATCGCCTTATCCCCCGGCCTTGCTATTGTTCCCCCTGGCCCAGCTCCAACAATCCTTGCTTCAGCCCCATCCCCCTTCTTACCTAGTTTAAAGCCCTCTCAATGAGCCCTGCCAGCTCCTGGCCCAGGATCCTTTTTCCCCTAAAAGATAGGGACCCGTCTGAGGCCATCAGGCCGGGTGCTGAGTAAAGTGCCCCATGGTCGAAAAACCCAAGATTTCTGCGTTGGCACCAGCCCCTGAGCCACGTGTTTAACAGGTGGGCTTTCTGTGTCCTCTCTGTACCCCTCCCTGCCACCGTAGGGATGGATGAAAATACCACCTGCACTCCCGCTCCATCCACTAACCGTCCCAGCCCCCTAAAGTCTCGTTTGATAGCCTTCAGGCTTCTCTCTTCAGTGTCGTCACTACCTGCCTGGACTATCAAAAGAGGATAATAATCAGAGTGGCGTACCAGGTTGGGAAGCTTCCTGGCAACGTCCCTGACCCTGGCCCCAGGGTTTCTTAAAAGCTTCTTTCTGTATTTTTCCCCAAATAAAATTCCATGCCTTCTGAGCTTCATAAAGGGGCTTAGCTATGAGTCCGTAATCCATTATCCATAATCTGCACCACCCAGCCATTCCTAAGAAGGCCCTTATCTCATGGAGATTTTGAGGTTCCGAGATAGCGCATATAGCTTTTATTCTCTTGATGCCCAGACTTCTTTGTCCCTGAGAAATCTCACCCCCCAAATATGTTACAGTCGAGCAAACTATTTGTGTTTTTTTTTTCTTTTGAATCTTTATAGCCGCCCATTCCTAACTGATTTAAAATCTCGATGATTATTTGGGTGCAGAGCGACTCATTCTCTGTGGCAATCAAAATATCATCTACGTATTGTAACAACAAATACTGACTTCTGGGTACCTGTATTTATCCTTGCGTTGTCCAGATCTCCAGTTCCTTGGTCAGCTGGATTCTGAAGAGGGTCGGGCTATTCTTGAAGCCTTGCGGAAGTCTTGTCCAAGTTAATTGTCTTTCGTCCATTCTGCGGGTTTTCCCATTCAAAGGCAAATAATTTTCTACTATCTTTATCAAGAGGTATGCAAAAGAAGGCATCCTTTAAATCTATCATGGTAAACCATTTATATTTCTCTCTCACAGATGTTAACAGTATGTGAAGATTAGCTACTACCGGGTGAATGTCCTTTGTTATTTCATTTATTGCTCTAAGATCTTGTACCAATCTATATTTGCCATTCGGCTTCTTTACTGGAAAAATTGGAGTATTATATTCCGATTTACATTCTTCCAAAATCTGATATTTAAGAAGTTTGTCAATAATTTTCACTATCCCCTGCCTAGCTTCTATCTTAAGTGGATATTGTTTGATTCGAACAGGTTTGGCTCCTTCCTTTAATTCCACCTTTACCGGTTGTGCCAGCTTTGACTTCCCTGGTACATCTGTTTCCCATACTATTGGTATAACTGCATTTTCTACTTCTCTTGGGATAGTGACAAAGGGTTTATCTTTGATCATCAGGATTTGGACTCAGGTACCTTCATTATTAATTCTCCATCCTTAAAGGTTATTGTTGCATCTAATTTAGCTAATAGATCCTGTCCCAAGAGTGGAATCGGGCATTCTGGTACATACAAAAATTCATGGGTTAGTTCATTACCTCCAAAACGCAAATCAAGGGGTTGTAAGAATGGCCATTCCTCCTCCTTCCCTGTGGCTCCAATTATTGTAGTTGTCTTAGTTCCTAATTGTCCTTTCAAACTATTTAACACTGAATATGTTGCTCCTGTTATAAATGAAGTCTCAACTCAATCTGAATTTAGTAATATTCATAAAAGGAATATTCATAAAAGGTATAAAAGGCAAGTAAACAGCACTGGGTGTGCGGGGAGTCTACGCTCCACCAACAGGCACACACAAACATCAAACATTCTAAATATATAAAACATTGCTTTTACATACTAAACCTATACAATCAGAAAAGGTAACAAACAATCCTTTAAGTTCCATGACTTAACAGTCTCCATTTTTCCATTCCTTTTCTTGATTACAAACAAGTCTCCGTTTTCCATTCCTTTTGAACAATAAGTCTCGCTCCAAGTTGTCAAGCAACTCGGCCTTCAGGCCTTATGTATCCCATTCTTCCCATATCGAAGAAAAGCATATCCATCTCCTTTTCAAGGCCAATAGACCTGGGTCAAAAGGCACATCCAGGTCAGCAGGGGGCGTAACAGCAAAGGCCTTTGATGGCAGTAGCGGCGGGGGGGGCGATGGCGTAGCAGTCGGATCAGTAAAGGAGCCCGCAGCTCCCTCACTGTCTGGTAAACCACACGTTTGTGATTGTGGCCCCACATGGCTCTTTAAGGCCTCAGAGATTGCTCGCCAGTTGCCGAGCAATTCCACTGCAACCTCGTCGTTTTTAGTTGCAGAGTCCCACACCTTGACCTCAGTTTGGTCCCATATTTCAGGCTCATAAACTGTCCAATTGTTAATACAGAGAATAAGCTGTAAGGCTACCAGGACAGTCTTTGTTTCTAAGGACGTATGATTCCCCATAATGCGCAGCTGCTTACCAGCGAGAGGCAGTTGTGTGTGCAGGTCCGCTTCTTTCAGCTTGAGCTTCTCTCCAGCTCCGGTGCGCCTGTTTCCAGCGACTTTCAGTACGAGCTTCTCTGAGCAGTTTGCTGAGTCTGGCCAAACCTATCTTCATGAGGCAATCAATGTGCCTGTTCCCATCCTGGTCTCCATTCTGCTAGCCTGTTCCTCTTCTCATTCCTTCTTTCTGCTTCTTTATTGATCATAACTTCATCATGATATAGTATAAACTCATTTTAGGATAGAATAAAGCTTGTGGTTTGATATTGTATAAACTTACTTTAGGATAGAATAAAACTTGTGATTAAAAGTTAGCAAGGACAAAGTAAACAACATCTTGTTATCCGTAGACCTTCTGTTACGTTTAAGCATTTTGTTATTTGAAAACACCCCATTATCCGTTAACACTCAGTCAGGCTGAGACTTGAGATAACTTGAGTCAACTGTCTGTTATGTCCTGTTAACTGAGACATCCTGTTATCCGCCGACCCCCAGTTAAACCGAAAGACAACTCAGCATTTTTACAGCCTGGAAAACAACTGATTAAGAAAGTGCATTATGAAGAAGACCTACGGCCTTCCTCCCAAAGACCACTGCCCACATCCTGGAGACCCTGGCCCACAATTCTTGGAAGGCTTTGCGCAAGCGCAAGGACTGATAAGCTAATTAGCATACAAAGCGAGGGTAGGCGGGGTTAGGTAATGAATATGTATAGGTGCTAATTGAATATTCATTGTTTCGCTGTATAAATACGAGATAGTTTGTCACTTTGAACATGCACGATAGGCGGAAGTATCCCCCGTGCATCCAGTGCTGCAATAAAGAATATACCACTTAAAGAAATTTCGGCTTTGATCTTTAAATCAATCACAACGTGTTGCCTTTTTGTAATCTTGAGGGCAGGCTCCCCTCTTATACCCTTCTCTCCACAGCAGTCCTTTTCAAAAACAATTTTTCATTGGTCAAACAACTTTGCATATAACAGCAACAGCAAACACCCAGAAACTTCCATGCCTTAACGGCTGGAGAACAAGAAACCAGCTGGAGAACAAGAAACCCCAGACTGCATGGAGTCTCCTGAATCACCCTTCTTTGTTCCCTCTAAACTCTTTTACATTCCTGATGGCCTCATCCTTAAGAGTCTAATATTATCTCAACCACGGGGCTTGCTGACCCCATGGCCGCACTCCCACATCTCCCCCTTCTTTATTAATATCAACCATTTTCTCGACACGAATGACCACTCCATATATAACAATCCCTCCTCTTCTTTTGAATATAATTAATTCTTTTCTTGGCTTCAAATTTGGCCAAGGCCAATTGAACCACAAGAGAATGCCTTCGCAATATTCTCTGCAAGATTTATAAACAAGCTTTTAGCAATGGTTGGAATCCCATATCCAGAATATTTCACCCAACTCATTGTTCCACGGGGTGTATCATAATCGTCACTAGCAGCATCACACACATCAGATTCGATTGATCAAAGTAGATAACCAATCCTCTAGGTATATTTCCCACCTATTATTTCGATTGCTACAATTAGCATCCAAAGGGTAGCTATGCCCTGATATACTTCAAGTTCCTGTTATGGGTCCCTTTTTCACCTGACCCATCCTGGAAGCTTCAAATAAGTTCCGAATCCCTGGAACCCTCAAAGAGGTTCCGAATCTGTGGCTGTGCCTGTGTCTAGAGGTGTCTTGCAAGTGGTTAACCCACCCACGAATTCTTAGCTTTGGAACTAAATTCCATCTCAGTCACACCCCTACACACAGTCACACAACCGAACATACAGCAACTAGTATTAATTACAGTGCATGCTCCTCCTAATGAGGTTCTTAATAAATCTAATATTATTTGATTCTAGAGTACTATTTTTGCAAACTTATCCAACTTATTTTCTAGTTCTTCAATTATAGCTATTTACAATAGTGTTTTCTAATTCACTCACCCCTAACCAAGGTAAAAACTACCTTGCAAAGCTGTGAAATGCCAGAGAATTTTACTAGAGGATTATCTGAAGTCTGCTTAATTCTGCATGTGGTCTCAAGGGGGCTTTGGCTTTGTGGGTCTTCAATAATAGTTACATTTGGAATTATTGCCTCCAGGGTGCAAGCTCCCTTCCATCCTAGGGGCAACACCTTCCTGGCTTTATTGCCATATAGCCAGTACCACCCCTTGCCATTCGGTACAGGCCATCTGGTTACAGGATTCTCATGTTGTATCTGCTGTGCATTATGTATATTAGCATTCCCGTGGCTACCATATTTGGTACAGTATGGATTATTCCCTACTTCATGGATAATATTTCCACACCCAGGGTCAGTAATATCGCCCCTTGAGTTTCTATCAATGTTGTTTAAAAGGCACCTTTGATAACACAGTATATTGTAGCCAGGCCTACGTGTAGTGTGAGAAACACTCCGTAGCCAATAACTTAGGCTCAGGCGAGGATCTCAGTGAAGTAGTAATTTATTCGCGATTGCAATGGCGGGCACCCCACAAGCAGGAGAGCGCACCTACTAGTTCCAAAACACAGTTTATATACTTTTTGATGACAGGACCCTCCCCTGTTTCCCCACTGAGTGGGTAATCCAGGTTCACAATCTATCCGATGCTTCACAAACAATGCATGGCCTTCAGTTGCCGGCCTGTTAAATTTCAAATTTCTTTTTCTTTTGACGTTTTTACTGCTAGAAGTGGTAATGTTTCTTCACTTGACTTAACACCATTTCTGACTTGACTTAATACCGTGATTTTCACCTAATTGTCCTAAGGAGTCTGGTTGTCTGCATTTTACAAGGTCCCCTGCTAAGCTTTCTTATCACTTTAAGTATATCTCAATACCACATTCCTTCCCTCCAAACAATGTAACTCTGCAAAAACAACATTTCTATTCCCACAGTAGGGAGCTCAACTTCAAAATCTATTCCTTCCCGGGACTGAGTATGATCTGTCATTTTTAGAAATCTAGAGAATCCAGACACAGTTGCTGCTGGAAATAGCAATCAGGGACAAGGCCTTTTCAGTCTTTCTAGGCATCTGGGTGCAAATCTGTGATATATGGAGTAATAATTCGTGTCAAGAAGATGGTTGATGTTAATAAAGAAGGGGGAGATGTGGGAGTGTGGCCATGGGGGTTGACAAGCCCCGTTGTTGGTGATAACATCAGACTCCTAACGATGAGGCCATCAGGAATGTAAAAGAGTTTAGAGGGAACAAAGAAGGGTGATTCAGGAGACTCCATGCAGTCTGGGGTTTCTTGTTCTCCAGCTGGCTTCTTGTTCTCCAGCCGTTAAGGCATGGAAGTTTCTGGGTGTTTGCTGTTGCTGTTATATGCAAAGTTGTTTGACCAATGAAAAGTTGCCCCTCGCTAGTAAGCAGTTGCGCATTATGGGGAATCATACGTCCTTAGAAAAAAAGACTGTCCTGGTAACCTTACAGCTTATTCTCTTTATTAACAATCAGACAGTTTATGAATATGAGCCAGCAGTGTGCCCTGGCAGCCAGGAAGGCCAACCATATCCTGGGATGCATCAAGCACAGCATCGCTAGTCGGTCGAGGGAGGTGATTGTCCCGCTCTACTCTGCAGTGGTCCAGCCTCACCTCGAGTACTGTGTGCAGTTCTGGGCACCACAGTACAAGAAGGACATTAAACTGTTGGAGAGTGTCCAGGGGAGGGTGACAAAGATGGTGAAGGGCCTAGAGGGGAAGACGTGTGAGGAGCGGCTGAGGGCACTGGGCCTGTTCCGCCTGGAGAAGAGGAGGCGGAGGGGGGACCTCATTGCGGTCTACAACTTCCTCGCAAGGGGGAGTGGAGAGGCAGGTGACCTATTCTTTGTAAACACCAGTGATAGGACCCACGGGAATGGTGTTAAGCTGAGGCAGGGGAGGTTTAGGCTAGACATCAGGAAGAGGTTCTTCACCGAGAGAATGGTTGCACACTGGAACAGGCTCCCCAGGGACGTAGTGACTGCACCAAGCCTGTCTGAATTTAAGAAGCGATTGGACTGTGCACTAAGTCACATGGTCTAAACTTTTGGGCAGACCTGTGCGGTGCCAGGAGTTGGACTTGATGATCCTTATGGGTCCCTTCCAACTTGGGATATTCTATGATTCTATGATTATGATCCTGAAATATGGGACCAAATTGAGGTCAAGGTGTGGGACTCTGCTACTAAAAACGACAAGGTTGCGGTGGGATTGCTCGGCACCTGGCAAGCAGTCTCTGAGGCCTTATAGAGCCATGTGCGACCACAATCAGAAATGTGTGGTTTACCAGACAGTGAGGGAGCTGCGGGCTCTTCCACCAATCCTTCTGCTACACCATCAGACCCCCCGCCATCGCTGGCCTTTGCTGTTATGCCCCCCGGTGACCTGAACGTTCCTTCTGATCCAGGCCCTCTTGGCCTTGAAAAGGAGACAGATATGTTTCCCTTTGATCCGGGAAGAATAGGATACATAAGGCCCGAAGGCCGAGTTGCTTAACAACTTAAAGCGAGACATATTGTTCCCACGACTAGCCCTGGAATTCTCCGGTGTTTGTAATCAAGAAAAGGAATGGAAAATGTAGACTGTTACATGATCTGAGAAAAATTAATGAAGTCATGGAAGATATGGGATCACTTCAACGAGGATTACCAACTCCAACTATGCTCCCCAGTCATGGACATTAATAGTAATAGACTTAAAAGATTGTTTGTTAAACACTTGCCTTTTAAAACTTTGCCATGTTTATGTTTCAGTTGATACCTTTTCTGATTGTACATATGTATAGGCATACTTGGGTTTAGTATGTAAAAGCAATGTTCTGTATATTTAGAAAATTCGATGTTCGTGTGTGCGTGTTGGTAGAGCTCAGACTCCCCACGCACCCAGCGCTGTTTACTTGCCTTTTATAAATATTACTAAATTCAGTATTCGGAGTTGTATCTTCATTTATAACACTGACAGTAAAAGATCATCCACATATTGTAACAGTAACACCTCCTCTGGAGGTTGGAATTGACTCAAAATTTGTTCTAGAACTTGCACAAATAAATCGGTGGCCCTGTAAACCCCTTTGGCAAAATTGTCCATCTGTATTGTTGCTTCCGCCCCATTTCAGGGTCTTTCTACTCAAAGGCAAATATATCTTTGCTCTCAGGGTCTGAGAGCACCCCATTAATAACGCCGCTATTCCAGCCTAACAATTTATTATTTGAATGCCCAATTTCATTATCAAATCCTTCCCCAGCAAGTTAGTCCCTGCCTCGGGTGCATACAGTGATCATTCTATCCCTAGTCTCAGCTTGGTGTACCCCAAAAGTGGCACTGTTATCCCAGTCCCTTCTACCCCCATCACATTTCGGGTTTCATTAGTTAATTTAAGCCTTAATACTTTACAGGCCAGTAATGACCTAGCTGCTTCAGTGCATTGGGTTCACTTGGCAAGGTTCTGGTAGCGGAGGGGGCTGAAGTGTGGTAGCCCCTGTGAGAAGAATCCAGCAGCTGCCCCATGGCAGACAAGGGCCAGTTTCAGCTGGCTCCAAAGGGGCCCACCGTGGCTCAGAGCCAAGCCATGAGCAATGCAGTTTAAATCTCTGTGAGAGCACATCCAAGAAAAGGGGAAAAAAAAAGCTGCACAACAGCAGCTGGGAGAGTGAGGAGTGAGAAACCTCCCTGCAGACGCCAAGGTCAGTACAGAGGAGGGGGAGTGCAGTGCAGAGGCACTCCAGGTGCTGGAGCTGAAGCCCCCCCGCGGTCCACAGAGAGGCCCCTGGTGGGGAAGGCAGACCCCCGCAGCCCATGGTGTACCACAGCAGAGCAGATCTCCACGCTGCAGCTCGTGGAGAGGAGCCCATTCAGGAGCAGGTGATCGGGGGGATGGAGTGGACCCCAGGGGGTGCTGAGCCAGACCAACCCGCTCCTGATGAACAGACCCCATGGCACACACCCACACCTGGAGCAGCTCCCAAAGAGCCCATTTTTCGCTGCCTGTGGAGAAACCCACACAGGACCAGCCCAGGAAGGTTGGCACCCCACGAGAGGGACCCCACACCAGAGCAGGGGGGAGAGTGACCATGAAGGATCAGTGGAAACGAAGCACCACGGACTGACATCTTCTCAAAGCCTGTCCTTGCTAGGATTTAGGCTGAAACATAGGTAGCTTTCCTTGTCTGCCATTCCTTCATCTCTCTTCCTCTCCTTTTGCATCTTGGGCCCGACTCCTCCCCAAAGTCCCTCTATCTCCAACCCTCTGCCTCACCACCCAGTATGCTGTGAATACTATTTGTTTCACTCTCTGCTTTTCCTTCTCATCTCCCCTCCTGGCATGCACCTTCATACTACCTACACTGTTCACTCCATCCTCCCACCTTCTGGAGCTTTTTCTGTGTATCTGGCCAGGCTTTAATCACAAAATGAACTTTAAAGAGCTCTTGGGCTACCGGGTCCTCAGGATTCATCGCCGAGTACTTTCTAATTCTGACCCCGAGTCTCTCATGTGATTTCTATGCCGTGGGTTGTTATTATCACAGTTAGATGAGCAGATACTTCTGCTCTATCGGAATTACTCTTGGTCGGGGGGGGGAGGGTGTTACTTCTTTCCCATTCTTGCATAGCTGTCTGCCGAATCATTCCCCTCCTAAACATTCTTCTCCAGGGAATAACATACTCAAGACTGACATTCCCCCCCCCCCCCGGAATACAAATTAGGCCTCAGAAAAGGATTTGACTGTTCTGCTAGGCCCTCAATTAAAGACTTCATTTCCTTCTTAAAACTCCTAACCTCTCTGCTGGTAAGGGGGGAGTGGCACCAGCCCCGCATCAGCCCTGCACGGCCCCACTGGGACCCCCACCCCACCCCCCCGCCTCCGCTCCTGCCGCTTCACACTCCCTGGTGCGACTTCTCCAGGGACAGTGTCAATTGCAGTCCCTGCCTCCCCTCCTGGAGCTGCTGCTGCTGCTGCCTCCGGTGCAATATTAGGATTATAGGGAGCATAACTTGATTCCTCCTCTGAAAATGGAACCTTATTGTTCACGTGTAAATTTCATGCCTGAATTGTCATCAGACCCGTATTTTGGCCAAAATACTGAAGTTCCTCTTATTGGCTTTTTAGGACAGACAATTACACAGTCAAACAATGTTTAAATTATATGTATTTTAATATTTTTCCATAGATTTTGGGTTGTTTTTCCAAATCCTTGTCATTCTCTCCAAAGGGCGCAGTCCCGGGGTCTCCACCCCCACCCTGCTGACTCTTGGAACCCTTAATCCCCATCTCTTCCTGACATGCTGCTGTGGACTTTACCACCCACAGGGTACCACACGCCTTCACCTAGGATTGGGGCAGAGGTGGGGTGTACTGCCGAGCACCTCACTTCACTGTGCTCGGGGTACCATACACCTAAGGGCCCAAACTCTCGAGACTCTCTTTTGCTCGTCTCTCTTTCGCTTCGTCCCTCTCCAGCCAAGGGGACTTCCTTCCTCCCCTTGCAGGTCTACAGAACCTTGCAGATCAGGACTCCACACTTGCTTTGCACTAGAAGTGTGTCTCATTCAAGAGTCTCCCCGAACCCAACCCGAGGCAAGGGTTTCCCGGTCCGGGTTATCAGCAGTAATCCCTGTGCCTGTGCCCGATCCGGGTTGGACTATATCTGGACTGTGTCTGTGTATGTCTGTGCTGGCCTCCCTTCTCCCCAGAGCTTTGCAGAGCCTGTCTTCAGATTAACAGTCTCGGTCCTTCGCTGGCCATACCGAGACGACCCACCACCCCTGACAGGACCGCTGAAATCAGCGGGGTGAACCTTCCTGTCTGTGGTGGCGAGAAATCTTTGGCAGGCGACAAGATCCCGGACGAGCCCCCAAACTGTGAGAAAAATCTCAAATAATTTCCTTCAGACAGGATCTTCTGTGAAGCTATTTATTCTGTGAAGCGATTGCAATGGCAGGCATCCTGCCAATTAGGAGCGCATTATAGTAAACAAATCATAACCTTTTCTTCCCTATTACCCGCCGCCTCATCACCTCCCCTGTTTCCTCATTGGCTGAGTACTACAGCTTCACAAGCTACTTGACGCTCCTCTATACCATACATGTACAATTACTCTTTTTCAACCCTTTAATTTATCCTTTTTCCTTTTTTTCCCCTTTCTTTTGTTTTGAGAACTTGTGATCTTTGTTTTACTGTTCTCACACTGCTCATCCTGTTTTTCTCAAGCTTCCACCTTATTTTGGAACAGTGAGGCCTTCTACTGTCTACTTATCTACTTAGCATTTCTCCTTATTATGACTACACAACTACCTTGGAATACAGAAAATTAGTTCTCTACTGCAAAAACACAGCTTAGTTTCTCACAATATGCAGAAGTAAAAGACATACAACTGGCCCTAGAGATTGTCGAAAGAGAAAAATGACCAGTACTGTATCTCTACATTGAGTCATGGAGGGTGGCAAATGCTCTGTGGGGGTGGCTTCAGCAATGGAAACAGAGCAACTGGCAGCGCAGAGGTAAACCTATCTGGGCTGCTACCCTGTGGCAAGATATTGCTGTCCGGGTAGAAAACCTGGATGTAAAAATACGTCATGTAGATGCCCACATGCCCAAGAGTCGCGCTACTGAAGAACATCAGAACAACGAAGAGGTGGATCGAGCTTCAAAAACTGAAGTAGCTCAGGTGGACCTGGACTGGGGACATAAGGGTGAGCTGTTTGTAGCTCTATGGGCCCATGAAACATCAGGACATCTGGGGAGGGATGCCACATACAGATGGGCTCGTGATCAAGGGGTGGACCTGACCATTGAGGCCATCACACAGGTTACCCATGAGTGTGAGACCTGTGCTGCAATCAAGAGAGCCATGAAGGTAAAATCTCCCTGGAATAGGAGGAGTTGGCTAGGGTTTCAATATGGTGAGGCCTGGCAGATTGACTATATTGGACCACTCCCACAAACCTGCCAAGGCAAATGGTACATACTCACCATGGTAGAAGCAACTACTGGGTGGCTGGAAACATACCCCGTAAAGCATGCCACAGCCCGAAACACTATCTTGGGCCTGGAAAGACAAGTGCTGTGGCGTCATGGTACACCAGAGAGAATTGAGTCCGACAATGGGAGTCACTTCTGAAACAATCTTGTCACCTCCTGGGCCAAGAGGCATGGTATTGAGTGGGTGTATCACATCCCTTATCACCCACAAGCCTCTGGGAAGGTTGAGAGGTACAATGGACTGTTAAAGGCTATGTTACGAGCATTGGGTGCCGGGACGTGGAAACAATGGGACATAAATTTACCAGAAGCCACTTGGCTAGTTAACAATAGGGGGTCTGACAGCCGTGCTGGTCCTGCCGAAACAAAACCCCTGCACACTGTGGGAGAAGCTAAAGTCCCTGTAGTGCATGTGGGGAAGTGGATGGGAAGGCGGTGTGGGTTGCTCCTGCCTCGGGAAAAGGCAAACCCACTCGTGGGATTGTCTTCACCCAAGGACGGGGGTATACCTGGTGGGTCATGCAAAAGAATGGGGATATCAAGTGCGTGCCTCAAGGAGATTTAACCTTGGGAGAAAACTAATCTTTAATCCAAGTTATGTGTTGTAGGAAGACACTGCAGGATCAACGACAGGTCAACTTTGCTAGGAACTGGGCAAGTGCAGCAACGACTTGAGTTAAACTGGGGCTGGCATCCTGACATACAACTCCCCCTGCCTTGAGTGACCACTTTGGCAGATAAAGATTAAATCATCACCACTTCTTATGAACATTTTTTGAGAAAGACCTATAGAATGAAAAGATATACCTACCTATCAATCTGTTAAAGGACAAGGAACAATGGTGATGAGAATACTTATATGCTAAAGTATGGGGGACCTGAGAGTGACACAACTGTTATGGAATAAGGGGTGGAGGTTATACTGGGTCTGGCTGGAATGTTAACTTTCCCTGCAGCAGCTCATACAGTGCTGTGCTCTGCACTTGTAGTTAGAACAGCAGTGGTATCACACCAGCGTTGTGTCTGCTGCTGAGCAGTGCTGGCACAGCATCAGGACTCTCTCTAACCCTCCTAGGGGGGGTGGGTAAAAAGTAAGAAAGGAACATCACCAGGGCAGCTGACCTAAACCAACCAAAGGGATATGCCATACCGTATGATGTCACACTCAGCAATAAAAGGTGGAAACAGGAAGAAGAGGGGAGGGGTGGGCTCTCGTTGTGAAAACGTCGGTCCTCCTCCCGAACACCAGCTACGTGCGTTGACGCCCTGCTTCAAGGACGTGGTCAAGCATCGCTCATTTGTGGGAAGTAGAAATTTCTTTCCTCTGCAGTTCCACGCAGCCTTTATTTGTTTTGTTCTGTTGTGTGTTTTTTGTGTTTTTTTTTTTTTTTTTTTTTCCCTTGTCCCCTCCCTTTTCCCCTTTCCTTTTTTTCCCTTTAGTTAAATTGTTTAATTAATAATAATATTTCCTTATTAATTATTTTTCCCTTTAATTAAATTATCCTTATCTCAACCCATGAGTTGTTCTTTCCTTTACTTCTTCCCCTCCTCTTCTAAGGAGGGGTAGTGAGAGAGCAGTTGTGGTGGAGTTCAGCTGCCTAGCACAGTTAAACCACCACAGTTTCAAAGACCCATGTCCTGGTTTCAGTTAGAACTTGTTTTGTCCACTATAGTCCAATCAGCTCTCAACACATATATGTCATGTTCCTTCAGATTGGCGGTTCTTTGTGGCATGGCAGGATGGCTTTAGTTATCTCCCTGGGCAAGGCAAGGTGGCTTCTGTTATCAGGACAGGCTCTGATCTGGCACCATCCTTGGTCAACACATCCCCCCTTCCCCAATGGCACTACCCAGGCCCCTATACAGTGCCTTGTATAGTTCGCTGTTGCTCAATCACCACTGCATACGAGGTTCAGGTGATGCAGAGCTCATACTGTGGCCTAAGGCTTCACTAAATTTACTCTACTAACATGAAACGATAGTTAGCTGAATTCCTTACATACCAGCATCTTGTTTCCCTTTCATTGTCCCCCCTTCATTTTTATGAGTATCCCTGCCTTCTACAATACATATATTTCAAACATTCAGTTTGCCTCTGGATGTTTAGGTATAATCTCCACACACGTACATAGAGGATTATAGCAAGCAAGCACACTAAGACTAACATTATTATCAATGCAATGGTTGGATGTAACATAAGATTTAGAACCCCGGTAATGGTGGGAAACCATCCCAACAGTACTTCCCACCGGTGGTATCCACCATCTTTCTTAACCCTCTCCAGAACACGGTGTATTTCCTTTGTATTATGATGGACAGTGATTAAGATTTTCTGTTTGTTGTCTCATATATGCTCTAATAATTTGTGCAAATCATCGACCATATACGGTCCTTTCCATTTTGGGTCTAGCTTGGTTTTCTGTGAAAACATTTTAATTCCTACCTCATTCCCCGGTTGTATATCATGCACCTGTAATCTGGGTGGTACCAGCTGATACCATGGTGCATATTTATGATTGCTCTCAAATTGTTTTTTGCAAGTACATTACGTATTGGATTACTCATTCATCTCCATCCAACAGGCTGGTCTTAGCTGGGATAAAAGTTCCTAGTGTAGCTAAATGTCTACCAAAGAGAATTTTGGCTTCTGTTAGCCTAAGGGGTTGCCTTGGAGCATTCCAGACATCCCATAGGCCTAAGTTCAGGGACTCCGGACACTTTAATCTATGTATACATTTTTTCTCTATTTTCTCTTTTAACGTTTGATTCATTCACTCCACCTGTTCCAAGGCTTGTGGGTGATAGGGAGTTTGTGGGTCCCGTTCGATCCCTAATACTTTATAAAGTTGTTTTATGAGGCCAACTGTAAAATGAGTCCCCCTGTCTGATTCAATCGTTTGTGGGACTCCATATTGTGGAATCATATCCTTTAACAGAGCCTTAACTACCCCATTTAAGCTGGCCTTTCTTGTGGGGAAAGCTTCCACCCATCCAAACAATTGATCTACTATTACCAGCAGAGTTTTATAACCTTTTTTCTGGTGGCATATCAGCATAGCATAGGAAAGCCAAGGCACTGACAGAACTAAACTTGGCGAGGGGTGCAAAGAATAACAAGAAGGGGTTCTACAGGTACATTGGCTGCAAAAGAAAGACTAGGGAAGGTGTAGTGCCTCTGACAAATGAAGACGGAGAACTGGTAACGACAGATGTGGAGAAGGCAGAGGTACTTAACGAGTTCTTTGCATCATTCTTCACTAAAGGTCAGGCTTCCCATGTCTCTCATTTCCCTGAACCCATAGATGAGGGCTGGGGGGGGCAAGGTCCCTCCCACTATAAGCGAAGAGCAAGTTTGAGACCTCCTGATGCAACTTAACAACTACAAGTCTATGGGCCCCGATGACGTGCATCCCAGGCTCCTGAGGGAACTGGCTGATGTAGTTGTCAAGCCACTCTCCATCATATTTGAAAAATCATGGCAGTCAGACAAAGTCCCCGGAGACTGGAAAACATCAGTCCCATTTTTTAAAAGGGTAGAAAGGAGGATCTGGGGAACTACAGACTGGTGAGCCTCACCTCTGTGCCTGGGAAGATCATGGAATAAATCCTCCTGGAGGCAATGTTAAGGAACATGCAGGACAAGGAGGTGATCCGAGACAGCCAGCACAGCTTCACCAAGGTCAAATCATGCCTGACCAATACGGCAGCCTTCTATGATGGAGTGACTGCATCAGTTGACAAGGGAAGACCGACCGATGTCATCTACTTGGACTTCTGAAAGGCCTTTGACATGTCCCACACGACATCCTAATCTCTGAGTTGGAAAGTTATGGATTTGATGGGCGGACCATTCAGGGAATAAGGAACTGGCTCGATGGCTTCACCCAGAAGTGGTGGTCGATGGCTCTTTGTCCAATTGGAGACCAGTGACAAGTGGTGTACCTCAGGGGTTGGTCTTGGGACCGGTTCTTTTCAATATCTTAATCAACGTAGATGATGGGATTGAGTGCACCCTCAACAAGTTTGCAAATGACACCAAGCTGAGTGGTGCGTTTGATATGAAATAAGGAAGAGATGCCATTCAAAGGGACCTGGACAGGCTGGAGAAGTGGTCCCATGTGAACCGCGTGAGGTTCAACAAGTCCAAGTGCAAAGTGCCGCATCTGGGTCGGGGCAATCCCAGACAGGAGTACAGACTGGGAGAAAAACTCATTGAGAGCAGCCTTGCAGACAAGGACTTGGGGGGTTCTGGTGGACGAAAGAGTCAACATGAGCCAGCAGTGTGTACTTGCAGCCCAGAAGGCCAACTGCATCCTGGGTTGCATCAAAAGAGTTGTGACCAGCAGGTCGAGGGAGGAGTTTGCCCCCCTCTACTCTGCCCTTGTGAGGCCCCGCTTGGAGTACTGCATCCAGGTTTGGGCCCCCTAGCACAAGAAAGATGTGGACCTGTTAGAGCGAGTCCAGAGGAGGGCTACAAAGATGATCAGAAGACTGGAGCACCTCTCCTATGAAGAAAGGCTGATAGAGCTGAGGCTTTTCAGCCTGGAGAAGAGAAGACTCTGGGGAGACCTCATTGCAACCTTTCAATACTTAAAGGAGTCTTATAAAAAAGACGGAGAAGGACTCTACTCAGGTAGATAATGATAGGACAAGGGGGAATGGTCTTAAACTAAAAGAAGATAGATTTAGACTAGACATTAGGAAGAAATTCTTCATTGTAGGGGTAATGAGGCACTGGAACAGGTTGCCGAGAGAAGCTGTGGATGCCCCATCCCTGGAGGTGTTCAAGGCCAGTCTGGAGGGGGCCTTGGCCAGCCTGACCTAGTGGGTGGCAGCCCTGCCCATGGCAGGGGAGTTGGATTTAGATGATCTTTAAGGTCCCTTCCAGCCTGAGCCATTTTATGATTCTATGGAAGTCCACTTCAACTTTCAAGGTGAAAGATCGGAGTTTAAAAGGAAAATCTCAAAATACAAAAGAGCCTTCTCCACCCCCCAGACCCCCTGTAGTGGGTTTACGTGACGAGATTTTGGTAGGGGGGGGGCCATAGGGGTGGCTTCTGCGAGAAGAATCCGGAAGCTGCCCCATGTTAGATAAGGGCCAGAGCCGGGCCAACAAGCAATGTTGTTTGCGCCTTTGTGAGAGCATATCTAAGAAAGGGAAAAAAACAAACAAAACCAAAACCAAACCAACCAACCAAACAAACAAAAACAAAAACAAAAACAAAAACAAAAACAAACAAAAAAAAAAAAACAACAAAAACAAAAACAAAAACTGCTGCTCAACAGCAGCTGGGAGAGAGAGAGGAAGGAGAAACAGCCTTGCAGACACCAAGATCAGTGAAGAAGGGTGTCCTGGTTTCAGTTAGAACAGAATTAATTTTCTTCCTAGTAGCTGGTGGAATGCTGTGTTTTGGCTTAGGATGAGAAGAGTGCTGATAACACCCCGATGGTTTAATTGTTGCAGAGCAGTGCTTATACCAAGCCAAGGACATCTCAGCCTTTCGCTCTGTCCTGCCAACAGGCAGGCTGGGGGTGCAGTAAGAGCTGGGAGGGGACAGACCCAGGACAGGTGACCCAAACTAGCCAAAGGGGTATTCCATACCATCTGACGTCATGCTGAACAATATATAGGGGTGGCTAGCCGGGGGGAGGGGGCCGGACTGCTCGGGGTTAGGCTGGGCATCGGTCAGCGGGTGGTGAGCAATTGCATTGTGCATCACTTGTTTGTACATATTATTATTATTTTCCTATTATCACCATTGTATTATTTTTATTGTTATTATTTTATTATTATTTTGTTATTATTATTTTCCTGTCTTATTAAACTCCCTTTATCTCAACTCACGGGCTTCACTTTCCATTTCTCTCCCCCGTCCCAGAGAGGGAGGGGGAGGGGGAGCGAACGGCTGCGTGGTGTTTAGCTGCCGGCCGGGTTAAACCACGACAGTCTTTTTGGCGCCCAACGTGGGGCACGAAAGGTTGAGATAATGGCAGATCTGACCAGAGTGTGTTAAACTAAAATTGGTGTAAGTATTAGACCTGCTTAATAGTCACTTGTCATAATGCTGATTGCTTTAATCTCAACTCTGCTGCGCCTGTTTTCCAAATTGAGTATTATAGTACATTATTTTCCGTATGTGCTCTCTGTCATGTTGTTTATCCTCTCCGGGCCCTGGTTTCAGATCATTATGGTACTGAGTGTTGTAGCAATGGCTTATGAGACGATGAGATATCTGGTCATGACTCTAACTTGGTATTTGTACTCAGTAACATCGTCGACTCTGTATTTTGGAAACTGTATCTTGGAAACTATTAGCAATTATACCTGTTGTTTTTTTCCATTAGGGTGTCAATCTGTGGAGGGGAAAGAGGAAGATATTTTTTCTTACTTGATTACTCTCCCTTTCTCCTTCACCACCCCTGTATCCTCCTGGATCACTCTGCCTTCCTCCTTCACCACCCTCTTACCCTCCGAGCTTGTTACAATAGCTCTCCAAGATATTGAATATTCTTGGGATACTCAGACCACCATAGTCTTGTTGTTCTGCCTCCTGAATGCACTTCAGATTCTGCTTAAAGTTAAACAACTACTTAGGAAGCTCATCCGGAGATCTGCCCGGAGGCAGTATAGTTGTGGGTGGCAGGGAGTATGGGAGGATATGGGCAGGCATCTAGAGCAGTTGGCACCCCCAGTGTTTTGGAAATTCACCCCTGAACAACTGCAAAATCCTCAAAAACTGGCAGAATGCTTGAGAAAAAGGTTTCACGATTCTGGCAGTTCCAAAGTAACACAAATCATTGTAACATGCTGGGGCCTGGCTCATGCCTATCGAGCTGCCATGGATACTGCTATCAACTTAGTGACAGACCCTGCGGCCACTCCAAGCCCTGTGACAGATCCAACGGCCACTGTGACCCCTACGGTGGACTATGCAGACGCTCCAGTCTCAGCTCCTGCAGCCGCTCCAGTTCCAGCTCCTGCAGCCACTTCAGTCCCAGCTCCTGCAGCTGCTCCAGTCCCAGCTCCTGCAGCCGCTCCAGTCCCAGCTCCTGCAGCCACTCCAGTCCCAGCTCCTGCAGCCGCTCCAGTCCCAGCTCCTACAACTGCTCCAATTCCAGTTCCTGCAGCCGCTCCAGTCCCAGCTCCTGCAGCCGCTCCAGTCCCAGCTCCTGCAGCCGCTCCAGTCCCAGCTCCTGCAACTGCACCAGTTCCAGCTCCTGCAGCCGCTCCAGTCCCAGCTCCTGCAGCTGCTCCAGTTCCAGCTCCTGCAGCTACTCCAGTCCCAGCTCCTGCAACTGCACCAGTTCCAGCTCCTGCAGTTGCTCCAGTTCCCGCTCCTGCAGCCACTTCAGTCCCAGCTCCTGCAGCCGCTCCAGTTCCAGCTCCTGCAACTGCTCCAGTTCCAGCTCCTACAACTGCAACAGTTCCAGCTCCTGCAGCTGCTCCAGTCCCAGCTCCTGCAGCCGCTCCAGTCCCAGCTCCTGCAGCCACTCCAGTCCCAGCTCCTGCAGCCGCTCCAGTTCCAGCTCCTACAACTGCTCCAATTCCAGTTCCTGCAGACGCTCCAGTCCCAGCTCCTGCAGCCGCTTCAGTCCCAGCTCCTGCAGCCGCTCCAGTCCCAGCTCCTGCAACTGCACCAGTTCCAGCTCCTGCAGCCGCTCCAGTCCCAGTTTCTGCAGCCGCTCCAGTCCCAGCTCCTACAGCCGCTCCAGTCCCAGCTCCTGCAGCCACTCCAGTCCCAGCTCCTGCTACCGCTCCAGTTCCAGCTCCTACAACTGCTCCAGTTCCAGCTCCTACAACTGCACCAGTTCCAGCTCCTGCAGGTGCTCCAGTTCCAGCTCCTGCAGCCGCTCCAGTCCCAGCTCCTGCATCCGCTCCAGTCCCAGCTCCTGCAACTGCTCCAGTTCCAGCTCCTACAACTGCACCAGTTCCAGCTCCTGCAGCCGCTCCAGTCCCAGCTCCTGCAGCCGCTCCAGTCCCAGCTCCTGCAGCCGCTCCAGTCCCAGCTCCTGCAACTTCTCCAACTCCAGTTCCTGCAGCCGCTCCAGCTCCGGTTCCTGCAGCTGCTCCAGCTCCTGCAGCTGCTCCAGCTCCTGTGGCTGGGTCAGAGAAAAGAGCTATAGCAGTGCAAGCTGACCCTGCAGAGGGTATTCCAACCTCTGTGGCAGACCCTGTAACAAGGTCAGAGAAAAGAGCTGTAGCAGTGTAAGTTGACCCTGCAGAGGGTATTCCAACCTCTGTGGCAGACCCTGTAACAAGGTCAGAGAAACGAGCTGTAGCAGTGCAAGTTGACCCTGCAGAGGGTATTCCAACCTCTGTGGAAGACCCTGTAACAAGGTCAGAGAAACGAGCAGTAGCAGTGCAAGCTGCCCCTGTAGAGAAGGTGAAAAAATGGTATAGAGATTCAGGTCGTTTAGAACGCAGAGAGTCTTCTGCCAAATCTAGGTATAGAGACGACGGAGACGAGGACGACGCTGGGCCATCAAGGATTCCGGAGGAGGAAGATGAGGATGCTGAAAAATCAACAGTAACTACCCGAAGCCTAAATGAGCGTGAGTTACGAGATGTGCGGAAAGATTTTGGTCGCTGTATAGGTGAGCAGCTTGTCACCTGGCTGCTCTGATGCTGGGACACTGGAGCCAATTGTGTGGAATTAGACGGCAGGGAAGCCAGACGACTGGGATCCCTTGCTCGAGACGCTGGCATTGACAAAGCAATTTCAGATGGAGCACAATCTCACAGCCTCTGGAGGCGTCTCCTCTCAGCTGTGAGGGAAAGGTATCCCTTCAAGGAAGAACTTTTATGTCTACCAGGCAAGTGGACCACTATGGAGAAGGGAATCCAGTACCTGAGGGAATTAGCCCTACGGGAAGTGATTTATGAGGATCCAGACCTCAGACAAACATCCAAAGATCCAGATGAAGTCAGGTGTACACGACCCATGTGGCGGAAGTTTGTACGGAGTGCACCATCATCATATGCCAGCTCATTGGCAATAATGGCCTGGAAAGAGGATGAGGAACCCACAGTGGATGAAGTGGCTAAACAACTCCGGCAGTACGAAGAAAGTCTCTCCTCTTCCTTACAGGCCTGCGTCTCAGCTGTGGAGAAACTTTCTGAAGAGTTCCACCAACTGGAAGAGAATCTATCTTCTTCCCCACCTGAACCAACCAGTGTCCAACGACCAAAAGAGAACACTTGGGAGAAACTTTCTGAAAAGGTTCACCAACTTGAAGAGAGATTATTCTCCTCCGCACCTGTACAGAGCAGTGTCTCAGCGATCAGGGGTAGGCGTTCATCCACACAAGGAAGACGATATGGTGGGTACTCACCCCGTGCCACCCTGTGGTTTTACTTACGAGACCATGGAGAGGACATGAGAAAATGGGATGGAAAATCTACCGCGACCCTGGAGGCACGGGTACGTGAGTTGCAAAAGAAAACAATCAAGAAAAAGGGATTCTCTGAAAAGTTTGCTGCTCCAACTTCCAGCAGACAGTCCTTCAAACACAGAAACGAAGAAGATTCTGACCAGGATTAGGGGGGCCCTGCCTCCAGCCAGGGGGAGGAAAGGGACAATCGAGTTTATTGGACTGTGTGGATTCGATGGCCTGGCACGTCAGACGCACAGAAGTATAAGGCTTTAGTAGACACCGGTGCACAATGTACTATAATGCCATCGAGATATAAAGGACCAGAGCCCATCTATATTTGTGGAGTGACAGGGGCATCTCAGCAGTTGACTGTATTGGAGGCTGAAGTGAGTCTGACTGGGAATGAGTGGGAAAAGCACCGCATTGTGACTGGCCCGGATGCTCCATGTATCCTTGGCATAGACTATCTTAGAAGAGGATATTGCAAGGACCCAAAAGGGTTCCGGTGGGCTTTTGGTATAGCTGCCTTAGAGACAGAGGGCATTAAACAATTCTCTACCTTGCCTGGTCTCTCAGAGGACCCCTCTGTTGTGGGGTTGCTGAGGGTCAAAGAACAGCAAGTGCCAATCGCTACCACAACTGTGCACCGGCGGCAATATCGCACTAACCGAGACTCCCTGATTCCCATCCATAAGCTAATTCGTCAATTGGAGAGCCAAGGAGTGATCAGCAAGACTCATTCACCTTTCAATAGTCCCATATGGCCAGTGCAAAAGTCTAATGGCGAGTGGAGACTAACAGTGGACTATCGTGGCCTGAACGAAGTGACGCCACCACTGAGTGCTGCAGTGCCGGACATGCTGGAACTTCAGTATGAACTTGAATCGAAGGCAGCCAAGTGGTACGCCACAATTGATATCGCTAATGCATTTTTCTCCATCCCTCTAGCAGCAGAGTGCAGGCCACAATTTGCCTTCACTTGGAGGGGAGTCCAATATACTTGGAATCGGCTGCCCCAGGGGTGGAAACACAGCCCTACCATTTGCCATGGGCTGATCCAGTCTGCACTAGAGCAGGGGGAAGCTCCTGAACACCTGCAGTACATCAATGACATTATTGTGTGGGGTGACACAGCAGAGGAAGTTTTTGAGAAAGGGAAGAAAATAGTCCAAATCCTTCTGAAAGCCGGTTTTGCCATAAAACAAAATAAAGTCAAAGGACCTGCACGAGAGATCCAGTTTTTAGGAATAAAATGGCAAGATGGACGTCGTCAAATCCCAATGGATGTGATCAACAAAATAACAGCTATGTCTCCACCAACTAACAAAAAAGAAACACAGACTTTCCTAGGTGTTGTGGGGTTTTGGAGAATGCACATCCCAAATTACAGTCTGATTGTAAATCCGCTCTACCAAGTAACCCGTAAGAAGAATGAGTTTGAATGGGGCCCTGAACAACGACAAGCCTTTGAACAAATCAAGCAGGAAATAGTCCATGCAGTAGCCCTTGGGCCAGTTCGAACAGGACCAGATGTAAAGAATGTGCTTTACACTGCAGCCGGGGAGAACGGCCCCACCTGGAGCCTCTGGCAGAAAGAACCTGGGGAAACTCGAGGTCGGCCCCTGGGGTTTTGGAGTCGGGGATACAGAGGATCTGAGGCCCGCTATACTCCAACTGAAAAGGAGATATTGGCAGCATATGAAGGAGTTCGATCTGCTTCGGAGGTGGTCGGTACTGGAGCGCAGCTCCTCCGAGCACCCCGATTGCCAGTACTGGGCTGGATGTTCAAGGGAAGGGTCTCTTCTACGCATCATGCAACTGATGCTACGTGGAGCAAGTGGGTTGCACTGATTACTCAGCGGGCTCGAATAGGAAACCCCAGTCGCCCAGGAATATTGGAAGTGATTATGGACTGGCCAGAAGGCAAATACTTTGGGATATCATCCGAGGAGGAGGTGGGTCGTGCTGAAGAAGCCCCACTGTACAACCAGTTACCAGAGAATGAAAAGAAATATGCCCTGTTCACTGATGGGTCCTGTCGTATTGTGGGGAAGCATCGGAGATGGAAGGCTGCTGTATGGAGCCCTACGCGACGAGTTGCAGAAGCTGCTGAGGGAGAAGGTGAATCGAGTCAGTTTGCAGAAGTGAAAGCCATTCAGCTGGCTTTAGACATTGCTGAACGAGAAAAATGGCCAGTTCTCTATCTCTACACCGATTCATGGATGGTAGCAAATGCCCTGTGGGGATGGTTACAGCAATGGAAGCAAAACAACTGGCAGCATAGGGGCAAACCCATCTGGGCTGCTGCATTGTGGCAAGACATTGCTGCTCGGGTAGAGAACCTGGCTGTGAAAGTACGTCACGTAGATGCTCATGTGCCCAAGAATCGGGCTACTGAAGAACATCAAAACAACCAGCAGGTGGATCAGGCTGCTAAGATTGAAGTAGCTCAGGTGGACCTGGATTGGCAGCATAAAGGTGAATTATTTATAGCCCGATGGGCCCATGACACCTCAGGCCATCAAGGTAGAGATGCAACATACAGATGGGCTCGTGATCGAGGGGTGGACCTGACCATGGACGCTATAGCACAGGTTATTCATGACTGTGAAACATGTGCTGCAATCAAGCAAGCCAAACGGTCAAAGCCTCTTTGGTATGGAGGACGATGGCTGAAATATAAATATGGAGAGGCCTGGCAGATTGATTACATCACACTCCCTCAAACTCGCAATGGCAAGCGCCACGTACTTACAATGGTGGAAGCAACCACCGGATGGCTGGAAACATATCCTGTGCCTCATGCCACCGCCCGGAACACTATTCTGGGCCTTGAAAAGCAAGTCCTATGGCGACATGGTACCCCAGAAAGAATAGAGTCAGACAATGGAACTCATTTCCGAAACAACCTTATAGACACTTGGGCCAAAGAACATGGTATTGAGTGGGTGTATCACATCCCCTATCATGCACCAGCCTCCGGGAAAGTTGAACGATACAACGGACTGTTAAAGACTACATTTAAAGCAATGGGCGCTGGAACATTCAAAAATTGGGATACGCATTTGGCAAAGGCCACCTGGTTAGTCAATACTAGGGGATCTGCCAACCGAGCTGGACCTGCCCAATCAAACCTGTTACGTACTGTAGATGGGGATAAAGTTCCTGTAGTGCATGTAAGAAATATGCTGGGTAAAACAGTCTGGGCTACTCCTGCCTCAGGAAAAGGCAAACCTATTCGTGGAATTGTTTTCGCTCAGGGACCTGGATACACTTGGTGGGTGATGCAAAAGAACGGAGAGGTCCGGTGTGTACCTCAAGGAGATTTAATACTGGGTGAGAATAGCCCATGAACTGAATTGTACCACGTTAATCACTATATAATACCGTATGTTATCACTACTATGACTACTATAGGTGACTAATTAGAATGTATGGAAAAGAGTGTAACCTGAGCATGACATAAATGGTATGGAATAAGGGGTGGATAGATGTCCTGGTTTCAGTTAGAACAGAATTAATTTTCTTCCTGGTAGCTGGTGGAATGCTGTGTTTTGGCTTAGGATGAGAAGAGTGCTGATAACACCCTGATGTTTTAATTGCTGCATAGCAGTGCTTATACCAAGCCAAGGACATCTCAGCCTTTCGCTCTGTCCTGCCAACAGGCAGGCTGGGGGTGCAGTAAGAGCTGGGAGGGGACAGACCCAGGACAGGTGACCCAAACTAGCCAAAGGGGTATTCCATACCATCTGACGTCATGCTAAACAATATATAGGGGTGGCTAGCCGGGGGGAGGGGGCCGGACTGCTCAGTTAGGCTGGGCATCGGTCAGCGGGTGGTGAGCAATTGCATTGTGCATCACTTGTTTGTACATATTATTATTACTTTCCTATTATCACCATTGTAACATTATTGTTATTATTGTTATTATTATTTTGTTATTATTATTTTCCTGTCTTATTAAACTGTCTTTATCTCAACCCACGGGCTTCACTTTCCATTTCTCTCCCCCGTCCCAGAGAGGGAGGGGGGAGGGTGAGCGAACGGCTGCGTGGTATTTAGCTGCCAACCGGGTTAAACCACGACACCCTCTTTTGATAGTCCACGCAGGTAGTGACGACACTGAAGAGAGAAGCCTGAAGGCTATCAAACGAGACTTTAGGGGGCTGGGTCGGTTAGTGGATGGAGCGGGAGTGCAGGTGGTATTTTCATCCATCCCTACGGTGGCAGGGAGGGGTTCAGAGAGGACACAGAAAGCCCACCTGTTAAACATGTGGCTCCGGGGCTGGTGCCAAAGCAGAAATCTTGGTTTTTTTGATCATGGGGCACTTTACTCTGCACCTGGCCTGATGGCCGCAGATGGGTCCCTATCTTTTAGGGGAAAAAGGATCCTGGGCCAGGAGCTGGCAGGGCTCATTGAGAGGGCTTTAAACTAGGTAGGAAGGGGGATGGGGCTGAAGCAAGGATTGTTGGGGCTGTTCAAGGGGGGAACAATGCAAAGGCTGGAGGATAAGGCGATGGCCCAGCTGAAGTGCATCTACACCGATGCACGCAGCATGGGTAACAAACAGGAGGAGCTGGAAGCCATCGTGCAGCAGGCAGGCTACGACTTGGTTGCCATCACAGAGACGTGGTGGGACCAGTCTCATGACTGAAGTGCTGCAATGCCTGGCTATAAGCTCTTTAGAAGGGACAGGCAGCACAGAAGGGGTGGTGGTGTGGCTCTCTATATTAGAGAGTCTTTCGAGGTTGTAGAACTCGAGGCTGGGAATGACAAGGTCGAGTCCCTTTGGGTTAGGATCGGCAGGGACAACAAGGCTAGTGTCCTGGTCGGGGTCTGCTATAGACCGCCGAACCAGGATGAGGAGACTGATGAGGAGTTCTACAGGCAGCTGACAGAAGTTGCAAAATCTTCAGCGCTTGTTCTCGTGGGGGACTTCAACTTCCCTGACATATCCTGGAAGCACAACACAGCCCAGAGAAAGCAGTCTAGGAGGTTTCTGGAGAGCGTGGAAGATAGCTTCCTGACGCAGCTGGTTAGTGAACCTACCAGGGGTGTCGCCCCGCTAGACCTTCTCTTCACAAACAGAGAAGGACGGGTGGAGGATGTGATTGTTGGGAGCTGTCTTGGGCAGAGTGACCACGAAATGGTGGAGTTCAGTATTCTTGGCGAGGCCAGGAAGGGGACCAGTAAAACCGCTGTATTGCACTTTCAGAGGGCTGACTTTGAGCTGCTCAGGACACTAGTTGGTGGAGTCCCTTGGGAGGCGGTTCTGAAGGGCAGAGGGGTCCAGGAAGGCTGGGCGCTCTTCAAGAGGGAAATCTTAATGGCGCAGGAAATGTCTGTCCCCACGTACCCAAAGACGAGCTGGCGGGGAAGAAGACCGGCCTGGCTCAACAGAGAATTGTGGCTTGATCTTAGGAGAAAAAAGAGGGTTTATAATCTTTGGAAAAGTGGGCAGGCCACTAGGGAGGACTTTAAGGATGTAGCGAGGCTGTGCAGGGACAAAATTAGGAAGGCCAAAGCTCATCTGGAGCTCAATCTGGCTACTGCCGTTAAAGAAAACAAAAAACGTTTTTATAAATACATCAACACAAAAAGGAGGACTAAGGAGAATCTCCATCCTTTACTGGATGCGGGGGGAAACTTAGTTACAAGAGATGAGGAAAAGGCGGAGGTGCTCAACGCCTTCTTTGCCTCAGTCTTTAGCAGCAATACCAGTTGTTCTCGGGATACTCAGTACCCTGAGCTGGTGGAAGGGGATGGGGAGCAGGATGTGGCCCTCACTATCCACGAAGAAGTGGTTGGTGACCTGCTACGGCACTTGGATGAGAAGAGTGCTGATAACACCCCAATGGTTTAATTGTTGCAGAGCAGTGCTTATACCAAGCCAAGGACATCTCAGCCTTTTGCTCTGTCCTGCCAACAGGCAGGCTGGGTGTGCAGTAAGAGCTGGGAGGGGACAGACCCAGGACAGGTGACCCAAACTAGCCAAAGGGGTATTCCATACCATCTGACGTCATGCTAAACAATATATAGGGGTGGCTAGCCGGGGGGAGGGGGCCGGACTGCTCGGGGTTAGGCTGGGCATCGGTCAGCGGGTGGTGAGCAATTGCATTGTGCATCACTTGTTTGTACATATTATTATTACTTTCCTATTATCACCATTGTATTATTATTATTATTATTGTTATTGTTATTATTATTTTGTTATTATTATTTTCCTGTCTTATTAAACTTTCTTTATCTCAACCCACGGGCTTCACTTTCCATTTCTCTCCCCTGTCCCAGAGAGGGAGGGGGGAGGGTGAGCGAACGGCTGCGTGGTATTTAGCTGCCGGCCGGGTTAAACCACGACACTCTGTATCCCCAAAGACAGTACACAATTATAGGTTTGGTGAAAGTAAAATTGTACCAGCAATCAAAATTTGGTTCAGTTATTTTGGAAACTGTCTTAATTTCAGTCGGCCGATTATAAGTGGATCGGTTAGTTGTTCGGCAACCAATTTGTATTGCCTGTCCAGACATGGCTTGAAGTTCAGCCATTCTTAGAGAATCGTTCCATCTCCATTCATCTTTTGAAAATATTTTGTTTCCATGTAGAACTAAAGTAGAGAGATTTAGGTCCTTTCTGTTTTGATATGTTCCAGTGATTGTGCTATACTGTGACAATACATGGTTAGATGCCATGGTGAAACACCTCAGTTCCATGCACAGCCACAGTAGCTAACTTTCCTTTAAGGCCTGTAATTGCATCAAGGTCAGGGTAAAGCATAGCATTATTAATCCAAACTGTTGATTCGTCATCTTCCAGCTGTCCATATAGAGTTCACTCAGGGTTCCTGTGAACACAAAAGAAAATAAAATATGCTCGGTTGTATTCAACCGGCAGGGTTAGAAAGAGGGTGAAATAGCAATCTTTGATTTCCCATGCATAGAAATATTTGGGAGTAGTTAGCACTATTACTATTGTTAGATACACAGAGGGCTTTCACTATCTCTGCCATGTTTGGAACTGTGGCAGTCAAAGGTGTAGTGTTAGCATCCAACTGTCTGTAATCCACTATAAAATGCCATTGCCTGGTTGGTTTCTTTACCACACTGGTGAATTGTAAGGTGAGTGGGTCCTTTTAATAATGCCTCTTTCTTCCAATTCTGTTACCACCCCGTCAATCCCCATAAGTGCTGCTGCTGACAACAGATATTGCCGAACATTAATGATTTTAGCAGGGGATAAGGGTATGGATGTTTGTAACAGGCTCAGTCTCATGGTGCCTGAACCCCTTTGATGTGTCGCGAAACTCCACACAGTTCCATCAGGGAGTTTCCGCATACAACCATGCAGTATGTCAAATCCTAAAATATTAGTGTATGCAGCACCAACTAATACTTCTACCCTGGTTAATTTTTGTTCCTCCGGCAACCAGAGTGAAATTTTTGCAGTGGGGCATTGTTTTTCCACACCATTGATTCCCGTGAATTTAACCCTGTGTCGACCAGGTGTTATGCTCAGGGTTTGTGCTGTCTCATGTGTAATTACTGACATTTGGGTCCTGGTATCAATAAGAAAATTTACCAATATATTTTGGGGTTCAACAGGAATGGCAATGATAGGATCAGAGTGTTCATTAGAGAGCCATTGAATTGCTAATACCCGCCAAGCAGGGTGGCTCATTGCCCTCCCCGGGGACAAGAGTTTTTTTGCTGACACCACAACTCACCTCGTTCCCTATTAGGTTTGAACCTCTCTTTGAATTTGGGGTATCTGGGATTTTGAGTGTGGATTTGGCGGACTCACCGAATGGTCTTGGGACTTAATACTGGATGAATTAATCCAGCCCTTTCGGCGTCCGTACTTATCTATGTCTTGTACCAATTCACTTCAGGTGGGAATGGGGGAGTTAGGATTTCGCCTACAACCACTATCATCACCCCTACAAGCAGCTAGCATGTGATCCTGGCTATTTGCTACAAACATCTTAAGACAATCAGGGAGTCCACGGATGAGAGGGGTTAATTGAACCGGATCAGTAGGAGCTAACATCGGGGATTCCCTTAATTCATCTCTTTCATATATCGCCTGAATGCAGGCTGCTTTCTGTACTGCTACAACCAGGTCAGCTCCTGGTGTGGTGGTTAAAAATACTCCAGGTCTCCAAAAGCCTCCTGCCTCTTCCTCACACAACATCATTCGATCTCCTCCTTTAAGAGAAACTCGACACACATACTCAACTTCCGATTCCCCTGACCGCCTTGAGAACTTCTGTATTTTAACCAACTCTGCCGGTGACAACAGAATCGTTCGCACAGTAGTGCAGATTTCATCATTATCATCAACAGCAGTCTCAGTCTTAACCAAAGGTCTCAAGGAAATCGATTGAGGTTCAGAATCAGAAATCTCTTCAACACCATCATCACTGTCAGACCAGAAATCACTATCCCAGCTTTCAGGTTCTGCACTGTGCAGCACTCTACGAATCTGCTTGACCGGAGCAGAAGGCTGTACTTTATTTAACATATGACTAACCCTCTCCAGCAATTGTTTAAGATGATTATTCTCACTCACAAGTTTATCATTTTCAGTCACAAGTTTGTCATTTTCATCCAAAAGTTTATCCACTATGATTCCTAATGTTTTTCCCGTCTCCCTTTCAAAGGCCAATGATGACTTCAATACTTCATTCTCTGATTTCAAAGCGGTATGTTCCGCATCAGAGATCAGTTTGGGAGCAGGAGTTTCCTTAGCTTCTTGCTGAGCACAAGACAAACAGGCTCCTAACACAGCACAAATCGCACCTTTACCCTTACTTTGACCAATCTTTCATGAAGCCTGACACTGCTCAATGCATTCTACCACTTTCTCTTCATCTTTCCAAAACTTTTGGGAAAACTCCTTCCCTGCCTGGGAAGGGGCCACATTTGTATTTTTGCAGCAGTATATCCATAGCAATCCTGCCGACTACGCCAATTTTACTGTCGCGTTAAGGGGTGTAGCTGATTAACCGTTACGGGCCCGGTCAGATTCAGGGTACTGAACCAGTCGGACATTCACCAACAACGCGTTAACCGTCTGGGGGTTCAGTCGGACATTCACCAACAACGCGTTAACCGTCTGGGGGTCTGGTTGGATTCAGAACACTGAACTATCACGGATAACCACCCTTACCCTATAGTTGCACTTAATGAGAGCTACCACAATGCAATCAAGTATGGTTTATTACAGCAACAGATAATCAGGTTCTTTTGGATTGCCAGTGATAGTGACTGTCTTCAAAAGCAAGCTAGCATGCATGAAATACAGGTGTTACAGGTGTTACAGGTGCGCAGCCTAGAAATAAACGCGTTAAAAGGATCAAAGACTCTATAGAGATTTATAAGCAAGTATTCAGATCTCACCCAAAGGCGTCCCAATGGGGGGGGGGGAAGAGAGGCTCAGCCCGTCGACTGATCCCAGGAGTCAGGAGGTCCTAAGGATGTTGTATTTCCTCGGGATGGTATCTCCCCTGACGGTGGTATTTTCCCTGACATCCCCTCTCTCTTGGGCCAATTTATATTATTTTCTATCTTTTAGGTGGAGCTTGAGTGGCTCTAGTCAAGCATATCTTAGTTATGATTGGTGTAAAGTTTTCCCGTCTCCGTTTAAAGTAATAGGCTCCGAGAAATTCAGGGTGCATGCTCAGTGAGGGGTGGTCGCACCTTGGAGGTGGGTAGCTTTTGGGATGGAGGTGTGTTTTGGTATTATAATGATATTATAATGAGCAAAAAGTACACTAAGGTACAGCATTTGTCAAAACATGACAGGTCTTTGGCTCAGGGTGGCAAAAAGTGCAGCTTTGTGCACAAGAACAACCGAGTCCCCACCTGGTTACAGAGCCTAGCCGTGGTGTCTCCACTCCACTCTACGCTCCGTGCTGTTCCTTAGGGCTAGCACACCAAGTTTCCCCAGCACGATAGCATCTAAGGTTGGAAGCCCAGGGAACGCTCAGGTAATGCAGCTATGCCCTACCCTGAAAGCCTCTTCAATGCTGTACATTTTCCTTAAAAATGTGAATGTTAGTTTTATTTTCCTAGTTACTTCAGGCAATTACACCACAGTCATTTAATAGGATCCCCATTTCTTTCTTAAAATTCCTTACATCTGTGGTAATTAATGGGACTGCCACGAACCCGATGCCTCCCTGATTGCCTCCGAGGGGTACTTCTCTTAATGGATATAGAGAAGCTTTCTCAGATACGACAGTCCTACTTCTTGTACATGCAGCCAGAGGCAGGTCTAATTCCAGTGCTGTTAGTGGTGGAGGCAGGGACAACGGTGGTACTGCTGGAGATATTACGGCCACTGGAGGGGGAGTCACAGGGAGTGTTTTATTAGGATATAGAGGTGGCAAATTATCCAATGGCTCCCATTCATCATTTTTTGCTTTCTCCTGTTTTTCTTCTTCTTCAGAATTCTCATTTGTTTTTAGTTTAAATATTGAGACTGGACTTGAAGTCCTAATTCATAATTTTGCATAATCACTTTCTTCCCGGCAAAAAGTTTTTTTTGAATTAACATAGATATTTAAAGTTTGGCAGATCCAGTCTTCAAAAGATCCAAAAGCAGGCCAGAAAACATGTGGTCTTAAAGGCTCCTTTGGCCATTCTATCATACAATACTGAACCATTTTTAGTTTACTTTTTCCTTTTCTGGGGCCCCTATTGTTCCAATTTCCAATCATTATTCCTAACGGACTTTCTGGTGGTATATCTGGTATTTCGCTCCCTTCCTTCTGGTCCTTGGTCTTTGACTTAATCTGACACATCTAGGAATTTTACTACAGCAATTCCCACAGCCCTTGGTTACCTTAGTAAGAGTGTCTTGCAGGGGGTTTAGGACCTATCACCCACCCACGGATCCTATAGGAATCGCTTCGTTCCTTCACCGGCCAAGTCCCTTGCGGGAGATTGGAACCGCAGTTAGAAGACCTCCACACTCGCTTCGGAACTACATTCCATCTCAGTCATACTCTTACACACACACAGGCAACCGAATCCCACCCAACCGAACGGTATACGCCTTAAACACTTACGACTCTGTCATCTTTGTCTGGATCTTCGCGCGCAGAATTACAGGCAAAAACAATTCTGCATCTGGCAAGGGAGCTCATAAAAATCAAAATCTTTGCTTACCTTTATTCAGGTTCAAGATGGCATTGGTTCCAGACAGAAACCACCAAATGGTGTGGCGCCTCTCCTAGATTAAAATCCAGGAACCAAAACCATCTCAGACGAGGCCCCAAGTTGTTATAAATAGCTCAGTCCCAAAATAGGATTATAATCAAAGTTTACAATTTATTAAAAGAATAGAGGTAAGCAAACAGCGCTGGGTGCGACTAGGTGGAGCAGAGAATCCCAGCGCATCCAGTGCTGTTTGCTTACCTCTATTCTTTTAATAAATTGTAAACTTTGATTATAATCCTATTTTGGGACTGAGCTATTTATAAAAAGGAGTAGAAAGAAGGAATGAAAAGGAACAGGCTAGCAGAATGGAGACCAGGACGGGAACAGGCACATTGATTGCCTCATGAAGATAGGTTCGGCCAGACTCAGCAAACCACTCAGAGAAGCTTGTACTGAAAGTCACTGGAAATAGGCGCACTTGAGCCGGAGAGAAGCTCAAGCTAAGAGAAGCGGACCTGTGCACACAACTGCCTCTCGCTGGTAAGCAGCTGCGCTTTATGGGGAATCATACGTCCTTAGAAACAAAGACTGTCCTGGTAACCTTACAGCTTATTCTCCGTATTAACAATTGGACAGTTTATGAGCCTGAAATATGGGACCAAACTGAGGTCAAGGTGTGGGACTCTGCAACTAAAAACGACAAGGTTGCAGTGGTATTGCTCGGCACCTGGTGAGCAATCTCTGAGGCCTTAAAGAGGCATGTGGGACCACAGTCAGAAACGTGTGGCTTGCCAGACGGTGAGGGAGCTGCGGGCTCCTTTACTGATCCGACTGCTATGCCATCGGCCCCTCCGCTGCTACAGCCATCAAAGGCTTTTGCTGTTTTGCCCCCTGCTGACCTGGATGTGCCTTTTGACCCAGGCCTATTGGCCTTGAAAAGGAGATGGATATGCTTTTCTTCAATCTGGGAAGAATGGGATACATAAGGCCTGAAGGCCGAGTTGCTTGACAACTTAAAGCAAGACATATTGTTCAAAAGGAATGGAAAATGTAGACTTGTTTGTAATCATGAAAAGGAATGGAAAAATGGAGACTGTTAAGTCATGGAACTTAAAGGATTGTTTGTTACCTTTTCTGACTGTACGTATATATAGGCGTACTTGAGTTTAGTATGTAAAAGCAATGTTCTGTATATTTAGAATATTTGATGTTCGTGTGTGTGTGTTGGTAGAGCATAGACTCCCCGCACACCCAGCGCTGTTTACTTGCCTTTTAGAAATATTTGTTTTATAAATACTACAAAATTCAGATTGAGTTGAGACTTCATTTATAACAGGGGTATTCCATCCCATCTTAATCATGTTAAAAACACATAGGGGTGGATAGCCAGGGTTGGGGGGGACCGGCTGCTCGGGGATAGGCTGGGCATCGGTCAGCGGGTGGTGAGCAATTGCATTATGCATCACTTGTTTTGTACTTATTATTATTATTATTATTATTATTATTATTATTATTATTATTTCCCTTTCTTTTCTGTCCTAATAAACTGTCTGTATCTCAACACACAGGCTTCGTTTCCCTGATTCTCTTCCCCCATCCCAGAAAGGGAAGGGGGAGGGTGAGCGTAGGCTGTGTGGTGCTTAGCTGCCGGGTGTCGTGGTTTAACCCGGCCGGCAGCTAAACACCACGCAGCCGTTCGCTCACCCTCCCCCCTCCCTCTCTGGGACGGGGGAGAGAAATGGAAAGTGAAGCCTGTGAGTTGAGATAAAGACAGTTTAATAAGACAGGAAAATAATAATAATAATAATAATAATAATAATACAATGATGATAATAGTACTACTACTAATAATATGTACAAACAAGTGATACACAATGCAATTGCTCACCAACCTCCTGACCGATGCCCAGCCTAACCCCGAGAAGTCTGGCCCCCTCCCCCCGGCTAGCCACCCCTATATATTGTTTAGCATGACGTCAGATGGTATGGAATACCCCTTTGGCTAGTTTGGGTCACCTGTCCTGGGTCTGTCCACTCCCAGCTCTTACTGCACCCCCAGCCTGCCTGTTGGCAGGACAGAGCGAAAGGCTGAGATGTCCTTGGCTTGGTATAAGCACTGCTCTGCAACAATTAAACCATCGGGGTGTTATCAGCACTCTTCTCATCCTAAGCCAAAACACAGCATTCCACCAGCTACCAGGAAGAAAATTAATTCTGTTCTAACTGAAACCAGGACACCGGGTTAAACCACAGCAGTCTTTTTGGCACACAACTTGGCGAACAAAGGGCTGAGGTAACGACAGATCTGATCAGAGCATGTTAAAACAAAATTCTTATAAGTGTTACATCAGTTTAATAGCTGCTAACCACAATGCCAAGTTTTGTGAAATAAAAATTGGAAAAAAATATACGTATTTCCTTATACGATTTATCATTCTTTACGGAAAAATAAAAAAAAAAAATTGCACACAGTCATGAAAACAGTTTGTAAATTCCAGCCAGGAGACAGTTTAAATTTATTCTTTCAACCATACAGGGAGAAAAAAAAAATCGAAAAAGAAAGCAAACAACAACATTATGCTTTTTATTTTCTTTTTTAACACGTTATTTTCAGCTTTCAGTAGGCTCTTCCATACAAGAGGGAAAGCTAGATTTTTTTCATATTTTTGAAAGGGAAATTGGATATATAAAATCTTGTTTCTGCTAATTTAGAAGCCTTGTAAAAGTTCTTGTAGCTGTGCAACTACTTCTGTATCCATGGTTTCCCTAAGTGCATGGAAACCTTGTTCTCCCAGTAATTCCTGCTGTGCCTTTAACTTCTCATAGACAAACTGCTGCAATGGCACAGTGTGTACAGGGTCCTTCAGTGCAAGATGTGGAAAATAAGAAAAAATATATGTAGTAATGCACTTAAAAAATACTCTGCGAATATTCATCTTTTTTATAACCTGATCCCAGGGAAGAAATCTCCTTTTCTTTGTACTTATTTGAGAAACAAGAGGAAAAACGGTAAAACAAAGATCAAATTAATTATCATCAATAGCAAATGTTAGTTTAAAAATATTTGAAACAACAGCCTCAAATCATGAACCCAGTCTGTTGTAAGATGTCACCCTTCTATAAAACTATTTCAAAGCTGTTTTGTTAATTACTTCTGACTGAGTTTCCCATAATTCCTAAGGAACACATCAGATATTACCATGATAAGCACTTTAGATATTTCATGAATTATGATCAGTTATATTTTATTAGTAAGAAAACAAAACTGAAAAAGTTGAAATGGTTTAGATTTCCTTATACAGAAAAACAACAGATGGAAATAAAAATCAGTTTATGATCAGCATAACTCCATAGCTGAAACAAACTGTTCCTATGCATAAGGAATAGACATACTTCTTCAGTAGCAGTACCTATATAACAATCTGTACAGCCAAATTATGCAATTTTCTTTTAGGTGGGGAGAGAATATGTGTCTATTTTCCACATTAACTGCTTGAAAATAAAAGCAAAACCGGTAAATGGAAGGGCTACATTGACAGAGTAGTCAGTGGGAACTTCACTAGACTGCCATAACTTCTCAAATATGATGGATAGTGGCTTAGCAACTACATCTGCCAGTTCCCTCAGAACCTGTGGATGCATATCATTTGGTCTCATTGATTTCTGCACCTTTAGCTTCCTTAGCTGGTCTCATTGACAGAGGACCTATTCATAATTTTAAAATAAGAAGAGAGCTGTGGGAAGGCTAGCGACATGGATAGTTATACAATGTTTGTCTCTCAGTCCACCAAGCTAGATGAAGAGGAGGAGAGGACACCTAGAGCATCACAAAGTAGGATGTATAAATAAATAGGAAGTTACTGCAGATGCATGATCTTCTGCTTGTCTTAGTGTCAATACCAAACAACACTACTATTTATGCTGAAAGGTCAGGAAACAAGATATAATGCTATGTCTCAAAGCCCACTGAAATAGAAGACTTCCAAGCTTGTATACCTTGCTATATTGCTATTTACAAATAAATGGGGGTATATTAACCTTGCACAACTACACTTTCTTTATTCCTTCTCATTCTTATTTCACACAATTTATAGCACGTCTGATACATTATTAAAACATTATCTTAGCAGCCGCTATGTACAAACCCAAAGTGAAAACTATAGTGGATTTTTGCTATAGACAAAGGATATATCTGATCTCATTCAATTTCAGTAATGTACATTTTTTGATCAAATTGTCTTGTTGGGTTGAATCAGAACTAGTAAATACAGCATTTAATTGTTCTCTGACTAGAAGCTATGGGATTTACTTACCAAGTGGTAATGCACTATAGAAAGTATTCCTTAAAAAACTACCTGGTCTGACAAATGGGGTTGAACATCAACACATAAGTAATAGCATAGATGTCTACTGCCTAAGACAGCTTTCAGTTTTAATTGGAGTACTAATCATAGGTTACTCTCACCAAATGAGCTGCATCATTTTTCTAACATTAATGGATTAATTTTCTAACAAAAAGTTTATTTAAAGAAAAATATCATATTGCACATTCATACATAATTCTTACATGCCATAATGTTGCATAGTTTGTGATAGAATGGATTCTCTTCATGTTTTCTTGTAGTTTTCTATTTTGTCAAGATACCAAAAAATATATATATATTTGAATTTTAATATATAGTTGGTCATTAAACTTTAAGATTTACTTGGGGGGAGTGCCAAGTGAAACAATCACATAAAGATAAAACTTCTTATACTGCAAATACTTCTGTTTGCCTATTAGTGGTTTATTACAAAAATAAAAGCAAAGAAAGATTAAAACACCCCAAAACATCACAATTATCACAAAAGAGAAGTGCAAGCTCTTTGTCTTTCTTATTATGGACTGTCATGGTTTTGGCTGGGACAGAGTTAATTTATTTTTTTTTTGTAGAGGCTCATACAATGATGTGTTTTGGGTTTTTGATGAAAACAGTGGTGATGACATACTGAAGTTTTTAGTTGCTGCAGAGCACTTGTGCACCTTCAGATTCCTTATCTGGTCTCTGTGGGGGTTTGTTCATTGTCTTTGAGGAATTTGGAGAATCTGCTGAGGAGATAAGGTTGTACAATTTAATGGCCTTGATAAGGGGGAGGATTAAGCAAGTAGATAGCAGGAGGGGGTGTTGGGTAAACATCCTTGAGTGAAACCAGACTCTGTGAAATTCCTTACCACAAGACATCCTTTTTGCCGCTTCACTTCCCCCACCTGAACACGAAGCAGAGGAACAATGACCCCCCTCTCAACAATAGACTGCGCAGCCTCAGCCAGTTCAACAAGTCCTGATAAGCCGGAATTCGACTGCTATAAAACAGCAACCCTGGAAAGGGAAGTTGCGTGCTGTTGCGGAGCGGAGACTCCCCAGCCGCCCAGCGCTGTTTTGCTTGTGTCTGCTTACTTGATTAATAAAATAATTTCAATAGACCAGTAAATTGTGTGGTCTAATTTATAACAGTCTCAAACCTGATCTTCTCCTACAGTGAGCAGTTCATCATTCTCCCAGTCCCTGCCTTTGCTTTCTGGGACTTGGGCTTTGTGGCTAGAACTCTTGCCGGCAAAAACTGAGGCAAAAAAAGTCATTGAGTACCTCAGCCTTCTCTGTATCCCAGATAGCCAGGTCTCTAGTTTCCTTCCAGAGAGGGCCCACAATTTCCCTAGTCTTCCTATTATCACTGATGTACCTGTAGAAGCTTTTCTTGTTGCCCTTGATGTCCCTGGCCAAATTTAATTCTAACAGGGCTTTAGCTTTCCTAACCTGATCCCTGGCTGCTTGGACGATTTCTCTGTATTCCTCCCAGACTATCTGTCCTTGCTTCCACCCTCCGTAGGCCTCCTTTTTCTGCTTGAGTTTGGCCAGGAGCTCCTTGTTCATCCATGCAGGCCTCCTGGTGTTTTTGCCCAACTTCTTCTTTGTTGGGATGCATCCTTCCTGGTCTTGGAGGAGGTGATCCTTGAATATTAACCAGATTTCTTGGGCTCCTCTGCCCTCTAGGGCTTTGTCCCATCGTACTCTACCAAGCAGATCCCTGAAGAGGCCAAAGTCTGCTCTCCCGAAGTCTAGGGTAGTCTTTCATCCCTTATCTCCCTTGCTTCTGCTAGTTCAAGGCTACCAATCTCCCTGTTTTCTTCAAGGTTTCCTTGTTTTCTTCAGCTCAAGACTTCATGAGAGCAGAGAAAAACAAACAAACAAAACCTTCTCAGTAAGGAGATTAGGCTTTAGATTGCAAAAAAAAGTAATTAAAAAATCCAGGCATTTTCAGCTAACGTTGCAAAAATGTTCTCCACTGGTAGCAACTCAAGTTCCTGTTCTCATCCCTTTGTCCAAATGGCACACTAAGTTCTCTTATGCAAGGAAAAGGGCAAATATAATCCAAATCTATTTGTTATTTTAATACCACTGTTATTTTACACAGAGGACAGAGATCAACTTCACATTCCTATTCTACTGCTGCTGCTGGGCCTGACAGCAATGATCCTTTCCTGAAATCCCTGTATATGATGCATATAATCAGAATCATAGAATCATAGAATCATAGAATCTGCCAAGTTGGAAGGGACCCATAACAATCATCGAGTCTGTCCTGGTTTCAGTTAGGACAGAGTTAATTTTCTTCCTAGTAGCTGGTAGAATGCTATGTTTTGGCTTAGGATGAGAAAAGTGCTGATAACACCCCGATATTTTAATTGTTGCAGAGCAGTGCTTATACCAAGGCAAGGACATCTCAGCTTCTTGCTCTGTCCTGCCAATGGGCAGGCTGGGGGTGCAGCAAGAGATGGGAGGGGACAGACCCAGGACAGGTGACCCAAACTGGCCAAAGGGGTATTCCATACCATCTGACATCATGCTAAACAATATATAGGGGTGGCTAGCTGGGGGAGGGTGCCGGACTGCTCGGGGTTAGGCTGGGCATTGGTCAGCGGGTGGTGAGCAATTGCATTGTGCATCGCTTGATTTGTACACTTTATTATTAGTAGTGTTATATATGGAGTGGTAATTCGTGTCAGAAAAATGGTTGATATTAATAAAGAAGGGGGAGATTTGGGAATGTGGCAATGGGGGTCGGAAAGCCTCGTGGTTGGTAATAACATCAAACTCTTTAACGATGAGGTCATCAGGAATGTAAAGAGTTTAGAGGAAATAAAGAAGGGTGATTGAGGCAACGCCCTGCCATCTGGGATTGCTTGTTTTCCCCTCTGTTAAGGCATGGAAGTTGCTGGGGGGGTTGCTGGTTAAAACTGTTAACATTTATTGTTTAGTGTGGTTTCAAGTGTTAACGAAAGGGGCAAAGCAATCACGTTTTGTTGCTTTTGGGAACCTTGTGGTGGGCAGAGCACGTGCAGAAGAAGAGGGAGACAGTCGAAGCCGCTCCTGCAGTCTGGAACAAAAGGTTGCTAATGGTGATGGGGAAACCGTGAGCCTTTCACCCACAACGACCACCACAAAGAGAATTATAATATGAAGCGGGGATAGGATATCCATATGTATAGGCATACTCGGGTTTCTTGTAAATATGTAACAGCAATGTCCTATATATATTTGGAAAGTTCGACGGTTGGGTGTGCGTGTTGGTAGAGCATAGACTCCCCGCGTGCCCAGCGCTGTTTACTTGCCTTTTATAAATATTCTTTTATGTTACTAAATTCAGAGTTGAGACTTCATTTATAACAGTAGTACTATTATCATCATTATTGTTATTATTATTATTGTTATTATTATTTTCCTGTCTTAATAAACTCTCTTTATCTCAAATCACAGGCTTCACTTTCCCATTTCTCTCCCCCATCCCAGAGAGGGAGGGGGGAGGGTGAGCAAATGGCTGTGTGGTGTTTAGCTGCCGGCTGGGTTAAACTACAACAGTCAGATAATACTAACAACTACTTAAATCTACCTACTTGAGGTAATTCAGTAAGATATACTTGTATGCTCTGAAAAGGTCAAAGTCCTGGGTCCCGTCCACCCAGAGGTTGTTTCCACAGAGCCTTCGTATTCACTCATTGGCAGGTTATGCAAATATTACACACCCGCTTAGCTATGATATACATGCCTACACATATATATTTTCTTAATACAGCGTCACACATTGCCTGGACTCCCCAGTGGCTTCCTTGGTGTAGAACAGATAAAATTTCCCTCATTATTTATTGACCCAGTAAATGCTTTTCTGTTGAACATCAATTTAGTACTTGCCTTTCTCCGCCTTCCCCCCCCCCTAGTACATTGGGCATTCCCAAGAAGCAGCGAGTCTGGTACTTCCTATGCTTATGTTACCAATTCTGGTGCAAAAATAACATTTTTTGTTCCCACATGCATAATTTCATGAATTTTTAAGCTGATGCTCTATGTCGTTGTGGTTTAACCTGGCCAGCAGCTGTTTGCTCCCCCCCTCCCCGGCCCAGTGGGATGGGGGAAGAGAACTGGGGAAAAAAAAAGTGAAAGCTTGTGGGGTGAGATAAAGACAGTTTCTTAGGATAGAAAAGAAAGGTAAATAATTGAAGAATAATAATTGAAAGAATTGTAGGGGTTGGAAGGGACCTCAAGAGATCATCGGGTCCAACTCCCTAGAGCAGGTTGCCCAGGTTAGCGTCCAGACAGGCCTTGAATATCTCCAGAGGAGACTCCACAACCTCCCTGGGCAGCCTGTTCCAGTGCTCCGTCACTCTCACCGTGAAGAAGTTCGTTCACATGTTGCTGTGCAACTTCCTGTGCTCCATTTTGTGGCAGTTGTCCTTTGTCCTATCCCCACAAACTGCTGAAAAGAGGTTGGCCAAATCTCTCTGTCTCCCACAATTAAGGTTCGTAAACAATAAGATCCCCTCTCAGTCTTCTCTTCTCCAGGCTGAACAGACCCAGGTCTCAGCCTTCCTCATAAGGAAGATGCTCCAGGCTCTGTATCATCTTTGTGGCCCTCCACTGGACTCTGTCCAGGAGATCCCTGTCTTTCTTGTACCAGGCAGCCCAGAACTGGACACAGTACTCCAGGTGGGGCCTGACCAAGGCAGAGTAGAGGGGGAGGATCACCTCCCTTGACCTGCTGGCAACGCTCCTTTTAATGCACGCCAGGATCCCATTGGCCCTCTTGGCCATGAGGGCACACTGCTGGCTCATGGTCAACCTGTTGTCAACCCCCAGGTCCTTCTCCTCAGAGCTCCTCTCCAGAAGGTCATCCCCCAGCCTGGACTGATATGTGCGGTTGTTCTTTCCCAGGTGCAGGACTCTACAGTTGATCTTGTTAAACCTCATTTGGTTTCTTCCTGCCCAGCTCTCGCTGAATGGCAACAAAGCCTTCTGGCATGTCGGCTACTCCTCCCAGCTTTGTGTCTTTATTGTACTTGCTGAGTGCAGACACTATTCCCTCTTCATGGTCGTCGATGAAGATGTTGAACAAGACCTGACCCAGCACCGACCCCTGGGGAACACTGCTAGTCACAGGCCTCCAGCCGGACTCTGTGCCACTGATCACCACCCTCTGAGCTCGGCCACTCAGCCAGTTCTCAACCCACCTTGCCGTCCACTCATCTATCCCACACTTTCTCAGCTTTGCTAGTAGGATGTCATGGGAGACAGTATCAAAAGCCTTGCTAAAGTCAAGGTGGATGACATGCTCTGCTCTCCCCCCATCTACTCAGCTGGTGATGCCATCATAGAAGGCTATGAGGTTGGTCGAGCATGACTTCCCTTTGGTGAATCCATGCTGACTACTCCTCATAACCTTCTTCTCTTCCAATTACTTGGAGATGGCATCCAGAACAAGCTGCTCCAATACCTTTCCAGGGACAGAGGTGAGACTGACTGGCCTGTAGTTTCCCGGATCCTCCTTCTTGCCCTTTTTGAAGACCGGAGTGACATTGGCTATCCTCCAATCTTCAGGCACCTCTCCTGTTCTGCAGGATCTTCAAAGATGATCTATCAAAGATGATAGAGAGCGGTTCGGCAATCACCTCTGCCAACTCCCTTAGCACACGTGAATGCATCCCATCAGGGCCCATAGATTTGTGTGCGTTGAGCCCACTCAGACGCTCCCGAACCACTCCCTTGTCAACAAGGGGGGAGAGCTCCACTTCCAGACTCTCTCTCCTCCCTCCAGCGTCCAGGAGTCCTGGGGGAGAGGCCTTGAAGCAAAGACTGAAGCAAAGAAAGTGTTTGGTATCTATGCCTTCTCAGCGTCTCCCGTGACCAGGACACCCCCCTCATTCAGCAAGGGACCCACATTATCCTAGTCTTCCTTTTAGCGTTTACATACTTTAAAAAAACCTTCTTATTACCTTTTCTCTCTTTCGCAAGCCTCATCTCTAGGTGGGCTTTAGCCTTCCTCATCGCGTCCCTGCAGGCCCTGACAACACATCTATACTCCTCCCAAGAGGACAGGTCCTTTTTCCACATTTCATAGAACTTCTTCTTCCTCCTTTTGATTTTGCTGATGAGCTCCTTGCTCATCCACACAGGTTTCCTACCCCCTTCCCCGATTTCCTACTCTTAGGGATGCACCGATCCTGAGCTTGGAAGAAGTCCTGTTTAAATGTAGCCCAGCTCGCACAAGCACCCTTGCCTTCTAGGAACCTAGCCCATGAGATACTCCCAAGCAGGTCCTGGAAGAGGTCAAAGTTGGCTCTCTGAAAGTCCAGGGTTGCAATCCTGCTTTTAGCCTTACTTCTTCCACTAAGTTCCATCTTGAACTCCACCATCTCATGGTCGCTGCATCCCAAGCTGCCGCCAACCTTCACATCCCTAACAAGCTCATCCCTGTTGGTAAGGACAAGGTACAGAAGCACCCCCTGCCTTGTCAGCTCCTCCACCACCTGCGTCAGAAAATTGTCTTCAACGTATTTCTTCCAACCTAGAAATTCTGTGATTCTGTGATTCTGTGTATTGTAGGAACCATTTGGACTGCACGTGCCTGGCTGAGTTGCTTACCGAGCAGATGTCTGGAACATTGAAGTCCCCCGTGAGAACCAGTGCCTGTGATCATGAGGCTATACCAGCTGCTTGTAGAAGGCCTCATCTACCTCCTCCTCCTGATCTGGTGACCTGTAGTACACCCCCACAACAGTATCCCCCATACCAGCCCACCCCTTAATTCTCACCCACAAGCTCTCCACTTGTCCTTCACCCTCCCCCAGGTGGATCTGGGTACACTGGGCTCCCTCACATAAAGGGCAACCCCACCCCCCTCACTTCCCCAGCCTGTCTTTCCTAAAGACGCCATGGAGGGCGTCTGAGTGCCCTCCATGACAGTGTTCCAGTCATGTGAGCTGTCCCACCACGTCTCTGTGATTGCAACGAGATCATGGCCCTGCGACCAAACAGATCTCGAGCTCATTCTGTTTATTTTCCATGCTTCGCGCATTGGTATATAGGCACATTAGGGAAGCAGCAGGCACAGTTACCCCTAGAGGGATGCAAGAAGAAGATACTGGACGGGGGATCGGGATCATTACCTTCTCTGAGGAGCCCTTGGACATTCCTATAGGACAACTCAGAGTTTTTTCCCTACTGTCTTCAACAGTGACAGCAATGACAACTTCCCCCAGCCCTTCTCTGTCACTTCCCTCCTTTCCCCTGTTAAACCTAGTTTAAAGCCCTGGTAATCAGTCCAGAGAGCTTTCTCCCCAACACCCTTGTGCCTCACTTGCTGAGTTGATGTCGGTCAGCAGCCCATATACCCGGCTTCTCAAAGGGCTGCCCAAGATCAAAATGCCCAAAGCCTTGGTCCAGACACCACCCACTCAGCCAGTCATTCACCTGTCCCGTTCTCCTCCTTCTTTCTGGGTCCCGGTCACCCAGAGGGAGGACAGAGGAGAACACTACCTGCATCCCCAATCCCTTCAACAACCTTCCCAGGGATGCAAAGTCCTTTTTAATATTCCTCATTTTTCTAGTTGCAGCTTCCTGGGATCCAACCTGAATGACACCAAGAGGATAGTAGTCCTCCGGTTTAATGAGTCATGGCAGAGCCTTCCTAACGTCTCTGACACGTGCCCCAGGAAGACAGCACACCTCTCTGGATAGGTTATCTGGGTGACAAATGGGAGCCTCAGTGCCCCTCAGCAAGGAGTCCCCAATCACCAGGACTCTCTGCTCTTTTTATGTAGCATTGGTTGTGATGCAGTGCTCCGCCCAGCCCCAATCCCTATGCTCAGTACTTCCCCCAGTCTTGACACGCTTTGCAGGGTTGCTTCCCGGGTTTGGACTACTGTCCAGACCCTCAACCTCATCCTTTTCCCGCTTTAGAAGGGAGTCGCCTACAAAATTTGTTTATAATAATTGCTCAATAATTGCTCAGTGATCATTTTATCCCCTAGTCTCAGCTTGGTATCCACCAAAAGTGGTACTGTTATCCCAGCCCCTTCTACCCCCACCACTTTTTAGGGTTTCATTAGCTAATTTACTCCCTGATACTTTACAAGCCAGCAATGACCTAGCTGCCCCAATGTATTGTGTTTGGTGGCAAGGTTCGTGGAGGTGGGCTGCTGTGGCAGCCCCTGCAAGAAAAACCCAGAAGCCTCCCCGTGGCAGATAAGGGACAATTTCATCCGGCCCCAAAGAGGCCCTCCGCTGCCCAGAGCCAAGCCATGAGCAACACAGTCCGTGCCTTTGTGAGAGCACATCCAAGAAAACAAAAACAAACAAACAAACAAAAACCTGCTGCTCAACAGCAGCTGGGAGAGCGGGGAGCAAGAAACCTCCCCGCAGACACCAAAGTCAGAGCAGAAGCAGAGGGGAGGAGGCACTCCAGGCGCTGGAGCCGAAGCCCCCCTGTGGCCTATGGAGAGGCCCCTGGTGGAGGAACAGGCTAGCAGAACGGAGACCAGGACGGGAACAGGCACATTGATTGCCTCATGAAGATAGGTTCGGCCAGACCACTCAGAGAAGCTCGTACTGAAAGTCGCTGGAAATAGGCGCACCGGAGCTGGAGAGAAGCTCGAGCTGAGAGAAGCGGACCTGTGCACACAACTGCCGCTGATGGGGAATCATACGTCCTTAGGAACAAAGACTGTCCTGGTAACCTTACAGCTTATTCTCCTTATTAACAATCGGACTGTTTATGAGCCTGAAATATGGGACCAAACTGAGGTCAAGGTGTGGGGCTCTGCAACTAAAATTGACAAGGTTGCAGTGGAATTGCTCGGCACCTGGCGAGCAATCTCTGAGGCCTTAAAGAGCCACATGGAGCCACAATCACAAACGTGTGGCTTGCCAGACAGTGAGAGAGCTGCGGGCTCCTTTACTGATCCGACTGCTATGCCATGGGCCCCTGTGCTGCTACAGCCATCAAAGGCTTTTGCTGTTTCGCCCCCTGCTGACCTGGATGTGCCTTTTGACCCAGGCCTATTGGCCTTGAAAAGGAGATGGATATGCTTTTCTTCAATCTGGGAAGAATGGGATACATAAGGCCTGAAGACCGAGTTGCTTGACAACTTAAAGCGAGACTTATTGTTCAAAAGGAATGGAAAACGGAGACTTGTTAGTAATCAAGAAAAGGAATGGAAAATGGAGACTGTTAAGTCATAGAACTTAAAGGATTGTTTGTTACCTTTCCTGATTGTACGTATGTATAGGCATACTCGGGTTTAGTATGTAAAGCAATGTTCTGTATATTTAGAATGTTTGGTGCCTTTCATACCTTTTATAGCTTTTATACCTTTTAGAAATATTTCTTTTATAAATATTACAAAATTCAGATTGAGTTGAGACCTCATTTATAACAGGAGGGTCCCCAGTGACTGTTCACTACATCCCCCCACCTTGTGGAGCTTTTTCTGTGTATCTGGCCAGGGTTTAATCACAAAATGAACTTTCAAGAGACCTTGGGATACCGGGTCCTAGGGATTCATCCCTGAGTACTTTCTCATTCTGACCCCAAGTCTCTCTTATGATTTCTGTGTTGCACACTATTAGTATTCCAGCCAGGATTGGCAAGTTGGTATTTCTGCCCTGCTGGTATTACCCCTGGTCCTGGAGGATAAGTTCTTTCCCACTTTTGTATAGCAGCTCTCCTCCTGATCATTCCCCTTTCTTCCCCTGTAAACAACATACATATAGAAATAATTCCCCCCCCCCCCCCAAGAGTATAAGTTAGGTCCTAGGAACTGGTCTAATAGTTCAGCTAGCCTGTTGGGGTCCTCAGTTAAAGACTTCATCTCCTTCTTAAAAGTCCTAACCTCTCTGCTGGTAAGGAGGGGGGATATTTCACCTAAGAGGATGCACAGTTAGTGTTAGTACTGTTAGTATCAGGGAAGGCAAAATTCTCAATATATCTTCTACCTTGTTCTAATTCTTGTCAGAGCCTAGAGTCCGCTTCTTCTCTAGGGACAGTGTTAATTATATTCCCTGTCTCCCTTCCTGGAGCAACTGCTGCTGCCACCAGTGCAATATTAGGATTATAGGGAGCATAACTTGGCTCCTTCTCTGAAAAAGGAATCTTATTGTTTACACATAAATTTAAAGCCTGAATTGTCATCAGACCCATATTTTGGCCAAAATACTGCTGTTTACTTAATTGTTTTTTTGTCCAGACTAATACACAGTAATTAACCTTTTTTTTTTCTTTTTTTTTTTTCTTTTATCATCTTCTCTAATTTTGGGATTATTTTTCCAATTTTCTTATCATTCTTCTGGAAGGACTGTCGGCACTCCCCCAGGGATATCTCCCTGTCCCCAGGAACTCATATTTCCCATTTTCCTAGCCCTTGTCAGTGTGCTGCTACAGAAATTTCCCTCCTGCAGGGTACCACACACTAACGTTCCGATTCTGGAAAATGGGGGTGTACTGCCAAGCACTTTACTGTTATAAATGGCTCAGGATTCAAATTAGAATTAAATGAAAAATAGGATTTATTAAAGGATATAAAGGAATAGAGGTAAGCAAACAGCGCTGGGTGCACCGGGAGTCTCCGCTCCACCAGGATGCACCCCAATTACATCAAGCAACTGATTTTTATGCTCCTAGACTAATACATATTCATTACTACTTCTAAAAAAATAGATTATTAAAATTAGCTTCCGGGGTGCAGTCCCTCCTACTGGAGCATGCGCAGTCTCCTCTGGGGTCTCTTCTGGGGGTCTCTAGGGGTCTTCCATGCTGAAGGCTCGCAGTCTTCCTCTTCCCCTTTGTACTTACTGGGCTCCATCCCAAGTTTACGGAACACCTTCTTCAAAACACCTTCTTCAAATCTTGTCTCCCAGCCGCCTTTCAGCTTCTTTCTCGGCCCCCCCCTAACCAGATACCAAAGGTCCACATAGTATCCCATAACAGTCACTAGTTGTTATCAGTTGTTCTGAAACTCCCAGACACACGGGTAATTAAAACATTCTTCCCCAGCCATTCACAGACACATCTATAGCAGTGTTAGAAATAGAAGTCCGGAATAACAAAAGCAAACAGGTTCATAAATTTAAGAAGTGATAAATTGGCTAGAATGAGGAATGAGGGGGAGACTGGGACACACTGCAGCTGTGGTTCAAGCATTGAATTGCCAGTGCAGGGCCCAGAGGCAGACAGGATTCAAACATTTCAAACAGAATTGTTCTTTATGGACACGAATTGTTAAAACATTCCTCACAATCCCTTATCTTCTTTTTAATATCCCCAATTCGTGTCTGTTCTGTTATTAATAATTGGATTTCATCAGTTTGTTCTTGGAGGGTCCAATTCTTAAGCATCATAATTGACATATTCCCTTCTTTTTTTAATGAAGTTATTACCAATGTACTATTTATCACCCGGCGTATTAATAGTGTAAGACAAGGTATCATACAAGGTACAAATAATAACGTCATTATACCACATAATAATAAAAATAACACCATTTTAACTCATGGTCCACCAGGCAGCCATGAAAATAAATCCCATTCCATATCCTTCCAGGTTTGTGTTGGGACGTGGGCTAATTTTCTAATTTCCTTGGTTATCTTTTTAACTACTTTCCCATTATCGTCAATTTGTAAGCAACAATTAGAATAATTTAGTTTACCACACACACCCCCTTCTTCTGCTAGTAAATAGTCCAAGACCATTCTATGTTGGAAAATAGCATTCCTCATCTGGGTAGATTGGTCAGCTAGGAGATCCAGAGCTGTTGCTGTTTGATTAGTTATTATTTCGAGAACTGCTTGTAACCTAATTATGCGATTCAAATTATAAATAGGTTCTCGAGCTCCAGATATTACTTCATTCGGATTCCATGTAGCTGGTCCATAATACTGTATGATTCTTTCAGGGGGCCATTCATTTTCTCTCCATTTTTGAGCACTACCTCCAGCTAAAGAGGTATCAATATGTCGTTTCTCCCTATTGAGATCATCATATAATTTTACTCCTAAGTGATTCCCTTGTATTTGAGATAATAAAAAGAATAAAGGTCTTATGTATCCCACGTAGCATATTCCTGACCAATCTTTTGGTAACCTTTTATAGGCCCGTTTGCCACATATCCAATAATGTCCTTTTAAAGCCCACGTCCCATTTGGAAAAGGACCATCCCAGTTTTTTCTATTCCTTGGGGCATGAAAATACAAGGTGTTCTCGTTACCAAGTGGCCCCGTTACAATGTTTGCTTCCTTAATACTCGTATATATACACTTCCAAGCCCCTACACTAGATTCCCACTCACAATTACAGCTAATTTCTCCTTCACGACTTGTCATATTATTGGCTGACCAGAAATGTTTAAAAAACACTTGCGTCCCGTTCTCATTTTGCCACCTCCAGTGATAGATTTTTACCACATGCTGTTCCCTAGTGGTGTTATCACGCTGACAACTCAAGATTTGAACATCGAATTGTCCTTTTGATTGTGCTCTTGCCATGGCTTTACACCCAGGTCCAAAGAATTCCTTAGATGAGCATTTCAGCCAAGTCCCATTTTTTAGCTGGACATGTGTAGCATTCCATTTTCCTTTACTTGCTGTACAGTTTATAGGTCTACATTCAGGATCAGTACATTCATATCCAGGGGACAGAGTCCATTTACAAATGCTTTCTCCCACCTTTACTGTCCCTGTTCTGTTTAAACAATATATACCTTTTTCTGATGAATACAATTGCCACGGGCCTTCTTCCTCTTTCCAGAATTGTGTTCCATTATGAACTTCACTTAAATTACTAACCCACCATTTAGGTTCAACTGGGCCAGCTACCCAAGGCCAACTTTCAGCTCCTCTTGGTCCCCCACAAACCCAGCAATTGCTAAGATTAAAAGTCTTAGCCACTTCCTCCCCCAGAATAAAAAAGTTATTCCCATGGCTCAATTGCCCTTGTAAGAATAGTACCAGGAAGTATAGCATCCTTCTCATCCTTCTACGTCGTCCGGGGGGGGTATGTAGGGGTGTGAGAAATGTCCTCAATCAAGGGGTTGGATCCACTTCCAGAATCTACTTAAACTGGTGTCACTGTTCAGCCTTCGAGGGTGGTTCAGCTCCTGGAAAACTAATTACAATAGGTTAAAAAAAAAAAAACTCTTACTACATACATACATTTTTCGTCTGGTCGCTTGTTTCTTTTTCTGGGACAGCTTGATTTCAGTGCGGGAGAAGTCCGGTCGAGGCCCTCACACTCGGCAGTCAATACCCATAGGGGTTGCCTCCCTCGGTAGACTATACACACTATACACACCGCAGTGGAGAGTCCTGTCCCGGTCTTGCCTTCTCCCCTTTCTTCATTGCAGGCTTGTCCCCTTCTTCTGGTATTTCATGCAGAGCAGGCCCTATTTCCGGAACATTAGTTCTTTTTATTTTTAACTTCAGTTCCCCAGGAGCGGACTCAACCTTCCAGGTTTTGGGTATTTATTGGTCCTTTCACTCTGGATGCATGGGTCCAACCCCTTTCTGCTGTTCTCACAGCTGTTTCAGTGGTAAGTAAAACAAGATACGGTCCCTCCCACCGGGGTTGTAAGGATTCTTCTTTCCAAGTTTTTATTAAGACCTTATCCCCTGGTTGTATTTGATGGGTGGTAAACCCTAAAGGTGGTGTCTGAACCAGTATTCCAATTTCTCTTAGTTCTTGCAACCTCTTCCCAATAGTAATTATATATTTCTGGATACTTCGATCCTCAACTACATTATCCCCCAGGGGCATTCCCTGTGAGTAAGGCATACCGTATAACATTTCATATGGTGATAATCCAGTCTCACTGTGTGATTTAGTTCTTATGTTTAAAAGTGCCAATGGTAAACATCGAGTCCAGGGCAATTGTGTCTCAATCATTAATTTAGCCAATTGATGTTTTATTGTTTGATTCATTCTCTCTACTTTCCCTGAGCTTTGTGGGTGCCATGGAGTATGATATTCCCACTGAATACCTAATGATTGACATAATAATTTTATTATTTTAGAAGTAAAGTGTGTGCCTTGGTCAGAATCAATGTACTGGATTATCCCATATCTAGGTATCAGATGTTCCAATAAAATTTTTGTCACCGTTTGCGCCGTAGCTCGTGCCACAGGATAAGCTTCTACCCATTGTGTTAAATGATCAACAATTACCAATAAATACTTGATTCTCCCTACTTTAGGCAATTCAGTAAAATCAACTTGTACTCTCTCAAAAGGCCGATATGCTGTTTTTCTTCCTCCCGCTGCCACCTGTCGAAATATTTTCTTATTTATTTTCTGACAAGTTAAACAACCTTGTGTGATTTGCTTTGCTATTTCAAAAACCCCTATACAACCAAATTGTTTAAGTGATTACTTAATGCTCTTGTACCCCAGTGTGTTTGGGTATGCAAACGTTCCAATATTTGTCTTGCATAAGCTTTTGGTAACATTTCTCGCCCATCTGGCAATGTCCATTTTCCTTGTTCTAATTTAGCACCTATTTTCTCCAGTTTTGTTTGTTCTTCAGGAGTAAACTTCTTTTCTTCTTCTTGTTTTTCTTCTTCTTGTCTTACTTCTTCCTGTACTATATTAATTTTAGCAGCCTGAATTCTTAAAGCTGCTTCCTGAGCTTCTTTATCTGCTAGATTATTTCCCCTAGTGTGGTATTCCAATCCTTTCTGATGCCCTCTTACATGTACTACTGCTATTTCTTTAGGTTCCCTTAAAGCTTTTAAAATTTTCCTTATTAATTCTTGATGTATAAGATTCTTCCCTTGAGTATTAATTAAACCTCTTTCCTCCCAAATTTTTCCAAAGGTGTGAACCACTCCATATGCATATTTAGAATCTGTATATATAGTTCCACTTTTTCCCTTTAATAGTTCCAGGGCCCTGTATAGGGCATACAGCTCACAAGCCTGAGCTGACCATGATGGACTCAGGGGGCCTGATTCCACAGATTCCAGGTGTTTATTAATTATGGCATATCCTGATTTTCTTTTTCCCTCTACTACTCGAGAGGAACCATCTATGAATAGTATCTCTCCCTTTTCTAATTCAGTATCTCTCAAATCGGGTCTCACTTTAGTCTGGGTCTCGATTACCTCCAAACAATTATGTTGTAGTTCCTCTGAGGGTTTTCCAAATAAAAATTGTGCTGGGCTCTGAGCAGAGGTTACCTTCAGTTCTAAATCAGGGGAGTCAATTAGTATAGCTTCATACTTTAGGATCCGGCTGTCTGTTAACCATTTCTCCGCTCTCTGTTGTAAGACACTTCTGACATTGTGTGGAGTATACACTTTTAAGGGAGCACTAAAAGTAATCTTTCTCACTTCTTCTATCAATAATGCTGTAGCAACCAAGGCTTGAAGACAAGCAGGCCACCCCCTACTTACTGGATCAAGTAATTTGGAACAATACCCCACGGGTTTTTTAATTCCTGCCCAATCTTGAGTAAGGACTCCATATGCTGTCTGGTTTGATGTGTTCACAAAGAGATAAAAGGGTTTCTCTAGATCTGGGAGACAATACAGGTGCTTGTATTAATGCTTTTTTTATTTCTTCAAATTTTTGATCATCTTCTGTGGACCACTTGAATCGATTATCAATTAGTTTTTCATATAAAAATTTAACTTTTTCACTGTAGCCTTCAAGCCACGGTCTACAATATCCTAATAATCCCAATACTTGCCGAATTTCCTTTTTAGTTTGTGGGGGTCTTAAGGAGAGGATCCCAGATACCCTGTCAGGATCCAATTTCTTTTCTCCCCTGCTTAACCAGTGTCCTAAGTATTTTACCTCCTGTTCCACAAATTGTAACTTTGATCGGGACACTTTTAATCCCTTTTCCCCCAGAAAATTTAACAAATTAATAGTGGCTTTTCGGGTTCCTTCTTCAGTCTCTCCAGCTATTAACAAATCATCCACATATTGCAATAACTTTACCTCCCCAGGTAATGTAAAATCTTGTAGAACTTTTTCCAAAGTTTGTCCAAATAGATTCGGTGACTCAGTAAACCCTTGTGGTAGCACAGTCCACCTTAATTGTTGTTTTCGTCCTGTCTCCGGGTCTTCCCACTCGAAAGCAAAGTAATCCCTGGAATTTTCATCTAAAGGACAGGTCCAAAAAGCATCTTTCAGATCTATTACACTATACCAAGTATATTTGGGAGAGACATGACTCAGCAGGGTGTAAGGATTTGCTACCACAGGGAATTTAGTGATTGTTCGCTGATTTACAGCTCTCAGATCCTGTACCAGTCTGTATGACCCATCCGATTTCTTCACAGGGAGGATGGGTGTATTATGAGGTGACATACACGGTTCTAAAGTCCCTTCCTCCAAAAGTCTATCAACTATAGGTTTTAATCCCCTTCGACCCTCCATTGGTATAGGGTATTGTTTAATTCGAATAGGACGATGTGGATCCATTATCTGAACATTTATGGGGTCCATTTCCATTTTTCCAATTTCTCCCTCCTTATACCACACTAAAGGGTTAATAACTTCTTCATCTTTTTGGGTTAAAGTGTATAATTTGATTTGCAACTTATCCCCTTGACTCTGAATGCTTAAGTTCAATTTTAAAATCAAATCCCTTCCTAGTAAATTGTACCCCGCTTCAGGAAGCAAAAGTAAATCATTAAGACAAATCTTTTGATCAGTTTCTATTTCTACATCTTTTAAAACAGGAACCTGAAAGGGCTCCCCTCTTGCCCCTATTACAGACGTATAACTCTTCCCTTCTTTTATTCCCTCTGGGAGCTTTTGAATAGTGGATCTTTCAGCTCCTGTATCTACTAAAAATAGTACTTCTTCTTTATGGGGACCAATTAATAGTTTTATCAAGGGCTCTGTTGATATTGAAGTCCCCAGAAGATATAGCCCCTGACACCCCTATTCTTCTTTAAACATTTTCTCGTCTTGTTCCCGCTTACGACAATTCTTCTGTAAATGTCCTCTTTTTTGACAATAGTAACAAGCGGGGATCGCTGAATTCCCTTGAGAAGGCTGACCTCTAGGGGTTTCTTCTATACTTCTTCTCTTCTCCCTCTCTCCTAACAAGGGCTTTTTCTGACTTTCTTTTACTGCTGCTACAAAGATCTTGGCTTTTGTTTTTTGTTTCTCCTCATCTCTCCTGACATATACTTTTTGCGCTTCTCTAAGTAACTCTTCTAATCCTCTCTCTTGCCAATTTTCTAACTTTTCCAATTTCTTTCTTATGTCCACCCAGGATTTGGCTACAAATTGTGTTCTAAGGAGTGCGGTTCCAATTGCTGTATTCGGATCGATCCCCGAATACATTTGTAAACTTTTCTTTAATCTCTCCAACCATTCTGTTGGAGATTCCTCTTTTCCTTGTTGTTCATTGAATGTTTTATTAATGTTTTTTCCTCGTGGAACCGCTTCTCTGATCCCTTGTATAATCATTGTTCTCAAATCTCTCATGTTTTGTCTTCCCTGGGGTTGCTGGTGATCCCAGTGGGGATCCACATTTGGCCATTTTTGATCTCCTGGGGGTCCTGCTTGATTTTGTCTTTCCCAAATCCTCATTCCAGCTTGCCTAATCATTCCCCTTTCCTCAACAGTAAATAAGATTGCTAAAATGGATTGTATTTCTTCCCAGGTATAAGTGTTAGGACCCAGTAATTGATCTAGTCTTTCGGCTACTCCGAGGGGGTCATTTAACAAAGTCCCCATTTCTTTCCTAAAAGATCTCACCTCTGTGGTGTTTAAAGGGACTGCCACGAACCCAAATCCTCCCTGATTGCCTCCAAGGGGTACTTCTCTTAATGGATATAGAGAGGTTTCTTCAGGTACGGCAGTCTTACTTCTTGTGCATGCAGCCGGAGGCAGGTCTAATTCTGGTGCTGTTTGTGGTGGAGGCAGGGACCATGGCTGCACTGCTGGAGAGATTACCAGAGGGGGAGCCGGGAGAGCCGGGAGTGTGTTATTAGGACCCAGAGGTGGTGGTGGTGGTGGTAAATTATCCAGCGACTCCCATTCATCATTCTTTCCTTTTTCCTGCTTTTCCTCCCCTCCAGAATCCTCATTTGTTTTTAGTGCTAATATTGAGGCTGGACGTGGAGTCCCAATCCACAATTCTGCATACTCACTTTCTTCCTGACAGAAAGGCTCTTTTGAATTAACGTATATATTCAAAGCCTGACAAATCCAATCATCAAAAGATCCAAAAACAGGCCAGAAAACACACGGTCTTAAAGGTTTTTTTTGGCCATTCTATCATACAGTAATGAACCAATTTTAATTTATTTTTTCCTTTTATGGGGCCCCTATTGATCCAATTTCCAATCATTATTCCTAATGGACTTTCTGGTGGTATATCTGGTATTTCGCTCCCTTTCTGGTCCTTGGTCTTTGATTTTATCTGACCCATCTGGGAATTTTACTAGTGGCAATTCCCACAGCCCTTGGTTGCCCCGAGTGAGAGTGTCTTGCAGGGGGCTTAGGACCTGTCACCCACCCACGTATCACTCCATTCACCAGCCCAGCCCCCCCAACAGGAGATTAGAACCAGTGAGAAAACAAAAAGACTTCTACGCCTCAGACTTTAGAAGCCTCAGTTACACTCTCACACACAAACACGGGCAACCGTACCTTTACCCAACCGGACGGTATCTTACGAATCAGTCGTCTTCGTCCAGAGTCCAACCGGACGGTATCCACAAGCGTCTTCGTCTGGGATCGAACCAGACGGTATCCAAACGACTGTCGTCTTCGTCCGGTTCGATCCCGGACACCGGAACCCAACCAGACAGTATCCAAACGACCCTGTCGTCTTCGTCCGGATCTTCGCGCGCAGAATTACGGGCACAAAAACACAGCCGGCAAGGGAGCTCAAAAAAAATCAAAATTCTTTGCTTACCTTTATTCAGGTTCAGGATGGCATTAGTCCCGATCTGACTCAAACAGGAGCCACCAAATGGTGGGGCGCCCCTCCTAGAGTAAATCAGAATTCAGGAACTATAGCCATCCCGGACGAGCCCCCAAATTGTTATAAATGGCTCAGGATTCAAATTAGAATTAAATGAAAAATAGGATTTATTAAAGGATATAAAGGAATAGAGGTAAGCAAACAGCGCTGGGTGCACCGTGAGTCTCCGCTCCACCAGGATGCACCCCAATTACACCAAGCAACTGATTTTTATGCTCCTAGACTAATACATATTCATTACTACTTCTAAAAAAATAGATTATTAAAATTAGCTTCCGGGGTGCAGTCCCTCCTACTGGAGCATGCGCAGTCTCCTCTGGGGTCTCTTCTGGGGGTCTCTAGGGGTCTTCCATGCTGAAGGCTCGCAGTCTTCCTCTTCCCCTTTGTACTTACTGGGCTCCATCCCAAGTTTACGGAACACCTTCTTCAAAACACCTTCTTCAAATCTTGTCTCCCAGCCGCCTTTCAGCTTCTTTCTCGGCCCCCCCCTAACCAGATACCAAAGATCCACATAGTATCCCATAACAGTCACTAGTTGTTATCAGTTGTTCTGAAACTCCCAGACACACGGGTAATTAAAACATTCTTCCCCAGCCATTCACAGACACATCTATAGCAGTGTTAGAAATAGAAGTCCGGAATAACAAAAGCAAACAGGTTCATAAATTTAAGAAGTGATAAATTGGCTAGAATGAGGAATGAGGGGGAGACTGGGACACACTGCAGCTGTGGTTCAAGCATTGAATTGCCAGTGCAGGGCCCAGAGGCAGACAGGATTCAAACATTTCAAACAGAATTGTTCTTTATGGACACGAATTGTTAAAACATTCCTCACAGGTACCACACACCTATGAGTTTACCAGATTCCCTGGTGAACTGCCAAGCACTTCCCCATGCAAGGGCTTACTGTACACCAAATTTCCTGATACTCTTCCTTTCTCTCTCTTATCTCATGCTTTTACCATCTCCGGCCGTGCCCCTCGCGGAGCTACAGAACCGCGGATCAGGACTCCACACTCACTTTGTACAAAAGTACGTCTCAATCACACATCACACAGAGTCTCACACGACCCCCAAGGCAATACTTAATACTTTCTTACCTTGGTTTGTGCAGAGTTACTGGATCAATTCTTAAACCCAGAGTGCCTACCTTCTTCCCTCAACCTCAGCCGCAAAACTCAGTCAAAACTGGTTCTTGCTTAACAGAGAATGTGCTATCTTCCCATTTTATTGCTTTTCTTGTCTTGCTAATTGGTGTTTACAATGGTCTGGGCTATAGATATCCCTTATCTTTCAGGGCTATCTTGTCTCAGTCCTGTCCTTGTGGTTAGTTTACGATACACATCTCTGTCAGATAAAATTTGCAAAATCACTATGGGGTGACTTCTCTAGACCTGCTATAGTTCTATAGTTAACCCTTCAGCATCTATTTCTTACTTCACTGGGAGGGGACAGACCCAGGACAGCTGACCGAAACTGGGCAAAGGGGTATTCCATACCATCTGACATCATGCTGAACAATTAATATGGGGGGGGCTGGCTGGGGTACGGGGACTGGCTGCTCAGGGATAGGCTGGGTATCTATTGGTTATCAGGTGGTGAGCAATTGCACTGTGCATCACTTGTTTTGCACACATTATTTTAGTAGCACTGTTATCATTATTGTAATTATTTTCCCTTCTTTTCTGTCCTAATAAACTGTCTTTATCTCAACACACAGGCTTTCATTTCTTTCTGATTCTCTCCCCCATCCCAGAGAGGGAGGGGGGAGGGTAAGCAAATGGCTTTGGGGGATGACCTGCTGGAGAGGAACTCTGAGGAGAAGGACCTGGGGGTCCTGGTGGACGACAGGTTGACCATGAGCCAGCAGTGTGCCCTCGTGGCCAAGAGGGCCAATGGGATCCTGGCGTGCATTAAAAGGAGTGTGGCCAGCAGGTCAAGGGAGGTGATCCTCCCCCTCTACTCTGCCTTGGTCAGGCCCCACCTGGAGTACTGTGTCCAGTTCTGGGCTGCCTGGTACAAGAAAGACAGGGATCTCCTGGACAGAGTCCAGTGGAGGGCCACAAAGATGATACGGGGCCTGGAGCATCTTCCTTATGAGGAAGGCTGAGACCTGGGTCTGCTCAGCCTGGAGAAGAGAAGACTGAGAGGGAATCTCATCCATGTGTATAAATACCTGAGGTGTGGGAGACAAAGGGATTTGGCCAACCTCTTTTCAGAGGTTTGTGGGGAAAAGACAAGGGGCAATGGTCAAAAAATGGATCACAGGAAGTTCCGCACCAACATGCAAAAGAACTTCTTCATGGTGAGAGTGACAGAGCACTGGAACAGGCTGCCCAGGGAGGTTGTGGAGTCTCCTTCTCTGGAGATATTCAAGGCCCATCTGGACGCCTACCTGGGCAGCCCGCTCTAAGGAACCTGCTTTGGTAGGGGGGTTGGACCCGATGATCTCTCGAGGTCCCTTCCAACCCCTACGATTCTGTGATCTTGCCACGATGCAGCAGCCTATGATCACTACGATATGCTCTATCAAGTAACCTGGAAGAAAGAAGGAAGAAAAAAAAAGGAAAAGGATAAATTAACAGTTGGTCAAATAAAATCGTACATCTGTGTTATAGTAATAAGCATTGAGTAGTTTGTGAACCTGTAGTACTCAGCCAATAAGGAAATGGGAGGAATCAAGTGTCAGGTAACACGAAATATAAGGTTATGACCTACTTTTTCTGCACACTGCTGCTTGCAGGATGCCTGCCATTGCAATCGTGAATAAAAATGCTACTTCACTGAGATCCTCGCCTGACCCTGTGTTATTGGCTGCAGCTTACTTCTCACGTGTGCTAAACAACATAATTCAGTAAACAAGCACAGTAGAATTGAGATCAAAAAAATTAACCTTGTGATTATCAACTATTAAACTGATCTGATGCTTATAACAATTTTGTTTTAACACGCTGTACTGGGTCTGGCTGGAATGTTAACTTTCCCGGCAGCAGCCCATACAGTGCCGTACTCTGTACTTGTAGCTGGAACAGCAGTGTTATCACACCAGTGTTGTGTCTACTGCTGAGCAGCAGTGGCACAGCATTGGGCCTTTCTCTAACCCTCCTAGGGGGTGGGCAAAAAGTGAGGAGAGAAACATCACTAGGGCAGCTGACCTAAACCAATCAAAGGGATATTCCATACCATGTGATGTCACACTCAGCAATAAAAGGTGGAAACAGGAAGAAGAGGGGAGGGTTGGGCTCTCGTTGGGAAAACGTCAGTCCTCCTCTCGAACACCGGCTGCGTGCGTTGAGGCCTTGCTTCAAGGACGTGGTCGGTCATCACTCATTTGTGGGAAGTAGAAAGTAATTTCTTTCCTCTGCACTTCCATATAGCCTTCATTTATTTTGTTTGTTTGTTTTCCTCCCTTCTTTTTATTTTCCCTTTTCCCCTCCCTTTTCCCCTTTCCCTTTTTATTTCCCCTTAGTTAAATTGTTTAGTTCATGGTAGTCTTTATTTAATTATTATAATTATTTCCCTTATCCTTTCCTAATTATCCTTATCTCAACCCGTGAGTTGTTCTTTGCTTTACTTCTCCCCCTCCTTTAGAGAGCAGTTGTGGGGTTTAGCTGCCCAGCACGGTAAAACCACCACCAATTGCTTCTGCTTTATTGCTTCATATCCTTCTGTATACCTATCTTCAGGGGAATGATATTAATCCCTCCTCTATTTCCTTCCTTGACTCACACCACGGGGTCTATCTCTTTTTCATCAACCTCTGTCAGTAACTTCATTGACACCATTATTCCAGTCTTACAACTTGCTATTTGAATGCCCAATTTCATCATCAAATACCTTCTGAATAAGGTAGTCCTTGCCTCGGGTACATACAATAATTTCCTGTGATCATTTTATCCCCTAGTCTCATCTCAGTGTCCCCCAAAAGTGGCACTGTTATCCTACTCCCTTCTACCCCCGTCACCTTTAGGGTTTCATTAGTTAATTTAAGCCCTGACACTCTATGAGCCAGAGATAACCTAGCTGCCCCAGTATCTACTAAAAACATTGCTTCTTCTTCATTAGATCCCACCACTATATTTATCAAGGGCTTTCGGAGGAACTGTCTGATGTGACTGTCCCAGCCATGCTTAAAACATCTTCTCAAAGCCTGTCTGTCCTGGTTTCAGTTAGGACAGAGTTAATTTTCCTCCTAGTAGCTGGTAGAATGCTATCTTTTGGCTTAGGATGAGAAGAGTGCTGATAACACACTGATGTTTTAATTGTTGCCGAGCAGTGCTTACACTAAGCCAAGGATGTTTCAACTTCTCACTCTGTCCTGCCAACGGGCAGGCTAGGGGTGCAGCAAGATCTAGGAGGGGACAGACCCAGAACAGCTGACTCAAACTGACCAAAGGGGTATTCCATACTATCTGACGTCATGCTAAACAATATATAGGGGTGGCTAGCCGGGGTGGGCCGGCCGGACTTCTCGGGGTTAGGCTGGGCATTGGTCAGCGGTTGGTGAGCAATTGCATTGTGCATCACTTGTTTCGTACACATTATTAGTAGTAGTACTATTATCTTCATTATTTTTATTATTATTATCATTATTATTATTTTCCTGTCTTAGTAAACTGTCTTTTTCTCAACTCACAGGCTTCACTTTCCCATTTCTCTCCCCCATCCCAGAGAGGGAGGGGGGAGGGTGAGTGAATGGCTGTGTGGTGTTTAGCTGCCGGCCAGATTAAACCACAACACTGTCCCTGCTGGGATTTAGGCTGCAACACAGGTAGCTTTCCCCATTTGTCATTCCTTCAGCTCTCTTCCTCTCCCTTCCATCCTGGGCCCGATTACCCCTTAAAGTATTTTTCCTCTATCTCCAGCCCTCTGCCTCTCTACCCGGTCCACTGTGAATACCATTAGTTTCGCTCTCTGCTTTTCCTTCTCGTCTCCCCTCCTGACGTACACCTTCTGGTCTTCCCTCAGCAGGGTCTCCAGTGACTGTTCACTCCATCCTTCCACCTTCTGGAGCTTTTTCTGTATATCTGGCCAAACTTTAGTCACAAAATGAACTTTCAAGAGCCCTTGGGCTACTGGGTCCCCAGGATTCATCCCCAAGTAATTCTTGCATAGCTGCCTGCTGAATCATTCCCCTCCTAAACATTCTTCTCCAGGGAATAACGTACTCAGGATTGACATAATTTCCCCCCAGGAATATAAATTAGGCCTTAGAAACTGATCTAACAGTTCTGCTAGTCCTGTAGGGTCCTCAAGCAAAGGCTTCATTCATTTCCTTCTTAAAACTCCTAACTTCTCTGCTGGTAAGGGTGTGTGTGTCTGGGGGCATGGGGGGTTCACATAACTTATCTGTCCTTTTCCCACTGGGATCTTCCTAAGAGGATACATAGGAGTGTTAGTACTGTTAGTATCAGGTAAGGGGAAATTCTCAATATCTCTTCTTCATTGTTCTAATTCTTGCCAAAGCATAGAATGCACTCCTTCTCTAGGGATGGTGTAAATTGCAGTACCTAGCTCCCTTTCTGAAGCATCCGTTGCTGCCACTGGTGCAATATTAGGATTATAGGGAGGGGGGAAATTATCCAAGGGTTTCCATCAACCCATCCTTCCCTCTGACTCCTCTTTCTCTTGATCCTGACCCTTTTTCAATTGTGAGCAGTATCTGAATAATTTTCTCAGACAGGGTCTTCTGTAAAGCTAATTTACTCACAATTGCAATGGCAGGTGTCCTGTGCACAGGAGTGCACAGTAAAAGTATATCATAACCTGATAGTCCCTATTACCCGACGCTTAATTTCTCCCATTTCCTCTTTGGCTGAGTAATACAGGTTCACAAACTACTTGATGCTTTATGTACATACCATATGCTTTGTGTACATACTTTATACTTTGTGTACATACATGATGCTTTATGTACATATTATATACATGTACAATTTTATTTGACCAACCTCTCATTTCTCCTTTTCTCCCATTTTCCCCTTCTTCTTTCGTGATTAAAGAGCCTGTGATTTTTGTTTTACTGATTTTGCACTGCTCGTCCTGTTTTTCTTACCCATCCTCCTCATTTTGGACCAGCGGGACCTTCCGCTGTCCCCTTAGCTGCTTAACATTCCCCTCTGTTATGACTGCACAATCAGTTTTGAATATACAAGGTTAATGGAATTTTCTACTGCAAAAACACAACTTTGATTCTTACACAGTAAAAACTGACTTATCCACTGCACCCAGCAAGCAGCATAACTTGACACCTCCTCTGAAAAAGGAGTCTTATCATTTATGTATAAATTCAAAGTCTGACAAACCTAATTTTCATCAGACCCGTTTTTTGGCCAAAATACTGCTGTTTCCTTAATTGGTTCTTTTGTCCAGATTAATGCACAGTATTTAATCATTTTATTATTTCCTCAAGTTTGGGGATTATTTTTCCAATTCTTCCTAAAGGATTGTCATTAGGCACTGCCCCAGGGTTATCTCCCTGTCCCCTGAAACCCATATTTTCCCATTTTTCCTAGTCCTTGTTAGTGTGCTGCTACAGAAATTTTTCCTCCTGTAAGGTACCACTCACTAATGTTCCGATTCTAGAAAATGGGGATGTATTGCTGAGCACTTTACCACACACAGGGTACCACACACCTATGGGTTTACCAGATTCCCTGGTGTACTGCCAAGCACTTTACCATGCAAGGGGGAACCATACACCAGATTTCCCCAAGACTCTTCCTTTCTCCTTTCTACCTCTCACTTCATCCATCTCTGGCCACGCCCCTCATGGAGCACTTCATCCATCTCTGGCCATGCCCCTTGTGGAGCTATGGAACCATGGACTGGGACTCCACACTTGCTTCGTACAAAAGTACTTCTCAATCATACATCATAGAAAAGTCTTACCTGACCCCCAAGGCAATATTTAATATTTCTTACCCTGGTCTGTGCACAGAGTTACTGGGTCAGTTCTCAAAAACGGAGTGCCTGCCTTGCTTTCCTCCCTAATTCTTCACCGATCCTGTCTTCTTAACCAATCTCAGTTCCCTTGTCAGCTCTCTGCAGTGAGGCATGCCTTCCTGCTGCAGTGGTAACGGGGCTCCCCAGAAGGCGACTGGATACCAGACAAGCCCCCGAGTTTGTGAGAAACAATCTGCAGCCAATAACACAGGCTCAGGCAAGGATCTCAGTGAAGTAGTATTTTTATTCACAATTGCAATGGCGGATGTCCTGCAAGCCGGAGTGCACAGCAGAAGTGTATCATAGCCCTACATCCCCTATTATCCAATGCTTGATTCCTCCCTTGTTTCCTCAATGGCTGAGTACTACAGGTTCACAACCTACCCAACACTTATTTCTATGCCCTTTATATATAGTTTTATTGGACCAACCTTTAATTTCTCCTTTTTTTTTTTTTTTTTTTTTTTTTTTGGACCTAGAGGGGCACATGATTTTGTCGTTTCCAGTTCTTGCTGATTCCGCAACTGCTTGTCTTGTTTTACTTAGCCATCCTCCTTATTTTGGGACAGCGGGACTTTCCACTGTCCCCTTATCTGCTTAACATACTCCCTACTGTCATGCCTGCACAATCACTTTTGAATATTCAAGGTTAGAGGAATTTTCCACTGCAAAAACACAACTTTAATTCTTAGAAGAATACCCACTCTGGCTTAACTAGTGTGGTGGATTAGCCCTGGTGTTGTGGTTTAACCTGACAGGCAGGTAAACACCACCACACAGCTGTTCACTCACCTCTCTCCAGGTGGATGGGAGAGAGAATGGGAAAAAGGTAAAGGTTTGAGATAAAGACAGTTTAATAGGACAGAAAAGGAAGGGAAAATAATAATAAAATAATATACAAAATACAATGCAATTGGTCACCACCCACTGACTGATGCCCAGCCAGTCCCCAAACAGTGGCCACCACCTGCCCCAGACCCCCCGCCCCCCAGTCATGCTTATGGTTCAGCATGATGTCATATGGTATGGAATATCCCTTTGGACAGTTTGGGTCAGCTGTCCTGGTTTGGTCCCCTCCCCCTTCCCAGCTTCTTGTGCCCCCCCAGCCTCCTCACTGGCAGGGTGGTATGAGAAGCTGAAATGTCCTTGACTTAGTCTAAGCACTGCTCTGCAACAACTAAAAACATTGGTGTGTTATCAGCATTATTATCATCAAAAATTCAAAACAATGCATCATATGAGTCCTTAAAGAAACTTAACTCTATCCCACCTGAAACCAGGACACAGCCAGCAACCAAGCTTCCACCCAGTTGCTTGTACACTCCACACTGTGGGACTTGAAGAGAAAATAAGAACAGAAATGAGAAAGTTTGTGGATCAGGATAAAGACAGTAGGATTGCTCACCCACTGTTGTTGCAGGCTAAACAAACTTGACTTGGGTAAGATTAACTTTTATTATTGCCAATTAAAAATAATTAGTAATTTGGGTACTGGGAAACAAAAAGCAAACATCAAAACAACACCTTTTCTCCCCACTTTCCCATGTTCAACTTCTTCACTCCAGACTCCTCTATCCACCCCCTGAGTGGCACATGTGGGGGGGGCAGGGAATGAGTGCTGAGGCATTATGATCAGCCCATTATAGTTCCTCTGCTGCTCCTTCCTCTTCCCACTTTTCCTTTGCTCCAGCATGGGCTCCTACATGTGCTTGAGTCCTGTTAGAAAAAATCTACTCCAGCATAGGCTCTCTACAGGTGGCAGTTCAGAAATATCTGTTTGCTCTGGCATGGAGTCTTCTGTGGAATACAGGGAATATCTACTCTGATGTGGTCCTCCCCACAGTCTTCAGGGAATATTTGTTCTGCTATGGAGAACTTCCTCCTCCTTTCTCTGACCTTGATGTTCCATCTCTTGTTTCTCACTCTTTTTCTTCCCTCCTCTCTCTCTGTGGTGTTTTCTGCCCTGTTTTAAATAAGATTTCAACAAAGTGCTACATGCTTGGCTATTGGACTCAGCAGTGTCCTGCAGTGGGATTGTTGTGGAGCTGGCTGGAACTGTCTGTGCCCAGCATGGGGCAGCCCTTTACCATCTCCCATATAGGACAACCTGCAGCCCCCATGACTACTAGAACCTTGTCACCTCCATCCAATACAGTTAGTCTTACTTAAGGATACAGTGGAGTGGGTTTGAATAAAATTTGCTGTACTCAAATTCATAGAATCATAGAATGGCTCAGGTTGCAAAGAACCTTAAGGATCATCTAGTTCCAAACCCCCTGCCACAGACAGGGATGCCACCCACTGGATCAGGTACTCAGGGACTCATCTAACCTGGTCTTGAACACCTCCAGGGATGGGGCATCCACAACATCTCTGGGCAACCAGTTCCAGAGCCTCACCACCCTCTGAGTGAAGAATTTCCTCCTAACCACTAATCTGAATCTCCCCTCTTTTAGTTTAAAACATTCCTCCTTGTCCTGTCATTATCTGATTGAGCAAAGAGCCACTCTGCATCTTTTTTTATAAGCCCCCTTTAAGTGCTGAAAAGTTGCAGTGCCATCACCCGAGAGCCTTCTCTTCTGTAGGCTGAACATTCCCAACTCTCTCAGCCTAGCTTCGTCCTCCTGGGGCTGCTCTCTAGCATCTCACCCCCCAGTCTGTATGTATAAACAGGGTTGTCCCTTCCCAGATGCAGAATCTGGCACTTGCTCTTGTTAAACTTCATATTGTTGGTGATTTTCTAACAAAAGTGAAGAAGGAGAGGGAGGAGGTCTGGGCCCCTCAGTTCAAGAAGGACAGGGAACTGCTTGAGAGTGCCCTGTGCAGAGCCACGAGGATGATTAAGAGAGTGGAGCATCTCCCTTACGAGGAAAGGCTGAGGGAGCTGGGTCTCTTTAGCTTGGAGAAGAGGAGACTGAGGGGTGACCTTATTAATAAGTATGCAAAGGGTGAGTGTCAGAAGGACGGAGCTAGGCTCTTCTCAGTGGCATCTAATGATAGGACAAGGGGCAATGGGTGCAAGGTGAAACATAGGAGGTTCCATTTAAGTATGAGATTAAACTTTTTCACGGTGAGGGTGACAGAATACTGGAACAGGCTGCCCACTGGGGTTGTGGAGTCTCCTCTGGAGACATTCAAAACCTGCCTGGATGCGTTCTTGTATGACCTGACCTAGGTATTCCTGCTCTGGCAAAGGGATTGGACTAGATGATCTTTCAAGGTCCCTTCCAATCCCTAACATTCTGTGATTCTGTGATTCTGTGAGGTACTCCAGGCACTGGAGCAGAAGTTCCCCTGTGGCCTATGGAGAGTACCATGGTGGAGCAGGTTGTCCCCCTGCAGCCCATGGTGTACCACGGTGGAGCAAATTTCCATGCTGCAGCCCATGGAGGAGCACACGGTGGAGCAGGTGGATCTGACCTGAAGGAGGTTTCAGCCTGTGGAGAACCCCCACTGGAGCAGATTCTGGGCTGGACCTGCAGTATAGATCCCCGGTACTGGAAGGATGGAGGAAAACACTACCTGTGCACCTTATCTTTCAACCAATTGCCCCAAAGCCCTAAAGTCCCTTTTGATTGCTCTTGGATTTCTCTTTGCCACCTCATCACTTCCAACGTGAAAAACAAATAAAGGGTAATAATCAGAGGGACGTACCAGGCAAGTGATTTTTCCGAGTGATGTCTCTTACCAGGGAGAAAGCAGACTTTCTCCAGGGAGAAAGCAGACTTCCCTACGAGTCAGGTCTGGATGACAAAGCGGGCCCTCTGTTCCCTTCAGAAGTGAGTCCCCTATGACTATAACCCTTCTTTATTTCTTGGTGGGGGTTGTTGTGATGCAGGGTGTAGGTTGACTTGTCCTGGGCAACTCCCCCAGTGTGGATAGACCTTTGTCCACATGGCCATCTGTCTTGCCCATCCAGTTCCAGAGCCTCATACCTGTTGTATAGGGGCACCTGGAAAGGTGAGGTATGCAGCAGGGGGGTTTGCCTGCTGCACCAAACAGGAACCTTCTTTCACTCCCCCCTGTCTCTTAGATCCCTTCCCTCTACCTGGCAGCAAGGGGGTAGGGGAGCCTTCATTTCCTGCACAGTGATTGTGGTTGGCTGAGGAGCCTGCCTCAGGGATGGCAGAGCTCTACCCCACCAGTCAATCTCCTTCTCTGACCCTCTGATGATCCTCAGCCTGCCCACCTCCTCCCAAAGCTCTGCCACCAGGCAAAGCAGTTCTTCAACCTGGGCACACCTCCCACAGCTGTGCTCGCTACTGCCATCCTGTACTGACATAAGAGTAGGGTGCACCCAACAGCCTGACACCTGGGTGGCAGCATGTTCCCCACAGAACTCTGTCTGGGAGGTTGCATCAGCTATGGTGGGTGCTGAGCTCCTTGAGGCCATGGCCATCTGCTGGGTGGATACCATCGCTCCCTGGTCAAGCTGGCTGTTATATATGGAGTAGTAATTCGTGTCAAGAAAATGGTTGATATTAATAAAGAAGGGGGAGATTTGGGAATGTGGCCATGGGGGTTGGAAAGCCCCGTGGTTGAGATAACATTAGACTCTTAACGACAAGGCCATCAGGAATATAAAAGAGTTTAGAGGGAACAAAGAAAGGTGATTCAGGAGACTCCATGCAGTCTCAGGGTTTCTTGTTCTCCAGCAGGTCTCTTGTTCTCCAGCCATTAAGGCATGGAAGTTGCTGGGTGTTTGCTGTTGTTGTTACATTCAAAGTTGTCTGACCAATGAAAAGTTGTTTTGAAAAGGACTGCTGTGGAAAGAAGGGTATAAGAGGGGAGCCTGCCCTCAAGATAAAAAAGGCAGCACGATGAAGTTACATCAATAAAGAAGCAGGAAAAAGAAGTGAAGAGGAACAGGCTGGCAGAATGGAGACCACAACGGGAACAGGCACTTTGATTGCCTCATGAAGATAGGTTCGGCCAAACTCAGCAAACTGCTCAGAGAAGCTCGTACAGAAAGTCGCTGGAAACAGGCGCACTGGAGCTGGAGAGAAGCTCGAGCTGAGAGAAGCGGACCTGCGCACACAACTGCCCCTCGCTGGTAAGCAGCTGCGCATTATGGGGAATCATACGTCCTTAGAAACAAAGACTGTCCTGGTAACCTTACAGCTTATTCTCCGTATTAACAATTGGACAGTTTATGAGCCTGAAATATGGGACCAAACTGAGGTCAAGGTGTGGGACTCTGCAACTAAAAATGACAATGTTGCAGTGGAATTGCTCGGCACCTGGTGAGCAATCTCTGAGGCCTTAAAGAGCCATGTGGGGCCACAATCACAAACGTGTGGTTTACCAGATAGTGAGGGAACTGCGGGCTCCTTTACTGATCCGACTGCTACACCATCGCCATGGGCCCCTCTGCTGCTACAGCCATCGAAGGCTTTTGCTGTTACGCCCCCTGCTGACCTGAACGTGCCTTTTGACCCAGGCCTATTGGCCTTGAAAAGGAGATGGATATGCTTTTCTTCAATCTGGGAAGAATGGGATACATAAGGCCTGAAGACCGAGTTGCTTGACAACTTAAAGCGAGATATATTATTCAAAAGGAATGGAAAACGGAGACTTGTTAGTAATCAAGAAAAGGAATGGAAAAATGGAGACTGTTAAGTCATGCAACTTAAAGGATTGTTTGTTACCTTTTCTGATTGTACGTATGTATAGGCATACTCGGGTTTAGTATGTAAACTGTATATTTAGAATGTTTGATGTTTGTGTGTGCATGTTGGTGGAGCATAGACTCCCCGCACACCCAGCACTGTTTACTTGTCTTTTATACCTTTTAGAAATATTTGTTTTATAAATATTACAAAATTCAGATTGAATTGAAACCTCAATCATAACACTGGCCAACCTTCAGCACCCTTCCTGCTCTCCCTGCCTGCATGAACTGCAGTGCCATGCCCTTACTGCCGCGACACACCCTGTTCATTGCACTCCTGGTCTCTTGTGCTCCCTAGGGGCTGCCTTTGTATGACAGAGGAGGGGCACTCCTGGCTACACCCAAGAATCATCAGCTGCCCTGTCGAGGGCAGCTGGGTCCTGGCGGATCCCTCATCTGCCTTGAGGGGCCTCAAAGCAGGAAACCCCCTGCATGCCACAATCATCCCCTCCACTACAGAACACATCTGCACCAGACCAGATCGCCTCGAAGAGTCTTTTCATCAAATATTTCCTTGAGATTGCTCCCTTCTCATGTCTACCGAGACACATGCACAGAAATAAACCAAAGCCTGTCTTATATTGGCTGTGTCTATTTTCTTACTCCAGAATATGTCCAAGCATTTTCTTCCTTGATGTCACTGAAATCACTGGTGGAAGGTACATCCTTTCTAGGCAACGTGTGGTCTCCTTTGTTAGAAATAATCATGCATCTCAAATACAAGAATTAACATGTTTTAGTATGCAGTAATTATTTGAATTGAACTACAGTAGAACTGTATCTGCACAAAATTATATGATTTTCCTTAAAACACAGTTCCTAAGTTTTCTTGACAAAAGAGCTGGACTTAACATTTTGACTGGACCCTGGATCTTTGGGGCCCAAGAAGAAGGAGACGAGCAGACCAAGTGAATGACTGGCTGTGAGGCTGGTGCCATACTCAAGGTTTTGGGTTCTAGGATCTTGAGTGATCTCCCTGCCCTTATCTCAGCCCTTGAGCCCTTTTCATCGTATTTTCTTCTCCTTTCCCTTTGTGGAGAGGGAGTGAGAGAGTGGTTGTGGTGGAGCTCAGCTGCCCAGCTGAGTAAAAACATCACACAAGGAAGACTACTTATGTTTGTACACACCAATGAAAACTGTTAAGAACCACAGTAGTGGTAAGCTGGTTTAAGAATGCTTAAGCAAGCAAAAAATGCAGCCAAACTAGAAAAAAAAAAAAAAAAGAAAAAAGATAAATTGGGAAAAGACTGAGGGATGAAAAGATATCATGCTGGAATTGGTAAAAAGGTGTTAGGAATGTTTTAACAATTCGTGTCCATAAAGAACAGTCCTGTCTGCCTCTGGGCCCTGCACTGGCAATTTAATTCTTGAACCACAGATGCAGTGTGTCCCAGTCTCCCCCTCATTCTAGTCAATTTATCAAGTCTTCAGAAAATACTCCTCAAATTTATGAACCTGTTTGCTTTTGTTATTCTGGACTTCTATTTCTAACAGTTACAGCCTTTTTTCTGTCTTCTTCGAGAATTAACTTAACACTGCTATAGGTGTGACTGTCCCCGTGAATGGCTGGTGAAGAATGTTTTAATTACTGGTGAAGTGTCAATAAGAAAGCTATTGTCCTGGTTTCAGTTAGAACAGAGTTAATTTTCTTCCTAGTAGCTGGTGGAATGCTGTGTTTTGGCTTAGGATGAGAACAGTGCTGATAACACCCCGATGTTTTAATTGTTGCAGAGCAGTGCTTATACCAAGCCAAGGACACCTCAGCCTTTTGCTCTGTCCTGCCAACAGGCAGGCTGGGGGTGCAGTAAGATCTAGGAGGGGACAGACCCAGGACAGGTGACCCAAACTAGCCAAAGGGGTATTCCATACCATCTGACGTCATGCTAAACAATATATAGGGGTGGCTAGCCGGGGGGAGGGGGCCGGACTTCTCGGGGTTAGGCTGGGCATCGGTCAGCGGGTGGTGAGCAATTGCATTGTGCATCACTTGTTTGTACATATTATTAGTAGTAGTACTATTATCATCATTGTATTATTATTATTATTATTATTATTATTGTTATTATTTTCCTGTCTTACTAAACTGTCTTTATCTCAACTCACAGGCTTCACTTTCCATTTCTCTCCCCCGTCCCAGAGAGGGAGGGGGGAGGGTGAGCGAACGGCTGCGTGGTGTTTAGCTGCCGGCCAGGTTAAACCACGACAGCTATTTGTGTTTGTATGAAGTCTTTGATGTCTGGGGGTTTCAGAACAACTGATAACAACTAGTGACTGTTATGGGATACTATGCAGGCCTCTGATATCTGGCCAGGTGGCCAAGAGATTAAGAAGAAGAAAAAAAAAAAGAAGCTGAAGGACGGCTGGGAGACAAGACCTGCAGGGAATGTTCTATAAACTTGATACGGTGCCAAGGGAGTACAAAGGGGAAGGACGAGAAAAAAACTTGGAGAGGAAGACTACGAGCCTTCAGCATTAAAGACCCCTAGAGACCCCCAGAGGGACCACCGGAGACTGATGCGCATGCTCCAGTAGGAGGGACTGGACCCCGGAAGCTAATTATAATAACCTGTTTTTTTTAGAAGTAGTAATGAATCTGTATTAGTCTAGGAGCATAAAAATCAGCTACTTGATGTAACTGGGGTGCGTCCTGGTGGAGCGGAGACTCCCGGTGCACCCAGCACTGTTTGCTTACCTCTATTCTTTTAATAAATCCTATTTTTTTATTTAATCCTATTTTGAAGAATGAGCCATTTCTAACAAAGGGACAAAGGAAATTGGGTCCCACCTGCTGATTCATTACAAAGTAGAACTCAACAAAAAGACAGTAAACGACAAGTGCAAATTGCAGTTGCTGTGGTCTGTGTTACTTTAGAACCATACACATGGTAATAAACCTGTCCATCCAAGGAGCTTTATTTTCTTTCGCTAAACTATATTATGTGCATTTCTCTCGAGTCCCATCTAATTTTTTTCTTTTAAACTGAAGTCTGCATTTGTTGAAAATTATAGAATCATAGAATTATACAATGGCTTCGGTTGGAAAGGACCTTAAAGATCATCTAGTTCCAACCCCTCTGCCATAGGCAGGGATGCCACCCACTAGTACAGGCTGCCCAGGGCCGAATCCAGCCTGGTCTTGAATGCCTCAAGGGATGGGGCATCCACAGCCTCTGTGGGCAACCTGTTCCAGTGCCTCACCACCTTCTGAGTGAAAAACTTCCTCCTAATATCTAACCTAAATTTACCCCTGTCTTAGTTTAAAACTATTCCCCCTTGTCCTATCATTATCAACACATGTAAACAGGCATTCCCCCTCCTGTTTATACGCTCCCTTCAAGTACTTGAAGGCTGCAATGAGGTCTCCCCGGAGCTTTCTCTTCTCCAAGCTAAACAAGCCCAGTTCCCTCAACCTTTCTTCATAGGAGAGGTGCTCCAGCCCTCTGATCATCTTAGTGGCTCTCCTCTGGACCCATTCCAAGAGCTCCACATCCTTAACTTCATATGGTATTTCCTGCATTTTAGCGTTAATACAGAATAAAGCTATTGTGGGAGAACAAGAATGCCTCCAATACCTTAAGGATGTCTTTTGAGATGCTTGCTATAATATTTCTTCATATTCTCAGTGATTCCATCTCTGAAAACATTTGATAGTCTTAAGTCCCTGAATATTTTTCCTGAAAAATTAACTATCTGACAGACTTATGTTTTGTTTATTCAGAGTCAAGTCCTTCGCTGCATATGAAAACACATGTGCTCGAAATGGCTCCTTGTTTAAATCTCACATTATTTTCAATGGATATGAACATAATTATTTTCAATGGTTGTATAAGCAGTAGTTTAACAGAATAAAGGATGTTAATTCTGAAACTGAAAATTATGCTTAGAAGAAACAGTGATACAACACAGAAATGCACACAAAGTTACTCTGGGATAAACTACGGAATTCTTAAAAACTGTACCTAATTGCAAATTCCTCACACACTTAGACATTCTACTATGTATATTACAATATTTTATGGTATTTTTAATCTTGCATTAATCTATACTATCTAGTACTGGTTTAACAAGAATTAAATCTTAATAGTCTCTGCAGTTGTGTTTGCTGCTTCTTTCATTTTTAAGCAATTTATATTATATGAATTGCAGCTGTTTGATCTGTGAACACACCTAATTGGAAATGGACTGTTCTCTCTGCATAAACAACAGCCCTAAGTTTAACTGCATTTCTTTTCAAATTTGCAGATGGCAAATAGAGTTTTTTATGTAATCATATTGGTATTAAACAAAGAAAATAAAGCACATATAACCTAGATTTAAATTTACTTTCTTTCAGTATAAATCAGGAGTAGTTCTTCAGAAGAAAGCTGTTATTTTTGAACCACACCAGCATATTCAAAACCAGCATCTTCATTTTGTTTGTACTGTTCCCAGTGTTTTCAGCATTTTCTGTAAAAGAGCTGCTACAAATTTGAATGAATCTTAGAGCAGAATAGGATTCTGATGTTTGATGTAAGAGGCAGTCTCAAGAGTAAATAAAACCTTGCAGAATTCATCTAAACAAATACAGAGTGAACAAGCAACTAGATTGTTCTGGTTTAACCCAGCCAGCAGCAAAGTCGTTTGCTCACCCTCCCCCCCTCCCTCTCTGGGATGGGAGAGAGAAATGGGAAAGTGAAGCCTATGGGTTGAGATAGTTTATTAAGACAGAATATAATAATAATGATAATGATAATAATGATAATAGTACTACTAATAATAATGTGTACAAAACAAGTGATGCACAATGCAATTGCTCACCACCCATTGATAGATGCCCAGCCTATCCCCAAGCAGCTGGTCCCCCCACCCCAGCCAGCCACCCCTATATATTGTTTAGCATGACTTCAGATGGTATGGAATACCCCTTTGGCCAGTTTGGGTCAGCTGGCCTGGGTCTGTTCCCTCCCAGCTCCCCTAGCCTGTCCGCTGGCAGGACAGTGTGAGAAGTTGAAACATCCTTGGCTTAGTGTAAGCACTGCTCGGCAACAATTAAAACATCAGCATGTTATCAACACTCTTCTCATCCTAATCCAAAACATAGCACTCTACCAGCTACTAGGAGGAAAATGAACTCTGTCTTAGCTGAGACCAGGACATAGATAAATATTACAAAAGTAGAGCACACCATGTTTTCTTCCACTGGAATAGAATAGTATTTTAACTTTCAGTTATATACACTTGTTTTTATTTCTCTGATAACTAAATTTAAGAACCATACAAGAAATGTTTAGATGATAAATGGACTTGAAGTCTTTCACTATTCTGACTTGTCTTACATTTTGCTTAGAGATGAGATTTTTTTAATACCCTTTAGTGTCACTTTGTGGCAGTGTCGTCCATCCGTCATCCCCCCCGCCCTCCCAGTTTGACCATTCACCTGTAACCCTGCTCAGGCAATAACCAGCAGTGATGACCATGATGAGCGTGTCTGGTTGTGATAGCCAAACCAGGCTCAAGGTGGATTCAGGGGAGATAGATCCATGGGCTAGTGGAGCACGCACCAAAGAAATATGGCTGCTATGCAAATATGACTAGTAGTCAATCATCTTATCCCATAAGGCAAAGTGACTGGCTCTGGGGCAAGCATGTTCTGCAGTGGAGCAGGGGATCATGGCGTGCAGGTAGGTTCATGTATGGAGGCAACCCCAGGGAGTAGAGGGAGCCGCCAGCAGCTGTCAGCCCTCGCAAGAGCATCTGATGAGGCTTGGGCAGCAGCAACAGCCACCCCCACGTACAAAAGTTGCCCCTAGGGAGCATGTGTGGACAGGGTGTGGTATGGTAGCCAGGGCGTGGCAAGTCAGTTTGCACGATAGGGTGTGTGGGGAGGGCAGAAGGTGAATCACTTTCTGTTTTGGGAGCAACAGAGGAATGTGCCTTCTACTGAAACAAGAAATGGTGTCCACCTGCCATGCCTGCCAGACTGAGGCTGAAATCCAGATGGAGGGGCTGCATATCCTGGCAATGGGAAGGTAAACAAGCTTCCAGTAATGAACTGAGAAACTTGAACAACTCATAGGACAAGGGGGAGTGGACCCTTGTCTCTGCTTGGAGCAGGAGGAGGCTCCCCTCTTGCCCCTGTAGTTCCCCTGCACAACAGATATTATGCTCTAGGGTTGGAAAGAGGAGACTGTGCGTAATGGTGAAAACCTCGGAAAGGGCAACCATACAAAGTTGGCTCAGTCTCCCACCTGCTTCAGAGCCAGTGCCACCAAAAAAATGTCATGAAGGGTGTTAGTCATTGGAGACTCCTCTCTGAGAGGCACTGAGGTAGCTATTTGCTGTCCATATAATCTCTTCAGAAAGGTCTGCTGCCTGCCTGGGGCCCACATTTGTGATGTTATGAAGAGGCTACCAAGTCTGGTGGGGCCAGAAGACTACCACCCCTTCTTATTCTTTCATGTAGGATCAAATGAGGCTGCAACAAAGAGACTCCAAAATATCAGAAGGGACTTTATGTCCCTTGAAAAGATTTTAAAGGGATCAGGAGCACAAGTAGTGTTCTCCTTTGTTCTCCCAGTTGGAGACTGGGACCCAAGAAGAAGGAGACAAATGGACTTAGTGAATGATTGGGTGTGTGGCTGGCGCTTTGCTCAAGGTTTTGGGTTCTAGGATCTTAGACGTACTTTTGAGAGACCAGGCATGCTAATACCAGATGGGGCGCATGTGACCAGGCAGGGCATGAGTGTTCTCGGCAGTAAGCTGTCTGGGCTTATCACAAAGGCTTTAAACTAGATGTGGTTGGGGAAGAGAATGTACCTCCGAGTGAACGAAGCATACCTGAGAACACTGTCACTCGAAGTAACAATAGGGAAATACTTGTGAACTGTCCCAAAATAATTAGGAAAGGTTCCTCTTACAAGGTGACACGACTGATAGCCCAGCTGAAGTGCCTCTACACCAATGCATGCAGCATGGGAAACAAGCAGGAGGAGTTGGAAATCATGGTGCAATTAGACAAATAGGATCCAATTGCTATCACAGAAACGTGCTGGGACAGATCACATAACTGAAAAATTGCAATTGAGGGCTACAAGCTCTTCATAAGAGATAGGCAGGGAAGGAAGGGAAGGGGATGTTGCCCTCTACATTAGGGAAGGGACTGATTACGAAGAGATGCCTCTGAGAAACAGCCAAGGATAGTTTGAGAGCTTGTGGGTGAAAGTTAAGGACCAGACCAATAAAGGACACCTTGAGGTCGGGGTTTACTATAGGCTGCCTGATCAAGAGGAGCCTGTTGATGAGGCCTTCTTGTTTCAACTACAAGAAGCATCATGCTCTCATCCTGATGGGGGACTTCAACCACCCGGATGTCTGCTGGGAAATCTACACAGCAGGCTGTAAGCAGTCCAGGAGACTCCTAGAGTGTGTTGAAGATAACTTCCTGGTCCGGGTATTAGAAAAAACAACCAGAGAAGCATTACTGGACCTGGTGCTCACCAATGCAGAAGAGCTCATTAAAGAAGTTAAGATTGGAAGCAGCTTGGGCTGCAGTGACCACACCCTGGTTAAGTTTATCATCTCAAGGAATATGGGCCTGGAAAAGAGCAAAGTAAGGACCCTGAACTTCCGAAGAACAAACTTCAAGCTTGAGATCCCCTGGAACACTGTCTTCAGGGACAAAGGAGCTGAACAGAGCTGGCAACTCTTTAAGGATGTTTTCCTTAGAGCACAAGAACTCTCCACCCCCCTGTGTAAGCAAGCAAGCAGGGAGGTCAGGAAACTGGGATGGCTGTTTGACCTGCTGGTCAAACTGAGGTGCAAGAAGGAAATGCACAGGCAGTGGAAGGAGGGAAATATGGCCTGGGAAGGATACTGTATGGAAGGGATCAGGAAAAGCAAGGCACAGATGAAACTGAGCTTGGCAAGGGACGCAAAGAATAAAAAGAAGGAATTCTATAGGTACATTGGCCAGAAAAGAAAGGCAAAGGAGAGTGTACCCCTTCTGATGGACGAGAAGGGTGGACTGGTAACAACAGACATGGAGAAGGCTGAGGTACTGTTGTGGTTTAACCCGGCTGGCAGCTAAACACCACACAGCCCTTTGCTCACCCTCCCCACTCTCTGGGATGGGGGAGAGAAATGGGAAAGTGAAGCCTGTGAGTTGAGATAAAGAGAGTTTAAGACAGGAAAATAATACTAATAATAATGATAATAGTACTACTAATAATAATGTGTACAAAACAAGTGATGCACAATGCAATTGCTCACCACCTGTTGACAGATGCCCAGCTTATCCCCGAGTAGCTGGTCCCCCCACCCCAGCCAGCCACCCCTATATATTGTTTAGCATGACTTCAGATGGTATGGAATACCCCTTTGGCCAGTTTGGGTCAGCTGTTCTGGGTCTGTCGCCTCCCAGCTCCTGCTGCACCCCAAGCCTGTCCACTGGCAGGACAGCGTGAGAAGCTGAAAAGTCCTTGGCTTAGTGTAAGCACTGCTCTGCAACAATTTGGCCACTTGCCGAGGTGATTGGCTCCGGGGCAGAGGTGTTCTGCAGCGGAACGGGGAATTGGTCCAAGCAGGGCTAATTTTTGCGGCATCGAGCCTACTTGAGGGAGCCGCCAGGACCTCGTGAGGGAGGCTGACGAGGCGTAGGCGGAGCCAGCAGCGCCCCTTCCCCGGCCGTTCAAAAGCTGCCCCTAGGGGGCGCGAGCGACCAGGAGCGTGGTGAACAGGGCGAGCAAACAGGGCATGGCGCATCAGAAGGGAGTGGCGCGGCAGTTAGCGCTGCAGTTCGCGCAGGCAGGGCGAGCAGGAAGGGCAGAGCGCTCTCCCCCGCACATACGAACACCTCCTTAACGACAGTCATTAGCTAGGCCGCAATGGTCTCCACCAGGCACAGTGCGCTCTCCAGAAAGACGGTACACACCCAGACCGACTACCCGTTCAAACATGCAGCAGTTCAGGGCACCGGATGCGGGGAGTGTCTGTGCCTGTTGCTACCATCAGCGGGAGGCAAAGAAACTATGTGCGTGAGGTGTGAGCAGGTGGATGACCTGGTCCGCATGGTGGCGGAGCTCAAGGAGGAGGTGGAGAGGTTGAGGGATATCAGGGAGTGCGAGCGGGAGATAGACTAGCGGAGCCTGCAGGGCCTCAAGGAGAGGTACCGGGGTGAGTCACCCCAAATGGGGGTGGACCCCCTGCCCTGTCGCTGTTGGGCAGAGGGAGGGGACCTGGGAGTTGAGGAGGAATGGAGACAGGTCCCTGCTCAACATCGTGGGCGATTCCCCCCCCACCAGTCCCACCTTCCCAGGTGCTCTTACGCAACAGGTTTGAGGCCCTGGAGATTGAGAGACCGGTAGCTGAGGAAAAGGTAGGAAGCCTACCCAGGAGGATGCCTAGGGCGAGGAAGTCCACTCCACGCCTCAGGACTGCCTCTATCAGGACAGAAAGAAGGGTGATTGCTCTGGGAGACTCTCTTCTCAGGGGAACAGAGGGCCCTATTTGTTGGCCTGACCCTACCCGTAGGGAAGTCTGCTGCCTCCCTGGGGCTAGGGTCAGGGACGTTGCCAGGAAGCTTCCCAACCTGGTTCGCCCCTCCGACTATTAGCCTCTTTTGATAGTCCAGGTGGGAAGTGATGACACTGAAGAGAGAAGCCTCAAGGCTATCAAACGGGACTTTAGGGGGCTGGGTCGGTTAGTGGATGGAGCGGGAGTACAGGTGGTGTTTTCGTCTATCCCTACGGTGGCAGGGAGGGGTACTGAGAGGACATGGAAAGCCCACCTGATAAACACGTGGCTCAGAGGCTGGTGCCAGCACAGAAATCTTGTTTTTTTTGACCATGGGGCACTTTACTCAGCACCCGACCTGATGGCTGCAGATGGGTCCCTATCTTTTAGGGGAAAACGGATCGTGGGCCAGGAGCTGGCAGGGCTCATTGAGAGGGCTTTAAACTAGGTAAGAAGGGGGATGGGGCTGAAACAAGGCTTGTTGGAGCTGTGCCAGGGGGAACAATGGCAAGGCCAGGGGATAAGGCAATGGCCCAGCTGAAGTGCATCTACACCAATGCACGCAGCATGGGTAACAAACAGGAGGAGCTGGAAGCCATCATGCAGCAGGCAGGCTACGACTTGGTTGCCATCACGGAGACGTGGTGGGACCACTCCCATGACTGGAGTGCTGCAATGCCTGGCTATAAGCTCTTTAGAAGGGACAGGCAGCACAGAAGGGGTGGTGGTGTGGCTCTCTATATTAGAGAATCTTTCGATGTTGTGGAACTCGAGGCTGGGAATGACAAGGTCGAGTCCCTTTGGCTTAGGATCAGCGGGAAGGCCAACAAGGTTAGCGTTCTGGTCGGGGTCTGTTATAGACCGCAGAACCAGGATGAGGAGACTGATGAGGAGTTCTACAGGCAGCTGACAGAAGTTGCGAAATCTTCAGCGCTTGTACTCGTGGGGGACTTCAACTTCCCTGACATATCCTGGAAGCACAACACAGCCCAGAGAAAGCAGTCTAGGAGGTTTCTGGAGAGCATGGAAGATAGCTTCCTGACGCAGCTGGTTAGTGAACCAGGGGTGGCTCCCCACTAGACCTTCTCTTCACAAACAGAGAAAGACTGGTGGAGGATGTGATTGTCGGGAGCTGTCTTGGGCAGAGTGTTATACAACAGAGAGTTTATACAATATCAAACCAAAAGCTTTATTCTATCCTAAAATGAGTTTATACTATATCATGATGAAGTTATGATCAATAAAGAAGCAGAAAGAAGGAATGAGAAGAGGAACAGGCTAGCAGAACAGAGACCAGGATGGGAACAGGCACATTGATTGCCTCATGAAGATAGGTTTGGCCAGACTCAGCAAAATGCTCAGAGAAGCTCGTACAGATAGTCGCTGGAAACAGGCGCACTGGAGCTGGAGAGAAGCTCAAGCTGAAAGAAGCGGACCTGCGCACACAACTGCCTCTCGCTGGTAAGCAGTTGCGCATTATGGGGAATCATACGTCCTTAGAAACAAAGACTGTCCTGGTAGCCTTACAGCTTATTCTCCATATTAACAATTGGACTGTTTATGAGCCTGAAATATGGGACCAAACTGAGGTCAAGGTGTGGGACTCTGCAACTAAAAACGACAAGGTTGCAGTGGGATTGCTCGGCACCTGGTGAGCAATCTCTGAGGCCTTAAAGAGCCATGTGGGGCCACAATCACAAACGTGTGGTTTACCAGACAGTGAGGGAGCTGTGGGCTCCTTTACTGATCCGACTGCTGCGCCATCGCCCCCCCCGCCGCTACTGCCATCAAAGGCCTTTGCTGTTACGCCCCCTGCTGACCTGGATGTGCCTTTTGACCCAGGCCTATTGGCCTTGAAAAGGAGATGGATATGCTTTTCTTCGATCTGGGAAGAATGGGATACATAAGGCCTGAAGGCCGAGTTGCTTGACAACTTGGAGCGAGACTTATTGTTCAAAAGGAATGGAAAACGGAGACTTGTTTGTAATCAAGAAAAGGAATGGAAAAATGGAGACTGTTAAGTCATGGAACTTAAAGGATTGTTTGTTACCTTTTCTGATTGTATAGGTTTAGTATGTAAAAGCAATGTTTTATATATTTAGAATGTTTGATGTTTGTGTGTGCCTGTTGGTGGAGCGTAGACTCCCCGCACACCCAGTGCTGTTTACTTGCCTTTTATACCTTTTATGAATATTCCTTTTATGAATATTACTAAATTCAGATTGAGTTGAGACTTCATTTATAACAGGAGCAACATATTCAGTGTTAAATAGTTTGAAAGGACAATTAGGAACTAAGACAACTACAATAATTGGAGCCACAGGGAAGGAGGAGGAATGGCCATTCTTACAACCCCTTGATTTGCGTTTTGGAGGTAAGGAACTAACCCATGAATTTTTGTATGTACCAGAATGCCCGATTCCACTCTTGGGACAGGATCTATTAGCTAAATTAGATGCAACAATAACCTTTAAGGATGGAGAATTAATAATGAAGGTACCTGAGTCCAAATCCTGATGATCAAAGATAAACCCTTTGTCACTATCCCAAGAGAAGTAGAAAATGCAGTTATACCAATAGTATGGGAAACAGATGTACCAGGGAAGTCAAAGCTGGCACAACCGGTAAAGGTGGAATTAAAGGAAGGAGCCAAACCTGTTCGAATCAAACAATATCCACTTAAGATAGAAGCTAGGCAGGGGATAGTGAAAATTATTGACAAACTTCTTAAATATCAGATTTTGGAAGAATGTAAATCGGAATATAATACTCCAATTTTTCCAGTAAAGAAGCCGAATGGCAAATATAGATTGGTACAAGATCTTAGAGCAATAAATGAAATAACAAAGGACATTCACCCGGTAGTAGCTAATCTTCACACACTGTTAACATCTGTGAGAGAGAAATATAAATGGTTTACCATGATAGATTTAAAGGATGCCTTCTTTTGCATACCTCTTGATAAAGATAGTAGAAAATTATTTGCCTTTGAATGGGAAAACCCGCAGAATGGACGAAAGACAATTAACTTGGACAAGACTTCCGCAAGGCTTCAAGAATAGCCCGACCCTCTTCAGAATCCAGCTGACCAAGGAACTGGAGATCTGGACAACGCAAGGATAAATACAGGTACCCAGAAGTCAGTATTTGTTGTTACAATACGTAGATGATATTTTGATTGCCACAGAGAATGAGTCGCTCTGCACCCAAATAATCATCGAGATTTTAAATCAGTTAGGAATGGGCGGCTATAAAGATTCAAAAGAAAAAAAAAACACAAATAGTTTGCTCGACTGTAACATATTTGGGGGGTGAGATTTCTCAGGGACAAAGAAGTCTGGGCATCAAGAGAATAAAAGCTATATGCGCTATCTCGGAACCTCAAAATCTCCATGAGATAAGGGCCTTCTTAGGAATGGCTGGGTGGTGCAGATTATGGATAATGGATTACGGACTCATAGCTAAGCCCCTCTAAGCTCAGAAGGCATGGAATTTTATTTGGGGAAAAATACAGAAAGAAGCTTTTAAGAAACCCTGGGGCCAGGGTCAGGGACGTTGCCAGGAAGCTTCCCAACCTGGTACGCCACTCTGATTATTATCCTCTTTTGATAGTCCAGGCAGGTAGTGACGACACTGAAGAGAGAAGCCTGAAGGCTATCAAACGAGACTTTAGGGGGCTGGGACGGTTAGTGGATGGAGCGGGAGTGCAGGTGGTATTTTCATCCATCCCTACGGTGGCAGGGAGGGGTACAGAGAGGACACAGAAAGCCCACCTGTTAAACACGTGGCTCAGGGGCTGGTGCCAACGCAGAAACCTTGGGTTTTTCGACCATGGGGCACTTTACTCAGCACCCGGCCTTCAGCGCTTGTTCTCGTGTGGGACTTCAACTTCCCTGACATATCCTGGAAGCACAACACAGCCCAGAGAAAGCAGTCTAGGAGGTTTCTGGAGAGCATGGAGGATAGCTTCCTGACGCAGCTGGTTAGTGAACCTACCAGGGGTGGCGCCCCGCTAGACCTTCTCTTCACAAACAGAGAAAGACTGGTGGAGGATGTGATTGTCGGGAGCTGTCTTGGGCAGAGTGACCACAAAATGGTGGAGTTCTCTATTCTTGGCGAGGCCAGGAAGGGGACCAGTAAAACCGCTGTATTGGACTTTCAGAGGGCTGACTTTGAGCTGCTCAGGACATTAGTTGGTAGAGTCCCTTGGGAGGCGGTTCTGAAGGGCAGAGGGGTCCAGGAAGGCTGGGCGCTCTTCAAGAGGGAAATCTTAATGGCGCAGGAACGGTCTGTCCCCACGTGCCCAAAGACGAGCTGGCGGGGAAGAACACCAGCCTGGCTCAACAGAGAGTTGTGGCTTGATCTTAGGAGGAAAAAGAGGGTTTATAAGCTTTGGAAAAGTGGGCAGGCCACTAGGGAGGACTATAAGGATGTTGCGAGTCTGTGCAGGGACAAAATTAGGAAGGCCAAAGCTCATCTGGAGCTCAATCTGGCTACTGCCGTTAAAGATAACAAAAAACGTTTCTATTAATACATCAACACAAAAAGGAGGACTAAGGAGAATCTCCATCCTTTACTGGATGCGGGGGGAAACTTAGTTACAAGAGATGAGGAAAAGGCGGAGGTGCTCAATGCCTTCTTTGCCTCAGTCTTTAGCGGCAATACCGGATGTTCTCTGGATACCCAGTACCCTGAGCTGGTGGAAGGGGATGGGGAGCAGGATGTGGCCCTCACTATCCATGAAGAACTGGTTGGTGACCTGCTACGGCACTTAGATTTGCACAAGTCGATGGGGCCGGATGGGATCCACCCAGGGGTACTGAGGGAACTGGCAGAGGAGCTGGCCAAGCCGCTGTCCATCATTTATCAACAGTCCTGGCTATCGGGGGAGGTCCCAATCGACTGGCGGCTAGCAAACGTGACGCCCATCTACAAGAAGGGCCGGAGGGCAGACCCGGGAAACTACAGGCCTGTCAGTTTGACCTCAGTGCCAGGAAAGCTCATGGAGCAGATCCTCCTGAGAGTCATCATGCAGCACTTGAAGGGGAAGCAGGCGATCAGGCCCAGTCAGCATGGCTTTATGAAAGGCAGGTCATGCTTGACGAACCTGATCTCCTTCTATGACAGAGTGACGCGCTGGGTGGATGAGGGAAAGGCTGTGGATGTGGTCTACCTTGACTTCAGCAAGGCTTTTGACACCGTCTCCCACAGCATTCTCCTCAAGAAACTGGCTGCTCTTGGCTTGGACTGGCGCACGCTTCGTTGGGTTAGAAACTGGCTGGATAGCCGGGCCCAAAGAGTCGTGGTGAATGGAGCCAAGTCCAGTTGGAGGCCAGTCACTAGTGGCGTCCCCCAGGGCTCGGTGCTGGGGCCGGTCCTCTTTAATATCTTCATCGATGATCTGGACGAGGGCATCGAGTGCACCCTCAGTAAGTTCGCAGATGACACCAAGTTAGGTGCGTGTGTCGATCTGCTTGAGGGTAGGAAGGCTCTGCAGGAGGATCTGGATAGGCTGGACCGATGGGCTGAGGTCAACTGAATGAAGTTCAACATGGCCAAGTGCCGGGTCCTGCACCTGGGGTGCAATAACCCCAAGCAGAGCTACAGGCTGGGAGGAATGGTTGGAAAGCTGCCTGGCAGAGAAGGACCTGGGAGTGATGGTTGATAGTCGTCTGAATATGAGCCAGCAGCATGCTCAGGTGGCCAAGAAGGCCAACGGCATCCTGGCTTGTATAAGAAGCAGTGTGGCCAGCAGGGCTAGGGAAGTGATCGTCCCCCTGTACTCGGCTCTGGTGAGGCCGCACCTCGAGTACTGTGTTCAGTTTTGGGCCCCTCGCTACAAGAAGGACATCGAGGTGCTTGAGCGAGTCCAGAGAAGGGCGACGAAGCTGGTGAGGGGTCTGGAGAACAAGTCCTACGAGGAGCGGCTGAGGGAGCTGGGCTTGTTCAGCCTGGAGAAAAGGAGGCTTATGGGCAACCTTATTGCTCTCTACAGGTACCTTAAAGGAGGTTGTACCGAGGTGGGGGTTGGTCTGTTCTCCCATGTGCCTGCTGACAGGACGAGGGGGAATGGTCTTAAGTTGCGCCAGGGGAGTTTTAGTTTGGATGTTAGGAAGAACTTCTTTACCAAAAGGGTTGTTAGACATTGGAATGGGCTGCCCAGGGAAGCGGTTGAGTCACCATCCCTGGAAGTCTTTAAAAGACGTTTAGATGTAGAGCTTAGGGATATGGTTTAGTGGGGACTGTTAGTGTTAGGTCAGAGGTTGGACTCGATGATCTTGAGGTCTCTTCCATCCTAGAAATTCTGTGATTCTGTGATTCTGTGTATTAAAACATCAGCATGTTATCAGCACTCCTCTCATCCCAATCCAAAACATAGCACCCTACCAGCTACTAGGAGGAAAATCAACTCTATCCCAACTGAAACCAGAACAGGTAGTTAACAACTTCTTGGCCTCGGTCTTCACTGCCAGCCTGGCTTCCCACCTTTCTTGTTTCCCTGAAGCTGAAGATGAGACCTGGGGGAGTAAAGTCCCTCCCACTGTAAGCGAAGAGCAAGTTCGATAGCACTTGAAGCTAAACAAATACAAGTCTATGGGGCCTGATGCCATGTACCCCACTGTCCTGAGGGAACTGGCTGATGTAGTCGCTAAGCCTCTCTCCATCACATTTGAAAAGTTCTGGCAGTCAGGCAAAGTCCCCAGTGACTGGAGAAAGGCAAACATCACTCCCATTTTTAAAAAGGGTAGAAAGGAGGACTTGGGGAACTACAGACCACTGAGCTGAACTTCTGTGCCTGGCAAGATCATGGAAAAGATCCTCCTGGAAGTAATCCAAGACAAGGAGGTGATCCAAGACATCCAGTATGGCCTCACCAAGGGCAAATCGTGCATGACAAATCCAGCGGCCTTCTATGATGGAGTGACTGCATCAGTTGACAAGGGAAAACTGACCGATGTCATCTACCTGGACTTCTGAAAGGCCTTTGAAATGGTCCCACATGACATCCTGATCTCTAAATTAGAGAGATATGGATTTGATGGGTGGACCATTCAGTGTATAAGAAATTGGCTTGAAGTTCGCACCCAGAGAGTGATGGTCAATGGCTCTATGTCCAGGTGGAGAACGGTGACAAGTGGTGTCCCTCAGGGGTCTGTCCTGGGACTGGTGCTTTTCAATATCTTAATCAATGACATAGACAGTGGGATTGAGTGCACCCTCAGCAAATTTTCAGATGACACCATGCTGAGTGGTGTAGTCATATAAAAGAAGGAAGGGATGCCATCCAAAGGAACCTGGACAGGCTGGAGAAGTGGGCCCACATGAAGCTAATGAGGTTCAACAAGTCCAAGTTCAAGGTGCTGCACCTAGGTCAGGGCAATCCCAGACATGAGTACAGACTGGGAGAAGTCATTGAGAGCAGCCCTGAAGAGAAGGATTTGGGAGTTCTAGTGGATGAAAAGCTCAACATGAGCCAGCAGTGGGCGCTTGCAGCCCAGAAGACCAACTGTGTACTGGGCTGCATCAACAGAGGAGTGGCCAGCAGGTTGAGGGAGGTGACTGTCCCCCTCTACTCTGCCCTTGTGAGGCCCTACCTGGAGTACTGCGTCCATGTCTGGGGTCCCCAGCACAAGAAGGAAATTAATCTGTTAGAACGGGTCAAGAGGAGGGCCACAAAGAAGATCAAGGGACTGGAGTACCTGTCCTATGAAGAAAGGCTGAGAGAGCTGGGAATGTTCAGCCTACAGAAGAGAAGGCTCTGGGATGAACTTGTTGCATCTGTTCAGTACTTAAAGGTGCCTTATAAAGAAGATGCAGAGTGGCTTTTTGCTCAATCAGATAATGACAGGACAAGGAGGAATGTTTTAAACTGAAAGAGGGGAGATTCAGATTAGTGGTTAGGAGGAAATTCTTCACTCAGAGGGTGGTGAGGCTCTGGAACTGGTTGCCCAGAGATGTTGTGAATGCCCCATCCCATAACCTGGATGCCCCAGGTTAGATGAGGCCCTGAGCAACCTGATCTAGTGGGTGGTGTCCCTGCCTATGGCAGGGGGGGTTGGAACTAGATGATCCTTAAGGTTTTTTCCAACCCGAGCCATTCTATGATTCATTCAATGATCTAGGTATAAATAATGACCTCTTAGTTTAGGTAAGAAAGAACCTATTTTACTAGTTTAAATAGACATTGTCTGCTTTACATCCCAAAGCCTTTGGCGTAGATTGGTATTAAGAAATTATTTGAGCATAGCAGCCCCATCTAGCATTGCTGCAAATAATTTATCAGGTAAGTCACTTTGATTCCCATGAGGAAATATGCAAGTCTATTTTTATTTCATATTCAGTAAGGTCTTTTGATGAATCTGTTTAAACACAGGAAATACAATCACTGGAAATAATGCTAGCAATCTTTTTATTGTGAAAACTTCATTTATATAATTCATATGCTTGAAATCTGAAAGCATGCTGGGAAAATGTTTTTTGTTTCTTGGTAGTAGTATACAGAAATGCCATTAGGTTCAGTGTTTTTAGAAAAACAAGAAAATGGTTATAAAATCCAGTTTGGGGGGTTGTCTTACCATTTAACAGCACTATGTAACAAACCAATAGCTAGAATGTCTCAAGATGAAATGGCTGCAATCCTAACCGTTCAATTTTACCACTTACTACCCTGTTGAAAGTACCTTTGGGAAGGGCATTGAAAAACCAATTCTCAGGTTATGACTGGGTAGATCACTTCTTTAGCACTCACAGAAATAGTTGAGTTTTAAAAATACTATGTTTATGCCCATGCAACATTCTTAGCCTACAAAAGTGGCGTTTAATATCCAATTTTACAGCCATGGATGAGAATTGGATCCTGAATCTGGGTAAATTATTTTCTTAGTTTCTGAAGCAATTATTTGGAGGTGTAGGATTACTCTTGATTTCAATTTTTGTTTTTAAAATTATTGCTATTTGGACACCCTGGAAAGATAGCTTTTCTGGAAAATAAATCTCTAACCTGCCATTCTCCTCACAGTGCAGTATCACATGACTAATATTTTAAACACTGGGAAAAAAAGGAAATTCAAGCAGAAACCATAGAACCTAAAGACTACAACTGATTTGTTTCTCATTAGTGTCTTCAGAGCAGGGTTGATTATGCATGATAATTCATTTGTAACCTGAACAGCAACTGTAAAATTGGTCCTGAAATCTCCTTGTGCAGCTGCATCAGGACCAAGGGTAACTGAAACTCGATGGCAAAAGAATCCTTCAATATATCAGAAAAAAAATTCCAAAGCTTTTTAAAAGAAGGAGAGAACTCAGTAATTTATGTCTTTTCCAAAAATACACAGAGGTTAAAAATAAGGACCATACAATCTTAGCAAAGACAACCCAAGTTTAAATGTTTTATGTCTAGAGCTTTATAGAGCTAAAGAATTCACAGAATCATAGAATGGTTTGAGTTGGAAGGGACATTAAAGATCATCTAGTTCCAACTCCCCTGCCATGGGGAGATACCTTCCACTAGATCAAGTTGCTTAAAAATTTTTTTTAAATGCAGTTTGGTGGAAACAGCTTTTTCATCAAATACTTCGTAGTTTATGAAGCAGATTATGATGTGGTTGCTTGAAACAATAGGGAAGGGGATTTGATGGCCCTCAGGTCTTTCCAGTCCCAATCCTAAATAATTATTTTTCTCTTTTTTATTGCAGTCCCGAAGATGGTGAAATTCATCCTGAAAACTGTAGACTATACATCTAGTTGCAGTGTTGCTTAGAAATGTACAAAACAGAAATGCTTAAATCCATATGTCTGCTAGGATCACTGCAGTTTCATCGGAAAGGTATTGAATTGCAAAAATATGTACATGCTGATTTAAACAAAAGAACAGTCTTCTGGGGCATATTTGGGTATTCATGAAAGACAAAGCACCAAAACATAAAATGAACTATGCCACTGAAGAAAGCTGTATTTCTATTTCATTATCATCATTCTTACAGAAGTGTGTCATATCAGGCATGTATCACTACTGTCCCCATAGTTTTGGTCTGATTTTTTTTTTTTTTTTAAAGACTGGCCCCAGACCAAAAGTTTTCACTGTTAATAGATCAGTGACCCAAGCTATTTTAGTCATTAGAGTAACTACTGCAAAATGAAAGGTTTTGAAAAATTTCAATTCATGAATATCACAATGTTTTGTTTCAGGTCAGATTTCAACACTTACATGTTTACTTTGTTATGAGCTTTATAGGAGTTATAGCCAGAATGTCTTGTGTTCATGTTTTTCTTCACAGGAAAATCTTTCTAGCCAGACTGCAAGTTCTTGTTTTATAATAAACCTTATACATTACCTGTCATGCTGAAAGATCCTGTGACGCATTTTTTTTTTTTTTTTTTACATCTAGTTATAGGGTACAGCTAAAGCCAGTGGTACTATGAAAATAATTAGAGATTTATTACTGCTGAATTGAGCTTCTTAGTGATTTTCTCAAGTCAAAAAGAGATCTATAAAATTTAAAGAGGCAGAATTAACAGCCATCATATACCAGCTGCTAAAATTGTTTTCATCATTTTTTCATCATTTTTTTTCATCATTTTTTAAAGACAGACTGTACTACATTTCCTTGCATTGGCTACATTTGTCAAGGCACCTTCTGTAATTGCAGAAAGTAGCTTGAGGTGACCTGAGCAACCCAGATGTGTCTGTGTCCCCTTTGTCTCTGGATGGAATCTACATGATTAACCTGAACTAAATTTCTATTGCATGTCTAAAGTTGGATAAGATGAATTACAGCATTACAGTATGGGCCAACTGATTTCCTATCTAGCACTACTTTTGATATGCATCGTTTCCTCATCTCACCATAGAGAAAGTTATGGTATCTGTTCTGCCATTGCTAAATAGAGTAATTTTTATCCTGTATCAATGTAGAGATAACCACAGTAAGTTATCTCCAAGTTTCTGTGACATTCTTTGAGATAAACTCATACTAGGCAAAATTCAAATAGTCACAGAAATTTAAATGCATTGAATTTTGGAACTTAGCCAACATAAAAACATCGTTCTTATATATGAAATATTTGGATAATTACAATGCCTAGAAGTATTGTAAAGGCATCATGCAATAAGGGAAATTCCAGTTACATGTTAAGTATTTTTTCATTGTGACAGTAGTCAAACATTGGAACAGGCACCCAAAGAAGCTGTGAAATCTCCATTCTTGGAGATATTCATAACTCAAATAGACAAGGCCCAGAGCAACATGATGCAAGTTGGCATCAGTTTCAGTAGGTTTCAGTAGGAAGTAAGACCAGATGGCCCTGCAGTCTATTTTATTCTGTGACATAAAATGTCTACCAAAACATAATATTTTTCAAGGAACAGAATCAACCATTTGTTTAATTTATTTACTTCTCAAGAATGGTACTGCAGTGTAGGCAAAGTGCATAAATTTATCTCTAGGAATGAAAAAGACAATAATTTCATCATTATAAAATATGTTGTTCTAATTGCTAGTATATAGCTTTTTTACTTTTTCACCTTTTCAGTTTGTCACCAGCTTTTCACCATCTGAGTGGCAATACTAAAAAAAGCACCATTTGTTTCTCTTGTTTATGAATAGTACTACCCTTAGAAACAGTGAACATTTCCAATGTGTTAACTCTGCTTAATTCATAAATGCACACATCTGATGTTACTCCCTACATGTGATTTCTTGCTGTATCTTGAAACTCATTTTTGAAGGTAATATTTTCCATTTGGATGTAATATTTTCCATTTTCTAGTCCTCTCAACTGTTGGATAAGTGGTTTATTGGGTTTTTAAATCTTCCTTAAGATTTCACCAATTTATGTTCTTATTTTAGAGCCAGCAGACATGAGATAACATGCAGGTTGTTCTCATCAACCTGAAGCTGAAAAATAACAATATGGGTACTGGTATCTTGACCAGACATTATCAAATAAACTACAGAACTGCTAAAGCTAAAGCAGAGATCTGATGCTGATGCTCTTTTCCCAAGATGATCTCAGTCAATGCTCCCTACTGGGAAATAATGCTCTTTTATGAAATACCACACTACAAAGTGAAAGGCTAAACTCTGGGTATTTTCACTGTCTTCTCAGCACTGTCCTTCTCAGCTCTCCTTATCTTTCTTTTCTACTGAACAAACATTCCTGTATTTATACTGTATAGTATATATCAAGCTTCCTGTACAAAAAATTCTTGAATATTTATAGTACTGCATATAAACTTGCTACTGTCATACAAACTCTACTACAAAAGCCATTGTTGTGGTTTAACCAGGAATGAAGCTAAGCAATATCCGCCCCTTATGACATACCGCCTACATCATGCTCAGGTCCCACACTTTCCAGTACATCCCAATTAATCATCACCTTTCTTGTCCTTTGATATATACACACAGAAACCATTCCACACCTCTAAAATGCCTGTTGAGTTTGTTTAGTCCGTGACTTTGGGCTCCACCTGTCATAACAGTCCTTCAGGGCAGGACAGATGGTGTGTGGTGTAAAACTGTTGCATGCTGAAGGCAGTTCTGAATCCATCTCAGCTGCTTTTGTCCAGTTCTATCACTGCTGCACTTTGTTCAGTTCCATCAAAATTCATTCATCATTATTTGAGAGATTCTTACTGTAAAACCATTAATATGGCATATAGCAATCATAGTAGTAATGACATACAGAATTACATGGCAATTAACATAAGACAATTCAAATCATGGGCTATTCTCATCCCAAATAAAATCCCCTTGAGGTAATCACTGGACTTCCCCATCACCAAGTACACTCAGGTCCTTGAGCAAAAGTAATCCCACAGATGGGTTTGCCTTTTCCTGAGGCAGGAATAGCCCAGACTGTCTTCCACAGTATGTTTCTTACGTGCACTACAGGAACTTTGTCCCCTTCTACAGTACGTAACAGGTTTGATTGGGCAGGTCCAGCTCGGTTGGCAGATCCCCTAGTATTGACTAACCAGGTGGCCTTTGCCAAATGCGTATCCCAATGTTTGAATGTTCCAGCACCCATTGCTTTCAGTGTAGTCTTTAACAATCCATTATATCACTCAATTTTCCCAGAGGTTGGTGCATGATAGGGGATGTGATACACTCACTCAATGCCATGTTCTTTGGCCCAGATATCTATGAGGTTGTTTCAGAAAGAGTCCTGTTGTCTGACTCAGTTCTTTCTGGAGTGCCATGACACTCTAAGAACTGCTTTTTAAGGCCCAGGATAGTGTTCTGGGCGGTGTCATGGGGCACAGGATACATTTCCAGCCATCCGGTGGTTGCTTCCACCATTGTAAGTACATGGCGGGTTTGAGGGAGTATAATATAATCAACCTGCCAGACCTCTCCATATTTATATTTCAGCCATCGTCCTCCATACCAAAGAGGCTTTGACCGTTTGGCTTGCTTGATTGCAGCACGTTTCACAGTCATGAATAACCTGTGCTATAGTGTCCATGGTCAGGTCCACCCCTGGATCACGAGCCCACCTGTATGTTGCATCTCTACCTTGATGGCTTGAGGTGTCATGGGCCCATTGAGCTATAAATAATTCACCCTTATGTTGCCAGTCCAGGTCCACCTGAGCCACTTCAATCTTAGCAGCCTGATCCACCTGCTGGTTGTTTTGATGTTCTTCAGTGGTCTGATTCTTGGGCATGTGAGCATCTACATGGCGTACCTTTACAACCAGGTTCTCTACCTGGGTGCCAATATCTTGCCACAATGCAACTGCCCATCTCTGTTTGCCTCTGCGCTGCCAGTTGCTCTGCTTCCATTGCTGTAAGTGCCCCCACAGGGCATTTGTTACCATCCATGAATCAGCGTAGAGATAGAGAACTTGCCACTTTTCTCGTTCAGTAATATCTAAATACAGCTGGATGGCTTTCACTTCTGCAAATTGGCTCGATTCAACTTCTCTTTCAGCAGCTTCTGCAACTCGTTGTGTAGGACTCCATACAGCAGCCTTACATCTCCGATGCTTTCCCACAATACGACAGGACCCATCAGTGAAAAGGGCATTGTTGTGGTTTAACCCGGCCGGCAGCTAAACACCACGCAGCCGTTCGCTCACCCTCCCCCCTCCCTCTCTGGGACGGGGGAGAGAAATGGAAAGAGAAGCCCGTGGGTTGAGATAAAGACAGGAAGAAAATTAATTCTGTTCTAACTGAAACCAGGACATCTATCCACCCCTTATTCCATACCTTTTATGTCATGCTCAGGTTACACTCTTTTCCATACATTCTAATTAGTCACCTATAGTAGTTATGGTAGTGATAACATACAGTATTATATAGTAATTAACATGGTACAATTCAGTTCATGGGCTATTCTCACCCAGTATTAAATCTCCTTGAGGTACACACCGGACCTCTCCGTTCTTTTGCATCACCCACCAAGTGTATCCAGGTCCCTGAGCGAAAACAATTCCACGAATGGGTTTGCCTTTTCCTGAGGCAGGAGTAGCCCAGACTGTTTTACCCAGCATATTTCTTACATGCACTACAGGAACTTTATCCCCATCTACAGTACGTAACAGGTTTGATTGGGCAGGTCCAGCTCGGTTGGCAGATCCCCTAGTATTGACTAACCAGGTGGCCTTTGCCAAATGCGTATCCCAATTTTTGAATGTCCCAGCGCCCATTGCTTTCAATGTATTCTTTAACAGTCCGTTGTATCGTTCAACTTTCCCGGAGGCTGATGCATGATAGGGGATGTGATACACCCACTCAATACCATGTTCTTTGGCCCAAGTGTCTATAAGGTTGTTTCGGAAATGAGTTCCATTGTCTGACTCTATTCTTTCTGGGGTACCATGTCGCCATAGGACTTGCTTTTCAAGGCCCAGGATAGTGTTCCGGGCGGTGGCATGAGGCACAGGATATGTTTCCAGCCATCCGGTGGTTGCTTCCACCATTGTAAGTACGTGGCGCTTGCCATTGCGAGTTTGAGGGAGTGTGATATAATCAATCTGCCAGGCCTCTCCATATTTATATTTCAGCCATCGTCCTCCATACCAAAGAGGCTTTGACCGTTTGGCTTGCTTGATTGCAGCACGTTTCACAGTCATGAATAACCTGTACTATAGCGTCCATGGTCAGGTCCACCCCTCAATCACGAGCCCATCTGTATGTTGCATCTCTACCTTGATGGCCTGAGGTGTGTGGTGGTTTTACCGTGCTGGGCAGCTAAACCCCACAACCGCTCTCTCACTCCCCCTCCTTTAGATGAGGAGGGGGAGAAGTAAAGCAAAGAACAACTCACGGGTTGAGATAAGGATAATTTAATTAAAGGGAAATAATAATAACAATTAAATAAAGACTACCATGAACTAAACAATTTAACTAAGGGGAAATAAAAAGGGAAAGGGGAAAAGGGAGGGGAAAAGGAAAAATAAAAAGAAGGGAGGAAAACAAACAAACAAAATAAATGAAGGCTATATGGAAGTGCAGAGGAAAGAAATTACTCTCTACTTCCCACAAATGAGCGATGATTGACCACGTCCTTGAAGCAAGGCCTCAACGCACGCAGCCGGTGTTTGAGAGAAGGACCGACGTTTCCCAACGAGAGCCCACCCCTCCCCTCTTCTTCCTGTTTCCACCTTTTATTGCTGAGTGTGACACCACATGGTATGGAATATCCCTTTGATTGGTTTAGGTCAGCTGCCCTAGTGATGTTTCTCTCCTCACTTTTTGCCCACCCCCTAGGAGGGTTAGAGAAAGGCCCAATGCTGTGCCACTGCTGCTCAACAGTAGACACAACACTGGTGTGATAACACTGCTGTTCCAGCTACAAGTACAGAGTACGGCACTGTATGGGCTGCTGCCGGGAAAGTTAACATTCCAGCCAGACCCAGTACAAGGTGTCATGGGCCCATCGGGCTATAAATAATTCACCTTTATGCTGCCAATCCAGGTCCACCTGAGCTACTTCAATCTTAGCAGCCTGATCCACCTGCTGGTTGTTTTGATGTTCTTCAGTAGCCCGATTCTTGGGCACATGAGCATCTACGTGGCGTACTTTCACAGCCAGGTTCTCTACCCGAGCAGCAATATCTTGCCACAATGCAGCAACCCAGATGGGTTTGCCCCTATGCTGCCAGTTGTTTTGCTTCCATTGCCGTAACCATCCCCACAGGGCATTTGCTACCATCCATGAATCGGTGTAGAGATAGAGAACTGGCCATTTTTCTCGTTCAGCAATGTCTAAAGCCAGCTGAATGGCCTTCACTTCTGCAAACTGACTCGATTCACCTTCTCCCTCAGCAGCTTCTGCAACTCGTCGCGTAGGACTCCATACAGCAGCCTTCCATCTCCGATGCTTCCCCACAATACGACAGGACCCATCAGTGAACAGGGCATATTTCTTTTCATTTTCTGGTAACTGGTTGTACAGTGGGGCTTCTTCAGCACGACCCACCTCCTCCTCTGATGATATCCCAAAGTATTTGCCTTCTGGCCAGTCCATAATCACTTCCAATATTCCTGGGCGACTGGGGTTTCCTACTCGAGCCCGCTGAGTAATCAGTGCAACCCACTTGCTCCATGTAGCATCAGTTGCATGATGTGTAGAAGAGACCCTTCCCAACAGGCAGGCTGGGGGATATGGAGAGGATAAACAACATGACAGAGAGCACATACGGAAAATAACGTGCTATAATACTCAATTTGGAAAACAGGCGCAGCAGAGTTGAGATTAAAGCAATCAGCATTATGACAAGTGACTATTAAGCAGGTCTAATACTTATACCAATTTTAGTTTAACACACTCTGGTCAGATCTGCCGTTATCTCAACCTTTCGGGCCCCACGTTGGGCGCCAAAAAGACTGTCGTGGTTTAACCCGGCCGGCAGCTAAACACCACGCAGCCGTTCGCTCACCCTCCCCCCTCCCTCTCTGGGACGGGGGAGAGAAATGGAAAGTGAAGCCCGTGGGTTGAGATAAAGACAGTTTAATAAGACAGGAAAATAATAATAACAATAATAATAATAATAATAATAATAATAATACAATGATGATAATAGTACTACTACTAATAATATGTACAAACAAGTGATGCACAATGCAATTGCTCACCACCCGCTGACCGATGCCCAGCCTAACCCCGAACAGTCCGGCGCCCCTCCCCTGGCTAGCCACCCCTATATATTGTTTAGCATGATGTCAGATGGTATGGAATACCCCTTTGGCTAGTTTGGGTCACCTGTCCTGGGTCTGTCCCCTCCCAACTCTTACTGCACCCCCAGCCTGCCCATTGGCAGGACAGAGCAAGAAGCTGAGATGTCCTTCCCTTGGTATAAGCACTGCTCTGCAACAATTAAACCATCGGGGTGTTATCAGCACTCTTCTCATCCTAAGCCAAAACACAGCATTCTACCATCATTCCACCAGCTACTAGGAAGAAAATTAATTCTGTTCTAACTGAAAGCAGGACACTACGTCTTGCTGAATGGCAGCACAGCCTTCTGGCATGTCAGCCACTCCTCCCAGCTTTGTGTGTTTATCGTACTTGCTGAGTGCAGACACTATTCCCTCTTCAAGGTCGTCGATGAAGATGTTGAACAAGACCTGACCCAGCACCGACCCCTGGGGAACACTGCTAGTCACAGGTCTCCAGCTGGACTCTGTGCCACCAATCACCACCCTCTGAGCTCGGCCACTCAGCCAGTTCTCAACCCACCTTGCCGTCCACTCATCTATCCCACACTTTCTCAGCTTTGCTAGTAGGATGTCATGGGAGACAGTATCAAAAGCCTTGCTAAGGTCAAGGATGATGACATGCTCTGCTCTCCCCCCATCTACTCAGCTGGTGATGCCATCATAGAAGGCTATGAGGTTGGTCAAGCATGACTTCCCCTTGGTGAATCCATGCTGACTACTCCTCATAACCTTCTTCTCTTCCAATTGCTTGGAGATGGCATCCAGAACAAGCTGCTCCAATACCTTTCCAGGGACAGAGGTGAGACTGACTGGCCTGTAGTATCCCGGATCCTCCTTCCTGCCTTTCTTGAAGACCGGAGTGACATTGGCTATCCTCCAGTCTTCAGGCACCTCACCTGTTCTCCAGGACCTTTCAAAGATGATAGAGAGCGGTTTGGCAATCACGTCTGCCAACTCCCTTAGCACATGTGGATGCATCCCATCAGGGCCCATGGATTTGTGTTCACTGATCTCACTCAGACGTTACCGAACCACTCCCTCCTCAACCAGGGGGGAGCCTTCCATTTCCCAGACCCTTTCTCCTCCCTCCAGGGTCCAGGAGTCCCAGGGGAGTGTCCTTGAAGCAAAGACTGAAGCAAAGAAAGCATTCAGTATCTCCACCTCCTCGGCATCTCCCGTTACCAGGACACCCTCCTTGTTCAGCAAGGGACCTACATTATCCCTGGTCTTCCTTTTAGTGTTTACATACTTAAAAAAAAAAAAAAAAAAAAAAAAAAAAACCTTCTTATTATCCTTTATCTCTTTCGCAAGCCTCATCTCTAGGTGGGCTTTAGTCTTCCTCAATGCGTGAATTATTCTTTGTGGAACTAAGAGATGCCTTGAGATCAACTCCCCTTGTCCTTATGGGAGATTTCAACTTGCCAGACTTTAACTGGGATTACCATATGGCCAACACAAGCAAGTCCAGGAGGTTCACAAAGCACCTAGATGATAATTTCTTGGTTCAGGTGCTAAGGGAGCCAACTAGGAAAGGTGCCCTCCTAGATCTGTTGCTGGAGAACAGAGAGGGTCTTGTGGGGGATGTGGCAACTGGCGGCCATCTTGGTCATAGTGACCATGAAATGGTTAAGTTAACAAATATTTGTTGACAGAAGGAAAAGTGCCACCAAAACTTCAGCCCTGGATATGGGGAGAGCAGACTTCAGGCTGCTCAGGGAACTAGTTAGCAAGGTCCCCTGGGCAACTGCTTTTGAAGGCATTGGCGTACATCAGTGCTGGTCAATCTTTAAGCACTGCCTCCTAAAAGCACACGATCAGGCAATTTGAATATATTGGAAGTCAAGAAAGGTGGGGCAGAAGGCCAGCCTGGCTGACCAGGAACCTTCTACTGGAACTTAGGCAGAAAAAGAAAATGTACGGCTGCTGGAAGTGACTTGCGGAAAATGGACTCCACAATCAGTAAGATTGTAAATTAGGTATGTTTATTCAGCACTGGGCAGCACGGGGGTAGTCCTGCCAAAGTTGTGTGCACCTGATGCAGCAACTTGCCATCGTTATACATGTATGCAGCAAAGAGTTATATATGCATAAAGTTTCACAATGCGCCTATACATATTCATAACCTGTCCCTGCTTCATATTAAAATTAGTTCCAAGGAGTCATTTCCATAAACTTCTCCCATCTGCGCTTGCACAGTGTATCCTGGTGGTGGTCGTCAGGGGTCGTGGGGATGAAGACTGGAAAATGTTGCACCAATTTTCAAGAAGGGTAAGAAAGAAGACCCTAGCAAATACAGGCCTGTCAGTCTCATGTCAGTGCCTGGTAAAATTATGGAGAAGATTATCCTGGGAGTTACTGAAGCACACCTGGGGGACAATGCAGTCATTGGTCCCAGCCAACATGGGTTCACTAGGGGTAGGTCCTGTTTAACAAATTTGTCATAAGAACACCCATCTAGTCTATAAAGAAAAAACAGCAGATGTAATCTTTTTGGACTTCATCAAAGCTTTTGACACGGTTTCCCATAGGATCCTACTGGACAAAATGTCCAGCATACAACTTGACAAAAACATCATACGATGGGTGAGAAATTGGCTGATGGGTAGGGCTCAAAGGGTTATGGTAAATGGGGCCACATCAGGCTGGCGTCCAGTCACCAGTGGTGTCCCCCAAGGATCCATTTCAGTGCCAGTCCTCTTCAATGCTTTTATAAATGATTTGGATGTAGGACTAGAAGGTGTTCTGAGCAAAGTTACCGATGACACCAAACCTGGAGGAGTTGTTGACTCCCTTGAGGGTGGAAAGGCCTAGCAGAGAGATCTGGACAGATTGGAGAGCTGGGCGATCACCAACTGCATGTTTAACAAGGGGAAGTTCTGGGTGCTGCACCTGGGATGGGGCAACCCTGGCTATATGTACAGACTGGGCGATGAGATGCTGGAGAGCAGCCCCGCAGAGAGGGATCTGGGGGTTGTGGTTGATAGCAAGCTGGATATGAGCCAGCAGTGTGCCCTGGCAGCCAGGAGGGCCAACCATATCCTGGGGTGCATCAAGCACGGCACTGCTAGTCAGTCAAGGAAAGTGATTGTCCCACTCTACTCTGTGCTGGTGCGGCCTCACCTCGAGTACTGTGTGCTGTTCTGGGCACCACAGTACAAAAAGGATGTGAAACTATTGGAGAGTGTCCAGAGGAGGGCGACGAAGATGGTGAAGGGCCTAGAGGGGAAGACATATGAGGAGCGGCTGAGGGTACTGGGCCTGTTCAGCCTGGGGAAGAGGAGGCTGAGGGGAGATCTCATCGCAGCCTACAGCTTCCTCACGAGGGGTAGTGGAGGGGCAGGCGCCAATTTATTCTCCTTAGTCACCCGTGATAGAACCCGTGGGATTGGTGTTAAACTGAGGCAGGGGAAGTTTAGACTAGACATCAGGAAAAGGTTCTTCACTGAAAGGGTTGTCGCACACTGGAACAGGCTCCCCAGTGAAGTAGTCACTGCACCAAGCCTGTCTGAATTTAAAAAGTCTTTGGACTGTACACTCAGTCATGTGGTCTAAAATTTTGGGTAGACCTGTGCGGCGCCAGGAGTTGGACTCGATGGTCCATGTGGGTCTCTTCCAACTCGGGATATTCTATGATTCTATGATTCTATGATTCTATGATTCTGTGACTCTATGACCTGCACAAGAGATCCAGTTTTTAGGAATAAAATGGCAAGATGGACTCCGTCACATCCCAATGGATGTGATCAACAAAATAACAGCTATATCTCTACCAACTAACATAAAAGAAACACAAACATTCCCAGGTGTCATGTTTTTTTGGAAAATGCATGTTGCAAATTACAGTCCAATTGTAAGCCTGCTCTATCAAGTAACCCATAAGAAGAATGATTTCAAATGGGACTCTGAGAAATGACAAGCCTTTGAACAAATTAAAGAGGAAATAATTCATGCAGTATCCCTTGGGCCAGTCTGAACTGGACCAGATGTAAAGAGCATCTGAGGCCCACTACATTCCAGTCAAAAATGAGATACTGGCAGCATATGAAGGAGTTTGAGATGCACTGGAAGTGGCTGATACTGAAGCACAGCTCCTCCTGGCACCCCGATGCCAGTACTGGTCTGGATGTTCAAAGGAAGGGTCCCCTCTACACATCATGCAGCTGATACCATATGGAGTAAGTGAGTTGCAATGATTACACAAGGGGCTCGAATAGGAAACCCCAGTCTCCCAGGAATCCTGTAAGTGATTGTGGACCAGCCAGAAGGCAAATATTTTGGGATATCACCGGAGAAGGAGGTGGTCCGTGCTGAAGAAGCCCCACTGTAAAACAAGCTACCAGAAAATGAGAAGCAATATGCCTGTCCTGCTTTCAGTTAGAACAGAATTAATTTTCTTCCTAGTAGCTGGTGGAATGATGGTAGAATGCTGTGTTTTGGCTTAGGATGAGAAGAGTGCTGATAACACCCCGATGGTTTAATTGTTGCAGAGCAGTGCTTATACCAAGGGAAGGACATCTCAGCTTCTTGCTCTGTCCTGCCAATGGGCAGGCTGGGGGTGCAGTAAGAGTTGGGAGGGGACAGACCCAGGACAGGTGACCCAAACTAGCCAAAGGGGTATTCCATACCATCTGACATCATGCTAAACAATATATAGGGGTGGCTAGCCAGGGGAGGGGCGCCGGACTGTTCGGGGTTAGGCTGGGCATCGGTCAGCGGGTGGTGAGCAATTGCATTGTGCATCACTTGTTTGTACATATTATTAGTAGTAGTACTATTATCATCATTGTATTATTATTATTATTATTATTATTATTATTATTGTTATTATTATTTTCCTGTCTTATTAAACTGTCTTTATCTCAACCCACGGGCTTCACTTTCCATTTCTCTCCCCCGTCCCAGAGAGGGAGGGGGGAGGGTGAGCGAACGGCTGCGTGGTGTTTAGCTGCCGGCCGGGTTAAACCACGACAGTCTTTTTGGCGCCCAACGTGGGGCCCGAAAGGTTGAGATAACGGCAGATCTGACCAGAGTGTGTTAAACTAAAATTGGTATAAGTATTAGACCTGCTTAATAGTCACTTGTCATAATGCTGATTGCTTTAATCTCAACTCTGCTGCGCCTGTTTTCCAAATTGAGTATTATAGCACGTTATTTTCCGTATGTGCTCTCTGTCATGTTGTTTATCCTCTCCATATCCCCCAGCCTGCCTGTTGGGAAGGGTCTCTTCTACACATCATGCAACTGATGCTACATGGAGCAAGTGGGTTGCACTGATTACTCAGCGGGCTCGAGTAGGAAACCCCAGTCGCCCAGGAATATTGGAAGTGATTATGGACTGGCCAGAAGGCAAATACTTTGGGATATCATCAGAGGAGGAGGTGGGTCGTGCTGAAGAAGCCCCACTGTACAACCAGTTACCAGAAAATGAAAAGAAATATGCCCTGTTCACTGATGGGTCCTGTCGTATTGTGGGGAAGCATCGGAGATGGAAGGCTGCTGTATGGAGTCCTACGCGACGAGTTGCAGAAGCTGCTGAGGGAGAAGGTGAATCGAGTCAGTTTGCAGAAGTGAAGGCCATTCAGCTGGCTTTAGACATTGCTGAACGAGAAAAATGGCCAGTTCTCTATCTCTACACCGATTCATGGATGGTAGCAAATGCCCTGTGGGGATGGTTACGGCAATGGAAGCAAAACAACTGGCAGCATAGGGGCAAACCCATCTGGGTTGCTGCATTGTGGCAAGATATTGCTGCTCGGGTAGAGAACCTGGCTGTGAAAGTACGCCACGTAGATGCTCATGTGCCCAAGAATCGGGCTACTGAAGAACATCAAAACAACCAGCAGGTGGATCAGGCTGCTAAGATTGAAGTAGCTCAGGTGGACCTGGATTGGCAGCATAAAGGTGAATTATTTATAGCCCGATGGGCCCATGACACCTTGTACTGGGTCTGGCTGGAATGTTAACTTTCCCGGCAGCAGCCCATACAGTGCCGTACTCTGTACTTGTAGCTGGAACAGCAGTGTTATCACACCAGTGTTGTGTCTACTGCTGAGCAGCAGTGGCACAGCATTGGGCCTTTCTCTAACCCTCCTAGGGGGTGGGCAAAAAGTGAGGAGAGAAACATCACTAGGGCAGCTGACCTAAACCAATCAAAGGGATATTCCATACCATGTGGTGTCACACTCAGCAATAAAAGGTGGAAACAGGAAGAAGAGGGGAGGGGTGGGCTCTCGTTGGGAAACGTCGGTCCTTCTCTCAAACACCGGCTGCGTGCGTTGAGGCCTTGCTTCAAGGACGTGGTCAATCATCGCTCATTTGTGGGAAGTAGAGAGTAATTTCTTTCCTCTGCACTTCCATATAGCCTTCATTTATTTTGTTTGTTTGTTTTCCTCCCTTCTTTTTATTTTTCCTTTTCCCCTCCCTTTTCCCCTTTCCCTTTTTATTTCCCCTTAGTTAAATTGTTTAGTTCATGGTAGTCTTTATTTAATTGTTATTATTATTTCCCTTTAATTAAATTATCCTTATCTCAACCCGTGAGTTGTTCTTTGCTTTACTTCTCCCCCTCCTCATCTAAAGGAGGGGGAGTGAGAGAGCGGTTGTGGGGTTTAGCTGCCCAGCACGGTAAAACCACCACACACCTCAGGCCATCAAGGTAGAGATGCAACATACAGATGGGCTCGTGATTGAGGGGTGGACCTGACCATGGACGCTATAGTACAGGTTATTCATGACTGTGAAACGTGCTGCAATCAAGCAAGCCAAACGGTCAAAGCCTCTTTGGTATGGAGGACGATGGCTGAAATATAAATATGGAGAGGCCTGGCAGATTGATTATATCACACTCCCTCAAACTCGCAATGGCAAGCGCCACGTACTTACAATGGTGGAAGCAACCACCGGATGGCTGGAAACATATCCTGTGCCTCATGCCACCGCCCGGAACACTATCCTGGGCCTTGAAAAGCAAGTCCTATGGCGACATGGTACCCCAGAAAGAATAGAGTCAGACAATGGAACTCATTTCCGAAACAACCTTATAGACACTTGGGCCAAAGAACATGGTATTGAGTGGGTGTATCACATCCCCTATCATGCATCAGCCTCCGGGAAAGTTGAACGATACAACGGACTGTTAAAGAATACATTGAAAGCAATGGGCGCTGGGACATTCAAAAATTGGGATACGCATTTGGCAAAGGCCACCTGGTTAGTCAATACTAGGGGATCTGCCAACCGAGCTGGACCTGCCCAATCAAACCTGTTACGTACTGTAGATGGGGATAAAGTTCCTGTAGTGCATGTAAGAAATATGCTGGGTAAAACAGTCTGGGCTACTCCTGCCTCAGGAAAAGGCAAACCCATTCGTGGAATTGTTTTCGCTCAGGGACCTGGATACACTTGGTGGGTGATGCAAAAGAACGGAGAGGTCCGGTGTGTACCTCAAGGAGATTTAATACTGGGTGAGAATAGCCCATGAACTGAATTGTACCATGTTAATTACTATATAATACTGTATGTTATCACTACCATAACTACTATAGGTGACTAATTAGAATGTATGGAAAAGAGTGTAACCTGAGCATGACATAAAAGGTATGGAATAAGGGGTGGATAGATGTCCTGGTTTCAGTTAGAACAGAATTAATTTTCTTCCTGTCTTTATCTCAACCCACGGGCTTCTCTTTCCATTTCTCTCCCCCGTCCCAGAGAGGGAGGGGGGAGGGTGAGCGAACGGCTGCGTGGTGTTTAGCTGCCGGCCGGGTTAAACCACAACAATGCCCTTTTCACTGATGGGTCCTGTCGTATTGTGGGAAAGCATCGGAGATGTAAGGCTGCTGTATGGAGTCCTACACAACGAGTTGCAGAAGCTGCTGAAAGAGAAGTTGAATCGAGCCAATTTGCAGAAGTGAAAGCCATCCAGCTGTATTTAGATATTACTGAACGAGAAAAGTGGCAAGTTCTCTATCTCTACGCTGATTCATGGATGGTAACAAATGCCCTGTGGGGGCACTTACAGCAATGGAAGCAGAGCAACTGGCAGCGCAGAGGCAAACAGAGATGGGCAGTTGCATTGTGGCAAGATATTGGCACCCAGGTAGAGAACCTGGTTGTAAAGGTACGCCATGTAGATGCTCACATGCCCAAGAATCAGACCACTGAAGAACATCAAAACAACCAGCAGGTGGATCAGGCTGCTAAGATTGAAGTGGCTCAGGTGGACCTGGACTGGCAACATAAGGGTGAATTATTTATAGCTCAATGGGCCCATGACACCTCAAGCCATCAAGGTAGAGATGCAACATACAGGTGGGCTCGTGATCCAGGGGTGGACCTGACCATGGACACTATAGCACAGGTTATTCATGACTGTGAAACGTGCTGCAATCAAGCAAGCCAAACGGTCAAAGCCTCTTTGGTATGGAGGACGATGGCTGAAATATAAATATGGAGAGGTCTGGCAGGTTGATTATATTATACTCCCTCAAACCCGCCATGTACTTACAATGGTGGAAGCAACCACCGGATGGCTGGAAATGTATCCTGTGCCCCATGACACCGCCCAGAACACTATCCTGGGCCTTAAAAAGCAGTTCTTAGAGTGTCATGGCACTCCAGAAAGAACTGAGTCAGACAACAGGACTCTTTCTGAAACAACCTCATAGATATCTGGGCCAAAGAACATGGCATTGAGTGAGTGTATCACATCCCCTATCATGCACCAACCTCTGGGAAAATTGAGTGATATAATGGATTGTTAAAGACTACACTGAAAGCAATGGGTGCTGGAACATTCAAACATTGGGATACGCATTTGGCAAAGGCCACCTGGTTAGTCAATACTAGGGGATCTGCCAACCGAGCTGGACCTGCCCAATCAAACCTGTTACGTACTGTAGAAGGGGACAAAGTTCCTGTAGTGCACGTAAGAAACATACTGTGGAAGACAGTCTGGGCTATTCCTGCCTCAGGAAAAGGCAAACCCATCTGTGGGATTACTTTTGCTCAAGGACCTGAGTGTACTTGGTGATGGGGAAGTCCAGTGATTACCTCAAGGGGATTTTATTTGGGATGAGAATAGCCCATGATTTGAATTGTCTTATGTTAATTGCCATGTAATTCTGTATGTCATTACTACTATGATTGCTATATGCCATATTAATGGTTTTACAGTAAGAATCTCTCAAATAATGATGAATGAATTTTGATGGAACTGAACAAAGTGCAGCAGTGATAGAACTGGACAAAAGCAGCTGAGATGGATTCAGAACTGCCTTCAGCATGCAACAGTTTTACACCACACACCATCTGTCCTGCCCTGAAGGACTGTTATGACAGGTGGAGCCCAAAGTCACGGACTAAACAAACTCAACAGGCATTTTAGAGGTGTGGAATGGTTTCTGTGTGTATATATCAAAGGACAAGAAAGGTGATGATTAATTGGGATGTACTGGAAAGTGTGGGACCTGAGCATGATGTAGGCGGTATGTCATAAGGGGCGGATATTGCTTAGCTTCATTCCTGGTTAAACCACAACAATGGCTTTTGTAGTAGAGTTTGTATGACAGTAGCAAGTTTATATGCAGTACTATAAATATTCAAGAATTTTTTGTACAGGAAGCTTGATATATACTATACAGTATAAATACAGGAATGTTTGTTCAGTAGAAAAGAAAGATAAGGAGAGCTGAGAAGGACAGTGCTGAGAAGACAGTGAAAATACCCAGAGTTTAGCCTTTCACTTTGTAGTGTGGTATTTCATAAAAGAGCATTATTTCCCAGTAGGGAGCATTGACTGAGATCATCTTGGGAAAAGAGCATCAGCATCAGATCTCTGCTTTAGCTTTAGCAGTTCTGTAGTTTATTTGATAATGTCTGGTCAAGATACCAGTACCCATATTGTTATTTTTCAGCTTCAGGTTGATGAGAACAACCTGCATGTTATCTCATGTCTGCTGGCTCTAAAATAAGAACATAAATTGGTGAAATCTTAAGGAAGATTTAAAAACCCAATAAACCACTTATCCAACAGTTGAGAGGACTAGAAAATGGAAAATATTACATCCAAATGGAAAATATTACCTTCAAAAATGAGTTTCAAGATACAGCAAGAAATCACATGTAGGGAGTAACATCAGATGTGTGCATTTATGAATTAAGCAGAGTTAACACATTGGAAATGTTCACTGTTTCTAAGGGTAGTACTATTCATAAACAAGAGAAACAAATGGTGCTTTTTTTAGTATTGCCACTCAGATGGTGAAAAGCTGGTGACAAACTGAAAAGGTGAAAAAGTAAAAAAGCTATATACTAGCAATTAGAACAACATATTTTATAATGATGAAATTATTGTCTTTTTCATTCCTAGAGATAAATTTATGCACTTTGCCTACACTGCAGTACCATTCTTGAGAAGTAAATAAATTAAACAAATGGTTGATTCTGTTCCTTGAAAAATATTATGTTTTGGTAGACATTTTATGTCACAGAATAAAATAGACTGCAGGGCCATCTGGTCTTACTTCCTACTGAAACCTACTGAAACTGATGCCAACTTGCATCATGTTGCTCTGGGCCTTGTCTATTTGAGTTATGAATATCTCCAAGAATGGAGATTTCACAGCTTCTTTGGGTGCCTGTTCCAATGTTTGACTACTGTCACAATGAAAAAATACTTAACATGTAACTGGAATTTCCCTTATTGCATGATGCCTTTACAATACTTCTAGGCATTGTAATTATCCAAATATTTCATATATAAGAACGATGTTTTTATGTTGGCTAAGTTCCAAAATTCAATGCATTTAAATTTCTGTGACTATTTGAATTTTGCCTAGTATGAGTTTATCTCAAAGAATGTCACAGAAACTTGGAGATAACTTACTGTGGTTATCTCTACATTGATACAGGATAAAAATTACTCTATTTAGCAATGGCAGAACAGATACCATAACTTTCTCTATGGTGAGATGAGGAAACGATGCATATCAAAAGTAGTGCTAGATAGGAAATCAGTTGGCCCATACTGTAATGCTGTAATTCATCTTATCCAACTTTAGACATGCAATAGAAATTTAGTTCAGGTTAATCATGTAGATTCCATCCAGAGACAAAGGGGACACAGACACATCTGGGTTGCTCAGGTCACCTCAAGCTACTTTCTGCAATTACAGAAGGTGCCTTGACAAATGTAGCCAATGCAAGGAAATGTAGTACAGTCTGTCTTTAAAAAATGATGAAAAAAAATGATGAAAAAATGATGAAAACAATTTTAGCAGCTGGTATATGATGGCTGTTAATTCTGCCTCTTTAAATTTTATAGATCTCTTTTTGACTTGAGAAAATCACTAAGAAGCTCAATTCAGCAGTAATAAATCTCTAATTATTTTCATAGTACCACTGGCTTTAGCTGTACCCTATAACTAGATGTAAAAAAAAAAAAAAAAAATGCGTCACAGGATCTTTCAGCATGACAGGTAATGTATAAGGTTTATTATAAAACAAGAACTTGCAGTCTGGCTAGAAAGATTTTCCTGTGAAGAAAAACATGAACACAAGACATTCTGGCTATAACTCCTATAAAGCTCATAACAAAGTAAACATGTAAGTGTTGAAATCTGACCTGAAACAAAACATTGTGATATTCATGAATTGAAATTTTTCAAAACCTTTCATTTTGCAGTAGTTACTCTAATGACTAAAATAGCTTGGGTCACTGATCTATTAACAGTGAAAACTTTTGGTCTGGGGCCAGTCTTTAAAAAAAAAAAAAGACATAAAACATTTAAACTTGGGTTGTCTTTGCTAAGATTGTATGGTCCTTATTTTTAACCTCTGTGTATTTTTGGAAAAGACATAAATTACTGAGTTCTCTCCTTCTTTTAAAAAGCTTTGGAATTTTTTTTCTGATATATTGAAGGATTCTTTTGCCATCCAGTTTCAGTTATGTGCATTACTTGTTTGTACATATTATTAGTAGTAGTACTATTATCATCATTGTATTATTATTATTATTATTATTATTATTATTATTATTATTATTATTATTATATTCCTGTCTTATTAAACTGTCTTTATCTCAACTCACGGGCTTCACTTTCCATTTCTCTCCCCTGTCCCAGAGAGGGAGGGGGGAGGGTGAGTGAACGGCTGCATGGTGTTTAGCTGCCGGCCGGGTTAAACCACGACACCTAGACAGGCAGGAGAGCTGGGCGGGAAGAAACCAAATGAGGTTTAACAAGAGCAAGTGTAGAGTCCTGCACCTCGGAAGGAACAACCGCATGTATCAGTACCAGCTGGGGGACGACCTGCTGGAGAGGAGCTCTGAGGAGAAGGACCTGGGGGTCCTGGTGGACAACAGGCTGTCCATGAGCCAGCAGTGTGCCCTCATGGCCAAGAGGGCCAATGGGATCCTGGCGTGCATTAAAAGGAGCGTGGCCAGCAGGTCAAGGGAGGTGATCTTCCCCCTCTACTCTGCCCTGGTCAGGCCTCACCTGTGTCCAGTTCTGGGCTCCCCAGTACAAAAAAAGACAGGGATCTCCTGGAAAGAGTCCAGCAGAGGGCCACAAAGGTGATACAGTGTTGCAGGAAGGATGGCCGAAAACATGACAGACACCAGTATGGTCAGATCATGCTCTCTCTTTATTACCCGAATAGCCTGACTTTTATAGCAAATATAATAGGGGCGGATAGTGTCTCACACAAGATTATTGGTCAAAAGCACTCAAACAACTGCAAGAAAACAACCCCACCTGCAAGAAAACAACCCCCTTGTGATTAGCAGTCACGTAGATCTTGTCCTTGAAGCCAGCTGCTGGCAACAATATTTTTTAATTCCTCACTCGGGCGATGTGGGAACACTGTCATGGGAACTTCTCGTAGTCGTCCTGGTAGCTTGGTTTGCTCAGCAGCAGCAAGTCATGGCCTCCTTGTTGTTTCAAAAATCCCTCAACAATACAGGGCCTGGAGCATCTTCCCTGTGAGGAAAGGCTGAGGAGCCTGAGTCTGTTCATCCTGGAGAAAAGAAGACTGAGAGGGGATCTCATCCATGTGTATAAATACCTGAGGTGTGGGAGACAGAGGGATTTGGCCAACCTCTTTTAAGTGGTTTGTGGGGAAAGGACAAGGGGCAATGGTCAAAAAATGGAGCTCAGGAAGTTCCGCACCAACATGCAAAAGAACTTCTTCACGTTGAGGGTGATTGAGCACTGGAACAGGCTGCCCAGGGAGGTTGTGGAGTCTCCTTCTCTGGAGATATTCAAGGCCCGTCTGGATGCCTACCTGGGCAGCCTGCTCTAAGGAACCTGCTTTGGTAGGGGGGTTGGACCCAATGATCTCTGGAGGTCCCTTCGAACCCCTACAATTCTGTAATTCTGTGAAGATTTGGGCACACCCTGCAGCCCAAGACCTGGACGGCTACGTGTTTCCCCAAGCCCTCCGTCTGAGTAACCACATTGGTGACAGTGGCTGGAGAGGCCGCAAGAGATGAGGAGGCCATGGTTTTCTGCCTGGTGGATACCATGGCTGGTCTCTTCACGAGCAGGTTAGAAGCACCATTGGGAAAGACCACTGCAAAAGAGCGATGAGGGGCCCTCCCTGCTCACCCTGCCTGCGCGAACTGCTGCACCATACCCTACTGACATGTCACCCCCTGTTTGCTCATCCTGTTCGCTGCACTCCGGATCGCTTGCGCTCCCTAGGGGCTGCTTTTGAATGTCAGGGGAGGGAGTGCTGCAGGCTCCACCTATGCCTCATCAGCCTCCCTCGCAAGGGCTGCTGGGTCCTGGCAGCTCCCTCAGCTGTCTCGAGTGGCCCCGATGCTGGGAAAAAAACCCTGCCCACCTCAATCCCCCACTCCGCTGCAGAACACGTATGCCCTGGAGCCGATCACCTCAGTGAGGTCCTTTGACTTTATTTTGTTTTATTGCAAAACCATCCTTCAGAAGGATTTGGTTGATAGTTGACTGCATATGAGCCAGCAGTGTGCTCAGGTGGCCAAGAAGGCCAACAGCATCCTGGCTTGTATTACAAACTGTGTGGCCAGCAGGACTAGGGAGGTGATTGTCCCCCTGTACTCGGCTCTGGTGAGGCCACACCTCGAGTACTGTGTTCAGTTTTGGGCCCCTTGCTACAAGAAGGACATCAAGGTGCTCAAGTGAGTCCAGAGAAGGGCAACGAAGCTGGTGAGGGGTCTGGAGAACAAGTCTTAGGAGGAGGGGCTGGGACTGTTCAGCCCAGAGAAAAGGAGGCTCGGGGCAACCAAATCGCACTCTATAGGTACCTTAAAGGAGGCTGTAGCGAGGTCTATTCTCCCACGTGCCTGGTGACAGGATGAGGGGGAATGGGCTAAAGTTGTGCCAGGGGAGGTTTAGGTTGGATCTTAGGAAGAACTTCTTTACCAAAAGGGTTGTTAGGCATTGGAACAGGCTGCCCAGGGAAGTGGTGGAGTCACCATCCCTGGAAGTCTTTAAAAGACGTTTAGATGTAGAGCTTAGGGATATGGTTTAGTGGGGACTGATAGTGTTAGGTCAGAGGTTGGCCTAGGTGATCTTGGAGGTCTCTTCCAACCTAGATGATTCTGTGATTTGGACTATCTTCTTCTCTTTCTCAAAAACTTCCTCTGCTGTGTCACTCCACACGATGATGTCATCAATGTACTGTAGGCGTTCAGAAGCTTCTCCCTGTTCCAGCGCAGACTGGATCAGTCCATGGCAAATGGTAGGGCTGTGTTTCCACCCCTGGGGCAGTCGATTCCAGGTGTATTGAACACCCCTCCAAGTAAAAGCAAACTGTGGCCTGATCACTACTTGGATCTCCAGTTGATGTATTAGCTTATAGATGGGAATCAGGGAGTCTCGGTTGGTGCGATTTTGCAGCCAGTGCACAGTTGTGGTAGCACGTGGCACCTGCTCTTCTTCGACCCTCAGCAACTCCACAACAGAACGGTCCTCTGAGAGACCAGGTAAAGTAGACAACTGTTTAATGTCCTCTGTCTCCAAGGCAGCCATGCCAAAAGCCCACCGGTACTGGAGAATCAACATTATTCTCATCCTAAATCCCAAACACAGCGCCCTACCAGCTATTAGGAAGAAAAGTAACTCTATCCTACATGAAACCAGGACAAAAAACTGTAGACAAATCTAAATTCTAAGCAACACATTTAATTTCCATCCATCTCTGAATGTCTACATTCTAATGTTTTATCTCTTCGTTTATGTGCATGTTACACTTAAAAAACTGTCTTCAAAGAACATCAAATTTGCAAGTATTTCAAAGCCAGGAAATGACAAAGTTAAGGATGATTATGAAATCGTAACTTCTTTTCTGTGACTGTTCTGTAAAACAGGGACCAGTTGAGCAGGGAACATTCTCTGATCCAGAGGCTGTGTCACAGACTAGCTCATGTCCACTCCACTTTACTTAGGTCTCGTTCTCTCTAAATCACATTGACTGTATCTGTTGTGGTTTAACCCATCCGGCAGCTAAGCACCATACAGCTGTTCGCTCACCCTCCCCCCTCCCTCTCTGGAATGGGGAATCAGGAAAATGAAGCCTGTGGGTTGAGATAAAAACAGTTTATCAGGACAGAAAAGAAATAATAATTTGATCAGGATCATTCAATCATTCAATTGGGTCATTCGATCCCAAACCTCACAGGGATCGGCTGCAGCGAGGGCTCCTGGAAGGGAGACGAATGAAGCCAACCCCAAACCCCCCAATAACGTGGAAGAGAGCCGCAGCCCTGCCCCCCCCCCCCCCCCCCCCCCCCCCCCGAGCAGGCAGGAGCTGTACTTGTGCTGCTGTGGGCTCTGAAGTACTGAGAGCAGAGCCAGGGGTGACAACAGCCCACCCACCCCTGGTGCTATAAAAGCAGTCCCTAGGGAGCGCCGCTAACAGGACTGGCTTGGCAGTTAGCGCAGGCAGTTTGCGCGGGGCAGGGAGGAGAACCTAGACCTCGCCATGGTGGGCACCTGTCGCAGCGGTCGGTCCAAGGCAGCAACCCAAATGGAGGAGATGCTGCCTCTCTGGGCTCATGTGGGCACCCAGGTGGATCCCCTGAGGGGGAAAGTGGCAGTCCAGACAGGTGACTGCGGGGAACTCTGGAATCTGGAGGCCCATCTGGACCATGAGGGAGGCGAGCGCTGTCATGGGTGCAGGTGTGCCCTGATTCAGGGACTCCTTGAGCAAGTGGCTGGGATGCAGCGAGAAATCGGCAGCCTGAGGGAGTCTCTGAGGGTGACAGATAGGAGATGTCTCCCCACCCCTGCTGTTGCTCAGCAGCCCTCTCCTATGTCCCGACAAGGGGTAGAGGCTGCCCCCGTTGAACACATGCAGAACAGAGGGCCAGACTGTCCGCAAGAGACAAGGGGCTGGACCCTTGTCTCGGCTCAGAGCAGAAAGAGATGTCTGCCCCTGACACCCACGGTGCCACCTACCCCCATGGTGTCCCTGAGAAATAGATTTGAGGCTCTCAGGGAGGTTGCAGAAGAGGCTGAGGGTCTGGACAGTAGTCCAAACCCGGGAAGCAACCCCGAGAATAGAGTCAAGATTGGGGGAAGTGCAGAACATAAGGATCAGGGCCGGATGGAGCACCGCATTGTAACCTGTGCCACAAAAAAAGAGCAGAGAGTCCTGGTGATTGGGGACTTCTTGCTGAGGGGCACTGAGGCTCCTATCTGCCCCCCAAATAACCTAGACAGAGAAGTGTGCTGTCTTCCTGGGGCACGTGTCAGAGATGTTAGGAAGGCTCTGCCATGACTCATTAAACTGGAGGGCTACTATCCTCGTAGTCATTCAGGTTGGATCCCAGGAAGACACTATTAGAAAAATGAAGAATATTAAAAAGGACTTTGCATCCCTGGGGAGGTTGTTGAGGGGATTGGGGTGCAGATAGTGTTCTCCTCTGTCCTCCCGCTGGGTGACTGGGATGCAGATAGAAGGAGCAGAACAGGACAGGTAAATGACTGGCTGAGTGGGTGGTGTCTGGACCAGGGATTTAGGTATTTTGATCTTGGGCCGTCCTTTGAGAGGCCGGGTAGTGGGCTACGGACAGACACCAACTGAGCAAGTAAGGCACAAGTGTGTTGGGGAGCAAGCTCTCTGGGCTGATTACCAGGGCTTAAAACTAGATTTGATGGGGGAAGGAAGGGGAGCTAAAGGTGACAGAGAAGAGCTGGGGGAAGTCGTCAATGCTGTAACTGTTGAAGACAGGAAAAAACGTCTGAGCTCTCCCATAGGATCGTCCAAGGGCTCCTCAGAGAAGGTAGCATTCCCGATCCCCCGTCCAGTATCTTCTTGCATCCCCCCAGGGGTAACTGTACCTGCTACTTCCCTAAAGTGCCTGTACACCAATGCATGGAGCATGGGAAATAAACAGGATGAGCTCGACATCTGTGTTCGGTCAAGGGGCCACGATCTCATTGCGATCACTGAGACACGGTGGGACAGCTCGCATGACTGGAACACTGTCATGGAGGGCTGTCCTCTTTAGGAAAGACAGGCTGGGGAAGCGAGGGGATGGGGTTGCCCTTTATGTGAGGGAGCAATTAGAGTGTACCCACCTCCAGCTGGGGGAGGGTGAAGGACAGGTGGAGAGCTTGTGGGTAAAAATTAAGAGGTGGGCTGGTATGGGAGACACGGTGGTAGGAGTCTACTACAGGTCTCCAGATCAGGAGGAGGAAGTCCTCTTGGGAGGAGTATAGATGTGTTGTCAGGGCCTGCAGGGACGCAACGAGGAAGGCTAAAGCCCACCTAGAGATGAGGCTTGCGAAAGAGATAAAGGATAATAAGAAGGGTTTTTTCAAGTATGTAAACAGCAAGAGGAAGACAAGGGATAATGTGGGTCACTTGCTGAATGAGGGGGTGTCCTGGTCATGGGAGATGCTGAGAAGGCAGAGATACTGAATGCTTTCTTTGCTTCAGTCTTTGCTTCAAGGACACTCCCCCGGGACTCCTTGCCCCTGACAATAGGACAAAGGGTCTGAGAAATGGAGGGCTCCCCCCTGGTGGACGTGGGAGTGGTTCGGGAGCGTCTGAGTGGGCTCAACGCACACAAATCCATGGGTCCTGATGGGATGCAACCACGTGTGCTAAGGGAGCTGGCAGACGTGATCGCCAAACCGCTCTCTATCATCTTTGAAAGGTCCTGGAGAATGGGTGAGGTGCCTGAAGACTGGAGGATAGCCAATGTCACTCGGGTCTTCAAGAAGGGCAGAAAGGAGGATCTGGGATACTACAGGCCAGTCAGTCTCACCTCTGTCCCTGGAAAGGTATTGGAGCAGCTTGTTCTGGATGCCATCTCCAAGCAATTGGAAGAGAAGAAGGTTATGAGGAGTAGTCAGCATGGATTCACCAAGGGGAAGTCGTGTTCAACCAACCTCATAGCCTTCTATGATGGCATCACCAGCTGAGTAGATGGGGGGAGAGCAGAGCATGTCATCTTCCTTAACCTTAGCAAGGCTTTTGATACTGTCTCCCATGACATCCTACTAGCAAAGCTGAGAAAGTGTGGGATAGATGAGTGGACGGCAAGGTGGGTTGAGAACTGGCTGAGTGGCCGAGCTCAGAGGGTAGTGATCGGCGGAGCAGAGTCTGGCTGGATGCCTGTGACTAGCAGTGTTCCCCAGGGGTCAGTGCTGGGTCAGGTCTTGTTCAACATCTTCATCGACGACCTTGATGAGGGAATAGTGTCTGCCCCCAGTTCTCCCTGGGTAATATGGAATAAAAGGTTATGATTTGTTTCCTAAATGCGCTCCTGATTGACAGAATGCCCGCCATTGCAATCGCGAATAAAATAGCTTCACAGAAGATTCTGTCTGAAGAAAATTATTTGATATTTTTCTCATAACCTTATTGCAGGTTTTTGATACTTAAAGTGGTCTTATAAAAAAGAGCAACTTTTTGCTCAGTCAGATAAAGATAGGACAAGGGAGAAAGGTTTTAAACTAATAGACGGGAGGTACAGATTAGAGGTTAGGAGGAAAGTCTTCACTCAGAGGGTGCTGAGGCTCTGGAACAGGTTGCCCAGAGAAAGTGTGGAAGTTGGGTTGGCCCCTGGAGGTGTTCCAGACCAGGCTGGATGAGGCCCTAGGCAACCTGATCTAGTGGGTGGCATCCCTGCCTATGGCGGGGGCGGTGGAGTTAAATGATCTTTAAGGTCCTTTCCAACCCAAGCTGTTCTGTGATTCTATGATTCTATGATTTATTCTAGAGAAAACTAAATTGCAGAACTAACATATTTATCTCAAATGTGATTATGTTATAAACTAGACATGTATGTTGTAAGCTTGATGGATTCTAGATAGAAGATGAACAAATATGTAGAACTTTGGCTTAAAAGATCAGCAACAAAATTCAACTATCATAAAAGTAGAAGCATGATTTTCTGATTCTGTAAACAATGAAATCAAAGTTATTTTATCTTTGAATTCAATGAAAACAGGATTGGCTTCTTTCTTTTTATTAACCTATTATTTATTTGTAGGAGTCTATCTAGTTTCCATGATTCCTACAAACCCTTTTTATAGTGAGACAAGATGGAATGACCCATTAAAACATCTTAAAGCCACTCTTAGTATGTATACTAACGTGGAAACGAATGTACACTAACTTAATAGAAAAAGAAAATTGTATGTTAGATGTTCAGAATCCTTATGCATATCCCTTAAATTAAATAGAAATTAAAGAGAGATTTTACCACTGTGTTTTTAGACTGACATGTGTGACATTCATATTCTAATGTCTACCCCCTGTTAAGTCTAAATATAATGAAGCAACAGAGCCAATATTATTTGCAATGTTTCTTAAATAAAATAATGGTTTAGCAGAAAACCGTCTTTATCTGAGCCAAACAATTTTCAGGTTGTACTGCTGTGGTGGTTTTACCTTCCTGGGCAGCTGAACTTTACCACAGCTGCTCTCTCACTCCTCCTCCTCAGAAAAAGAGGGGGAGAAGAAAGTATGCTGGAAAGAAAAAAAAAAAAAAAAAAAAAAAAAACAAACACCTCACAGGTTGAGAAAAGGATAATTTAATTAAAGAGAAAAGGAAGAGAGAAAAAAACCACACAACAAATAAGCAAAGGCCACACAGAAGCACAGATGAAAAGGAAAAAAAATATTCTCTGCTTCCCATCAACAAGTGATGTTTGGCCACATCCCAGAAGCAGGGCCTCAATATGTGTAGTGGTTGTTTGGGAGGACAGAAGTCTTCATAACAAGAGCACCCCCGCTCCTTCCCCTTCCCCACCTTTTATTGCTGAGTGTGACATCATATGGTGTGGGATATGTAATCATATAGAAAATGTAGGCTTAATCAGCAATATATATGGATAAATTGTGGGAAATGTAGAGAAATTAGGTTTAATTAGAAATGTGGATAAGACTCATGAGAATCCAGGAAGGGAGTTCTGGAAGACAAGAGAAATGTGGAAGATGAGAGTCACCATGGAGCCTGAGGCATACATAAATAACAAGAGGAGATAAGAGCAAGGACTGCTACAAGGCCCAGAAAAGAGAAAAGTAATGAAGTGTGACTAGAACCTGGCATGGGAACAGGAGGTTGCGATAAGGTACCTACCAGCCTGATAAATACAAGGACCAAAGGACTGTAAAGGGGGGCTGGAGGGTTTTGTGAAAGGAAAATATCTGGAAGGAAAGTGTATAAAAGGAGCATAGTCAGATTGCAATAAAGACTCTTATTTGATCACAATAACAGTCCGTGCATTCAGTTGCCGCAATATGGTATGGAATATCCCTTTGGTTGGTTTAGGTCAGCTGCCCTGGTGAAGTACCCTCCCCATCTCTTGCCCACACAGCGCCTACTGGCTCTTGGGGTGGGTTTGGAGGGAATCCAGATGCTGTACAAGCACTGCTCAACAATAGACAAAACACTGGTGTGATAACAATGCTGTTCTATCTACAAGTGCAGAGCACAGTGCTGTATGGGCCGCTGCAAGGAAAGTTAACATCCCAGCCAGACCCAGTGCACCCTCCACCCCTTATTTCATAACATTCCTGTCACACTCAGGTTCCACATACTTTAGTATATAGGTATTCTCATCACCACTGTTCCCTGTCCTTTAACATTTTTATAGATAAGTACTTCTTTTCATTTTATAAGCCTCTTCCCAAAATGTTCATAAGAACTGTTGATAATTTAGGCTTCATCTGCCCAAGTGGACACTCAGGACAGGTGGAGCAGGATTTCTGGACGCTGCAGTAGGTTTACATGGCAAGGTTTTGGTAGCAGGGGGCCATAGGACTGACTTCTGTGAGAAGAATCTAGAAGCTGCCCCATGCTGACCAGTTGCTCATCTGACCAGAGCTGAGCTAATAAGCGATGTTGTTTTGGTTTCTTTCCCTTGTTTCTCACTTCTCTAGCTTGTTAGTAATAAGCATTAAATTTTACCATCTCCCTATGCTGAGTCTGTTTTGCCTGTCACAATAATTACTGTGTGATCTCCTCATCCTTATCTCAACCCTTGAGCCCTTTTCATCATATTTTCTCCCCATTCCTCTTTGAGGAGGGGGAGTGAGAGTGTGGTTGTGGTGAAGGTCAGCCACCCACCTGTGTAAAACCACCACAGACGCCAGCACCACCTTAGCTCGAGTCAGTGTTGCGCTTGCCCGGTTCCTTGTGAAGTTGACCAGTCATTGGTACTGCAGTATCTTACAACAACATATAACTTAGATTATAGATTATTTCCCTCCCAGGATTAAATCTCCTTGAAGCACGCACCTGATATCCCCATCCTTTTGCATCACCCATCAGGTATACCCAGGTCCTTGGGTGAAGACAATCCCACGAATGGGTTTGCCTTTTCCCGAGGCAGGAGCAACCCACACCACCTTCCCCAGACAATTCCCTGCATGCACTATGAGGACTTTAGCTCCTCCCACAGTGTGTAGGGGTTTTGTTTCAGCAGGACCAGGATGCTTGTCAGATCCTCTGGTATTAATTAGCCAAGTGGCTTCTGGTAGGTTTATGTCCCAGTGTTTCCATGTCCCAGCATCCAATGCTCGTAACACAGTCTTTAATAGTTCATTGTACCTCTCAACCTTCCCAGAGGCTTGTGGGTGATAGGGGATGTGATATACCCACTCAGTTCTATGCCTCTTGGCTCAGGAGGTGACAAGATTGTTTCGGAAGTGACTCCCATTGTTGGACTTCATTCTCTCTGGTGTACCATGATGCCACAACAATTGCCTTTCCAGGACCAAGATAGTGTTTCGGGCAATGGCATGGTTTACAGGGTATGTTTCCAGCCACCCAGTAGTTGCTTCTACCATGGTGAGTATGTACCGTTTGCCTTGGTGGGTTTGTGGGAGTGGTCTGATGTAGTCAATTTGCCAGGCCTCACCATATTGAAACCCTAGCCACCTCCCCCTATTCCAGGGGGACTTTACCCTTGTAGCTCACTTGTTCACAGCACAGGTCTCACACTCATGGGTAACCTGTGTGATGGCCTCAATGGTCAGGTCCACCACTTGATCACGAGCCCATCTGTATGTGGCATCCCTCCCCAGATGTCCTGATGTTTCATGGGCCCATAGAGCTACAAACAGCTCACCCTTATGTCCCCAGTCCAGGTCCACCTAAGCCACTTCAGTTTTTGAAGCTCAGTCTACCTCTTTGTTATTCTGATGTTCTTCAGTGGCGTGACTCTTGAGCATGTATCTACATGATGTGCATTTACAGCCAGGTTCTCCCCAGGAAGAAACATCTTGCCACAGTGTAGGAATACAAAACACTGGTGTGATACCAGTGCTGTTCTAGCTACAAGTGCAGAGCACAGCACTGTATGGGCCACTGCAGGGAAAGTTAACTCCATCCCAGCCAGACTGTGAGAAACTAAGTTGTGTTTTTGCAGTAGAGAACTAATTTTCTGTATTCCAAAGTAGCTGTGTAGTCATAAGGAAAAAGACTAAGTAGATAAGTGGACAGTAGAAGGCCTCACTGTTCCAAAATAAGGTGGAAACTTGAGAAAAACAGGATGAGCAGTGTGAGAACAGTAAAACAAAGATCACAAGTTCTCAAAACAAAAGAAAGGGTGAAAAAAAAAAAGGGGGGAAAAAAGAGAAATTAAAGGGTTGAAAAAAATTAAAAAGAATAATTGTACATATATGATACAGAGGAGAGTCGAATAGCTTGTTAACCAGTAGTACTCAGCCAATGAGGAAACAGGGGAGGTGATCAGGTGTTGGATAATAGGGAAGAAAAGGTTATGATTTGTTTACTAAAATGCGCTCCTAATTGACAGGATGCCTGCCATTGCAATTGCGAATAAAATAGCTTCACAGAAGATCCTGTCTGAAGAAAATCATTGAGATTTTTCTCAAAAGACCCAGTACACCTTCACGTATTTTAAGATTACTAGTTGAGTACCACTTCATCTTTGGTGGCTTTAGAAGTCATCAACTCACATTCAGAAAAAAAATAATAATTAAACAGAATTACATTATAACAGTGTCATAACTCCTTCTGTTTCTAAAATAACTTCCCATCTTTGAAATAAATCTAAGTTTATTTTTGCTACATAAGTCATACTTCTAAGCTCACTCTTATATCCTTCTTTAGGAATTTTCTGCAATTTCTCCCAGACTGAGAATCTTGACTATTTCTCCCCATGCACTCCATTCTGGAATTTGCAGTCTCCAGCCTGTTTTCTTCTCAGCTGATGAATGAGGTTCATGACTTGACAAGATTTGACTATTTATCCTCCATTAAAACTGTATCATTAGAACACCTTCCCTAACAACTGATCAAAACATCTTTCTTTGTCTAGCAGTATTGGTACTTAGTGTATGGGGTTTACATGGAAAGGGATTGGTAGTGGGGGGGGCTTCAGGGGTGGCCTATGTGAGAAGATTACGGAAGCTAACCCATGTTAGATAAGAGCCAGTTCCAGTCATCTCCAAAAGGGACGCACCACTGGCAATAGCTGAGCCAATAAGACATGTTGTTTGCACCTCTGTGAAAGCATATTTAAGAAAGGAGAAAAAAAAAAAAAAAAAAAAAAAAAAAACTGTGCACAGAAGCTGGGAGAGTGAGGTGTGAGAAACAGCCTTGCAGACAGCAAGGTCAGTGAAGAAGTAGGGGGAGGAGGGACTCCAGGTGCCAGAGCTGAAGTTCTCCTGAAGCCTATGGAAAGCATCATTTTGGAGCATATTTCCATGCTGCAGCCTGTGAAGGAGCCCACAGTGGAGCAGGTGGATCTGGCCTGAAGGAGGCTGCAGCTCATGGAGAGCCCCTGCTGGAGCAAACTCCAGGCTGGACTTGTAACCCATGGAGAGGAGCCCACACAGGAGCAGGGGATCTAATGGGAGTTGCCGCCTGTGGGGGATGCGTGTTGGAGCAGTTTGGTCCTTACGGATGGACCCTTTGGTACTGACCCATATTTGGAGCAGTTCTTGAAGAAGCCTGAGCCTGTGGTAAGCCCATACAGGACCAGTTCGGGAGGTACTGCATCACGTGGGAGGGACCCCATGTTGGAGCAGGGGAAGAGAATGACCATGAAGGAGTGGCAGAAATAAAATGCTGTGGACTGACCACAACCCCCATTCCCCATTCCACTGCTTGGGGGGGGGGAGGATGTAGAAGAGGGCGGATGGGGGGAAGGTGTTTTTACTTTGCTTTTAGTTTCTCACTGCTCTAGCTTGTTAGTAATAGGTAATAAATTACATTAATCTTCCTATGTTGAGTCTGTTTTGCCCGTCACGATAATTGGTGAGTGATCTCCCTGTCCTTATCTCAACCCTTGAGCCCTTTTCACCAAATTTTTTCCCCTTTTCCCTTTGAGGAGGGGGGGTGAGAGAGCAGTTGTGGTGGAGCTCAGCTGCCCACCTGAGTAAAACCACCACAGATCCCTCTCTCACTTCACAAGTACAGATGGATTCTGCCCCTTTATAGCTCAATGGTATTACAGTACAATGTGTACCATTTTCCATTAGAGCCTTATACCCCTCTGGGTGTGATGTAGGCCACTGAATTCACACATTACAGTCAACCCTGGTGTAGTGTGTTTGCATGGCAAGGTTTTGGTAACAGGGGGTTGCAGGGGTGGGAAATAGATTCACCAATAACATAGCATGCCCTCACTCTAGTCACGTTCAATGAGAACTATCATGGCTAAGAATAATGCAATTAAGTGCAATTTATTACAGCAAGAGATATACAGGTTCTTTGGATTGCCGGTGATAAATTCACTGTCTGCAAAAGCAAGCTAGCATGCATACAATACACAGGTACACAGCCTGGCTATTAAAGTGATAAAAGACACAAAGACTCTATAGAGATTTCTAAGTTTCCCAGGGAGGTGCTCAGTATAATCAAGTGTTCAAATCTTACCCCATGGCATCCAAATGGGGGGGAAGAGAGACTCAGCCCATCGATCGATCCCAGAAGTCACGATGGTGTCTTCCCTCACATTCCTTCTCTCTTAAGACAATTTATATTATTTTCTGTCTTTTAGGTGGAGCTTGAGTGACTCTAGTCAAGCATGTCTTGGTTATGATTGGTGAAAAGTTTTCTTGCTTTCGTTTAAAGGTATAGGCTCTGAGAAATTCAGAGCGCATGCTCAGTGAGGGGTGGTCGCACCTTGGAGGCAGGTAGATTTTGGGATCAAGGTGTGTTTTAGTATTATAATGATATTATAATGAGCAAAAGTACACTAGAGTACAGCATTTTGTCAAAAACATGACAGGTCATTGGCTCAGGGTAGCAAAAGTGCAGCTTATTGGTCTTGGTGTGCACAAGAACAATAGACTCCCCATCTTGCACAGAGCCTAGCTGCGGTGTCTCCGCTCTGCTCTACACTCTGTACTGTTCCTTAGAATCAGCACACCAGGATCCCCCCGTGTGATAGCATCTAAGGTTGGAGGCCTAGGGAACACTTAGGTAGTGCAGCTGCATTCCACCCTGGAAGCTTCTTCAATGCTATACATTTTCTTTAAAATGTGAATATTAGTTTAATTTTCCTAGTCACCTTAGGCAATTACTACACATAATCCACCCTGTGACTATAGTCATTCAAGCTTCACAACATTTGGAATGTATCGGGTATATCACATACATTCTCGGGATGAGGATTATCAAGTGTATGTACATCATGTAGGGATGCTAAAAGTTTAATCATAATCCAGAGTTTAACATACAAAGTACTTGTTAGTATAAAACACAGTACAGTGAGTATTAACAAAACAACATGGTGAAGTATCTTGTTGAAGATTCCTGTGGCAGTTGGCAACCGTCCAAACAAAGTGTCCCACCAGCAGTGTTTTTCATCTTTCTTTACTCTTTCCATCACTTGATGTATTTCTCCTATATCATGATGGACAGTAATCAGAGTCTTTTGTCCATTTTCTCGAACTTGTTTCATTAACTGCTTCAAATCTTCATGTAATAGTAATTTCTTCACCAAGGTAAGGTTCATTCCAATAGGAGTAGGCAGCAGATCATGAAGCAGAATATAATTGTATATAAGAGGTGACAGGAGCTGAGTATCTAAAATCACATCCTAGAATTTTGGTAAAATTACAAACACAAACATTAGAGTGATTACAGTAGTATTATCTACATGTATGACTATAGAATCACAATGGGTTCTCATGCAAACACGGCCTTTCCCAATATATACAAGTACAGATTCAGGGGTTTCATTGGGATATATCTCGAAGTGACAAATATTTTGTTCAGTGTCAAGAAAAATGTCTTGGGCTTCCAACATGTTACTCTCAGAGATGAAGCCTTTTTGTTTGCACACAATACATGCATTCACATCAGTTGTTTGCCACTTTCCTCCCTTTTGATGCGCCCATACTTTATGCTCCTTAGGATAAAGCACAGTTCCATTATGATTGAGTCCTAATGCAATGATTGGATATACACTGTATACTGTGGCATTACTTATGATAAGTATAAGGGCAATAATTTTATCATTTAATCATTTAATAATTATCTGCATAATAGGTAGAGTTGACTAATTGCCACCATGCTTGAAACTCCTTTTCAAATTCTGAAGCATTATCCCAAATCAGTTTTCAAATTTCAGTGGGTAAGGTTCCTCTTTCTCCCACTCTAATAATAGCTGCTGCTACAGGCTGTATCCATAACTGCGCTTGGATGCAGCTCAAGGCAAGGGAAGTATCACCTTGAGTTTTTCCAAGGGCATTTACAATTCATTGATTATCATTTTCATCAGTTTGTTCCCAACAGGGTAAAATGTCTAATAGAAGCCATTGACTTGCTCCTAAGGCCGATAAGGATGATTTTATTGGTCGTTCCAATTTCCTTAGATCGTCTGTAGTAGCAGTTACTCTACTCATTAGGACCTCGGCATCAATGCTATTTAATATACCTAATCCTGTTCCCAATAACCCAGTTGCATCCTATGGCATGCACTGAGATTGTTTCAGAGAATGTCCATGTAACCCTGCTAACCAGATGGTGTAGGCAGTTCTCAGAAAGATGGTACATTTTGAGTTGATTTCTGAGCTATTAATGCGCAGCACTAGCTCTACCCTTTATAAAGACCAGATAGGGTTAAAGAGAACTTGTTGTTGTCCCACATTTTTGATTATGTAAGGACCTGTGTTGAAGATGGAGGGAGTTAGACTAATGGGAGGCCAAGCTGGTACATTTTCAAATATCTGCAGGGGCAGAGGCTTCTTATCCTTTGCAGTTGACACAGAAGTTGCTGTATCGATCATAAATTCAAATAGTAATTCTGTGCTTTTTTTTTGCCTGTGTACTGCCCAAAGACAGTACACAGTTATAGGCTTGCTGAAAGAAAAATTGTGCCAGCAATCAGAATTTGGTTCAGTTATTTTGCTACAATCAGTACTATAAGTTTGTGGTCTGGATGAATCAGTATAAATTTTCTTCATTTCAGTCAGCCTATTGTAAGTAGACCCATTAGTTATTTGGCAACTGATTTGTATTGTCTTGCCTGAAGTGGCTTGAAGTTCAGCCATTTGAAGAGAATCATTCCAACTGCATTCATCTTTTGAAAATATTTTGTTTTCATGTAAAACTAAAGTAGAGAGGTTTAGGTCCTTTTTGTTTTGAGATGTTCTAACACTTGCACTATATTGTGACAATGCATGGTTCCAAGGGTCATTATGAGGTGTCATGGTGATGATAGGTACATTTCTAGCTCCTTATTGCAATATGTCAAATGCAGTGGATGGAGTTAGGCCAGGTGGTGTAGTCAGATTGGGTTCAGTCATATCTATTTTGAATCTGAATGACAGCCCTGTACAGTGTGGTTGTGACAGGCCCTAACCCGTACAGTGCTGTTGTCACATACAAGTTATAATAGGAGGTTCCACCAGGGTAAAATTATACCAACAATCCCATTCATTGGTGCTACAGGACTTTGTTGTCATTGGGTTTCTAGATATTATCATTAATATGGCCTTTTCATGAATTGAACCGTTGATCATTCTACACCCTACATGAATTTCTTCTTCTGTCCTTCCTTTTAGGAGTAGAAGCCATCTGTTATCCTAGCTCCACTCATGACTTAGAAACACCTCAGCTCCATGCATAACCATGGTATGAACCAAAGGGATTGCATTAAGGTCAGGGTAAAGCATAGCATTATCAGTTCAAACTGCTGATTTGTGATTCTCCAGCTGTCCACATGCAGTTCTCTCAGGATTCCTGTGAACACAAAAGGAAATAAAATATGCTCAGCTGTATTTAACTGACTGGGTTAGAAAGAGGGTGAAATAACAGTGCTTGACTTCCCATGTGTAGGGATATTTAGGAGTAGTTAGTACCATTGCTACTGTTCCAATCTAAGGTATTTTCACCAGCACAGGTTGTCTGGTGTAAAATCCTGTAGGATATTCACATGGTTTATAATAAACCTTTGGGGTGATTGTATTGGTAGATGCACAGAAGGCTTTCACTATCGCTGCCATGTTTGGAACTGCGTCAGTCAAAGGAGTGGTGTTAACATTTAACTGTCTGTAATCCACTGTAAAATGCCACTGCCCAGTCGGTATCTTTACCAGCCACACCAGTGAACTGTAAGGTGGATGAGTCCTTTTAATAATGCCTCTTTCTTCCAATTCTGTTGCCACCCCATCAATCCCCATAATTGTTGCTGCTGGCAACAGATGTTGCCAAACATCAGTGATTTTAAAGGGGGGTAAGGGTATAGATGCTTGTAACAGACTCAGTCTCACTGTGTCTGAATCCCTTTGATGTGTCGCGAAACTCCACACAGTTCCATCAGGGAGTTTCCACATACGACCATGCAGTATGTCAAATTCTAAAATATTAGTATACGCAGCACCGACTAATACTTCTGCTCTGGTTAATTTCCGTTCCTCTGGAAGCCAGAGTGAAAATTTTGAGGTGGGTCATTCTTTTTCCACACCATTGATTCCTGTGAATTTAACCCTGCATTGACCAGGTGTTATTCTCAAGGTTTGTGCTTTCTCATGTGCTTACTGACATTTGGGCCCTGGTATCAATGAGAAAGTTTACCAATATTTTTCGGGGTCCAACCTGAAGGGAAATGGTAGGGTCAGAGTATTCATCAGAGAGCCATTGAATTGCTAATTATTGCAATTATTGCTAATAATTGCTAATAAATTTTATCTCTTAAGACAATTTATATTATTTTCAATATTTTAGGTGGAGCTTGAGTGACTCTAGTCATGCTGTTGTGGTTTAACCTCGCCAGCAGCTAAGCACCACACAGTTATTCGCTCACCCTCCCCCCTTCCTCTCTGGGAAGGGGGACAGAATCAGAAAGAAATTAAAGCCTGTGGGTTGAGATAAAGGCAGTTTATTAGAACAGAAAAGAAAGGATAATAATAATAATAATAATAATAATAATAATAATAGTAATAGTACTACTACTAATAATGTGTGCAAAACAAGGGCCGGTTCCCCCCACCCTGGCCAGCCACTTCCTGTTGTGTAATGACCACACAGACATGAGGGTTCTTTTAGGATCAGTAACTTCAACTTCTTTATTGATGACGATAACTTCAACTACTTTATTGAGGACATAACATCAACTCCTTTATTGATGACAGGCTCCCTTCTTATACCATTTGCTCTACAGCAGTACTTTTCCACTAACTATTCATCGGTCAACAACTTTGCCCGGCAACAGCAAACACCCAGCAACTTCCATGCCTTAACGGCTGGAGAACAAATAATTTGAGACTATTTTGAGACGTTTAGATGTAGAGCTTAGTTGTATGGTTTAGTGGAGGACTTGTTAGTATTAGGTCAGAGGTTGGACTCGATGATCTTGAGGTCTCTTCCAACCTAGAAATTCTGTGATTCTGTGAGACAGTAAGGCATCTCCTGAATCACTCTTCTTTGTTCCTTCTAAGCTCTTTACATTCATCATGGCTATTAATTGTTAAGCATAATGTCATATGGTATGGAATACCCCTTTGGCCAGTTTGGTTCAGCTGTCCTGGCTCTGTCCTGTGAGAAACAAAGTTTTATTTTTGCAATAGAATGTGTTTTTTTGCAGTGGAAAATTCCACTGACCTTGCATATTCAAAACTGATCATGCAGGTGTGACAGTAGCATAGAAGTGGGGAGTATGCTAAGCAGATAAGGGGAAGGTCCCACTGTTCCAAAATAAGGAGGATAGTTAAGAAAAACAGGATGAGCAGTGCAAAATCAGTAAAAACAAAAAATACGGGACCTCTAATCACGAGAAAAAAAAAAAAAAAAGAAAAAAAAATTAAAAGGAGAAATTAATGGTTGGTCAAATAAAATTGTACATATATGGTATAGTGGGAAGCCCACACAGGATCATAGAATCATAGAATCATAGAATATCCTGAGTTGGAAGGGACCCTTAAGGATCATCAAGTCCAACTCTTGATTTTGATCAGTTTAGGAAGGACTGTACCCTCTGGGAGGAACCCTACATTGGAGCAGGGGAAGAGAGTGACCATGAAGGTGCAGCAGCGGTGAAGTGCTATAGGCTGACTGAAGCCCCATACCCCATTTCCCTGTGCCACTCAGGGGGAGGAGGTGGAAGAGAGTGGATGAGGGGAAGGTGGTTTTAGTTTGCTGTTGTTTCTCACTTCTCTAGCTTGTTAGTAATAGGTAATATATTTTATTAATCTCCCTCTGCTGAATCTGTTTTGCCCGTCACAATAATTGTTGAGTAATCTCCCTGTCCTTATCTCAATTTTTGAGCCCTTTTCATTGTATTTTCTCCCCTTTCCTTTTGAGGAGGGGGAGTGAGAGAGCAGTTGTGGTGGAGCTCGTCTGCCTAGCTGTGGAAAAACCACCACGACTGGTTTCATTTTTCTCCACCTGGCTGGATACAGGGCCCATCTATTCCTGGCCAATGTATTTGTTACTCAGTTCTTGTAAACGCAAATCAGAAGTCCCTTCATTAAGATCAGACATTCCACTCTGTGTAGGGAACTGCCAATTGGAAAGTGGAATAGCAATTTTCCCAGAAGAATGCCTTTTTGTTTTTCATTGCAATTCATGTACCTGTGCCTCTAGGGTCGATGTAGGTTTCCCATCCCATTTCCTCATGTCCTCTCCATGGTCACACATGTAAAACTACAGGGTGGCTGTGGTGTGTGCCCACTATATCGTCTCTTTTTAGCAGAGGAAGGCTTACTTGTATTATCTGAGATAGTGTCTATACAGCTGGGGAGAAGGAGTATGAGTTGGTGGACTGTGGGAACAAAAATGTTGTTTTTGCACAGAGTTACATTGTTTAGAGGGAAGGAATGTGGTATTGAGATATGCTTGCAGTGATAAGAAAGCTTAGCCATCAACCTTGTAAAATGCAGACAACCAAGACTTCTTGGTGCAATTAGACAGAAATCACGGTGTCAAGTCAGATAAATGAAGAAACATTACCACTTCAAACAGTAAAAAAGTCAAAAGAAATTTGAAATTTAACAGGCCAGCAACTGAAAGCCATGTATTGTTTATGATGCATGGGATAGGTTGTGAACCTGGATTACCCAGTCAATGGGGAAACAGGGGAGGGTCCCGGTCGTGGAGAAAGAAAGTATACAAACTGTACTGTGTGACTAGTAGATGCACTCCTGCTTGTGGGACACTCGCCATTGCAATCATGAATAAAAATGCAACTTCACTGAGAACCTCACCTGAGCATAAGTTATTGGCTACAGAATGTTTCTTACAATTTGGGGGCTCGTCCAGGATCCAGTCACCTACCAGGGAGCCCCAGCGCCACAGCAGCAGGAAGGCATGCCCCGCTGATTTCAGCAGTCCTGTGCATCGATGGTGGCGGTTCTGCGGAGAGCTGACAGAGGTGCACAGACCAAGGTAAAAAATATTAAATATTGCCTTGGGGGTTGGGTGAGACTCTGTGTAACATGTGATTAAGACGTACTTTTGTACGAAGCGAGTGTGGAGTCCTGATTCGCAGTTCCATCTTCCCTGTTACTAACAGTACTAACACTAACTGTGCATCCTCTTAGGAGAACTACCCCCCCCTCCTTACCAGCAGAGAGGTTAGGAGTTTTAAGAAGGAGATGAAGTCTTTAACTGAGGACCCCAACAGGCTAGCTGAACTATTAGACCAGTACCTATGACCTAACTTATACTATTGGGGGAGGGAATTATGTCTATAAGTATGTTGTTTACAGGGGAAGAAAGGGGAATGATCAGGAGGAGAGCTGCTATACAAAAATGAGAAAGAGCTCATCCTCCAGGACCAGGGGTAATACCGGCTGAGCAGAAATGCCCACTTGCTAATCCTGGCTGGAATAATAATAGTGTGCAACACAGAAATCATATGAGAGACTTGGGGTCAGAATGAGAAAGTACTCGGGGATGAGTCCCGAGGACCTGGTATCCCAAGGTCTCTTGAAAGTTCATTTTGTGATTAAACCCTGGCCAGATACACAGAAAAAGCTCCACAAGGTGGGGGGATGTAGTGAACAGTCACTGGGGGGCCCTCCTGAGGGAGGCCCTGGAGGTGTGTGTCCGGAGGGGAGATGAGAAGGAAAAGCAGAGAGCGAAACTAATGGTATTGACAGTGTAGCAGGTAGTGAGGCAGAGGGTTGGAGAAAGAGGAAGAAAATCTTCAGGGGGAGTCACGGCCAGGATGGAAAGGAGAGGAAGAGAGATGAAGGAATGGCAGGCAAGGAAAGCTACCTGTGTTGCGGCCTGAATCCTAGCAGGGACAGGCTTTGATAAGAAGTTTTAAGTGTGGCCAAGGTAGCCACTTCAAATAGGAATATCCGGAGTGGAAGAAGGAGGAAAGAAGGAAAATGGGATCAAATATGGTATTTCAAATATGGTATATCAAATATTTCAAATATGGTATATATGGTATATCAAATATGTTGTTTCAGCATCCTGGAGGGAAAAAGGTATGGAATTAATTTGGCCCTTGACTGAGACTTTGGTGAAAGTACAGGCTGGAGAAAGATGAAAAGAAGTGTTAAAAGGGTTATTGAAGGTGTTAAAGGTGTGGTACTTAGTGTTAGACAGAGCTATTTGAATTTGAATGAGCAGGGAAAGAGGATGTAGGCATCATCTAAGTAACAGTCTACAAGTTTTGGTATGATTGCTGTTGTGTTTGGTCAGTTTCCCAAGTATCGGTGAGGGGGCTGGGGTGGCGGGGGGCAGCCTGCTCCACCAGGGGCCTCTCCACAGGCCGCATGGGGGCTGTGGGAATAGAAATGTTGTTTTTGCAGAGTTACATTGTTTAGAAGGAGGGAATGTGGTACTGAGATATGCTTACAGTGATAAGAAAGTTTAGCAGGCGACCTTGTAAAATGCAGACAATCAGACTCCTTAGGACAATTAGGTGAAAATCATGGTGTCAAGTCAAGTCAGATAAGTGAAGAAACATTACCACTTCAAGCAGTGAAAAAGTCAAAAGAAATTTGAAATTTAACAGGCCGGCGACTGAAGGCCATGCATTGTTTGTGAAGCATCAGATAGATTGTGAATCTGGATTACCCACTCGGTGGGGAAACAGGGGAGGGTCCTGCCATCAAAAGGTATATAAACTGTGTTTTGGAACTAGTAGATGCGCTCTCTCCTGCTTGTGGGGCGCCCGCCATTGCAATCGCGAATAAATTACTACTTCACTGAGATCCTCGCCTGAGCCTAAGTTATTGGCTACGGAGTGTTTCTCACAATTTGGGGGCTCGTCCGGGATCCAGTCACCTACTGGGGAGCCCCACCACCGCAGCAGCAGGAAGGCATGCCCTGCTGATTTCAGCGGTCCTGTGCATCCACGGTGGCGGTTCTGCGGAAAGCTGACAGAGGGCCCAAGACTGGTTAAAGAGGCAGGATCCATGAAGTAGTGGGGAAAGGAAGAAGGTAAGCACTCCGGGTTTTTAAGAATCGATCCGGTAACTCTGTGCACAGACCAAGGTAAGAAATATTAAGTATTGCCTTGGGGGTCGGGTGATCTGGTGTATGGTAAGCCCTTGCACAGTGAAGTGCTGGCACTACACCAGGGGAATCTGGTGTACGGTAATCCTTGCACAGGGAAGTGCTTGGAAGTACACCAGGGAATCTAGTAAACTCAGGTGTGCAGTAAGGCTGGCACGGGGAAGTGCTTGGCGGTACACCCCCATCTTTCAGTACGTTGGTGTGTGGTACACTGCAGAAGGGAAAATTCTGTAGCACATACTGGCGAGGGTTAGGAAAGATGGGAAGTACGAGTTCCAGGGAATCTGGTAAACTCATAGGTGTGCGGTAACGCTTGCACGGGGAAGTGCTTTGCGGTACACCCCCATTTTTCAGTACGTTGGTGTGTGGTACACTGCAGAAGGGAAATTTCTGTAGCACATACTGGCGAGGGTTAGGAAAAATGGGAAAATATGAGTTACAGGGGACAGGGAGATATCCCTGGGGGAGTGCCTACCAATAGTTCTTCCTGAAGAATGATAAGAAATTGGAAACATAATCCCAAAATTAGAGGGATTGTAAAAGAAAAATAATTAAAAAAAAAAAAAAAAAAGGGTTAAATATTGTGTATCAGTCTGGACAAAAGAACCAATTAAGGAAACAGCAGTATTTTGGCCAAAATACGGGTCTGATGAAAATTCAGGCTTTAAATTTATGTGTAAACAATAAGATTCCTTTTTCAGAGAAGGAGCCAAGTTATGCTCCCTATAATCTTAATATTGAACTGGTGGCAGCAGCAGTCACTCCAGGAAGGGAGACAGGGACTGTAATTAACACTGTCCCTAAAGAAGGATCGTACTCTAGGCTCTGGCAAGAATTAGAACAAGGTAGAAGATATGTTGAGAATTTTGCCTTCCCTGATACTAACAGTACTAACACTAACTGTGTATCCTCTTAGGTGAACTACCCCCTCCTCCTTACCAGCAGAGAGGTTAGGACTTTTAAGAAGGAGAGGAAGTCTTTATTCAAGGACCCCAACAGCCTAGTTGAACAATTAGACCAGTTCCTACGACCTGATTTATACTCTTGGGGGAGGGAATTATGTCTATAAGTATGTTGTTTACAGGGAAAAAATGGGAATGATCAGGAGGAGAGCTGCTATACAAGAATGGGAAAGAGCTCATCCTCCAGGACCAGGGGTAATACCGGCAGGGCAGAAATACCCACTTGCCAATCCTGGCTGGAATAATAATAGTGTGCAACACAGAAATTATATGAGAGACTTAGTGTCAGAATGAGAAAGTACTTGGGGATGAGACCTGAGGACCCAGTATCCCAAGGGCTCTTGAAAGTTCATTGTGTGATTAAAGCCTGGCAAAATACACAGAAAATGCTTCAGAAGGTGGGGGGAATGTAGTGAACAGTCACTGGGGGACCCTCCTGCGGGAGGCCCTGGAGGTGTGTGTCTGGAGGGGAGATAAGAAGGGAAAAAAAAAAAAAAAAAGAGAGAGATCGAAACTAATGGTATTGACAGTGCAGCGGGTAGTGAGGCAGAGGGTTGGAGAAAGATGAAGAAAATCTTCAGGGGGAGTCAGGGCCAGGATGGAAAGGAGGGGAAGAGAGATGAAGGAATGGCAGGCAAAGAAGGCTGCCTGTGTTGTGGCCCGAGTCCTAGCAGAGACAGGCTTTGATAAGATGTTTTAAGTGTGGCCAGGCTGGCCACTTCGAATGGGAATATCTGGAGTGGAAGAAGGAGGAAAGAAGGAAAATGGGATGAAATATGCTATATTGATATGTTGTTTCAGTATCTTGGAGGGAAAAGGTATGGAATTAAGTTGGACCCTGACTGAGCCTTTGGTGCTGGTATTAGAAAAGTACAGGCTGGAAAAAGATAAAGGAAGTGTTAAAAGAGTTGCTGAAGGTGTTAAAGGTGTGGCATGTAATATTTAACAGAGCTGTTTGAAGTTGAATGAGCAGGGAAAGAGGATGTAGGCATTATCTAAGTAACAGTCTAGAAGTTATGGTATATTTGCATATTTGCTGTGGTGTTTGGTCAGTTTCCCAAGCATCGGGGAGGGGGGAACAGCCTGCTCCACCAGGGGCCTCTCCAGCGGCCGTAGGGGGGCTTCGGCTCCAGCGCCTGGAGCGCCTCCTCCCCCTCCTTCTGCACTGACTTTGGTGTCTGCGGGGGGGTTTCTCGCTCTCCCAACTGCTGTTGAGCAGCAGGTTTTTGTTTGTTTCTTTGTTTGTTTGATTTCGTGGATGTGCTCTCACAGAGGCACGGACTGTATTGCTCATGGCTTGGCTCTGGGCAGCAGTGGGCCCCTTAGGGCCAGATGAAATTGTCCCTTATCTGCCACGGGGAGGCTTCCGGGTTTTTTCTCACGGGGGCTGCCACTGCAGTTTCCCACCCCCCTACTCACAGCCCCCGAACCTTGCCATCAAACCCAATACACTGGGGAACAGCTAGGTCATTACTGACCTGTAAAGTATCAGGGATTAAATTAACTAATGAAACCCTAAAAAGTGATGGGGCTGGGATAACAGTGCCACTTTGGGGGGGATACCAAGCTGAGACTAGGGGATAAAATGATCACTGGGTAATTATTGTATGTACCCAAGGCAAGGACTAATTTGTTGGGAAGGGATTTGATGATTAAATTGGGCATTCAAATAGTAAATTGTTAGACTGGAATAACAGTGTTATTAATGGAGTGCTCTCTGGCCCTGAGAGCAAACATACATGTATATTCACCTCTGACTGGAAAGACCCTGAAATGGGGGTGGAAGCAACAATATAGGTGGACAATTTTACCTCAGGGGTTTACAGGGCCACCTATCTATTTGGGTAAGTTCTAAAAAAAGATTTTGGAGCAATTACAACCTCCCAAGGAGGTATTAATGTTAACAAATATGTGGATCGTTTTCTATTCTCAGGACAGGAGAAAAGAGTTGTGGAGGAAGCTACTAACAAGCTATTCAACTTTCTGGGAAAGCAGGGCTTGGGAGGATTAAAAAATAATAATACATAAAAAATTACAATATGGAGAAAGAGAAGTCAGGTATTTAAGGCATCTAATGTCTGAAGGAAAACAGAATAAATGCAGAGAGGATTCAGGGAATTGTTGAAAATTAAGAAAGAACTAAAAAGTTTTAAAAGAAAGATTTTTTTAAGGAATCAGGAGCCATGAAGTCTGAAGGAAAATCATACTCCCTGATGGGAGAGAAATGCTGAATAAAGTGATAATGAGGCAAATATTAACTGTTTTACATCAGAAGAGTCATTGGGAGGTGCAAGCAATGTGTGATGTTGTGCTAAGAAAGTATGTCTGTGTAGGAATATACACTTTAGGGAAGCACATATGTAGAGGATGTACCATATGTCAAAAGGTAAATAAAAAGGTCTTCTGTAACCCATCTAGAGGGGGACGGGAGCCAGGGGTTTGACCTTTCCAAAGTATACACGTAGACTTTACTGAGTTACTTGTTTGTCTTAATTGACCACGTGACTGGATGGGTGTAAGCTTTACTGCAAGGATTAAAGCAGGCCTTAGAGATTGAGTGGGATTTTCACAGCCCCTGGCACCCCTCCTCTTCTGGGAAGGTGGAGCGAATGAATCAGACATTAAAGAAGCAATTAACTAAACTAGTGTTAGAAACCCAATTTCCTTGGGTAAAATGTTTACTCCTACAGGTTTAAACAGCACCAAGAAAGGATATAGGAATTTCACCATATGAGATGCTGTTCAGATTGCCCTATCTGGGCAGAAGGGATGAGATACCACAATTCAGAACAAGGGAGTTTCCTTAAGAACTGTATTCTGGGGTTGTCTTCTTCTTTGTCATCTCTCAGGACCTGTGGGTTGTTGGCTCAAACCCCACCTTTGGAATTCCCCATTCACCACCATCACCCAGGAAACCGGGTCCTGATTCGGACCTGGAAAGAGTCAACTCCGGCCTGAATGGGAAGGACAATTACTGACCACTGAAACAGCCATAAGAACTGCAGGAAAAGGTTGGACTCACTATACTCGAGTGAAGGCATCCATCGACACTAAGTACCTGGGAAGCTGTTCCTACAAAAGACTTGTTGGAAGTTGAAATTGAAGAGAAAAATCTCATAGTGGACTCTGAGCAGGATAAGAGCTTACAATTGTAAACTAACCTTTTATTTTCACAGATAACTAACGAGTGTGACTTGTGATTGAGAGAAAGGACAGACCTATAGCGAATTGCAGTGCTCCCAAGGGGGGGTTGTTATAGTAGTAGTGTACATCTTATTTTTTTTTGTATCGATAATTATTTGGAAACCTAAGGTTTAAAAATAATGACGGGGAAAAATTGATTACTAATTTTGTTTTTAGTGATTCTAGGCCTCAGAGAAGGCCTCGGTCAATTGGTAACTTGGAAAAGGCATGACCAGATAATAGCAAAAACAGGATACCCCATCAAAATATGGGTGACTGTGACAGAGGGTTATGTACCACAAGCCGTCACGTTTGATGCTTGTGAGGTGTTAGCTTGTGGAGATTTAAATGCCTAATGACAATTGAGCAGAAAGAACAAATAACTGGGAGAGACACAACAGCCAGATTGAGAATAGCTGTATGGAAACAATCCTCTATTGCCATCAGAGAAAGGGAGAAACTCAAGGAGAAAACAGGAGAGTAAACAGGAGGCCCTCTGAAATGTGGCAGTTCAAACAGTTGAGATTCAAACAGGGTATGGGGATGTGAATGCCTGGATAGAATGGGTCAAATATACTGTCCAGAGTCTCAACCGTAGCTACTGCTATGCTTGTGCCTTGGGATGACCGATTGCCCAGATAGTGCCCTTCCCATGGGGGTGAACCGAAGACTCCCAAGGGATGCGATGTATGATTGCATTGTACCAAGAAAAGACTGCCTGGGGAAATGAGGCCTGTAAGTCTCTCTTTGCTGTTTCTTGCATGATAACAATATCACGGTTCCCCCTGCATTCTCTACAGCTATAGGTAACCATACAGTTTGCCTCTCACGGCAGGGTGTGAGTGCTACCTGGCATCTGGGAGAATTTGCCTTGTGCTACCAAGGACTTGATGGGAAACTGCTCAAGACTAGAGATCCCCAGGGCAGATCTCTGGTGGTACGGTGGAGGGAAGATCTTACGGTCCACCCTACCATCTAATTGGGAAGGCACTTGTGCACTTGTTCAATCAGCTATACCCTTCACCCTGGCATTTGAAAGAGAAACATCACAAATACCCAGAAGAAGTAAAAGAGGCTTAGGAATATCATTTGATAATAGAGTATACATAGATTCTATTGGGGTACCTAGAGGAGTTCCGGATGAACAAAAAGCCAGAAATTAAATTGCTGCAGGGTTTGAGTTACTGTTCTGGTGGGTAACAATCAATAAAAATGTGGATTGGATTAATTATTTCTATTATAATCAGCAGAGATTCATTAATTATACCAAGGATGCGATGAGAGGAATTGCTGAACAACTAGATGCCATCAGCAAAATGACTTACAGGATAGCATTAGATATGATGCTCGTGGAGAAGGGTGGTGTATGCGTGATGCTGGGCAACTGTTGTACTTTTATCCCTAACAATACTGCCCCGGATGGCACAGTAACAAGAGCATTGCAAGGGCTTACCACCCTTGCCAATGAATTGGCAGAAAATTCGGGAGCAGACACTTCCATCACAGGATGGTTGAAATCTTGGTTTGGTAAATGGAAAGGGATGGTAATGTCCATATTTACATCCTTGATTGTAGTAGCAGGAGTTTTGACAGCTATTGGCTGTTGCATTATCCCCTGTGTAAGGGGACTTGTCCAGCGGTTAATTGAAACCTCATTATTGAAACAAATGACCATAGATCCACCACCCTACTCAGATAAAATGATATTAGAGGAAATGGAGAGCAAAGAAAGTGAAGAAGAGGAAGATATTTACCAAATTACACTTAAAATAAATAAATAAATAAAAATAAAAAGAGTTTTTGCAAAAATCAACAGTTTATAAAAAAAGAAAAGGGGGGAATTGTGGGAATAGAAATGTTGTTTTTACAGAGTTACATTGTTTAGAAGGAGGGAATGTGGTACTGAGATATGCTTACAGTGATGAGAAAGTTTAGCAGGCGACCTTGTAAAATGCAGACAATCAGACTCCTTAGGACAATTAGGTGAAAATCACGGTGTCAAGTCAAGTCAGATAAGTGAAGAAACATTACCACTTCAAGCAGTGAAAAAGTCAAAAGAAATTTGAAATTTAACAGGCCGGCGACTGAAGGCCATGCATTGTTTGTGAAGCATCAGATAGATTGTGAATCTGGATTACCCACTCGGTGGGGAAACAGGGGAGGGTCCTGCCATCAAAAGGTATATAAACTGTGTTTTGGAACTAGTAGATGCGCTCTCTCCTGCTTGTGGGGCGCCCGCCATTGCAATCGCGAATAAATTACTACTTCACTGAGATCCTCGCCTGAGCCTAAGTTATTGGCTACGGAGTGTTTCTCACAGGGGCTTTGGCTCCGGTGCCTGGAGTTCCTTCTTCCAACTCCTTCTGGGCTGACTTTGGTGTCTGCAGGGAGGTTTCTCACTCCTCACTCTGCTAGCTGCTGTTGAGCAGCAGGTTTTTATTTGTTTATTTTCATTTTCTTGGATGCGCTCTCACAGAGGCATGGACTGTGTTGCTCATGGCTTGGCTCTGGCCAGCTGAAACTGGCCCTTATCTGCCACAGGGAGGCTTCTGGGTTTTTCTTAGGGGGTCTGCCATGCAGCCCCAACCCCACGCCCCCCGAACCTTGCCATCAAACCCAATACACTGGGGCAGCTAGGTCATTACTGGCCTGTAAAGTATCACGGATTAAATTAACTAATGAAACCCTAAATAGCGATGGGGGTAGAAGGGGCTGGAATAACAGTGCCACTTTTGGGGTACACCAAGCTGAGACTAGAGGATAAAATGATCACTGGGCAATTATCACATGTACCCGAGGCAGGGACTAACTTGTTAGGAAGAGATTTGATGATGAAATTGGGTATTCAAATAGTAAATTGTTAGGCTGGAATAACTGTTATTAATGGAGTGCTCTCAGGCCCTGAGAGCAAAGATATGTTCACCTCTGACTGGAAAGACCCTGAAATGGGGGCAGAAGCAACAATACAGATGGACAGTTTTACCTCAGGGGTTTACAGGGCCACCAATTTATTTGGGCAAGTTCTAGAACGGATTTTGGAGCAATTGCAACCTCCCAAGGAGGTGTTACTGTTACAATATGTGGATGATCTTTTATTGTTAGGACAGGAGAAAACAGTTGTGGAGGAAGCTACTAACAAGCTATTCAACTTTCTGGGAAAGCAGGGCGTGGGCATATTGAAAAATAAATTACAATATGTAGAAAGAGAAGTCAGGTATTTAAGGCATCTAATGTCTGAGGGAAAACAAAGAATAAATCCAGAGAATATCCAAGGAATTGTTAAAAATGAAGAAAGAACTAGAAAGGTTTTAAGGAATCAGGAGCCATGAAGTCTGAAGGAAAATGGATACTCCCTGATGGGAGAGAAATGCTGAATAAAGCACCAATGAGGCAAATATAAACTGTTTTACAACAAGAAAGCCATTGGGAGGTGCAAGCAATGTGTGATGTTGTGCTAAGAAAGTATGTCTGTGTAGGAATATACACTTTAGTGAAGCAAATACGCAGAACATGTACCATATGTTAAAAGGTAAATAAAAAGGTCATCCGTAACCCACCTAGAGGGGGATGGGAGCCAGGGATTCGACCTTTCCAAAGTATACAGACTTTACTGAGTTACTTAAAGTAGGGAGACTTAAATACTTGTTTTTCCTAATTGGCCACCTGACTGGATGGGTGTAAGCTTTCCCCTCGGTGTCTGCCACTATGAACACGGTGGCTAAGGTATCACTGGAACAAATAGTCCCTAGATATGGGATAGTTGAAAACATTGATTCAGATCAAGGAAGTCATTTCACTTCACAAGTACTGCAAGGGGTAATGCAGGCCTTAGAGATTGAGTGGGATTTTCACATCCCCTGGCACCCCTCCTCTTCTGGGAAGGTGGAGAGAATGAACCAGACATTAATGAAGCAATTAACTAGATTAGTGTTAGAAACCCAACTTCCTTGGGTAAAATGCTTACCTTTAGCACTCCTCCAGGTTCAAACAGCACCAAGAAAGGATATAGGAATTTCACCATATGAGATGCTGTTCAGATTACCCTATCTGGGCAGAAGGAATGAAATACGACAATTCAAAGCAAGAGAGAGTTTTCTTAAGAACTATGTTCTGGGACTGTCCTCTTCTTTGTCATCTCTCAGGACCCGTGGGTTGTTGGCTCAAACCCCCACCACCATCAACCAGGAAACTGGGTCCTGATTTGGACCTCAAAAGAGTCATGGAGCAGATGAGCCAAAGCTCATCTGGAGCTCAATCTGGCTACTGCCGTTAAAGATAACAAAAAACGTTTTTATAAATACATCAACGCAAAAAGGAGGACTAAGGAGAATCTCCATCCTTTACTGGATGCGGGGGGAAACTTAGTGACGAGAGATTAGGAAAAGGCGGAGGTGCTCAATGCCTTCTTTGCCTCCGTCTTTAGCGGCAATACCGGTTGTTCTCTGGATACCCAGTACCCTGAGCTGGTGAAAGGGGATGGGGAGCAGGATGTGTCCCTCATCAACCACGAAGAACTGGTTGGTGACCTGCTACGGCACTTGGATGTGCACAAGTCGATGGGGCCAGATGGGATCCACCCAAGGGTACTGAGAGAACTGGCAGAGGAGCTGGCCAAGCCACTATCCATCATCTATCAGCAGTCCTGGCTATCGGGGGAGGTCCCAGTCGACTGGCGGCTAGCAAACGTGACACCCATCTACAAGAAGGGCCGGAGGGCAGACCCGGTGTCGTGGTTTAACCCGACCGGCAGCTAAACACCACGCAGCCGTTCGCTCACCCTCCCCCCTCCCTCTCTGGGACGGGGGAGAGAAATGGAAAGTGAAGCCCGTGAGTTGAGATAAAGACAGTTTAATAAGACAGGAAAAAAAAAATAACAAAATAATAATAACAATAATAATAATGATGATACAATGGTGATAATACGAAAGTAATAATAGTATGTACAAACAAGTGATGCACAATGCAATTGCTCACCACCCGCTGACCGATGCCCAGCCTAACCCCGAGCAGTCCGGCCCCCTCCCCCCGGCTAGCCACCCCTATATATTGTTTAGCATGACGTCAGATGGTATGGAATACCCCTTTGGCTAGTTTGGGTCACCTGTCCTGGGTCTGTCCCCTCCCAGCTCTTACTGCACCCCCCAGCCTGCCCGTTGGCAGGACAGAGAAAAGGCTGAGATGTCCTTGGCTTAGTATAAGCACTGCTCTGCAACAATTAAAGCATCGGGGTGTTATCAGCACTCTTCTCATTCTAAGCCAAAACACAGCATTCCACCAGCTACTAGGAAGAAAATTAATTCTGTGCTAACTGAAACCAGGACACCCGGGAAACTACAGGCCTGTCAGTTTGACCTCAGTACCAGGGAAGATCATGGAGCAGATCCTCTTGAGAGTCATCACGCAGCACTTGCAGGGCAAGCAGGCGATCAGGCCCAGTCAGCATGGGTTTATGAAAGGCAGGTCCTGCTTGACGAACCTCATCTCCTTCTATGACAAAGTGACACGCTGGGTGGATGAGGGAAAGACTGTGGATGTGGTCTACCTTGACTTCAGTAAGGCTTTTGACACCATCTCCCACAGCATTCTCCTCAAGAAACTGGCTGCTCTTGACTTGGACTGGCGCACGCTTCGTTGGGTTAGAAACTGGCTGGATAGCCGGGCCCAAAGAGTTGTGGTGAATGGAGTCAAATCCAGTTGGAGGCCGGTCACTAGTGGAGTCCCCCAGGGCTCAGTACTGGGGCCAGTCCTCTTTAATATCTTTATCGATGATCTGGATGAGGGCATCGAGTGCATCCTCAGTAAGTTTGCAGATGACACCAAGTTAGGTGCATGTGTCGATCTGCTTGAGGGTAGGAAGGCTCTGCAGGAGGATCTGGATAGGCTGGACCAATGGGCTGAGGTCAGCTGTATGAAGTTCAACATGGCCAAGTGCCGGGTCCTGCACCTGGGGCGCAACAACCCCAAGCAGAGCTACAGGCTGGGAGATGAGTGGTTGGAAAGCTGCCTGGCAGAGAAGGACCTGAGAGTGATGGTTGAGAGTCGGCTGAATATGAGCCAGCAGTGTGCTCAGGTGGCCAAGAAGGCCAACGGCATCCTGGCTTTTATAAGAGGCAGTGTGACCAGCAGGGCTAGGGAGGTGATTGTCCCCCTGTACTTGGCTCTGGTGAGGCCACACCTCGAGTACTGTGTTCAGTTTTGGGCCCCTCGCTACAAGAAGGACATCGAGGTGCTTGAGCGAGTCCAGAGAAGGGCGACGAAGCTGGTGAGGGGCCTGGAGAACAAGTCCTACGAGGAGCAGCTGAGGGAGCTGGGCTTGTTTAGCCTGGAGAAAAGGAGGCTCAGGGGCGACCTTATTGCTCTCTACAGGTACCTTAAAGGAGGCTGTACCGAGGTGGGGGTTGGTCTGTTCTCCCATGTGCCTGGTGACAGGACGAGGGGGAATGGTCTTAAGTTGAGCCAGGGGAGTTTTAGGTTGGATGTTAGGAAGAACTTCTTTACCGAAAGGGTTGTGAGGCATTGGAACAGGCTGCCCAGGGAAGTGGTGGAGTCACCATCCCTGGAAGTCTTTAAAATACGTTTAGATGTAGAGCTTAGGGATATGGTTTATTGGGGACTGTTAGTGTTAGGTCAGAGGTTGGACTCGATGATCTTGAGGTCTCTTCCAACCTAGAAATTCTGTGATTCTGTGATTCTGTGAATCAAAACTCTGGCCTGAACGGGAAGGACTGTTCCAAGTACTACTAACCACTGAAACAGCCGTAAGAACTGCCAAAAAAGGTTGAACTCACTATACTCCAGTGAAAGCACCCGTCGACCCCAGTACCTGGAAAGTTGTTTCTATAGAAGACTTTTTGAAAGTTAAAATCAAAAAGAAAAATCTTATAATAGACTCTGAGCAGGATAAAAGCTTAGAATTGTAAACTAACCTTTTATTTTCACAGATAACCAATGAGTGTGACTTGCGATTGAGAGAAAATATTGGCCTATAGCGAATTGAAGTGCTCCCAAGGGGTTTTTGTTCTAGTAGTACATATATATTATTCTTTGTATTGATAATTATTTGGAAAACTAAGGGTTAAAAATAATTACAGGGAAAAATCAACTATTAATTTTGTTTCTAGTGACTGTAGGCCTCAGAGAAGGCCTTAGTCAATTGGCAACTCGGAAAAGGCATGCCCAGATAATAGCAAAAACAGGATACCCCATCAAAATATGAGTGAATGTGACAGAGGGTTATGTACCACAGTCCGTCATGTTTGATGCTTGTGAGGTGTTAGCTTGTGGAGATTTAAATGCACAATGACAACTGAGCGGAGAGAACAAATATCTCTGTCCTGAACCTAAGAATAGCGGGATGTTTGAAGGATCCCCTTGCCCAACATGGACTAATGTATGGTGAACGACCAATCATAAAGTGTGGTTGCATACACCCACGTCAACTGTTGACTTCATGAAGTTAAAAATAAAATTAAAAATAAAATTAAAAAAAACATATTTAAAGGAACAGTTCAACCCAAGTGTCAGCATCTACAATGTAATCCAATAACTATAACAATTAGTCAGGCTGATTACATTACTAACCGTACTTATGGTCTCAGAACAGATGTAACCGGGAGAGAGATCCAGCAGCCAGACTGAGAATAGCTGTATGGAAACGATCTTCTATTGCCACCAAAGATAGGGAGAAATTCAAGGAGAAAACAGGAGGTCCTCTTCGAAATACGGCAGTTCTCACAGTTAAAGAAATAAAAGATCTTAGGCAAATATTTGAGACTGAAACAGGGTATGGGGATGTGAATGCCTGGACAGAATGGGTCAAATATACTGTCTAGAGTCTCAACCATAGCAATTTCTGTGCTTGTGCCTCAGGACGACCGATTGCCCAGATAGTGCCCTTCCCATTGGGATGGACCAAGGACTCCCAGGGGATGTGATGTATGATTGCATTATACCAAGAAAAGATTGCCTGGGGAAATGAGGCCTGTAAGTCTCTCTTTTTGCTATTCCCTTCCTTGCATGATAGTGAGAGGAGGCTGAAAGAATTTTAGTAGATAAGATAGGCTAATGAGCGTGTGAAAGGAAGACAAAAGGATTTCAGTAGATAAGATAGGATAATGGGCATGTGCAAGGAAGCCAAAATAATTTTAGTAAATAAGACAAGATAAGGGACATGTACTACATCTTCCGCTACTTATTGTGCAAAGAAGCTGAGGCAGGAAATTTTGGGATTCCTCACGAAAAACAGTTCCTGGTAGAAAACATGAAACACATTTCAAGAACCAACTGAAACTGAATCTGCAGTTTAAGCAGAAGCTGAGAAGCTTATGAGTCTGCGCTGAGACGAGAGGTCAACCAGCGGTGACAAGGAAGACTCACTCATCTTCATCCCCACGACCCTCGGCAACACTACCAGAAAACACTGTGCAAGTGTGGATAGGAGGAATCTATGAAAATGACTCCCTGGAACTAATTTTAATACAAAGTGGGGATAGGTCATGCATATGTATAGGCGTCTTGAGAAACTTCATGCATATGCAACTCTTCATCACATATAACCAAGGCAAGTGCCACGCTGGGGTCTGCACGACTTTGGTGGGACTACCCCCTTGCTGCCCAGTGCTGAATAAACATACCTACTTTACAAACTTACTGATTGTGGAGTTTGCTTTCCACACATCAATAGCAATATCAAGGTTCCCCCTGTATTCTCCACAGCTATAGGTAACCATACAGCTTGCTTCTCATGGCAGGGTGTGAGTGCTACCTGGCATCTGGGAGAATTTGCCTTGTGCACAAGGACCTTTGCTACCGAGAAAACAATGCTACCAAGAAAACAATGCTACCGAGGACTTGATGGGAAACTGCTCAAGACTTGAGATCCCCAGGGCAGATCTCTGGTGGTACTGTGGAGGAAAGATCTTACGGTCCACCCTACCATCTAATTGGGGAGGCACTTGTGCACATGTTCAATTATCTATACCCTTCACCCCGGCATTTGAAAGAGAAACATCACATGTATTCAGAAGAAGTAAAAGAAACTTAGGAGTATCGTTTGACTATAGAGTCTACATAGATTCTATTGGGGTGCCTAGAGGAGTTCCCGATAAAAATAAAGCCAGGAATCAAATTGATTCAGGGTTTGAGTCACTGTTCTGGTGGGTAACAATCAATAAGAATGTGGATTGGATTGATTATATTATAATCAGCAGAGAACCATAAACTATACAGAGGATGCGATAAGAGGAATCACTGAACAACTAGATACCACCAGCAAAATGGCTTAGGAAAACAGAATATCTTTAGATATGATGCTCACAGAGAAAGGAGGTGTGTGTGTGATACTCAGCAACCATTGTTGCACTTTTATACTCAACAATACTGCCCTGGATGGCACAGTAACTAGAGCATTGCAAAGGCTTACCACACTTGCCAGTGAATTTGCAAAAGACTCGGGAACAGACACTTCCATCACCAGATGGTTGGAATCTTGGTTTTGTAAATGGAAAGGGATGGTAATGTTGGTTGTTGCATTATCCCCTGTGTAAGAGGACTAGTACAGTGGTTAACAGAAACAGCACTATCGAAACAAACGACCATGGAGGGGACAGGCTAGCAGAACAGCTCAAACAAAAAACAATGTATGGGAGGGTCCCGCTGGCATACGCAGGATCCACAAACAAGGACTCCAGGAGTTGGAGGGGCAGCCTGAGCCCCCCCCCCGATGGGCAGCACTCAGTGCCTGCCTCTCCAAGGAATGTGGTTACAAAGTCTGTTAAAGATAGAATTAGTATGCCTGGTAGTTTTTCTCTGTGTTTTAATTTGTGTTAATAGTGCTTTCTTACTTTCTGTTAATTGTAAAAAATAATTTAATTAAAAGAATCTCATACTTAAAGTCGCTGGAACTAGGCACATGGAAGCTGGAAAGAAGCTCGTACTGAAAGTTGCTGGAAATAGGCTCACCAGAGCTGGAACGAATCTTGTACTGAAAGATTCTGGAAATACGCACACCAGAGCTGGAAAGAAGCTCGTAGTGAAAGTTGCTGGAAATAGGCGCACAGAAACTGGAAAGAAGCTGATAGTGAAAGTCGCTGAAGAGAAGCACACAGGAGCTCGAAAGAAGCTCGTACTGAAACCCGCTTGAAATAGGTGCACCAGAGCTGGAAAGAAGCTCATAGTGAAAGTTGCTGGAAATAGGCGCACCTGAGGTGGAAGGTAGCTCAAGCTGAGAGAAGCTGACCCGTGCACACAACTGCCCCTCACTGGTCAAAGGTAAGCAGTTGCACGCTGTGGCGTATCATATGTCCTTAGAAACAAAAAATGTCCTGGTAATCTTACAGCTTATTCCCTTTATTATGAATCAGTTTATGATCCTGAAACATGGGTCCAAATTGAGGCCAAGATGTGTGACTCTGCTACTAAAACGACGAGGTTGAGTCGGGATTGCTCGGCACCTGTCGAGCAGTCTCTGAGGCCTTAAAGAACCGTGTGGGACCAAAATCTGAAACGTGTGGTTTGCCAGACAGTGAGGGAGCTGCAGGCTCGTTTACTGATCCTCCTGCTATGCCATCTGCCCCTCCACTGTTACAGCCAATGCAGGCCTTTGCTGTTACGCCCCCTGGTGAACTGAACGTTCCTTTTGATCCAGGCCCTAAAGGCCCTGAAAAGGAGCCAGATGTGTTTCCCTTCGATCCGAGAGGAATAGGATACCTAGGGCCCGAAGGCCGAGTTTCTTAGCAACTTAAAGCGAGTCGTGTGCCCACAACTAGCCCTGGAACTCTCTGGTGTTTGTAATAAAGAAAAGGAATGGAAAATGGAGACTGTTATATGATCTGAGAAAAATTAATGAAGTCATGGAAGATATGGGAGCACTTCAACCAGGATTACTGTCTCCAGCTATGCTCCCCCAGTCATGGACAGTAATAGTAATAGACTTAAAGGATTGTTTGTTAAATACGTGCCACAATTTGGAAAACTTTGCTATGTTTATGTTTCAATTGATACCTTTTCTGATTGTATTGCTGCATCTGTTCATGCAGGAGAAAAGGCAAAGGATGTGTGTAAACATCTTCTGTCAGCTTTTGCAAAATTAGGAGTTCCAAAAATGATTAAATGGGCCAGGATATGGGGCCCATGCAACCCACTTTTTTTTTCAACAGTGGGGTATTCAACATCTGATGGGTATACCTCATTCTCCTCACCGGTCAAGCAATTATTGAACAGGCCCATGGTACCCTAAAAGCTATGCTTCTAAAACAAAAAAGGGGGAATAGGAGTGTGACCTCCAGGAAAAGATAGCTAAAGCATGCTATGTTCTTAAATTTTTAAATCGATGGACAGAGGAAGGTCCTTGCATCTGTCCATGCAGGAGAAAAGGAGACAGACAGATCTGTGAGACAGATCTGGGAGAAACTCAGTTAAAGAAAGGGCACAAGACATGGTAAAAAATTAAAGCACCAATCATTGGGAAGGGCCCTAATAACTTGGGGCCCAGGTTGCGCCTGTGTTTTAACAGGAACCGGTCCTAGATGGGTGTCAGATCAATGGGTCCGTCCCACCGTCTCATCATCTGCATTAACATGATCATAACACTCTACTCCGCGGTTTGGATTCCCGCTCAAACAAAAAACAATGTATGGGAGGGTCCCGCTGGCATACGCAGGATCCACAAACAAGGACTCCAGGAGTTGGAGGGGCAGCCACAGCTCCCCCAGATGGGCAGCACTCAATGCCTGCCTCTCCAAGGAATGTGGTTACAAAGTTTGTTAAAGATAAAATTAGTATGCCTGGTAGTTTTTCTCTGTGTTTTAATTTGTGTTAATCATGCTTTTTTATGTTAATAAAGAAGCAGGAGATGTGTGAGTATGACCATGAGGATCGACAAGCCCCATGGTTGGTGATAACATTGGACTCTTAACGATGAGGCCATCAGGAAAGTAAAGAGCTAAGAGGGAAAAAGAAAAGAGAGAGTCAGGAGAAGCCTTGCTGTCTCGAGTTGCTTGTCCTCCAGCTGTTAAGGCATAAAAGTTGCTGGGTGTTTGCTGAAGCTCGTACTGAAAGTCGCTGGAAATAGACGCATTGGAGCTGGAAAGAAGATCATACCGAAAGTCGCTGGAAATAGGGGCATGGAGGGTAGAAAGAAGCTCGTACTGAAAGTTGATCAAGAGAAGAGCACCAGAGCTGGAAAGAAGCTCATACAGAAAATAGATTGAAATAGGCACAGGGGAGCTGGAACAAAGCTCTTACCGAAAGTCGCTGGAAACAGACGCACCTGAGGTGGAAAAGGTTTGCACTCAAAGTCGCTGGAATTAAGCGCATGGAAGCTGGAAAGAAGCTCGTAGTGAAAGTTGCTGGAAATAGGCGCACCGGAGTTGGAAAGAAGCTCTTACTGAACGTTGCTGGAAATAGGTGCACTGGAGCTAGAAAGAAGCTCATAATGAGAGTCCCTGGAAATAAGGGCATGGAAGCTGCATAGAAGCTCTTACTGAAAGTCACTAGAAATAGGCACAAACGAGCTGGAAAGAAACTCGTAGTGAAAGTCGCTGGAAACAGGCTCACCGATGCTGGAAAGAAGCTCGTAGTGAAAGTCACTGGAAACAGGCTCACCGATGCTGGAAAGAAGCTCGTAGTGAAAGTCGCTGGAAATAGGCGCACGGAACCTGGAAACAAGCTGATATTTATAGTCACTGAAAATAGGTGCACCCAAGATGGAAAGAAGGTCATAGTGAAAGTTACTGGAAATAGGCGCACCAGAGGTGGAAAAAGCTCACACTGAAAGTCAGTGGAAATAGTCTCACCAGAGCTGGAAAGAAGCTCGTACTGCAAGTTGCTGGAAGTAGGTGCCTCGGAGCTGGAAAGGAGCTCGTACTAAAATTAGCTGGAAACAGGCACACTGGAGCTGGAAAGAATCTCGTAGTGAAAGTCGCTGGAAATATGTGCACACGGAGCTGGAAAGAAGCTCGTACTGAAAGTTGCTGGAAATAGGCGCACCGGAGCTGGAAAGAAGCTAGTCCTGAGAGTTGCTGGAAATAGGCACATCAGAGGTGGAAAAAGCTCACACTGAAAGTCAGTGAAAATAGTCTCACCGGAGCTGGAAAGAAGCTCGTACTGCAAGTTGCTGGAAGTAGGTGCCTCGGAGCTGGAAAGGAGCTCATACTAAAATTAGCTGGAAACAGGCACACCAGAGATGGAAAAAAACTGGTAGTGAAAGTCGCTGGAAAAATGTGCACATTGAGCTGAAAAGAAGATCGTAGTGAAAGGCCCTGGAAATAGGTGCACCAGAGATGGAAAGAAACTGGTACTGAAAGTCGCTTGAAAAGAAGCGCACTAGAAGTGGAATGAAGATCATACTGAAAGTCTCTGGAAATACGCTCATCGGAGCTGGAAAGAAGCTTGTACTGAAAGATTCTGGAAATAGGCTCACCGGCGCTGGAAACAAGCTCATAATGAGAGTCCCTGGAAATAAGGGCATGGAAGCTGGAAAGAAGCTTGTACTAAAAGTTGCTGGAAACAGGCGCACCGGATCAAGATAGAAGCTCGTACTGAAAATCGCGGGAAAAGATGCGCAATGGAGCTGGAAAGAAGCTCATACTGAAAAAATCTGGAAATAGGCGCACCAGAGCTGAAAAGATCGTAATGATAGGCGCTGAAAGTAGACGAGTGGAAGCAGGAAAGAAGCTCATACTGAATGTCGCTGGAAAATATGCACACCAGAGCTGAAAAGAAGATCGTAGTGAAAGGCCCTGGAAATAGGTGCACCAGAGATGGAAAAAAACTGGTAGTGAAAGTCGCAGGAAATAGGCGCACCAGAGCTTGAAAGAAGCTTGTACTGAAAGTTGCTGGAAACATGCTCACCGATGCTGGAAAGGAGCTTGTACTGAAAGTCGCTGGAAATAGGCGCACCAGAGCTGGAGAGAAGCTCATATTCACAGTCACTGGAAATAGGTGCACAGGAGATGTAAAGACGCTCGTACTGAGAGTCCCTGGAAATACGATGCATGGACGCTGGAAAGAAGTTCATACTGAAAGTCACTGGAAATAGGCGCACCGGACATGGAAAGAAGCACCTACTGAAACTCGCTGGAAATAGGCGAATGGAAGCAGGAAAGAAGCTCGCACTGTATGTCGCTGGAAAATATGCGCACCAGAGCTGAAAAAAAGTTTGTAGTTGTTATAAATGGCTCAGGATTCAAATTAGGATTAAATAAAAAAATAGGATTTATTGAAAGAATATAAAGGAATAGAGGTAAGCAAACAGCACTGGGTGCACCGGGAGTCTCCGCTCCACTAGGACGCACACCAGTTACATCAAGCAGCTGATTTTTATGCTCCTAGACTAATACATATTCATTACTACTTCTAAAAAAAATAGATTATTAAAATTAGCTTCCGGGGTGCAGTCCCTCCTACTGGAGCATGCGCAGTCTCCTCTGGGGTCTCTTCTGGGGGTCTCTAGGGGTCTTCCATGCTGAAGGCTCGCAGTCTTCCTCTTCCCCTTTGTACTTACTGGGCACCATCCCAAGTTTACGAAACACCTTCTTCAAAACACCTTCTTCAAATCTTGTCTCCCAGCCGCCCTTCAGCTTCTTTCTCCTTCCTCTTTATCTCTCGCCCCCCCCCCTAACCAGATACCAAAGATCCACATAGTATCCCATAACAGTCACTAGTTGTTATCAGTTGTTCTGAAACTCCCAGACACACGAGTAATTAAAACATTCTTCCCCAGCCATTCACAGACACATCTATAGCAGTGTTAGAAATAGAAGTCCGGAATAACAAAAGCAAACAGGTTCATAAATTTAAGAAGTGATAAATTGACTAGAATGAGGAATGAGGGGGAGACTGGGACACACTGCAGCTGTGGTTCAAGCATTGAATTGCCAGTGCAGGGCCCAGAGGCAGACAGGATTCAAACATTTCAAACAGAATTGTTCTTTATGGACACGAATTGTTAAAACATTCCTCACAATCCCTTATCTTCTTTTTAATATCCCCAATTCGTGTCTGTTCTGTTATTAATAATTGGATTTCATCAGTTTGTTCTTGGAGGGTCCAATTCTTAAGCATCATAATTGACATATTCCCTTCTTTTTTTAATGAAGTTATTACCAATGTACTATTTATCACCCGGCGTATTAATAGTGTAAGACAAGGTATCATACAAGGTACAAATAATAACGTCATTATACCACATAATAATAAAAATAACACCCTTTTAACCCATGGTCCACCAGGCAGCCATGAAAATAAATCCCATTCCATATCCTTCCAGGTTTGTGTTGGGACGTGGGCTAATTTTCTAATTTCCTTGGTTATCTTTTTAACTACTTTCCCATTATCGTCAATTTGTAAGCAACAATTAGAATAATTTAGTTTACCACACACACCCCCTTCTTCTGCTAGTAAATAGTCCAAGACCATTCTATGTTGGAAAATAGCATTCCTCATCTGGGTAGATTGGTCAGCTAGGAGATCCAGAGCTGTTGCTGTTTGATTAGTTATTATTTCGAGAACTGCTTGTAACCTAATTATGCGATTCAAATTATAAATAGGTTCTCGAGCTCCAGATATTACTTCATTCGGATTCCATGTAGCTGGTCCATAATACTGTATGATTCTTTCAGGGGGCCATTCATTTTCTCTCCATTTTTGAGCACTACCTCCAGCTAAAGAGGTATCAATATGTCGTTTCTCCCTATTGAGATCATCATATAATTTTACTCCTAAGTGATTCCCTTGTATTTGAGATAATAAAAAGAATAAAGGTCTTATGTATCCCACGTAGCATATTCCTGACCAATCTTTTGGTAACCTTTTATAGGCCCGTTTGCCACATATCCAATAATGTCCTTTTAAAGCCCACGTCCCATTTGGAAAAGGACCATCCCAGTTTTTTCTATTCCTTGGGGCATGAAAATACAAGGTGTTCTCGTTACCAAGTGGCCCCGTTACAATGTTTGCTTCCTTAATACTCGTATATATACACTTCCAAGCCCCTACACTAGATTCCCACTCACAATTACAGCTAATTTCTCCTTCACAACTTGTCATATTATTGGCTGACCAGAAATGTTTAAAAAACACTTGCGTCCCGTTCTCATTTTGCCACCTCCAGCGGTAGATTTTTACCACATGCTGTTCCCTAGTGGTGTTATCACGCTGACAACTCAAGATTTGAACATCGAATTGTCCTTTTGATTGTGCTCTTGCCATGGCTTTACACCCAGGTCCAAAGAATTCCTTAGATGAGCATTTCAGCCAAGTCCCATTTTTCAGCTGGACATGTGTAGCATTCCATTTTCCTTTACTTGCTGTACAGTTTATAGGTCTACATTCAGGATCAGTACATTCATATCCAGGGGACAGAGTCCATTTACAAATGCTTTCTCCCACCTTTACTGTTCCTGTTCTGTTTAAACAATATATACCTTTTTCTGATGAATGCAATTGCCACGGGCCTTCTTCCTCTTTCCAGAATTGTGTTCCATTATGAACTTCACTTAAATTACTAACCCACCATTTAGGTTCGACTGGGCCAGCTACCCAAGGCCAACTTTCAGCTCCTCTTGGTCCCCCACAAACCCAGCAATTGCTAAGATTAAAAGTCTTAGCCACTTCCTCCCCCAGAATAAAAAAATTATTCCCATGGCTCAATTGCCCTTGTAAGAATAGTACCAGGAAGTATAGCATCCTTCTCATCCTTCTACGTCGTCCGGGGGGGTATGTAGGGGTGTGAGAAATGTCCTCAATCAAGGGGTTGGATCCACTTCCAGAATCTACTTAAACTGGTGTCACTGTTCAGCCTTCGAGGGTGGTTCAGCTCCTGGAAAACTAATTACAATAGGTTAAAAAAACTCTTACTACATACATACATTTTTCATCTGCTCGCTTGTTTCTTTTTCTGGGACAGCTTGATTTCAGTGCGGGAGAAGTCCGGTCGAGGCCCTCACACTCGGCAGTCAATACCCGTAGGGGTTGCCTCCCTCGGTAGACTATACACACTGTACACACCGCAGTGGAGAGTCCTACCCCGGTCTTGCCTTCTCCCCTTTCTTCATTGCAGGCTTGTCCCCTTCTTCTGGTATTTCATGCAGAGCAGGCCCTATTTCCGGAACATTAGTTCTTTTTATTTTTAACTTCAGTTCCCCAGGAGCGGACTCAACCTTCCAGGTTTTGGGTATTTATTGGTCCTTTCACTCTGGATGCATGGGTCCAACCCCTTTCTGCTGTTCTCACAGCTGTTTCAGTGGTAAGTAAAACAAGATACGGTCCCTCCCACCGGGGTTGTAAGGATTCTTCTTTCCAAGTTTTTATTAAGACCTTATCCCCTGGTTGTATTTGATGGGTGGTAAACCCTAAAGGTGGTGTCTGAACCAGTATTCCAATTTCTCTTAGTTCTTGCAACCTCTTCCCAATAGTAATTATATATTTCTGGATACTTCGATCCTCAACTACATTATCCCCCAGGGGCATTCCCTGTGAGTAAGGCATACCGTATAACATTTCATATGGTGATAATCCAGTCTCACTGTGTGATTTAGTTCTTATGTTTAAAAGTGCCAATGGTAAACATCGAGTCCAGGGCAATTGTGTCTCAATCATTAATTTAGCCAATTGATGTTTTATTGTTTGATTCATTCTCTCTACTTTCCCTGAGCTTTGTGGGTGCCATGGAGTATGATATTCCCACTGAATACCTAATGACTGACATAATAATTTTATTATTTTAGAAGTAAAGTGTGTGCCTTGGTCAGAATCAATGTACTGGATTATCCCATATCTAGGTATCAGATGTTCCAATAAAATTTTTGTCACCATTTGTGCTGTAGCTCGTGCCACAGGATAAGCTTCTACCCATTGTGTTAAATGATCAACAATTACCAATAAATACTTGATTCTCCCTACTTTAGGCAATTCAGTAAAATCAACTTGTACTCTCTCAAAAGGCCGATATGCTGTTTTTCTTCCTCCCGCTGCCGCCTGTCGAAATATTTTCTTATTTATTTTCTGACAAGTTAAACAACCTTGTGTGATTTGCTTTGCTATTTCAAAAACCCCTATACAACCAAATTGTTTAAGTAAGTGATTACTTAATGCTCTTGTACCCCAGTGTGTTTGGGTATGCAAACGTTCCAATATTTGTCTTGCATAAGCTTTTGGTAACATTTCTCGCCCATCTGGCAATGTCCATTTTCCTTGTTCTAATTTAGCACCTATTTTCTCCAGTTTTGTTTGTTCTTCAGGAATAAACTTCTTTTATTCTTCTTGTCTTTCTTCTTCTTGTCTTACTGTGGTGGTTTTACCGTGCTGGGCAGCTAAACCCCACAACCGCTCTCTCACTCCCCCTCCTTTAGATAAGGAGGGGGAGAAGTAAAGCAAAGAACAACTCACGGGTTGAGATAAGGATAATTTAATTAAAGGGAAATAATTATAATAATTAAATAAAGACTACCATGAACTAAACAATTTAACTAAGGGGAAATAAAAGGGAAAGGGGAAAAAAGGGAGGAAAACAAACAAACAAAATAAATGAAAGCTATATGGAAGTGCAGAGGAAAGAAATTACTCTCTACTTCCCACAAATGAGCGATGATTGACCACGTCCTTGAAGCAAGGCCTCAACGCACGCAGCCGGTGTTCGAGAGGAGGACCGACGTCTTCTCAACGAGAGCCCACCCCTCCCCTCTTCTTCCTGTTTCCACCTTTTATTGCTGAGTGTGACACCACATGGTATGGAATATCCCTTTGATTGGTTTAGGTCAGCTGCCCTAGTGATGTTTCTCTCCTCACTTTTTTGCCCACCCCCTAGGAGGGTTAGAGAAAGGCCCAATGCTGTGCCACTGCTGCTCAGCAGTAGACACAACACTGGTGTGATAACACTGCTGTTCCAGCTACAAGTACAGAGTACGGCACTGTATGGGCTGCTGCCGGGAAAGTTAACATTCCAGCCAGACCCAGTACACTTACTTCTTCCTGTACTATATTAATTTTAGCAGCCTGAATTCTTAAAGCTGCTTCCTGAGCTTCTTTATCTGCTAGATTATTTCCCCTAGTGTGGTATTCCAATCCTTTCTGATGCCCTCTTACATGTACTACTGCTATTTCTTTAGGTTCCCTTAAAGCTTTTAAAATTTTCCTTATTAATTCTTGATGTATAAGATTCTTCCCTTGAGTATTAATTAAACCTCTTTCCTCCCAAATTTTTCCAAAGGTGTGAACCACTCCATATGCATATTTAGAATCTGTATATATAGTTCCACTTTTTCCCTTTAATAGTTCCAGGGCCCTGTATAGGGCATACAGCTCACAAGCCTGAGCTGACCATGATGGACTCAGGGGGCCTGATTCCACAGATTCCAGGTGTTTATTAATTATGGCATATCCTGATTTTCTTTTTCCCTCTACTACTCGAGAGGAACCATCTATGAATAGTATCTCTCCCTTTTCTAATTCAGTATCTCTCAAATCGGGTCTCACTTTAGTCTGGGTCTCGATTACCTCCAAACAATTATGTTGTAGTTCCTCTGAGGGTTTTCCAAATAAAAATTGTGCTGGGCTCTGAGCAGAGGTTACCTTCAGTTCTAAATCAGGGGAGTCAATTAGTATAGCTTCATACTTTAGGATCCGGCTGTCTGTTAACCATTTCTCCGCTCTCTGTTGTAAGACACTTCTGACATTGTGTGGAGTATACACTTTTAAGGGAGCACTAAAAGTAATCTTTCTCACTTCTTCTATCAATAATGCTGTAGCAACCAAGGCTTGAAGACAAGCAGGCCACCCCCTACTTACTGGATCAAGTAATTTGGAACAATACCCCACGGGTTTTTTAATTCCTGCCCAATCTTGAGTAAGGACTCCATATGCTGTCTGGTTTGATGTGTTCACAAAGAGATAAAAGGGTTTCTCTAGATCTGGGAGACTTAATACAGGTGCTTGTATTAATGCTTTTTTTATTTCTTCAAATTTTTGATCATCTTCTGTGGACCACTTGAATCGATTATCAATTAGTTTTTCATATAAAAATTTAACTTTTTCACTCTAACTTTCAAGCCACGGTCTACAATATCCTAATAATCCCAATGCTTGCCGAATTTCCTTTTTAGTTTGTGGGGGTCTTAAGGAGAGGATCCCAGATACCCTGTCAGGATCCAATTTCTTTTCTCCCCTGCTTAACCAGTGTCCTAAGTATTTTACCTCCTGTTCCACAAATTGTAACTTTGATCGGGACACTTTTAATCCCTTTTCCCCCAGAAAATTTAACAAATTAATAGTGGCTTTTCGGGTTCCTTCTTCAGTCTCTCCAGCTATTAACAAATCATCCACATATTGCAATAACTTTACCTCCCCAGGTAATGTAAAATCTTGTAGAACTTTTTCCAAAGTTTGTCCAAATAGATTCAGTGACTCAGTAAACCCTTGTGGTAGCACAGTCCACCTTAATTGTTGTTTTCGTCCTGTCTCCGGGTCTTCCCACTCGAAAGCAAAGTAATCCCTGGAATTTTCATCTAAAGGACAGGTCCAAAAAGCATCTTTCAGATCTATTACACTATACCAAGTATATTTGGGAGAGACATGACTCAGCAGGGTGTAAGGATTTGCTACCACAGGGAATTTAGTGATTGTTCGCTGATTTACAGCTCTCAGATCCTGTACCAGTCTGTATGACCCATCCGATTTCTTCACAGGGAGGATGGGTGTATTGTGAGGTGACATACACGGTTCTAAAGTCCCTTCCTCCAAAAGTCTATCAACTATAGGTTTTAATCCCCTTCGACCCTCCATTGGTATAGGGTATTGTTTAATTCGAATAGGACGATGTGGATCCATTATCTGAACATTTATGGGGTCCATTTCCATTTTTCCAATTTCTCCCTCCTTATACCACACTAAAGGGTTAATAACTTCTTCATCTTTTTGGGTTAAAGTGTATAATTTGATTTGCAACTTATCCCCTTGACTCTGAATGCTTAAGTTCAATTTTAAAATCAAATCCCTTCCTAGTAAATTGTACCCCGCTTCAGGAAGCAAAAGTAAATCATTAAGACAAATCTTTTGATCGGTTTCTATTTCAACATCTTTTAAAACGGGAACCTGAAAGGGCTCCCCTCTTGCCCCTATTACAGACGTATAACTCTTCCCTTCTTTTATTCCCTCTGGGAGCTTTTGAATAGTGGATCTTTCAGCTCCTGTATCTACTAAAAATAGTACTTCTTCTTTATGGGGACCAATTAATAGTTTTATCAAGGGCTCTGTTGATGTTGAAGTCCCCAGAAGATATAGCCCCTGACACCCCTATTCTTCTTTAAACATTTTCTCGTCTTGTTCCCGCTTACGCCAATTCTTCTGTAAATGTCCTCTTTTTTGACAATAGTAACAAGCGGGGATCGCTGAATTCCCTTGAGAAGGCTGACCTCTAGGGGTTTCTTCTATACTTCTTCTCTTCTCCCTCTCTCCTGACAAGGGCTTTTTCTGACTTTCTTTTACTGCTGCTACAAAGATCTTGGCTTTTGTTTTTTGTTTCTCCTCATCTCTCCTGACATATACTTTTTGCGCTTCTCTAAGTAACTCTTCTAATCCTCTCTCTTGCCAATTTTCTAACTTTTCTAATTTCTTTCTTATGTCCACCCAGGATTTGGCTACGAATTGTGTTCTAAGGAGTGCGGTTCCAATTGCTGTATTCGGATCGATCCCCGAATACATTTGTAAACTTTTCTTTAATCTCTCCAACCATTCTGTTGGAGATTCCTCTTTTCCTTGTTGTTCATTGAATGTTTTATTAATGTTTTTTCCTTGTGGAACCGCTTCTCTGATCCCTTGTATAATCATTGTTCTCAAATCTCTCATGTTTTGTCTTCCCTGGGGTTGCTGGTGATCCCAGTGGGGATCCACATTTGGCCATTTTTGATCTCCTGGGGGTCCAGCTTGATTTTGTCTTTCCCAAATCCTCATTCCAGCTTGCCTAATCATTCCCCTTTCCTCAACAGTAAATAAGATTGCTAAAATGGATTGTATTTCTTCCCAGGTATAAGTGTTAGGACCCAGGAATTGATCTAGTCTTTCGGCTACTCCGAGGGGGTCATTTAACAGAGTCCCCATTTCTTTCCTAAAAGATCTCACCTCTGTGGTGTTTAAAGGGACTGCCACGAACCCAAATCCTCCCTGATTGCCTCCAAGGGGTACTTCTCTTAATGGATATAGAGAGGTTTCTTCAGGTACGGCAGTCTTACTTCTTGTGCATGCAGCCGGAGGCAGGTCTAATTCTGGTGCTGTTTGTGGTGGAGGCAGGGACCATGGCTGCACTGCTGGAGAGATTACCGGAGGGGGAGCCGGGAGAGCCGGGAGCGTGTTATTAGGACCCAGAGGTGGTGGTGGTAAATTATCCAGCGGCTCCCATTCATCATTCTTTTCTTTTTCCTGCTTTTCCTCCCCTCCAGAATCCTCATTTGTTTTTAGTGCTAATATTGAGGCTGGATGTGGAGTCCCAATCCACAATTCTGCATACTCACTTTCTTCCTGACAGAAAGGCTCTTTTGAATTAACGTATATATTCAAAGCCTGACAAATCCAATCATCAAAAGATCCAAAAACAGGCCAGAAAACACATGGTCTTAAAGGTTTTTTTGGCCATTCTATCATACAGTAATGAACCAATTTTAATTTATTTTTTCCTTTTCTGGGGCCCCTATTGATCCAATTTCCAATCATTATTCCTAATGGACTTTCTGGTGGTATATCTGGTATTTCGCTCCCTTTCTGGTCCTTGGTCTTTGATTTTATCTGACCTATCTGGGAATTTTACTAGTGGCAATTCCCACAGCCCTTGGTTGCCCCGAGTGAGAGTGTCTTGCAGGGGGCTTAGGACCTGTCACCCACCCACGTATCACTCCATTCACCAGCCCAGCCCCCCCGACAAGAGATTAGAACCAGTGAGAAAACAAAAAGACTTCTATGCCTCAGACTTTAGAAGCCTCAGTTACACTCTCACACACAAACACGGGCAACCGTACCTTTACCCAACCGGACGGTATCTTACGAATCAGTCGTCTTCGTCCAGAGTCCAACCGGACGGTATACACAAGCGTCTTCGTCTGGGATCGAACCAGACGGTATCCAAACGACTGTCGTCTTCGTCCGGTTCAATCCCGGACACCGGAACCCAACCGAATGGTATCCAAATGACCCTGTCGTCTTCGTCCGGATCTTCGCGCGCAGAATTACGGGCACAAAAACACAGCCGGCAAGGGAGCTCAAAAAAATCAAAATTCTTTGCTTACCTTTATTCAGGTTCAGGATGGCATTAGTCCCGATCTGACTCAAACAGGAGCCACCAAATGGTGGGGCGCCCCTCCTAGATTAAATCAGAATTCAGGAACTATAGCCATCCCGGACGAGCCCCCAAATTGTTATAAATGGCTCAGGATTCAAATTAGGATTAAATAAAAAAATAGGATTTATTGAAAGAATATAAAGGAATAGAGGTAAGCAAACAGCGCTGGGTGCACCGGGAGTCTCCGCTCCACCAGGACGCACACCAGTTACATCAAGCAGCTGATTTTTATGCTCCTAGACTAATACATATTCATTACTACTTCTAAAAAAAATAGATTATTAAAATTAGCTTCCGGGGTGCAGTCCCTCCTACTGGAGCATGCGCAGTCTCCTCTGGGGTCTCTTCTGGGGGTCTCTAGGGGTCTTCCATGCTGAAGGCTCGCAGTCTTCCTCTTCCCCTTTGTACTTACTGGGCACCATCCCAAGTTTACGGAACACCTTCTTCAAAACACCTTCTTCAAATCTTGTCTCCCAGCCGCCCTTCAGCTTCTTTCTCCTTCCTCTTTATCTCTCGCCCCCCCCCTAACCAGATACCAAAGATCCACATAGTATCCCATAACAGTCACTAGTTGTTATCAGTTGTTCTGAAACTCCCAGACACACGAGTAATTAAAACATTCTTCCCCAGCCATTCACAGACACATCTATAGCAGTGTTAGAAATAGAAGTCCGGAATAACAAAAGCAAACAGGTTCATAAATTTAAGAAGTGATAAATTGACTAGAATGAGGAATGAGGGGGAGACTGGGACACACTGCAGCTGTGGTTCAAGCATTGAATTGCCAGTGCAGGGCCCAGAGGCAGACAGGATTCAAACAATTCAAACAGAATTGTTCTTTATGGACACGAATTGTTAAAACATTCCTCACATAGTGAAAGGCGCTAGAAATAGGCGCACCGGAGGTAGAAAGACGCTTGTAGTGAAAGTCGCAGGAAATAGGCGCACCAGAGATGGAAAAAAACTGGTAGTGAAAGCCATTGGAAATAGGCACACCAGAGCTTGAAAGAAGCTTGTACTGAAAGTCAATGGAAACAGGCTCACCGATGCTGGAAAGAGGTTCGTAGTGAAAGTCGCTGGAAATAGGCGCATGGATCCTAGAAATGAGCTGAGATTCTTAATCGCTGAAAATAGGTGCACCAGAGATGGAAAGAAGTTCATAGTGAAAGTTACTGGAAATAGGCGCACCAGAGCTGGAAAGATGCTTGTACTGAAAGTTGCTGGAAAAGAAGTGCACTAGAAGTGGAATGAAGATCATACTGAAAGTCTCTGGAAATATGCTCATCGGAGCTGGAAAGAAACTTGTACTGAAAGTCACTGGAAATAGGCACACCGGAGCTGGAAAGCAGCTCATACTGAAACTATCTTGAAATACACACACAGAAGCCAGAAAGAAGATCATAGTGAAAGTCCCTGGAAATAGGCGAACAGAAGCTGTTAAGAAGCTTGTACAGAAATTCTCTGGAAATAGGTGTTCTGGAGCTGAAAAAAACTTGTACTAAAAGTCTCTGGAAATATGCGCAGTCACTGGAAAAAGCTCGTACTGAAAGTCACCAGAAATAGGCAAAACGAAGGTGGAAAGAAGCTCGTACTGAAAGTCGCTGGAAATAGGCACACCGGAGCTGCAGAGAAGCTCCTGGTGAAAGTCACTGGAAATATACGCACGAGATGTAGAAAGAAGCTCATCATGAAAGTTGCTGGAAAGAGGCGCACAGGAGGTGGAAAGAAACTCGTCCTGAGAGTCGCTGGAAATAGGTGCACCGGAGCAGTATAAAGATCGGATTGAAACTCTTTGGAAATAGAAGCACAGGATCTGGAAAGAAGCTTGTCCTGAAAGTAGCTGGAAATACGCTTGTTGGAGCTGGAAAGAAGCTCGTACTGAAAGTGGCTGAAATAGATGCTGCAAAGAAGATCGTAGTGAAAGTCACTGGAAATAAGCGCACCAGAGCTAGTAAAAAGCTTGTATTGAATGTTTCTGGAAATACTCACGCTGGAGCTGGAAAGAAGCTCGCACTCAAAGGTGCTGGAAATAGGCGCACCGGATCAAGATAGAAACTCGCACTGAAAGTCACGGGAAAAGATGCGCAATGGAGCTGGAAAGAAGCTCAACTGAAAAAATCTTGAAATAGGCGCACCAGAGCTGAAAAGAAGATCGTAATAATAGGCACTGAAAGTAGACGAATGGAAGCAGGAAAGAAGCTCCTACTGAATGTCGCTGGAAAAAATGCACACCAGAGCTGAAAAGAAGATCGTAGTGAAAGGCCCTGGAAATAGGTGCACCAGAGATGGAAAGAAACTGGTACTGAAAGTCACTGGAAAAGAAGCGCACTAGAAGTGGAATGAAATTCATACTGAAAGTCTCTGGAAATACGCTCATCGGAGCTGGAAAGAAGCTTGTACTGAAAGATTCTGGAAATAGGTGCACCGGAGCTGGAAAGAAGCTTGTAGTGAAAGTCGCTAGAAATAGGCACACGGAACCTGGAAATAAGCTGATAGAAGCTCGTACTGAAAATCGCGGGAAAAGATGCACACTGGAGCTGGAAAGAAGCTCATAGAGAAAGTCGCTGGAAATAGTCTCATCGGAGCTGGAAAGAAGATCGTAGTGAAAGGTGCTGGAAATAGGCACATCAGAGGTGGAAAATATTCATACTGAAATTTGCTGGAAATAGGTGCACCGGAGCTGGAAAGAAGCTCTTATTGAAAGTCACTGGGAATGGGCGCACCAGAGGTGGGAAAAGCTCATCCTGAAATTTGCTGGAAATAGGCACACTGGAGCTGGAAAAAGATCATATTGAAACTCTTTGGAAATAGAAGCACCGGATCTGGAAAGAAGCTTGCCCTAAAAGTAGCTGGAAATACGCGCGTTGGAGCTAGTAAGAAGTTCGTACTGAATGTTTCAGGAAATATGCTCACTGGAGCTGGAAAGAAGCTCATCTGAAAGTCGCTGGATATAGGTGTACCGGAGCTGGAAAGAAGGATGTAGTGAAAGTCACTGGAAATAAAAGCACCCGAGCTAGTTAGAAGCTTGTACTGAAAGCCGCTGTAAATAGGCGCACCGGAGCTGGAAAGAAGCTCGTAATGAAAGTCACAGGAAATAGGTGCCTGGAATCTGGAAAGAAGCATGTACAAAAAGTCTCTGGAAAGAGGCGCACCGGAGATGGAAAATCTCGTACTGAAAGTGGCTGAAATAGATGTTGCAAAGAAGGTCGTAGTGAAAGTCACTGGAAATATTCTCACCGGAGCTAGAAAGAAGCTCATACTGAAAGCTTCTGTAAATATTCACACCAGAGCTGGAAAGAATCTCGTACCGAAAGTCGCTTGCAATAGGCACACCGGAGGTGGAAAGTAGCTCGTAGTGGAAGTTGCTGGAAATAGGCGCACCGGATCTGTAAAGAAGCTCGTAGTGAAAGTCGCTGGCAATAGGCACACCGCAGCTTTAAAGAAGCTCATACTGAAAGTTGCTGCAAATTGACTTTCTGGAGCTGAAAAGAAGCTCTTACTGAAAGTCACTGGAAATACGCGCGTTGGAGCTGGAAAGAAGCTCACACTCAAAGGTGCTGGCAATAGGAGCACGGGAACTGGAAAGAAGCTCATACTTAAAGTCACATGAAACAGGGGCCAGGAAGCTGGAAAGAAGCTCGTAGAGAAAGTTGCTGGAAATATGCACATCAGAGGTGGAAAAAGCTAATACTGAAAGTCACTGGAAATATGCGCACCGGAGCTGGAAATAAGCTCCTACTGAAAGTCGCTAGAAATAGCCTCACCGGAGCTCGAAAGAAGCTCTTAGTGAAAGTAGCTGGAAATAGATGCATCGGATCAGAAAAGATGGTCAGAGTGTTATAAATGAAGTCTCAACTCAATCTGAGTTTAGTAATATTTATACTTGTAAAAGGTGTAAAAGGTATAAAAGCTATAAAAGGTCTAAAAGATATAAAAGGTATAAAAGGCAAGTAAACAGTGCTGGGTATGCGGGGAGTCTACACTCCACCAACATGTACACATGAACATCAAACATTCTAAATATATAGAACATTGCTTTACATACATGGCGTAGCAGTTGGATCAGTAAAGGAGCCCGCAGTTCCCTCACTCTCTGGCAAACCACACATTTCTGACTGTGGTCCCACATGCCTCTTTAAGGCCTCAGAGACTGCTCGCCAGGTGCCGAGCAATCCCACTGCAACCTTGTCATTTTTAGTTGCAGAGTCCCACACCTTGACCTCAGTTTGGTCCCATATTTCAGGCTCATAAACTATCCAATTGTTAATAAGGAGAATAAGCTGTAAGGCTACCAGGACAGTCTTCGTTCCAAAGGACGTATGATTCCCCATAATGCGCAACTGCTTACCAGCGAAAGGCAGTTGTGTGCGCAGGTCCGCTTCTCTCAGCTAGAGCTTCTCTCCAGCTCCAGTGCAACCATTTCCAGCGACTTTCTGTACAAGCTTCTCTGAGCAGTTTGCTGAGTCTGGCCAAACCTATCTTCAAGAGGCAATCAATGTGTCTGTTCCTGTCCTGGTCTCCGTTTTGCTAGCTTGTTCCTTTTCATTCCTTTTTCCTGCTTCTTTATTGATGACGTAACTTCATCACACCGTGTTGCCCTTTTTTTTTTTTTTTTTTTATCTTGAGGGCAGGCTCCCCTCTTATACCCTTGTCTCCAGAGCAGTTCTTTTCAAAACAACTTTTAATTGGTCAAACAACTTTGAATATAACAACAACAGCAAACACCCAGAAACTTCCATGCCTTAATGGCTGGATAACAACCAACCCAAGACTGCATGGAGTCTCCTGAATCACCCTTCTTTGTGCCCTCTAAACTCTTTTATATTCCTGATGGCCTCATCGTTAAGAGTCTAATGTTATCTCAACCAAGGGGCTTTCCAACCCCATGGCCAAATCTCCCCCTTCTTTATTGATATCAACAATTTTCTCGACACGAATTAACACTCCATACATAACAAGAGTGAAAGTCCCTGGAAAAAGGCGCACCGGAGCTGGAAAGAAGCTCGTAGTTAAATTCGCTGGAAATAGTTGAACCAGAGCTGTAAAGAAGCTAGTAGTGGAAGTCGCTGGAAATATTCACACTGGAGCTGGAAAGAAGCTCGTAATCTACGTCTCTGGAAAAAGGCGGACCGGAGCTGACAAGAAGCTCGTGCTGCAAGTCTCTGGAAACAGGCGCGCCGGCGCTGGAAATAAGCTCTTAGTGAAAATCGCTGGAAATATTCACACCGGAGCTGGAAAGAAGGTAGTTGCAAAAGTCACTGGAAATAGTGGAACCAAAGCTGTAAAGAAGCTAGTAGTGAAAATCGCTGGAAATAGGCTCACCGGAGCTGGAAGAAGCTCGTAATGAACGTTTCTGGAAATGGGCGCACCGAGTTCAAAAGAAGGTCGTACTGAAAGTCTCTAGAAATAGATGCATCGGAGCTGGAGAGAAGCTTGTACTGACAGTCACTGGAAAAAGGTGCGTTGGAGCTGACAAGAACCTTATATTGCAAGTCGCTGTAAATAGGAGCACCAGAGCTGGAAAGAAGCTTGCGCTGAAAGTCGCTGGAGAAAGCACACCAGAACTGGAAAGAAGCTCGTGGTAAAAGTCACTGTAAATAAGCGCACTGGAGCTGGAAATAAACTCGTACTGAAAGTTTCTGTAAGTATTCACATCAGAGCTGGAAAGAAGCTCATCCTGAGAGTCACTGGAAATAGGCACACTGGAGCTGGAAAGAAGTTCGCACTCAAATCTCATCCTCATCCAGATCATCATTAGAGATATTAAAGAGGACTGGCCCCAGCACAGAGCACTGGGGGACGCCACTAGTGACCGGCCTCCAACTGGATTTGACTCCATTCACCACGACTCTTTGGCCCGGCTATCCAGCCAGTTTCTAACCCAACGAAGCGTGCGCCAGTCCAAGCCACGAGCAGCCAGTTTCTTGAGGAGAATCTTGAGAAGCATCGGAGCTGAAAAGATGGTAGTAGTGAATGTCCCTGGAAAAATGCATACCGGAGCTGGATAGAAGATTGAACTGAAAGTCTCTGGAAAAAGGCACAACAGAGGTGGAAAAAGCTCATACTGAAAGTCTTTGGAAATAGGCATACTGGAGCTGGAAATAAGCTCTTATAGAAAGTCGATGGAAATAGGCTCACCGGAGCTGTAAAGAAGCTCATACTGAAAGTCATTGGAAATAAGCGCACAAGAGTTGGAAATACATCATACTGAATGTGTTTGGAAATAGGCACATAACAGATGGAAAGAAGCTTGCACTGAAATTCGCTGGAAATAGGCGCACTGGAGCTGGAAAGAATCTTGTCCTGGAAGTCACTGGAAATAGGTAGACAGGAGCTGGAAAGAAGCTCGTACTGAAAGTCGCTGGTAATAGGCACAGAGGAGCTGGAATAAGGGCATTCTGAAAGTCGCTGGAAATATGAGCACTGAAGCTGAAAAGAAGCTTGTACTGAAAGTCGCTGGAAATAAGCGCACAGGACCTGAAAAAAGCTCGCACAGAATCTTGATGGAAATAGGCGAACCACATCTGGAAAGAAGCTCGTACTGGAAGTCGCTGGAAAAAGGCACACCAGAGCAAGAAATACTCTCTTACTGAAAGTCACTGGAAATAGGCACAGAGGGGCTGGAAAGAACCATGTACTGAAAGTCGCTGGAAATGGACGCAGCGGAGATGGAAAGCAGCTTGTACTGAAAGTCACTGGAAATAAGATCAGTGGAGGTGGAAAGAAGCTCCTATTGAAAGTCACTGGAAATAGGCACACCGTAGCCGAAAAGAAGCTCGTACTGAAATTCACTGGAAGTAAGCGCAGCGGAGCTGGAAAGAAGCTCGTACTGAAAGTTTCTGGAAATAGTCACACCGCCCCTGGAAAGAAGCTCCTACTGAAAGTTGCTGGAAATAGAAGCACTGGAGCAGGAAAGAAACTTGTGCTAAATGTTGCTCTAAAGAGGCGCACCAGAGCTGGAAAGAAGGTTGCACAGAATCTTTCTGTAAATTGGCACACTGGAGCTGGAAAGAAGCTCGTACTGGGAGTCTAATGTCGCTGGAAGTAGGCGCAACAGAAGTGTAAATAGCTCATACTGAAAAACATTGTATGTGCACCGGAGCTGGAAAGAAGCTCGTAGTGAAAGTCACTGCAAATAAGCACACCGGAGCTGGAAAGAAGCTCATACTGAAAGTCGCTGGAAATAGAAACACAGGAGATGGAAAGAAGCTCGTATGGAAAGTCGCTGGAAATAAGCACAGTGGAGCTGGAAAAAAACTCATACTGAAAGTCGCTGCAAATAAGCGCACGGAAAGCGGAAAGAAACTCGCACAGAATCTTGATCGAAATTGGCGAACCACATCTGGAAAGAAGCAAGTAGTGAAAGTCGCTGTAAATAGAAACACAGAGACTCTAAAGAAGGTCGCACTGAAAGTCGCTGGAAATAGGCGCACCGCAGCTGGAAAGAGGCTCGTACTGAAAGTATCTGGAAATAAGTGCACAGGAGCTGGAAAAAAGCTTGTACTGAAAGTCGCTGCAAATAGGAACACCGGAACTATAAAGAAGCTTGTACTGAAAGGCACTGGAAATAAGTGCACCGGAGCTGGAAACAAGCTTGTACTGAAAGGCGCTGGAAATAGGTGTGCAGGGGCTGGAAAGAAACTCGTACTAAAAGTCGCTGGAAATAGGCACAGAGTAGCGGGAAAGAAGCTCGTAGTAAAAGTCACTCAAATAGGCGCACCAGAGCTGGAAAGATCTGGAAAATTCTTCCAGAAAGAAAGAGCTGGAAATTCTTCCGTTCTTGGAGGGTCCAATTCTTAAACATCATAATTGACATATCCCCTTCCTTTTTTAATGAAGTTATTACAAATGTACTATTTATCACCCGGTGTATTAATAATGTAAGACAAGGTATCATACAAGGTATAAACAATAACATCATTACACCACATAACAACAAAAATAACACCCTTTTAACCCATGGTCCACCAGGCAGCCATGAAAATAAATCCCATTCCATATCCTTCCAGGTTTGTGCTCGCTCGCTCACCTCCCCCCCCCCCTGCTTCTCTGGGATGGGAGAGAGAAATGGGAAAGTGAAGCCTGTGAGCTGAGATAAAAACAAGAAAATAATAATAATAATAATAATAATAATAATAACAATAATGATGATAATAGTACTACTAGTAATAGTGTGTACGAAACAAGTGATGCACAATGCAATTGCTCACCACCTGCTGTCCGATGCCCAGCCTAACCCCGAGCAGTCCGGCCCTCCTCCCAGCCTGCCTGCTGGCAGGACAGTGAGAAGCTGAAACATCCTTAGCTTGGTGTAAGCACTGCTCTGTAACAATTAAAAACAATTAAAACATCAGCATATTATTAACATTCTTCTCTTCCTAAACCAGAACATAACATTCTATCAGTTACTAGGAAGAAACACCCTTTTCATCGATCTTTAAACAGCAATTACTAAAGCTAAATTTTCCACAGACTTCTCCTTCTTGTGCTAGTAAATAATCCAAAGCTAGGCAATTTTGATACTAAGCAGTTCTCATCTTTATAACTCATTTAGATCAGTTCTCATCATTTATAACTATTTCTATTACAGCTAATAACCTAATTATTCTATTAAGTATATATACTGGGGTCCTATAGTCCCAGGATCTGTCTTCTGCCCACGTAGCTGGATTATAATAGGCAAACACCTTCAGTCAAGGAGTTAGGCCTGCTTTCAGGGTCAATTCAGGCTTGTGTTACCGTTCGGCCTGTCAGGGTGATCCAGCCCCTGTAAAACGAATCACAATTTTATATAGGTTTAAAAAAGAGGTTTTTTTATGTTATTTTCTCAGGACAACTTGATCTTAGTGTGGGAGAAGTCCGGTCGAGGCCCTCTCACTCGGCAGTCAATACCCATAGGGGTTGCCTCCCTCGGTAGACCATACACACTGCAGTGGAGGGTCCTGCCCCGGTCTTGCCTTCTCCCTTTTCTCCCTTTAGGCTTGTCCCCTTTATTTGGCATCTTTAATTCATGCAGAGCCTCGTTGCCAGAATATTAGTTCTCCCTTAGCTTGAGTTTCAGTTTCCCAGGAGCGGACTCAACCCTCCAAGTTTCAGTAGTTACTGGTCCTTTTATTCTGGATGCGTGGGTCCCTTTCTGCGGTTCTCACAGCTGTTTCAGTAGTCAGTAAAACAAGGTACAGTCCCTCACATCGGGGGTTCAGTGATTCTTTCCTCTCGTGGCTGCTTGTTGAAACACTTTCTTTTTTATCTTCTGACAAGTTAAATAACAGTTATCTAATTTGCTTTGCCGCATGGCCCTTTCCAGGTTCCTGTAACAGGATTCATCTGATAGCCTTTCAGGTTGATACAGATTTGACTACAGATACCAGGGTTTTGGCATTCATCACTATCTCCACAGTTTCCCAGCTGGACAGTCACATTCATTTATGTTGCATTCCTTCAGGGGCTCATCACCCCAGTCCTTGCAGTCTCTCTGCTGGTTACACACTTTATTGATATCTATGCATTCTCCACTTCTGCACTTGAATTTGCCAGGTCCAGAGCACTGAATAACATTGTTACAGTTTGCTTCATCAGTGCCATCCAGACAGTCTCTCACACCACTGCACTGCCTACTCCCATGGACACAGTTCCCATCTTCACATCTGAACTGGTCCAGGAAGGGCAGTTAATTTCATCACTTCCATCCTTGCAATCAGGATCTCTGTCACATCGCCACAATTCTCTTCATCTTCTCCACTGTCACAGTCTTTTTTCATCATCACATTTCCATGACACTGTTCTCATATGACACAGCTCAGCACTTTCATCAGACCCATCTTCACAATCCGGATCCCCATCACACTGCCATCTGTTTAGCACACACTGACCACTGTTGCACACAAAGTCAGATTCAGCACACATCTTCTTCACACAAGCACTCTCATCACTGCCATCTGAGCAGTCTTCACATTTTACTCTAGCACCGTCGGCAGCAGTGCACAGTCAGGCGAAGGCGAGCAGCAGGCAGAGCGCCCCGCACCATCACCTGTGTCACTTATACTACTCCTATTACCCATGCTGTTAGTGTTAGTGGCATCCTCCTTTTCTTTTTGCCACTGACCATTCACCACAAATGGATGAGACACATGATTACTAGTTAGGAAAGAGAGTGTAACGTCTGCTATACGGCTGCAGGCAGTGCCAGCTGCAACCTTAGGTTTGTGAAAGAGCCTGCCGGTGGTCATTTGGCAGTGTAATCTGCGTCTCTGCACTCCTGCTCTGCAATAGAGCTAAGTTGTCATTAGTAATAGTTATAACACCGATCTGGGGACTAACAGTCTTTTTTGCATTGCAAGATAAACCTTTTATAAAAAGAATGCTAGAGTGAAGCAGCACAGCTCAGCACAGCCGCCGCTGCCTCCATGGTTACGTCAGACAGGCTGCAGGGTCCTGATGTCCGCCCCTCTGCTCTGTGCCAACTCGCCTCACGGTGAGGGTCAGCTACCGGTGTCCACTGACGCCTCTGGTCTCCCGTAGCAACTCGATCTCGGATGTTCCGCAATTACTTCAATTTCCCCATGTTTTGCAGCTTCTGTCAGGTCTATTCTGTGTCTCTCAGAGCCGTCCGTGGCTCTGCAGCGTCTCTCAGGGCTCTCTCCGTCCAGCGGTAGTCCCTCCGTAGTGTCTCGGGTCTCCCAGCGCCGCTCGGGTCTCTCGGCCTGTTCAGGTCTCAGCGAGTCCAGGTCTCGGCCTGTGCGGGCCTCATATCACAGAATCACAGAATCACAGAATTTTCTAGGTTGGAAGAGACCTCAAGGTCATCGAGTCCAACCTCCAACCTAACGCTAACAGCCCTCCACTAAACCATATCCCTAAGCTCTACATCTAAACGTCTTTTGAAGACTTCCAAGGATGGTGACTCCACCACTTCCCTGGGCAGCCTGTTCCAGTGCCTCACAACCCTTTCAGTGAAGAAGTTCTTCCTAACATCTAACCTAAAACTCCCCTGGCTCAACTTAAACCCATTCCCCCTCGTCCTGTCACCAGGCACGTGGGAGAACAGGCCAACCCCCACCTCGCTACAGCCTCCCTTGAGGTACCTAAAAAGAGCGATAAGGTCGCCCCTGAGCCTCCTCTTCTCCAGGCTGAACAAGCCCAGCTCCCTCAGCCGCTCCTCGTAGGACTTGTTCTCCAGGCCCCTCACCAGCTTCGTTGCCCTTCTCTGCACCCGCTCAAGCACCTCGATGTCCTTCTTGTAGCGAGGGGCCCAAAACTGAACACAGTACTCGAGGTGCGGCCTCACCAGAGCTGAGTACAGGGGGACGATCACCTCCCTAGCCCTGCTGGTCACGCTGTTCCTAATACAAGCCAGGATGCCGTTGGCCTTCTTGGCCACCTGAGCACACTGCTGGCTCATATTCAGCCGAAGCATGTCATGTCATGCTCCTGCCTTTTTCTTGTCACAGTCAAAACATTTAAGAGCAAAAATAGGATACACAAGATACACAAGATACACCGGGCCCATGTATTAGGCACCACCACTCAAAACTTGGATAAAACAGCACTTCTTTTCAGTCTGTCAAGCACTTCGTCTCTGCCCACTCCCCTTGCGGAGAGTACGGAGCAACGGATTGGAACTCTGCACTCGCTTTGCAGCAACGCTGCGTCTCACTCACACAGCACAATCGCACACAGAGGCCTCCAGCACATCTCATTCATACCACAGGAATATAATTTAGAATGATAACCAACCAAATAAGTATTGTCTCTGACTGTGTTCTTCGTGAAGTGACTTGTAACACTTTGTTTTAAACCCTTACACTTACACAAATACTTTCAACACAAAATACATACAATATGCAAATATTACAATATACAAAATTTCAACACAAAATACAACACAAAATACATACATAAAAACACATACAATTATTAACACTCCAGTTAGTATCCCTCCAGCAGCCGAAAACATACCGTTTGTCTGCAGTTTCAGGAGATCTTTGCTCCTGCGGTGAGCAGCTGAGAGTGGAGTCCCCTCCGAGCAAAACACTCAGGGTGCACCTAGGGGTGTCCACGCTGCAGCCGATCCCACAGCCGAGCAGAGTGTCTCCTGCCTGGCTCACCAAAATGACTCACAGAAAGCTGACTCCACAATCAGTAAGATTGTAAAGTAGGTATGTTTACTCAGTTCTATGCAGCACGGGGCGGGTAGTCCCACCAAAGTCGTACACGCCTAACGTGGCAAATTGCTTTAGTAAAGAGTTACATATACATGAACATTCCTATACATATGCATAACCTGTCCCTTTGTGAACAGTCCTCCTTATCTCAGACCCCTTGATTAAAGTCAGAACCATGAGGTTGTTTTTGATCTGGTTCTTGGGGTCCGAGAGGCTCCTGTTATCTGGAGGTATAAGTGCAGCACAGCACAGTAGCACATATTCATTCTTAATCAATTGCTCTCTAATTTCTAATTCCAATGTTTCAGCTTGCTCTTTTCTGGATCCACAGGTATTCTATTATTAATGTTCAAAGCCTGACAGACCCCGTCCTCCGTGGATCAAAATACATGGGGTCTTAAGGGTTCTTTTGGTCATTCTATCATAAAATACTGGATCATTTTTAATTTACTCTTTAATTTTCTGGGGCCCCTATTGTTCCAATTTCTAATCATTATTCATAATGGACTTTTCAGTCATATATCTGGTAATTTGCTCCCTTTCTGGTCCTTGGTCTTCGATTTTATCTGACCCATCCGGGAATTTTACTTGTGGCAATTCCCACAGCCCTTGGTTGCCCCCAGTGAGAGTGTCTTGCAGGGGGTTTAGGACCTATCACCCACCCACGTATCACTCCATTCACCGGCCCAGCCCCCCCAACAGGAGATTAGAACCAGTGAGAAAACAAAAAGACCTCCACGCTGACTTTAGAAGTCTCAGTTACACTCTCACACACAAACACTGGCAACCGCACCTTTACCCAACCGGACGGTATCTTACGAATCAGTCGTCTTCGTCCAGAGTCCAACCAGACGGTATCCACAAGCATCTCTGCTGTCTTCGTCTGGGATCGAACCAGACGGTATCCACAAACGACTGTCGTCTTCATCCGGTTCGATTCCGGACACCGGAATCCAACCGAATGGTATCCAAACGACCCTGTCGTCTTCGTCCGGATCTTCGCGCGCAGAATTACGGGCAAAAAACAGCCAGCAGGGGAGCTCAAAAAAAAATCAAATTCTTTGCTTACCTTTATTCAGGTTCAGGATGGCATTAGTCCAGATTTGACTCAAACAGGAGCCACCAAATGGTGGGGCGCCTCTCCTAGATTAAATCAGAATTCAGGAACTATAGCCATCCCGGACGAGCCCCCAAATTGTTATAAATGGCTCAGGATTCAAATTAGGATTAAATAAAAAAATAGGATTTATTGAAAGAATATAAAGGAATAGAGGTAAGCAAACAGTGCTGGGTGCACCGGGAGTCTCCGCTCCACCAGGACGCACACCAGTTACATCAAGCAGCTGATTTTTATGCTCCTAGACTAATACATATTCATTACTACTTCTAAAAAAATAGATTATTATAATTAGCTTCCGGGGTCCAGTCCCTCCTACTGGAGCATGCGCAGTCTCCTCTGGGGTCTCTTCTGGGGGTCTCTAGGGGTCTTTCATGCTGAAGGCTCGTAGTCTTCCTCTCCCCCTTTGTACTTACTTGGCACCATACCAAGTTTATAGAACATTCTCTTCAAGTCTTGTCTCCCAGCTTCTTTCTCCTTCCTCTTTATCTCTCGGCCCCCCCTAACCAGATACCAAAGATCCACATAGTATCCCATAACAGTCACTAGTTGTTATCAGTTGTTCTGAAACTCCCAGACATCAAACACAAACAGCTTTCTTATTTGACGCTTCACGAGTAATTAAAACATTCTTCCGCAGCCATTCACAGACACATCTACAGCAGTGTTAAGTTAATCTCGAAGAAGACAGGAAAAAAGGCTGTAACTGTTAGAAATAGAAGTCCGGAATAACAAAAGCAAACAGGTTCATAAATTTAAGGAGTGTTTTCTGAAGACGTGATAAATTGACTAGAATGAGGGGGAGACTGGGACACACTGCATCTGTGGTTCAAGAATTAAATTGCCAGTGCAGGGCCCAGAGGCAGACAGGATTCAAACAAAATTGTTCTTTATGGACACGAATTGTTAAAACATTCCTCACATACTGAACGTCGCTGGAAATAAGCGCACAGGAGCTGGAAAGAAGCTCTTACTGAAAGTTGCTGGAAATAAGCACACAGGAGGTGGACAGAAGCTTGCACAGAATCTTGCTGGAAATAGGTACAATGTAGCTGGAAAGAAGCTTGCACTAAATGTTGCTGGATAGAGGCAGAGAGGAGCTGGAAATAAGCTTGTACGGAATGTCACTCGTAATAAGTGCACCGTAGCTGGAAAGACGCTCGTATTGAAAGTCGCTGGAAAAAGGCACACCAGAGCTAGCAATACGCACTTACAGAAAGTTGCTGGAAATAGGCGCAGTGGGAATGGAAGGAAACTCGTACTGAAAGTGGCTGGAAAAAAACGCAGCGGAGCTGGACAGAAGCTCATATTGAACGTCGCTGGAAATAAGCGCACGGAAGGTGGAAAGAAACTCGTAGAGAATGTTGCTGGAAATTGGCAAACCGCAGCTGGAAAGAAATTCGTACTGAAAGTCATGGAAAAAGGCACAGCAGAGCTAGAAATATGCTTCTATTGAAATTTGCTGGAAATAGGCGCAGAGGGGATGGAAAGAACCTTGTACTGAATGCAGCTGGAAATAGACACACAGGAGCTGGAAAGAAGCTCTTACTGAAAGTCTCTGGAAATAAGATCACTGTAGCTGGAAAGCAGCTTTTACTGAAAGTCCCTGGAAATTGGTACGCAGAAGCTGGAAAGAAGCTCATACTGAAAGTCGCTGGAAATAAGCACACGGAAGGTGGAAAGAGGCTCACACAGAATCTTCCAGGAAATAGGCGAACCACAGCTGGAAAGAAGCTTGCCCTGAAAGTCGCTGCAAATAACAGCACAAGAGTTGGAAAGACACTTGTGTTGAATGGCACTGGAAATAAGCGCACGGAAGGTGTAAAGAAGCTCGCACAGATTCTTGCAGTAAATAGGTGCAGCAGATCTGGAATGAAGCTCAAACTGAACGTTGCTGGAAAAAGGCACACCAGAGCTGGAAATACACTCTTACTGAAAGTTGCTGGAAATAGGCGCAGCAGGTCTGGTAAGAACCTTGTATTGAAAGTAGCTGGAAATAGACACACCACAGCTGGAAATACTCTCTTTCTGAAAGTCGCTGGAAATAAGTGCACTGGAACAGGAAAGAAGCTCGTACTGAAAGTCACTGGAAATAGGCGAACCTTAGCTGAAAAGAAGCTCGAACTGAACGTCGCTGGAAAAAGGTGCACCAGATCTGGAAGGAAGCTCCTTGTGAACGTCACTGGAAATAAGCACACTGGAACTGGAAAGAAGCTCGTAATGAAAGTTGCTGGAAATATGTGCACCGGAGCTGGAAAGAACCTTGTACTGAAAATCTCTGGAAATGGACGCAGCAGAGATGGAAAGAAGCTCGTATTGAAACTCGCTAGAAGTAAGCGCACTGGAACTGGAAAAAAGCTTGTACTTAAAGTCACTGGAAGTAGGCTCACCGGAGCTGGAAAGCAACTTTTACTGAAAGGCACGGGAAATAGGTGCGCAGGACCTAGAAAGAAGCTCATACTGAAAGAAGCTGGAAATAAGCGAACTGCAACTGGAAAGAAGCTCGTAATGGAAGTCTCAGGAAATAGACACACAGGAGCTGGAAAGAAGCTTGTACTGAAAGTTGCTGGAAATTACCGCACTGGAGGTAGAAAGAAGGTCGTACTGAAAGTCACTGGAAGTAAGCGCAACGGAGCTGGAAAGAAACTCGTATTGAAAGTCGCTGGAAATAGTCGTACAGGAGCTGGAAAGAAGTTTGTACTTCTTTCACTGGAAATAGGTGCACCGGATCTGGAAAGAAGCTCCTTCTGAAAGTCACTGGAAATACGCGCACCGGAGAAGGAAGGAAGCTTGCACTGATAGTCACTGGAAATAAGCACAGCGGAGCTGGAAAGAAGCTCGTACTGAAAGGCGCTGGAAATAAGCGTACCATAGGTGGAAAGAAGCTTGTATGGAAATTTGCTGGAATTAAGCACACAAGAGCTGGAAAAAAGCTCGCACAGAATCTTGCTCGGAATAGGTGAACTGCAACTGGAAACAAACTCTTACTGAATGTCGTTGGAAAAAGGCACACCAGAGCTAGAAATACGCTTCTACTGAAATTTGCTGGAAATAGACGCATCAGAGCTGGATAGAAGGTTGTATTGAAACACGCTAGAAATAAGCTCATGGGAACTGGAAAGAAACTCCTAGTGAAAGTCGCTGGAAATAGGCACACCGAAGCTGGAAATAATCTTGTATTGGAAGTCGCTTGAAATAGGCGCACCACAGCTGGAAAGAATCTCGTATTGGAAGTCACTGGAAATTGGCACACCGTAGCTGGAAAGAATCTCGTACTGGAAGTCACTTGAAATAGGCGCACCAGAGCTGGAAAGAATCTCGTACTGGAAGTCACTGGAGATAGGCGCACCGGAGCTGGAAAGAAGCTCATAATGGAAGCCACTGGAAATAAGCGCACAGGAGCTGGAAAAAAGCTCGTAATGGAAGTCTCTGGAAATATGCGCATAGGAGCTGGAAAGAAGCTCGTAGTGAAAATCGCTGGAAATAAGTGCACGGAAGCTAGAAAGAAGCGCATACTGAAAGTTGCTGGAAATAGGTGCATTGGGTCTGGAAAGAAGCGTGTACTGAAAGTCAATGGAAATAGGCGCAGCAGAGGTCGAAAGAAGCTCATACTGAAAGTCACTGGAAATAGGCGCACCACAGCAGGAAAGAATCTCGTAGTGAAAGTCGCTGGAAAAAGGCACACCAGAGCTGGAAAGAAGATTGTATTGAATGTTGCTGGAATGAGGCGCACTAGAGCTGGAAATAAGTTCATACTCAAACTCACTGGAAATAGGCACACTGTAGCTTGAAAGATGCTCGTACTGAAAGTCGCTGGAAGTAGGTGAACAGTAGCTGGAAAGAAGCTCGTACTGAAAGTCACAGGAAAGAGGTGCACAGGAAGTGGAAAGAAGCTCGTACTGAAAGTCAATGGAAATAGGCGCAGCGGAGCTGGAAAGAAGTTCATACTGAAAGTCACTGGAAATAGGCGCACCGGAGATGGAAAGAAGCTCGTGCTGAATGTTGCTAGAAAAGTGCACACTGGAGCTGGTAAAAAGCTTGTATTGAAAGTCTCTGGAAATAGACACACCAGAGCTGGAAATATGCTCTTACTGAAAGACGCTGGAAATAGGCGGAGCGGAGCTGGAAAGAAGGTCCTGCTGAAAATCACTGGAAATAGTCATACAGGAGTTGGAAGAAGCTCGTAGTGAAAGTCTCTGGAAATAGTCGCACCGGAGCTGGAAAGAAGCAGGTACTGAAAGTCGCTGGAAGGAGGCACATGGAAGCTGGAAAGAATCTTGTACTGAAAGTCGCTGGAAATAGGCACCCAGGAGCTGTAAAAAAGCTTGTACTGAGAGTCGATGCAAGGAGGCACACAGAAGCTGGAAAGACGCTCGTACTGAAAGACCATGGAAATAGGCGCATCGGAGCTGAAAAGAAGCTTATACTGATAGTTGCTGGAAATAGGTGCACAGGATCTGGAAAGAAGATTTTCACAGAATCACAGAATCACAGAATTTCTAGGTTGGAAGAGACCTCAAGATCATTGAGTCCAACCTCTGACCTAACACTAACAGTCCCCACTAAACCATATCCCTAAGCTCTACATCTAAACGTCTTTTAAAGACTTCCAGGGATGGTGACTCCACCACTTCCCTGGGCAGCCTGTTCCAATGCCTCACAACCCTTTCAGTGAAGAAGTTCTTCCTAACATCCAACCTAAAACTCCCCTGGTGCAACTTAAGCCCATTCCCCCTCGTCCTGTCACCAGGCACGTGGGAGAACAGACCAACCCCCACCTCTCTACAGCCTCCTTTAAGGTATCTGTAGAGAGCAATAAGGTCGCCCCTGAGCCTCCTTTTCTCCAGGAATTTCAAATTTTACTGAAAATCACTGCAAATAAGCGCACTGGAGATGGAAAGAAGCTCGTACTGAAAGTTGCTGGAAGGAGGCGCACGGAAGCTTGAAAGAAGCTTTTACTGACAGTTGCGGGAAATAAGCACACGGAGGCTAGAAATAAGCTCACACAGAATCTTGATGGAAATAGGCACACCACAGCTGGAAAGAAGCTTGTAGTGAAAGTCACTGGAAAAGGCTCTCCAGAGCTGGAAATACCCTCAAACTGAAAGTCAATGGAAATAGGCGCAGGGGAGCTAGAAAGAAGATTATACTGAAAGTCTCTGGAAATAGACACACAGGAGCTGGAAAGAACTTTGTACTGAACGTTGCTGGAAATAAGCGCACTGGAGCTGGAAAGATGCTCGTACTGAAAGTCGCTGGAAATATGCGCAGCGTAGCTGGAAAAAAGCTCGTACTGAAAGTTGCTGGAAAGAGGTGCACCAGATCTGGAAAGAAGCTCATGCTTAAAGTGACTGGAAATAGTCGCAGCGGACCTTGAAAGAATCTCATAGTGAATGTCTCTGGAAATAGGTGCACTGGAGCTGGAAAGAAGCTCTTACTGAAAGTTGCTGGAAATAGGCGCACCGGAGCTGGAAAGAAGCTGGTTCTGAAAACCTTTCAAATAGGCGCACTGGAGCTGGAAAGAAGTTCGTACTGAAAGTCACTGCAAAAAGACACACAAGAGCTGGAAATATGCTCTTACTGGAAGAAGCTGGAAATAGGCGGAGCGGAGCTGGAAAGAAGGTCCTGCTGCAAATCACTGGAAATAGTCATACAGGATCTGGAAGAAGCTTGTAGTGAAAGTCTCTGGAAATAGTCGCACTAGAGCTGGAAAGAAGCTCGTTCTGAAATTCGCTGGAAATAGGCGCACCGGAGATGGAAAGAAGCTCGTATTGTGTACCCGGGGGATAAGGCAATGGCCCAGCTGAAGTGCATCTACACCAATGCACGCAGCATGGGTAACAAACAGGAGGAGCTGGAAGCCATCGTGCAGCAGGCAGGCTACGACTTGGTTGCCATCACGGAGACGTGGTGGGACCAGTCTCATGACTGAAGTGCTGCAATGCCTGGCTATAAGCTCTTCAGAAGGGACAGGCAGCACAGAAGGGATGGAGGTGTGGCTCTCTATATTAGAGAGTCTTTCGATGTTGTAGAACTCGAGGCTGGGAATGACAAGGTCGAGTCCCTTTGGGTTAGGATCGGCAGGGACAACAAGGCTAGTGTCCTGGTCGGGGTCTGTTATAGACCGCCGAACCAGGATGAGGAGACGGATGAGGATTTCTACAGGCAGCTGACAGAAGTTGTGAAATCGTCAGCGCTTGTACTCGTGGGGGACTTCAACTTCCCTGACATATCCTGGAAGCACAACACAGCCCTGAGAAAGCAGTCTAGGAGGTTTCTGGAGAGCATGGAAGATAGCTTCCTGACGCAGCTGGTTAGTGAGCCTACCAGGGGTGGCGCCCTGGTAGGTTCCCTTCTCTTCACAAACAGAGAAAGACTGGTGGAGGATGTGATTGTCGGGAGCTGCCTTGGGCAGAGTGACCACGAAATGGTGGAGCTCACTATTCTTGGCGAGGCCAGGAAGGGGACCAGTAAAAACGCTGTATTGGACTTCCGGAGGGCTGACTTTGAGCTGCTCAGGACACTAGTTGGTGGAGTCCCTTGGGAGGTGGTTCTGAAGGGCAGAGGGGTCCAGGAAGGCTGGGCGCTCTTTAAGAGGGAAATCTTAATGGCGCAGGAGAGGTCTGTCCCCACGTGCCCAAAGACGAGCTGGCAGGGAAGAAGACCAGCCTGGCTCAACAGAGAATTGTGGCTTGATCTTAGGAGAAAAAAGAGGGTTTATAATCTTTGGAAAAGTGGGCAGGCCACTAGGGAGGACTATAAGGATGTTGTGAGGCTGTGCAGGGACAAAATTAGGAAGGCCAAAGCTCATCTGGAGCTCAATCTGGCTACTGCCGTTAAAGATAACAAAAAACGTTTTTATAAATACATCAACGCAAAAAGGAGGACTAAGGAGAATCTCCATCCTTTACTGGATGCGGGGGGAAACTTAGTGACGAGAGATTAGGAAAAGGCGGAGGTGCTCAATGCCTTCTTTGCCTCCGTCTTTAGCGGCAATACCGGTTGTTCTCTGGATACCCAGTACCCTGAGCTGGTGAAAGGGGATGGGGAGCAGGATGTGTCCCTCATCAACCACGAAGAACTGGTTGGTGACCTGCTACGGCACTTGGATGTGCACAAGTCGATGGGGCCAGATGGGATCCACCCAAGGGTACTGAGAGAACTGGCAGAGGAGCTGGCCAAGCCACTATCCATCATCTATCAGCAGTCCTGGCTATCGGGGGAGGTCCCAGTCGACTGGCGGCTAGCAAACGTGACACCCATCTACAAGAAGGGCCGGAGGGCAGACCCGGGAAACTACAGGCCTCTCAGTTTGACCTCAGTACCAGGGAAGATCATGGAGCAGATCCTCTTGAGAGTCATCACGCAGCACTTGCAGGGCAAGCAGGCGATCAGGCCCAGTCAGCATGGGTTTATGAAAGGCAGGTCCTGCTTGATGAACCTCATCTCCTTCTATGACAAAGTGACACGCTGGGTGGATGAGGGAAAGACTGTGGATGTGGTCTACCTTGACTTCAGCAAGGCTTTTGACACCATCTCCCACAGCATTCTCCTCAAGAAACTGGCTGCTCTTGACTTGGACTGGCGCACGCTTCGTTGGGTTAGAAACTGGCTGGATAGCCGGGCCCAAAGAGTTGTGGTGAATGGAGTCAAATCCAGTTGGAGGCCGGTCACTAGTGGAGTCCCCCAGGGCTCAGTACTGGGGCCAGTCCTCTTTAATATCTTTATCGATGATCTGGATGAGGGCATCGAGTGCATCCTCAGTAAGTTTGCAGATGACACCAAGTTAGGTGCATGTGTCGATCTGCTTGAGGGTAGGAAGGCTCTGCAGGAGGATCTGGATAGGCTGGACCAATGGGCTGAGGTCAGCTGTATGAAGTTCAACAAGGCCAAGTGCCAGGTCCTGCACCTGGGGCGCAACAACCCCAAGCAGAGCTACAGGCTGGGAGATGAGTGGTTAGAAAGCTGCCTGGCAGAGAAGGACCTGAGAGTGATGGTTGAGAGTCGGCTGAATATGAGCCAGCAGTGTGCTCAGGTGGCCAAGAAGGCCAACAGCATCCTGGCTTGTATAAGAGGCAGTGTGACCAGCAGGGCTAGGGAGGTGATCGTCCCCCTGTACTTGGCTCTGGTGAGGCCACACCTCGAGTACTGTGTTCAGTTTTGGGCCCCTCGCTACAAGAAGGACATCGAGGTGCTTGATTGGGTCGAGAGAATGGCGACGAAGCTGGTGAGGGGTCTGGAGAACAAGTCCTACGAGGAGCAGCTGAGGGAGCTGGGCTCATGCTGGAGAAAAGGAGGCTCAGACGTTTAGATTTAGAGCTTAGGGGTATGGTTTAGTGGGGACTGTTAGCGTTAGGTCAGAGGTTTGACTCGATGATCCTGAGGTCTCTTCCAACCTAGAAATTCTGTGATTCTGTTATTCTGTGATTCTGTGTTGTGGTTTAACCATGTCGGCAGCTAAACACCACACAGCCGTTCACTCACCCTCCCCCCTCCCTTTCTGGGATGGGGGAGAGAAATGGGAAATTGAAGCCTGTGAGTTGAGATAGACAGTTTATTAAGACAGGAAAATAATAATAACAGTAATAATAATAACAATAATGAAGATAATAGTACTACTACTAATAATGTGTACAAAAGAAGTGATGCACAATGCTATTGCTCACCAACCGCTGACCGATGCCCAGCCTAACCCCAAGCAGTCCGTCCCTCTTCCCCCCGGCTAGCCACCCCTATGTACTGTTTAGCATGACGTCAGATGGTATGGAATACCCCTTTGGCCAGTTTGGGTCAGCTGTTCTGGGTCTGTCCCCTCCCAGCTCTTGCTGCACCCCCAGCCTGCCCATTGGCAGGACAGAGTGAGAAGCTGAAACGTCCTTGGCTTAGTGTAAGCACTGCTCTGCAACAATTAAAACATATGGGTGTTATCAGCACTCTTCTCATCCTAAGCCAAAAGATAGCATTCTACCAGCTATTAGGAAGAAAATTAACTCTGTCCTAACTGAAACCAGGACAATGGGTCAAGCCATTGTAGAGCGCACACATCGCACCTTGAAAGCACTGCTAAGCACTCTTGGCCACCTGAGCACACTGCTGGCTCATATTCAGCCGATTCTCAACCAATACTCCCAGGTCCTTCTCTGCCAGGCAGCTTTCCAACCACTCATCTCCCAGCCTGTAGCTCTGCTTGGGGTTGCTGCGCCCCAGGTGCAGGACCCGGCACTTGGCCTTGTTGAACTTCATACAGCTGACCTCAGCCCATTGGTCCAGCCTATCCAGATCCTCCTGCAGAGCCTTCCTACCCTCAAGCAGATCGACACATGCACCTAACTTGGTGTCATCTGCAAACTTACTGAGGATGCACTCGATGCCCTCATCCAGATCATCGATAAAGATATTAAAGAGGACTGGCCCCAGTACTGAGCCCTGGGGGACTCCACTAGTGACCGGCCTCCAACTGGATTTGACTCCATTCACCACAACTCTTTGGGCCCGGCTATCCAGCCAGTTTCTAACCCAACGAAGCGTGCGCCAGTCCAAGTCAAGAGCAGCCAGTTTCTTGAGGAGAATGCTGTGGGAGATGGTGTCAAAAGCCTTACTGAAGTCAAGGTAGACCACATCCACAGTCTTTCCCTCATCCACCCAGCGTGTCACTTTGTCATAGAAGGAGATGAGGTTCGTCAAGCAGGACCTGCCTTTCATAAACCCATGCTGACTGGGCCTGATCTCCTGCTTGCCCTGCAAGTGCCGCGTGACGACACTCAATCTGCTCCATGATCTTCCATGGCACTGAGGTCAAACTGACAGGCCTATAGTTCGCCGGTGTACCCTCCAGCCCTTGTAGATGGGTGTCACGTTTGCTAGCCGCCAGTCGACTGGGACCTCCCCCGATAGCCAGGACTGTTGATAAATGATGGAAAGTGGCTTGGCCAGCTCCTCTGCCAGTTCCCTCAGTACCCTTGGGTGGATCCCATCTGGCCCCATCAACTTGTGTACATCCAAGTGCCGTAGCAGGTCGCCAACCATTTCCTCATGGATAGTGATGGCCACATTCTGCTCCCCATCACCTATCATTACCCTTTCCTCACGAAGATTTACCGCACATAGTAAAACATTAGAAAAGCATGAATTCCGCGCTGTCATGGGTGCCACAATCAGAGCAGGCCTTAGTAATGGTAAAAAAATTAAATATGCGTCTGTGGGAGGGACCGCAACCTCTAATAACTTGGGGTCGAGGGTATGCTTGTGTCTCCACAGGTCACGGACCAAGATGGGTGCCAGCAAGGGGGGTAAGGCCACGGTTGGCCTCCTCCTCACAATCGCCGCTGTCATCAGTTATTGCCAGCCCTGGGTCTCCATCCAACCACGCTGCAATATCTGGGTCACCCTTGCCAACATGACAGGACAAGAAGCGATGCGCCTGTCCCTGGCTAGTGTTAATGACCCGTTTACGACATGTCTGGTGGGGAACCTGGCAGATAACAAAGACTGGACTGTCTACTTGCCGTAAGCGCCCCTAGAGCCACAGGAATTAGATATCCTGGGATGTGTAACAGCAACAGCATGTGTAAGATTTAAGTGCTCAGGCAAAAACCAAATCATGAAACAAATGGTCAACGTCACACTTGCTCCTTATTGCAATGCATCTCTTTGGTGTAATTACACAAAACGATAATAGCATAATTCCTTGCGCCAGGAGCCACTCTGCTCGGCTGTGGGATCAACTGTGGAACGGACGCCACTAGGTGCACCCCGAGCATTTTCCTCGGAGGGGTCTCCACTCTCAGCTGCTCACCACAGGAGTAGACAAGGACCTCCTGAAGCCGCGGACAAATGATTTTAAGTTATATTTTATTGTGGAATGAATGAGAAGTGCAAGAGGCCTCTTTGTGTGACTGTGTGATTGTGCTGTGCGAGTGAGAAGCAGCATCGCTGCGAAGCAACATCCCTAGCGCTTAGTGGCTTGTCGACTGATGTAGATTCTAGTAGGCACGCTACTTTACAATCGTAATTCTGCATGTGATTTGCACCCTGCTGCTTATTGTACCTTGCAATGTCTGCGGTGCTTGATAGAAAAATCTATAGAAAGCGTTTGTTTGATTTAAAATAAAAAAGGGGGAATTGTGGGAAAGGAATTTGCAGGTGGCTTCACGCTGTTTCACACATCCCTGAATTAAAGATAATGAGGAAACAAGTGGTAGAAACAAAAACTTGAGCAAGGTTAAGATAAAGTAAATTGGCTACAGTGTTAAAGATGAGCTTTGGGCAGTGGCCAATTGCTGGCTGGCTCGAGGCACGTGTCTGAGGGTCTCTAACCAATTGTATGACAGATTTGGGTGCGTGGACAGCGTGTGGGGCTACGGGGAAAGTATATGTAGTAGTGAAAAAGGGCAATAAACGTCTCCTGTTCAAGAGCCATCAGGAGTCCGTGTCTTTCATCTCTTCACAGTAGGATGTTTCTTTCATTAGTACTTTCATCCTGGTGAACAAGAAAGTAAAATGCCTAGTGGATCACTGTGTGGTTTGGTAGCACCTGAATGAGGTGTGACATCATGTTCTGCCACCTTAAGAGTCAATACCTGTCCTTGCAGGCATTTATTTGCTTTCTGAAGAGGTTTAGAGTCTGTATTACAACACCAACACAACTGTATTTAAAACATCAAATTAAATTATTAATTTGTTATGCATGTGTAAGTAATCACTCATTCCACAATCTGTCCAAAAAGGCAGCACTTCATGCATCTGAGATGTTTCAAATAAAGATAGGTGATATGTGGAAATTCTTATACTTGTAGTTTCAAAAGTCTGTTTTTAAAGAGTCATAGTTGTATGGAAGATTCAGAGAAAAGTTTTAGAATTTTCAGGTTTTAAATACCTGGAAAGTTTGTCTTAAACTTACAGACATCTCCATTATGAATTCTTAAGCTGAAAGGAAAATTTCATCTTCCTATAGCATGCATGGATAGAACCATATTTCTCAATGAATATTTCTTGTGCTTCTTTCATTTTATCCAGAAGGGTGTGGATGAGGGGAGCAAAACAACATTCCAAAATTAAAGGCTCAGAAGACCTTAAACTGACCTCTTAAGTTGAGATAATAACAAAGGAACATTGAAGGCCTGCCCTCACAAACTCAGGAAATGCAATGCCAAACAATTCTGTACAGTATAGTGAAGCCAAAATCTTGGACCTTATTTTAGCTCTGTTCTAACAGATACACTTGGTTCTCAGGAGATGCATGTGCTCATGAGCAACATTCAGCCCAAGACTGTAATCAAAACAAGACAAAAAAACGCACACAAAAAACCCTCCTGCATGCCCACAAGTGGAGCTCTCCTTGCTGCAGAGCTGCTGGATGCTGGGGACATGGGGAAGCAAAGGCTATTGTACAGCTGGAGCAGGAGGTACGCAGTGCATGGCACTCCGGGGTTTCTCTTTTCTCACTTGGGAAAAAACGGCAGGAATAGATTACGATGGAGTAGAAGTGGCGGTCCTAGGAATATATGTGCTTTGCCAGTGTCTACAGCAACTCCAGCAAGCCTGAGTGGAGTCCCATCACTAAAAGTAACTGGGTTTACATCAGGTGTGAATGTTGATACTAGATTATACACAGTGAAGTAGAAAATAGGAGCCCATGTTAGATCTAAGTTCAAATAGCTGTGAGGATTAAACCCTAGTTCCCTTAAAATGGAGATCCTTCTTAACCCAGTCCTAGGACTGGGCATTATGGGACAGGAGGTCTAAGGCTACACTCAGCACAACTATGACAACTAGAAGGTCCTCTCTGGGAGCAAGAGACACTGGTGGGTGGCTGTGGCTGTTCTCTGAACTGCAGGGCACATCCTGAGGAAAAGTTCAGAACACTAAATTCCATTCTTATCGCTCTCAGACGCAGAGATGTCTGAAATACTCCTGGACTGGGTTTATCTGCAGAGGACTCCGTTTATATGCCATCTCTTCACTGTTTTCCTTTGAGGTTCATAGACTTGTGATGAGTCCTCGTAGGAAAGTGTTAACTGCAAAAGCATGTTTGTACTGACATAAATGTGTCTGTTTAAGGTTGTAATGAGGGAAATATTCTTACTCAAACCTGTTATTTTCTTAGGAAGCTTGTATTCTGACAAAGTGCTGCCAGTACAAGGAAAAAAGTACAATGGAAATGTTTGGCTACTCTTCTGTAATTTATGCAGCATGCAAAATGCTTTTATTGTAAGAAATTACTTTTCTTCCTATAATATAATGGCAAAAAAAAAAAAAAAAAAAAAAGTTAAGTCAACAGAAAAAATAGGAGTGCTGCAAATGAACTGTTTAGTCTTTTGCCTTGTCAGTCCAAGTGGAATATTATGCTCTACACTTTGTAATTAGGTTGCTGTTTATTTACTTGCAGTTTTTTTCAAGTTTTGAGTGAAGAACAATGTTTTGATAGTGGTTTGAAAGGGAGAAAAGAATATAAGTAATATGAACCTTCTAAGTAATCAAATGTGAATTCTTAAGCAAAAAAATGCACACATGTAGAAAGCAGATGTCAGAAATTAGTTTTATATTTCATATTGCAATTAAAAGGTGTCAAAATGACAAATATAGTATGGAGGGCTCCAGGATATCTTCAACATGATTCAACTGAAATGTTGCAATTACTTCATTGTACTTCATCACTGGAAATTTATCATGAAGCTTGTGAGATGGAGCAAGAGAAAGGTCTGCATTCATAGAATCATAGAATCATAGGATCATAGGATCATAGAATGGCTCGGGTTGGAAGGGACCTTAACAATCATCTAACTCCAACCCCCCACCATAGGCAGGGATGCCACCCACTAGATCAGGTTGGCCAAGGCCCCATCCAGCCTAGTCTTAAACACCTCCAGGAATGGGGCATCCACAACTTCTCTGGGCAACCAGTTCCAGTGCCTCACTACCCTTACAGTGAAGAATTTCCTCCTAATGTCTAGTCTAAATCTATTTTCTTTTTGTTTAAGATTATCCTCCCTTGCCCTATCATAATCTCCCCGAGTAAAGAGTCCTTCTCCATCTTTTTTATAAGACCCCTTTAAATACTGAAAGGTTGCAATGAGGTCTCCCCGGAGCCTTCTCTTCTCCAGGCTGAATATCCCCAGCTCTCTTCTTCATAGGAGAGGTGCTCCAGCCTTCTGATCATCTTTGTAGCCCTCCTCTGGAATCACTCTAACAGGTCCACATCTTTCTTGTTCTGGGGACCCCAAACCTGGATGCAGTACTCCAGGTGGGGCCTCATGAGGACAGAGTAGAGGGGGACAATCACCTCCCTCGACCTGTGGCTCACACCTCTTTTGATGCAGTCCAGTACACAGTTGGCCTTCTGGGCTGCAAGCACACACTGCTGGTTCATGTCGAGCTTTTCATCCTTCAGAAACCCCAAGTCCTTCCCTGGAGGGCTGCTCCCAATGAGTTCTTCTCCCAGTCTGTACTCATGTCTGGGATTGCCCCGATCCAGGTGCAGCACCTTGCACTTGGACTTGTTGAACCTCATGCGGTTCACATGGGCCCACTTATCCAGCCTGTCCAGGTCCCTTTGGATGGCCAATAGTAGCTTGTAGCCCTCTATTCCAATGTTCCAGCTGTATGATTTGTCCCACCACATTTCTGTGAGAGCAGTCACGTCATATTTTTCTAATTGTACCATGGCTTCCAACTCCTCCTGCTTGTTTCCCATGCTGCATGCATTGATGTAGAGGTACTTCAGTTGTGCTATGGGCCATGTCACCTTTTTAGAGGAGTCCTTCCTAATTCCTATGGGACGATTCACAGGTGTTTCCTGTCTGTTTTTTAAATTACTGACATTCAGTGGTTGTTTTGAGTCACGTACAGGTACATCCCCTTCCCCCGCTAAATCTAGTTTAAAGCCCTGCTAATGAGTCTGGCCAGCTTGCTGCCCAAAATGGTCTTGCCCCACTTGGTCATATGTGTTCATGAGGACTAAGAAATACTTTAGCCACCCCTTTCCTTGGCAATTCAGTAAAGTCTATTTGCCGGTACTTTCCAGGTGCTTGCCCCTCAATAATGTTTTTTATTATTATTATTACTAATTGATTTTTTTTTATTATATTTTATTATTATTTATATAACATATTTCACACCTTTCTGTGAATGTCCTAATAGTCCCTACCATATTATAACAGTCCCTACTCCACTGCCTCAGTAGTCGAGGTCGGCCGCCTCTGAGCTGGCACAGCCACAGCCACAGTGCCCGATCACGAGTTACAGGGGAATCTCAGGCCCTTTCTTTGCCAGGGGTGGCCCAGGACAGCAGCATGACCAGGCAGCATCTGCCAGCTCTCCGGAGAGAGGCTGACAGGGAATGGGCGTTGCCAGGGCAATGGCGACTGCGCCCATGCCCTCTGCCTAGAAAAAGCCTCCAGGAGGACAGGGACACATCACTGCCCACCACAAGCTGGGAGGGGCAAGCAGGGAGGGGCCAGCAGCTCGTGCAGTGCACATGGGTGTGCAGCTGGTGTGGCAGGGCACGGGAGCTCTGCACCAACTCTTGACAGATTGTGAGATTACACACCTACCATGGTGTCCATTAGGCAGAGAGCTCACTCCAAAAAAGCTGTGGTGACCCAGACAGAGGAAATGACCAGAGACGTGGCTGTTCAGGCCTCTGCCTGCAGGGAGTGCCTGAGCCTGCCGCTGCTGGGAGGGCAGTGGGGAGATGACCTGTTCTCAGGTGGAAGGGCTGCTCACCATGGTGGCTGAGCTCAAGGAAGAGGTGGAGAGTCTAAGGAGCATCAGGGCGTGTGAGCAGGAGATTGACTGGTTGAGTAACTCCCTGGTGTGACAGAGGGAAGGGCGCCGGGGGAATGCCCCCCAGAGGGTGGTGGAGCCCCTGCCCTGTCACTATCGGGCACAGGGAGGGGACCAAAAAGACAAGGAGAGTTGGAAGTGAGTCCCACTTTGGTGTCGCAGGCAACCCCTCTCCCTACCTACCTAGCTTCCCCAGGTACCCCTCCGTAAGAGGTTTGAGACCCTGGATCTTGAAGGAGAGTTAGGTGAGGATGTGGTGGAAGGCTCACCTATGAGGTCACATCAGAAGAGGCAGCTGACACCATGCCTCAAGACTGACTCTGAAAAGAAAGAATGGTAATTGTAGTAGGAGATTCCCTTCTGAGAGGAACAGAGGGCCCGATATGCAGTTGACCCTCATCAAGAGGAAGTCTGTAGTCTACCTGTAGCCCAGATCAGGGATATCACCAGGACACTCCCCGACCTGGTGTGCTCCACAGGCTACTACCCACTGCTGATCTTCCAGATAGGTGGGGAGGAAGCTGCATCCCGTAGTCTGAGGGGAATGAAGAAAGACTTCAAGGCCTTGGGACGGTTGGTGAAAGAGTCTGGAGCACAATTCATTTTCTCTTCCCTCCTTCCATTCTGGGGTGATGACATGGGACAGAATAGAAGGATCCGATCCATAAATGATTGGCTACGTGACTGTTGCTACAGGCAGGGCTTTGGATTCTTTGATAATGGCTGACACCAGTCCTGACAGTAATACATGGGAAATGTTTATCTTACAGGGGCAAAAGGGTTCTGGGACAGGAATTAGCAGGGCTCATTTGGAAAGCTTTAAACTAGATCCGAAGGGAGATGGGGTTGTAGCTGGGCTTGCACCGGTGGGGCAGCACCCTAGCAGTGATGAAGACCAGGAGACCTCCCACTCCCCTAGGGTGAAATCAGCGTGCTCAGCTCGCTCCCCGAAGTGCCTGTACACCAATGCACGCAGCTTAGGGACTAAGCAGGAGGAGGGACTAAGCAGGAGGACCAATCCGTGTTTGGTCAGGAGACTATGATCTAGTGGCAATTACTGAGACATGGTGGGACAGCTCACACGACTGGAATGTGGTCATGGATGGGTATGTGTGGTGGTTTTACCGTGCTAGGCAGCTAAACACCACAACCGCTCTTTCACTCCCCCTCCTTAGATGAGGAGGTGTCTGAGCATTGTCCAAATCACTATAAATCATCTCCAGCACAGCTAATTCCCGCAGATGCTAGAGACCTTTATCCATAGTGGTCCACTTGCCTACTTGATATACAATATCTTCCTTATGGGGATACCTTTCTTTCACAGCTGCCAGGAGTCGCCTCCAGAGGCTGAGAACCTGTGTCCCTCTCCCAATTCCTTTGTCAATTACCCTTTCTCTAGAGAGGGATCCCAGCTGCTTGGCTTCATTGCCTTCTAGTTGTTGGCTATTGGCCCCAGCATCCCAGCATTGAAGCAGCCAGGTGAGGATGTGTTCACCTGGGCGTCGACCATAATCCTTTTGTATTTCTCACAACTCACTCAGGGATAGGGATCGAGTGGTTTCTGATTCCTTTATGATTTCCATCTCTTCTTCCTGCTGTTTTTGTGATGGCTCTGCTTTAGAGGTGCCTGCCTTTTCCCCTTCTCCCTCCTTCTTAGGAGAGGCTTCTTCCCTTACTAAACGAGCTGACCTCCGTTTCCATTGTTTTGACTTGACTATGGGGGCGACTGATACCATGGTCGGTTGGTCCTCTGGGTCAGCCACAGCATGTGTTACCTGGTCATCAGACTCAGAGGCTTCTTCCCTCTTCTTCAAAGTGCTGGATGATGTTAAACAGTGTTTGATAGGCGTAAGCCAGGACCCAGCACAATGCTGCAAGCTGTCGTTCTCCGGCATTATCAGGGTCAGGACATACAACTCTCAAACATCCTATCAGGTTTTTAGGATTTAGCACTTGTTCAGGGGTGAAGTTCAAAACTGTTGGAGGAGACACCCGTGACAGGTACTTGCCTATATCCTCCAACACACCTTGCCACTCGCCACAAGACTGTTTCGAGACAGATTCCCAAGTAAGTTTTCTAAACAGTAGACTAATCTTAGAGAGAAGAGGAAACCCGTTATTCAGAATTAGAAATAGCAATACATGGGTTACACATGGATATTCAAAATACTCAAAAACTGTTGTAATCAGCCCACTGTGAAAGAAGGAGGAGGTACCATTCCTGATATTATTCATAAACTGACATCCAGATGAGGAAAGGAAGGCAGTGTAGTTCTGAATCTAAAAGATAGTTTCCATGAGACCCAAATGATAACAGTGCAGAGCCTGAATGCCAGATTAAACTCAAGGCCACTGCTTGGCAGCACAGCGAATTCAAAGAAACGAACACAGATTGTAGCACACTCTTGGATCAGATATAGAGGAGAAAGGCGAACATGACACGGATTGCATGACATACGATCAAACAAGCCAATATTAACATGACACTGAACATGGTGACTAGCAAGTAAGTGTGTTAGTTGTACGCGTTTTAATCAATTCTATTGTTATCTCAATCCTTTGAGCCCCACGTTGGACGCCAAAAAGGACTGTGGTGGTTTTACCGTGCTAGGCAGCTAAACCCCACAACCGCTCTCTCACTCCCCCTCCTTAGATGAGGAGGGGAAGAAGTAAAGTAAAGAAGAACTCATGGGTTGAGATAAGGATAATTTAATTAAAGGAAAAAAATAATAACGATAATTAAGGAAAGATTATTATTAACTAAACAATCTAACTAAAAGGAAAAAAAAAGGAAAGGGGAAAAGGGAGGGGGAAAGGGAAAAAAAGAAAACAAAACCAAAAACAAAAACAAATAAAGGCTATGTGGAAGTGCAGAGGAAAGAAATTACTCTCTACTTCCCACAAATGAGCAATGCTTGACCACGTCCCTGAAGCAGGGCCTCAACGCACGTAGCCGGTGTTCGGGAGGAGGACCAACGTTTTCACAATGAGAGCCCACCCCTCCCCTCTTCTTCCTGTTTCCACCTTTTATTGCTGAGTGTGACACCACATGGTATGGAATATCCCTTTGGTTGGTTTAGGTCAGCTGCCCTGGTGATGTTTCTTTTCTCACATTTTGCCCACCCCCTAGGAGGGTTAGAGGGAGTCCTGATGCTGTGCCAGCACTGCTCAGCAGTAGACACAACATTGGTGTGATAACACCAGCTGTTCTAGCTACAAGTGCAGAGCACGGCACTGTATGGGCTGCTGCAGGGAAAGTTAACATCCCAGCCAGACACAGTACATTATGTCCTGCTCAGGAAAGACAGGCCAGCAAGGTGAGGTGGTGGAGTTGGTCTTTATGTGAAAGAGCAACCAGATTGTATTGAGTACTGTCCAGGGGTGGATGAGGAGCAAGTTGAGAGTCTGTGGGTGAGAATTAAGGGGCAGGCTGGCATGGGGGATACTGTTGTGGGTGTCTATTACAGGCCACCAGATCAAGATGAGGAAGTTGATGAGGCCTTCTACAGGCAGCTGATAGCAGCCTCGTGAACACAGGCCCTGGTTATTGTGGGGGATTTCAACTACCCTGACATTTGCTGGAAGGCCTACTCAGCCAGCCATCTGCAGTCCAGGAAGTTCCTTCAGTTTACTGATGATAACTTCCTGATGCAAATGGTGGATGTGACAACTAGGAGAGGAGCGCTGCTGGATCTTGTCCTCACTAACAAGGAGGGGCTGGTTGAAGCGGTGAAGGTTGAGGGTAGCCTTGGTTGCAGCGAACATGAGATGGTGGAGTTTGGGATCTCATGTGGCAGGAACAGAGTACCAAGCAGAATTGCAACCCTGGACTTCAGGAGGGTCAACTTTGGCCTTTTCAAGCATTTGCTAGGGGAAATCTCATGGGACAAAGTACCTGAAGGAAAAGGGGCCCAAGATACTTGGTTAGCATTGTAGTCCTGTATCTAGTGGAGTCCCTCACGGGTCGGTACCGGGACCAGTGTTGTTCAATATATTCATCAATGACTTGGAAGAGGGAATGGAGTGCACTGTCAGCAAGTCTGCTGATGATACTAAACTGGGAGGAGTGGCTGACACGCCGGAAGTCTGTGCTGCCATCCAGCGGGACCTCGACAGGTTGTAGAGTTGGGCGGGGAGAAACTTAATGAAATATAACAAGAGCAAGTGTAGAGTCCTGCATCTGGGCAAGAACAACCCCAGACATCAGTATAAGTTGGGGACTGCCCTGCTGGAGAGCAGAGAAGGGAAGAGGGACCTGGGAGTCCTGGTGGACAGCCGGGTGACCATGAGCCAGCACTGTGCCCTTGTGGCCAAGAAGGCCAATGGCATCCTGGGGTGTATCAGGAGGGGTGAGGTTAGTAGGTCGAGAGAGAGGTTCTCCTCCCCCTCTACTCTGCCCTAGTGAGACCACATCCAGAATATTGCATCCAGTTCTGGGCCCCTTAGTTCAAGAAGAACAGGGAACTGCTTGAGAGAGTTCAGCGCAGAGCCACAAGGATGATTAAGGGAGTGGAGCATCTCTCTTACGAGGAAAGGCTGAGGGAGCTGGGTCTCTTTAGCTTGGAGAAGAGGAGACTGAGGGGTGACCTTATTAACATTTATAAATATGTAAAGGGCGAGTGTCAGGAGGATGGAGCCAGGCTTTTCTCGGTGACATCTAATGATAGGACAAAGGGCAATGGGTGCAAGGTGAAACATAGGAGGTTCCACTTAAATATGAGACAAAACTTTTTTATAGTGAGGGTGACAGAACACTGGAACAGGCTGCCCAGGGGGGTTGTGTAGTGTCCTTCTCTGGAGATTTTCAAAACCCGCCTGGAGGTGTTCCTGTGTGACATGATTTAGGTGTTCCTGCTCCGGCAGGGTGATTGGACTAGATGATCTTTCAAGGTCCCTTCCAATCCCTAACATTCTGTGATTCTGTGATATTCCTGCTAATAAATGACTTCTGTAAATACTTCAGCAAATTTTCTGTTCCCCAGTGCACAGCATTATGTTCTTCTTTCACTAGAGCAATAGGGTACCACTACTAGTCCTGAGGGTGTAACTGCCCATCCATTCTCCCATTTTTGCACTTTTAAAGTTTCGATTAATCTTAAATCTTGCTTATCATAAATAGGGTTTTTCTGGAGAGAAACTCTTCTCTCTGGCACTATAGCTTGTACTTTTTTTTTTCCATGCCTTTTTCTGCAGCCTGTTCTGTGGCTAAATCAGACAGCTTATTTCCTCTTTCTTGGGTGGTTTGCCCTGATCGGTGACCTTTACAATGCACATTAGCTACAGCAACAGGGATTTATATACTTTAAGGTAAACTCAAATTTTCTTCCTTATGCTTTATCTCTGTCCATTGTGCAGACAGTATTCCTCTCTCTTTCCAAATGGCTCCATGTGCATTGACTACTCCGGAGGCATGTTTTGAATCAGTCCAAATGTTTGCCTTTGCTTAACTGGAAGGCTCAAGTGAGGGCAATTAATTTGTCCTTCTGGGCTGATGTGCTGGCAGGTAATGCTTGAGCTTCCACTACCGTCTCAACAATAGTGACTGCATATCCAGATACTCTTTTTCCTTCATAAAACTGCTACCATCCTTAGTTGCGTAATCCCAACTTGTGTCTTGCAAAGGGCTGTCCTTGAGGTCGGGTCTAGATCTTACATGAGGTGGCCCAAGTCTAAACTTCCTGGGGATTTAGAGATATTTAGGAGAAACTGACCTTGTTGTTGCCTGGATGGGATTGACTCAAGCAACTATTTGCTAGTATTACAGTAATAATGGCATTGTGTTTCTGTCATCCCCCATGACATCGTAAGAAAAGTATTGTGCCCTAATGTTGGAAAAACTCAAGAGTGGGGGATGTGAAGAGGTACAGAAAAAACAATCGGAGTAACAAAAGAAGAGGGGGGAATTTTGAGAAATAAAGTTCTGTTTTTGCAGTGGAAAATTCCACTAACCTTGCATATTCAAAAGTGATTGTGCAGGCATAACAGTGGCATAGCAGTGGGGAGTATTTTAAGCAGATAAGGGGACAATGGAAGGTCCCACTGTCCAAAATAAGGAGGATGGCTAGAAAACCAGAGGACAAGCAGTGCAAAATCAGTAAAAATAAAAAATCACTACACTGCACCCTCAAGGGTAGGAGGGAGTCTCTGAATGTGATGACCAGATAACACATACTGTGGCTAACCCAAAGGACCAACCGTCTATAGTATCAGTCACCCCCATGGTCAAGGCAAAACAATGGAAGCAGAAGTCAGCTCATTTAGTAAGGGAAGAAGCTCCTCCTAATAATTTCTTGTAGGGAGAAGTGGAAGAGGCAGGCAACTTTAAAGCAGAGCCACCACAAAGAAAGCAGGAAGAAGAGACAGAAATCATAATGAATTAGAAACCACTCAATCCCTATTCCTGAGTGAGTTGTGAGTTATACGAAGGGATTTCTGTTGCCACCCAGATGAGCACATCCTCACCTGGCTGCTTCGATGCTGGGACACTAGGGCTGGTAGTCAGGAACTAGAAGGCAAGGAAGCCAAGCAGTTGGGAACCCGCTCTAGAGAAAGGGTCGGTCATTGACAGAGAAATTGGGAGAGAGGCATAGGTTCTCAGCCTCTGGAGGCAACTCCTCTCAGGTGTTCTAAGAATTAAAGTTGTGTTTTTGCAGTAGAAAATTCCACTAACTTTGCATATTCAAAAGTGATTGCACAGGCATAACAGTGGGGGGTATGTTAAGCAGATAAGGGGACAGTGGAAAGTCCCACTGTTCTAAAATAAGAAGGATGGCTAAGAAAAACAAGAAAAGCAGTGCAAAACCAGTAAAAATTAAAAATCACGGGCCCTCTAGACACGAGAGAAGAAGAAGAATTAAAAAATATATATAATTAATAAAATAATATTATGTTCATTTATGTTATTAATTATTAATTTTATTAATTATCAACTAATGAAATGATAAATGGTAATATGGTCAAATAAATTTGTAAATGTGTGGTATAGTGTAGTGGGTTTACATGGCAAGGTTTTGGTAGTGGGGGGCCCATAGGAGTAGCTTCTGCGAGAAGAATCCAGAAGCTGCCCCATGTTAGAAAAGGGCCCTGCTGCTGACCAGAGCCAGGCCAATAAGCAAAGATGTTTGCGCCTCTGTGAAAGGATATTTAAGAAAGGGAAAAAAATCTGCTGCGCAACAGCAGCTGGGAGAGCAAGGAGTAAGAAACTGCCTTGCAGACATCAAGGTCATTGAAGAAGGAGGGGGAGAGGTGCCCCAGGCACCGGAGCAGAAGTTCCCCTGTGGCCTGTGATGAGGACCATGGTGAAGCAGGTTTTCCCCCTGCAGCCCATGATGTACCACAGTGGAGCATGTCTCCATGCTGCAGCCCGTGGAGGACACCATGGTGGAGTAGGTGGATTTGACCTGAAGGAGGTTACGGCCTGTGGAGGACCCCTGCCAGAGCAGATTCCGGTCTGGACCCATAGCCCATGGAGAGGAGACCACGCAGGAGCAAGTGACCTGGCAGGAGCTGCTGCCCATTGAGGGACCCATGTTGGAGTAGTGTGCTCCTGATGGATGGATCCCATGGTACGGACCCATATCTGGAGCAGTTCTTGAAGAGCTGCTGCCTGTGGGAAGCCCACGCAGGATCAGTTCTGGAAGGAAGTCAGTCCCGTGGGAGGGACCCCACGTTGGAGCAGGGGAAGAGAATGACCGAGAAGGAGCGGCAGAGACAAAGTGCTATAGACTGACCACAACCCCCATTCCCCCGTGTAACTCAATGAGAGGAGGTGGAAGAGGGTGGATGGGGGCGAAGGTGTTTTTGTGGCGTAATGACCACACGGACACCAGTGTTCTTTTAGGATCAGTAACTGCTACTACTTTATTGATTACATAACTTCATCTCTCATATTGAGGGCATAACTTCATTATCCTTGTTGCCTCCCATCTTGAGGACAGGCTCCCTTCTTATACTATTTGCCCCACAGCAGTCCTTTTCCACTCACTATTCATTGGTCAACAACTTTGCCCAGCAAAAGCAAACACCCAGCAACTTCCATGCCTTAACAGCTGGAGAACAAGCAACCCGAGGCAGCAAGGCGTCTCCTGAATCACCCTTCTTTGTTCCCTCTAAACTCTTTACATTCCTGATGGCCTCGTCGTTAAGAGTCCAATGTTATCACCAACCATGGGGCTTGTCAACCCCCATGGCCACACTCCCACGTTTTTGCTTTCTTTCCTTTGTTTCTCACTTCTCTAGCTTGTTAGTAATAGGCAATCAATCTTACTGTCTCCCTACTCTGAGTCTGTTTTTCCTGTCACGATAATTGTTGAGTGATGTCCCTGTCCTTATCTCAACTCTTGAGCCCTTTGCATCATATTGTCTCTCCCTTTCCCTTTGAGGAGGGGGAGTCAGAGAGCGGTTTTGCTGGAGCTCAGCTGCCCAGCTGGGTAAAAGCACCACGCTTGCAAAGATCAAGGCTTTTCACACTGAAAACAACTAGGATTATACTGTGTGTGTTGCCAAGGATATTGAACAGGCATTTCCATTGTTGTTGTAAGAGTTTGTCATTTATTTATGAAGTCATTACTTGTGCTTGGTAGGTAAGAAATGAGTAGATACTTCCAGCTACTTTTCCTTGAAAATACTACTCAAATTGAAGTAGTTCACTGAAGAAGTACTTTCCAGCCCTCCTGTGATTAGGGAGTATGCTAAATCTCACGAGTAGGGATTAAGTTTTTAAAATGACTAAGTCCAGATATCTTGAGGTTAGGAACTCTAATAGCCATGACGATAGCCCTATCCCGCTCCTTTTTTTTCTTTTTTCTTTTTTTCTTTTTTCCTTCTTTTTTTTTTTTTTCCTTTTTTTTTTTTTTTTTTTTAAAAGTAGCAGAAATGCGGGAAGATTGGAACAATACCGACGTTAGCACAGGACAATGGGATGATCCTGTAGGTCAGGTGAAGAGCAGTAGGACTAGATGGAATGGCATGAAGCTGCGATAGGGGAGGTTCGGATTGGATGTTAGGAAAAGGTTTCACACCAGGAGGGTGGTCAGGCAATGGAACAGGCTCCCCAGGGAAGTGGTTGAGACAGGGAACAAGATAAAGGATGTTGATTCTGTAGGTTTTAGCCAGCACAATTGTATGTCAAGGACCCCAAAGATAAGGGGGTAAAAGACTGCCTGCATAGATAAGGGAAGCAGGAATAACTGGCTTGACTGCTGAAGAAAGGTAGGATCAGGAGTTTAGCAGCGAGGAAGACTTCTGGCCTTCATCAAAAGACCACCAGAGTATGGACGACCACCCAAGGACTCCAGTATGCATGCGAATATGGGCGGGAACCTATGTTAATGAGTCTTCGGAGACTTGATGAATATAAAAGAGACTTATGGGAAACAAAATGAATATGTATTTGTTCCACTAATATAAGCACACTGCCAGTAACCCTTAGTGTGTGTTTGTTAGGCGGAGCGATCCCCCCCACACCCAGCAAGAATAAATCTTACTATCTCCCTATGCTGAGTCTGTTTTGCCCGTCGCAATAATTGTTGAGCGATCTCCTCGTCCTTATCTCAAACTTCGAGCCCTTTTTGTCATATTTTCCCTCTTCCCTTTGAGGATGGGGAGTGAGAGAGCGGCCATGGTGGAGCTTGGCTGCCCACCTGAGTAAAACCACCACATATAGTAACAAGCAACAAGTAGTTTGTGAACCTATAGTACTCACACAATGAGGAAACAGGGGAGTAATCAAGCGTTGGGTAATAGGGAATATAAGGTTATGACATACTTTTGCTGTGCACTGCTACTTGCAGGACGCTTGTCATTGCAATCATGAATAAAAATGTTACTTCACTGAGATCCTCACTTGAGCTCGTGTTATTGGCTGCAGATTGTTTCTCACAAATCGGGAGCTCACCTGGGTTCCAGTCACCTTCTGGGGAGCCCCATTACCACCGCAGCAGGAAGGCATGCCCCGCTGATTTCAGCAGTCCTGTGCCTTGGTGATGGTGGTTCTGCAGAGAGCTGACAAGGGAACCAAGACTGGTTAAGAAGGCAGGATCGGTGAAGAATTAGGGAAGAAAGGAAGGTAGGCACTCCAGTTTCGAGAACTGACCCGGTACTCTGTGCACAGACCAAGGTAAGAAATATTAAGTATTGCCTTGGGGGTTGGGCAAGGCTCTTGTGTGACATGTGATTGGGACGTACTTTTGTACGAAGCGAGTGTGGAGTCCCGATCCGCGGTTCCGTAGCTCCATGCAAGGCATGGCCAGAGACAGACAAAGCGAAAGTTAAAAGTGAGAAAGGAAGAGTCTTAGGGAAATCTGGTGTACGGTACCCCCTTGCACGGTAAAGTGCTTGGCAGTATGCCAGGGAATCTGGTTAACCCACAGGTGTACAGTACTCCGTGCATGGTAAAGTGCTCAGCAGTACATCCCAATTTTCTAAACTGGAACATTAATGAGTGGTACCCTGCAGGAGATAAATTTCTGTAGCAGCACACTGACAAGGGCTAGGAAAATTGGGAAATAAGGGTTCCAGGGACAGGGAGATATCCCTGGGGCAGTGCCTACTGACAGTCCTTCAGTAAGAATGATAAGAAATTGGAAAAATAATCCCAAAATTAGAGGAAATGATAAAAAGAATATGATTAAATACTGTGTATCAGCCTGGACAAAAGAACCAATTAAGGAAACAGCAGTATTTTGGCCAAAATAGAGGTCTGATGAAAATTCAGGCTTTAAATTTATGTGTAAACAATAAGACTCCTTTTTCAGAGGAGGAATCAAGTTATGCTCCCTATAATCCTAATATTGCACCAGTGGCAGCAGCAGCCGCTCCAGGAAGGGAGACAGGGACTGCAATTAGCACTGTCCCTAGAGAAGGAGTTCACTCTAGGCTCTGGCAAGAAATAGAACAAGGTAGAAGAGAGATTGCGAATTTTGCCTTCCCTGATACTAACAGTACTAACGCTCCTGTGTATCCTCTTATGTCAACTCCCCCCCCCCCCCCCCCCCGCCACCCCTCCTTACCAGCAGACCAGCAGAGAGGTTAGGAGTTTTAAGAAGGAAATGAAGTCTTCAACTGAAGACCCTACATGACTAGCAGAACAGTTAGATCAGTTTCAGAATTTTGTCAAGGTGTTTGAAGTCCAACAACAAAGGATGAATCCATTAGCGAATTTCTGTAAAGACTTAGGGACAGAACAAGGAAGTACTCAGGGATAAATCCTGAGGAACCAGTATCACAAGGGCTCTTGAAAGTTCATTTTGTGATTAAAGCCTGGCCAGATACACTGAAAAGCTCCAGAAGGTAGAAAGATGGAGTGAACCATCACTGGAGGCCCTCCTGTGGGAGGCCCAGAAGGTGTATGGAGGGAGGGGAGATGAGAAGGAAAAGCAGAGCGCGAAACTAATGGTCTTCACAGTGGACCATGTAGTGAGGTAGAGGGTTGGAGAAAGAGGAAGAAAAACTTTCAGGGGGAGTCAGGCCCGGGATGGAAAGGAGAGGAAGAGAGACAAAGGAATGGCAGGCAAGGAAAGCTACCTGCTGTTGCAGCCTAAATCCTAGCGGTGATAGGCTTTGAGAAGATGTTTTAAGTGTGGCTAGGCCGGCCTCTTCAAATAGGAGTATCCGGAGTGGAAGAAGGAGGAGAGATTGCTGTCATAAATTCAGAATAGGGGAGTCAGGGCTTCTCAGAAAGCTAGTCTTGTGAGAGCCCCTGATAAATGAAAAAGGGCTCAAGGGTTGAGATAAGTACAGGGAGATCACTCTACAATTATCGTCACGAGCAAAGCAGACTTAGCATGGGGAGATTAATAAAATTTATAACCTATTGCTGACGGGCTGGAGCAGCGAGAAACAAAGAAACAAGCTGGGGGCACATTCCCCCATCCACTCTCTTCTACCTCCTCCCTACCCTGAGTGGTGCAGGTGGGGCAGGGTTTAGGGGCTGCAGTTGGTCCGTGGTGTTTCGTTTCCTCCACTCCTTCACAGTCGCTCTCTCACCTGCTTCTGTGTGGGGTCCCTCCCGCAGGGTGTCTTCCTTCCTGGACTGGTCCTGCACGGGCTTCTCCGTGGGCAGCAGCATTTCGTGAGTTGCTCCAGGTGTCGGTCCATGCCTCAGAGTCCATTCGTCAGGAGCAGCTTGCTCCAGCTTGGGACCCACATGGGCGGCAGCTCCCACCTGATCACCTGCTCCTGCGTGGGCTCCTCTCCACGGGTTACAGCTCCAGCCCAGGGTCTGGTCCTGCAGTGGCTCTCCATAGGCCACAACCTCCTTCAGGCCACATCTGCCTGCTCCACCGCAGGCTCCTCCACGTTATTGTCTGCACATTGTGTCTCACAGTGTCAAAGAAAGGTATCCCTGCAAGGAAAATATTGTCTATCAGTTAGGCAAGTGGACCACCATGGAGAAAGTTCTCCAGAACCTGAAGGAATTAGCCATGCTGGAGAAGGTTTACAGTGATTTGGACAATGACCAGACACCTAAAGATCCTGATGAAGTCCAGTGCACGCCATCCATGTGGGGGAAGTTTGTACGGGGTGCACCATCATCACACACCAGCACAGCGGCAGCAATAAATTGGGATGAGGGGATGGGGCCAACAGTGGATGCTGTGTCCAACCATCTTCAGCAATATGAAGAAAATCTCTCTGCCCTACTACAGGCCCGCATCTCAGCTGTGGAGAAACTGTCCCAACAGGTTCACCGCCATGAAGAACATATGTATTCCTCCTCAGCCAGAGGGAGCAATATTTCAGCCATTAAGAGTCAGCATTTTCCTGCTCGAGGGAGACACACAGCACGTGGCACTGTGTGGTTTTATCTGCGTGACCACAGGGAAGACATGAGGAAGTGGGATGGCAAACCTACCTCGACCCTAGCAGCTCAGGTACATGAACTGCAAGGAAATAGAGCAGCCAAAAGGGGGTCTCCTAGGAAAATTACTGCTCCCATTGCTGTTGGGAAGTCCCCTGAAAGGGAGTAGAAGGGCTGATGTTTCTCCTGACCCTGATGAAGAGACCTCTGCTTCACATTTGCAAGAATTAAGTGATAGATGCTCCAAGCAGGACTAGAGGGCTCCTGCCTCTTGCCAGGCAGAGGAAAGGGACTACTGGATTTACTGGACTGTGTGGATCTGATGGCCTGGCACATCGGACCAGCAGGAGTACAATGTTCTAGTGGACACCAACGCACAGTGTACCCTAATGCCATCAGGCTACCAAGGAGCAAAGCTCATCTGTATCTCTGGAGTGACATGGGGATCTGTTGAGGGATTTTTTGAAACAGCAAAGATCCCATTGTTAGGAATGTTTTAACAATTCATGTCCATAAAGAACAGTCCTGTCTGCCTCTGGGCCCTGCACTGGCAATTTAATTCTTGAACCACAGATGCAGTGTGTCCCAGTCTCCCCCTCATTCTAGTCAATTTATCAAGTCTTCAGAAAATACTCCTCAAATTTATGAACCTGTTTGCTTTTGTTATTCCGGACTTCTATTTCTAACAGTTACAGCCTTTTTTCTGTCTTCTTCGAGATTAACTTAGCACTGCTATAGGTGTGACTGTCCCTGTGAATGGCTGGTGAAGAATGTTTTAATTACTGGTGAAGTGTCAATAAGAAAGCTATTTGTGTTTGTACGAAGTCTTTGATGTCTGGGGGTTTCAGAACAACTGATAACAACTAGTGACTGTTATGGGATACTATGCAGGCCTCTGATATCTGGCCAGGTGGCCAAGAGATTAAGAAGAAGAAAAAAAAAAAAGAAGCTGAAGGACGGCTGGGAGACAAGACCTGCAGGAAATGTTCTATAAACTTGATACGGTGCCAAGGGAGTACAAAGGGGAAGGACGAGAAAAAAACTCGGAGAGGAAGACTACGAGCCTTCAGCATGAAAGACCCCTAGAGACCCCCAGAGGAGACTGATGCGCATGCTCCAGTAGGAGGGACTGGACCCCGGAAGCTAATTATAATAACCTATTTTTTTTAGAAGTAGTAATGAATATGTATTAGTCTAGGAGCATAAAAATCAGCTACTTGATGTAACTGGTGTGCGTCCTGGTGGAGCGGAGACTCCCGGTGCACCCAGCGCTGTTTGCTTACCTCTATTCTTTTAATAAATCCTATTTTTTTATTTAATCCTATTTTGAAGATTGAGCCATTTCTAACACCATGGCTTGCTGGACAGTAGTCCGAACCCGGAAAGCAACCCTGAGAAGTGTGTCAATGTTGAGGGATTTTTTGAAACAGCAAAAATCCCATGGCTTGCTGCAGCTGAGCAAACCAAGCTACCAGGGCAACTATGAGAAGTTCCCATGACAGTGTTCCCACATCGCCCAATTGAGGAATTCAGAAAAATATTGTTACCAGCAACTGGCTTCAAGGACAAGGTCTACGTGACTGCTAATCACAAGGGGGTTGTTCTCTTGCAGGTGGGGTTGTTTTCTTGTGGTTGTTTGTCTGAGTGCTTTTGACCAATAATCTTGTGTGAGACACTATCTGCCTCTGTTTAGTTCACTATAAAAGCTAGGCTATTCGGGCAATAAAATCGAGCATGATCTGACCATACTGGTGTCTGTCGTGCTTTCGGCCGTGCTTCCTGCAACAGGGATCCCAACACTTACCTGTATTGGAGGCTGACAGGAGCCTAGCTGGGAACGAGTGGCAAAAGCATCCCATCGTGTCTGGCCCAGAGGCTCTGTGCATCCTTTGCATAGACTCCCTCAAGAGGGGGCACTTCAAGGGCCCAAAAGTGTACCGGTTGGCTTTTGACATAGCTGCTTTGAGCACAGAGCAGATTAGGCAGCTGTCTACCCTGCCTGGTCTCTCAGAAAAAGGACTGTGGTGGTTTTAACTTGCTGGGCAGATGAACTCCACCACAACCGCTCTCTTACTCCCCCTCCTTAGAAGAAGAGAGGGGGAAGAAAACATGCTGGAGAGAAAAACAAGGCTCATGGGCTGAGATAAGGATAATTTAATTAAAGGGAAAAGGAAGAAGGAAAACAAACAAAAAAGAACAACAACAAGCAAAGGCCATGTAGAAGCACAGAGAGAGAAAAAAATTACTCTCTATTTCCCATCAACGAGCTATTTCCCATCAACTAGCCACGTCCTGGGAAGCAGGGCCTCAATACGTGGAGCGGTTGTTCGTGAGGACAGACATCTTCATAACAAGAGCCTCCCCCTCCTTCCCCTTTACCACTTTTTATTGCTGAGTTTGACATCATATGGTTTGGAATATCCCTTTGGTCGGTTTAGGTCAGCTGCCCTGGTGATGTCCCCTCCCCATCTGTTGCCCACCCCCAGCCTGCTGTCCCTTGAGGGGGGTTTTGAGGGAGTCTGGAAGCTGTGCTCAGCAATAGACAAAACACTGGTGTGATACCAATGCTGTTCTAGCTACAAGTGCAGAGCACAACACTTATGGGCTGCTGCAGGGAAAGTTAACTCCATTCCAGCCAGACCCAGTTGTGGTGCAATTGCCCAAAGTAACTAGGAAAATAAAACTAATATTCACATTTTAAAGAAAATGTACAGCATTGAAGAGGCTTTCAGGGTAGGGCATAGCTGCATTACCTGAGCGTTCCCTAGGCTTCCAACCTTAGATGCTATCGCGCTGGGGGAACCTGGTGTGCTAGCTCTAAGGAACAGTACAGAGCACAGAGTGGAGTGGAGACACCATGGCTAGGCTCTGTGACCACGTGGGGACCCGACTGTTCTTGCGCATACAGAGACCGATAATCACAGAATCACAGAATCACAGAACTGTAGGGGTTGGAAGGGACCTCGAAAGATCATCGGGTCCAACCCCCCTGCCAAAGCAGGTTCCTCAGAGAAGGCTGCCCAGGTAGGCGTCCAGACAGGCCTTGAATATCTCCAGGGAAGGAGACTCCACAACCTCCCTAGGCAGCCTGTTCCAATGCTCCGTCACCCTCACCGTGAAGAAGTTCTTTCACATGTTGGTGCGGAACTTCCTGTGCTCTAACTTGCAGCCTTTGCCCCTTGTCCTATCCCAAACCACTGAGAAGAGGTTGGCTACATCCTTCTGTCCCCCACCCCTCAGATATTTATATACACTGAGGAGATCTCCTCTCAGTCTTCTCTTCTCCAGGCTGAACAGACCCAGGTCTCTCAGCCTTTCTTCATAGGGAAGATGCTCGAGGCTCCGTATCATCTTTGTGGCCCTCCGCTGGACTCTTTCCAGGAGATCCCTGTCTTTCTTGTACCGGGGAGCCCAGAACTGGACACAGCACTCCAGGTGAGGCCTGACCTCAGGCCAGAGTAGAGGGGGAGGATCACCTCCCTTGACCTGCTGGCCACATTCCTTTTAATGCATGCCAGGATCCCATTAGTGCTCTTGGCCACAAGGGCACAGTGCTGGCTCATGGTCAACCTGTCGTCCACCAGAACCCCCAGGTCCTTCTCCTCAGAGCTCCTCTCCAGCAGGTCGTCCCCCAGCCTGTACTGATACTTCAGGTTGTTCCTTCCCAGGTGCAGGACTCTACACTTGCTCTTGTTAAACCTCATTTGGTTTCTTCCTGCCCATCTCTCCACCCGGTCCAGGTCTCGCTGAATGGCAGCACAGCCTTCTGGCGTGTCAGCCACTCCTCCCAGCTTTGTGTCATCGGCATACTTGCTGAGGGCAGACACTATTCCCTCATCAAGGTCATCGATGAAGATGTTGAACAAGACTGGACACAACACTGACCCCTGGGGAACACTGCTAGACACAGGCCTCCAGCCAGACTCTGCTCTTCCAATCACCACCCTCTGAGCTCGGCCAGTCAGCCAGTTCTCAACCCACCTTACTGTCCACTCATCTATCCCACACTTTCTCAGCTTTGCTAGTAGGATGTCATGGGAGACAGTATCAAAAGCCTTGCTAAAGTCAAGATAGATGACATCCACCGCTCTCCCCCCATCTACCCAGCTGGTGATGCCATCATAGAAGGCAACGAGGTTGGTCGAGCACGACTTCCCCTTGGTGAATCCATGCTGACTACTCCTCATAACCTTCTTCTCTTCCAATTGCTTGGAGATGGCATCCAGAACAAGCTGCTCCAATACCTTTCCAGGGACAGAGGTGAGACTGACTGGCCTGTAGTATCCCAGATCCTCCTTTCTGCCCTTCTTGAAGACCCGAGTGACATTGGCTATCCTCCAGTCTTCAGGCACCTCACCCGTTCTCCAGGACCTTTCAAAGATGATAGAGAGCGGTTTGGCAATCACGTCTGCCAGCTCCCTTAGCACACGCGGATGCATCCCATCAGGACCCATGGATTTGTGTGCGTTGAGCCCACTCAGACGCTCCTGAACCACTCCCTCGTCAACCAGAGGGGTGCCCTCCATTTCCCAGACCCTTTGTCCTATTGCCAGGGGCGAGGAGTCCCAGGGGGGAGTGTCCTTGAAGCAAAGACTGAAGCAAAGAAAGCATTCAGTATCTCTGCCTTCTCAGCGTCTCCCGTGACCAGGACACCCCCTCATTCAGCAAGGGACCCACATTATCCCTAGTCTTCCTCTTGCTGTTTACATACTTGAAAAAAAACCTTATTATCCTTTATCTCTTTCGCAAGCCTCATCTCTAGGTGGGCTTTAGCCTTCCTCGTCGCGTCCCTGCAGGCCCTGACAACACATCTATACTCCTCCCAAGAGGACAGGCCCTTTTTCCACATTTCATAGACCATCCTCTTCCTTTTGATCTTATTTATGAGCTCCTTGCTCTTCCATGCGAGTTTCCTGACCTCCTTCCCCGATTTCCTATTCCTCGGGATGCACCGACCCTGAGCTTGGAAGAAGTGCTGCTTAAATGTAGCCCAGCTCTCACATGCACCCTTGCCTTCTAGGAACCTATCCCATGAGATACTCCCAAGCAGGTCCCGGAAGAGTTCGAAGTTGGCTCTTTGGAAGTCCAGGGTAGCAATCCTGCTTTTAGCCTTACTTCCTTTGCCTAGTTCCATCTGGAACTCCACCATCTCATGGTCGCTGCATCCCAAGCTGCCCCCAACCTTCACATCCCTAACAAGGCCATCCCTGTTGGTAAGAACGAGGTCCAGGAGCACACAATGCCTTGTCAGCTCCTCCACCACCTGCGTCAGAAAATTGTCCTCAACGCATTGTAGGAACCGTTTGGACAGGAGAACTTTTCACCAATCATAACTAAGATATGCTTGACTAGAGTCACTCAAGCTCCACCTAAAAGATAGACAATAATATAAATTGGCCTGAGAGAGAGGGGATGTCAGGGAAGATACCATCGTTAGGGAAGATACCATCGTTAGGAACATCCCAGGGAATACACCATCCCGAGGACCTCCTGACTCCTGGGATCAGTCGATGGGCTGAGCCTCTCTTCCCCCCCCCCATTAGGACGCCTTTGGGTGAGATTTGAACACTTGGTTATACTGTGTTGTCATATAATCAGCAAATCTAGACCAATTTTTAAGGATGCATCCAAGGTGGGAGGAAGGATGGATTCTGGACTGATTGCTTCCCATTTTCCCTTCGGCGGCTGTTGACACTCGACTTTAACTTCAACCAACCAATCAGGTTGAGTAGCTGACGGGGCCATAACCCGTTCTTATCAAAGCACAATGTCAGTCGGTTAAGATGGCTCATAGGTCTATATCCCATTCTTTCCAAACCACAGTGTCTACATGTGAGGCTGACAATCTGCTCTCCAAATACCCATAGGTGTGAGAAACAAAGTTGTGTTTTTGCAGTAGAACGTGTTTTTGAAGTGGAAAATTCCATTGACCTTGCATATTCAAAAGTGATTGTGCAGGCATGACAGTAGCATAGCTGCAGGAAGTGTGTTAAGCAGATAAGGGGAAGGTCCCACTGTCCAAAAATAAGGATAGCTAAGAAAAACGGGACAAGCAGTGAGAAATCAGTAAAAACAAATATCATAGGCCCTCTAGTCATGAGAAAAGAAGGAAAAAAAATCAAAAAGGAGAAATTAAAGGTCGGTCAAATAAAATTGTGCATAAATGGTATAGTAATAAGCGTCGAGAAGTTTGTGAACCTGTAGTACTCAGGCAATGAGGAAACAGGGGAGGAATCAGGTGTTGGGTAATAGGGAATATAAGATTATGATATACTTTTACTGTGCATTCCTGCTTGCAGGACACCCGCCATTGCAATTGCGAATAAAAGAATAAAATAGCTTCACAGAAGACCCTGTCTGAAAAAAAATATTGAGATTTTTCTCACATAGGAAAGATTGGGGACTTTAGCTCCTTTCACCGTGTATAGGGGTTTTGTTTCAGCAGGACCAGGACGGCTGTCAGACCCTCTGGTGTTAACTAGCCAAGTGGCTTCTGGTAGATTTATGCCCCATTGTTTCCATGTCCCAGTACCCAATGCTTGTAACATTGTCTTTAACAGTCCACTGTACCTCTCAACCTTCCCAGAGGCTTGTGGGGGATAAAGGATGTGATATACCTACTCAATGCCATGCCTCTTGGCCCAGGAGGTGAGAAGATTGTTGCGGAAATGATTCCCATTGTCAGACTCATGTACCATGACACCACAGCACTTGTCTTTCCAGGCCCAAGATAGTGTTTCGGGCCGTGGCATGGTTTACTGGAAATGTTTTCAGCTACCAAGTAGTTGCTTCTACCATAGTGAATACGTTCCGTTGGCCTTGGTGGGTTTGTGGGAATGGTTCGATATAGTCAATCTGCCAGGCCTCACCATATCGAAATCCAAGAGTTCCTTATTCAGTACATCAGGTTCCCCCAGTGCGATAGCATCTAGGGTTGGATGCCTAGGGAACACTTAGGTGTTCCCTAAGCTACATTCCACAATGGAAGCTTCTTCAATGCTGTACATTTTCTTTAAAATGTGAATATTAGTTTAATTTTCCTAGTTACTTTAAGCAATTACTCCACAATGACACCATATGGTATATAATATCCCTTTGTCCTGGTTGTGACCCATAGTAACCTTTTGCTCATTAAGGGTGATTAGCATATAAAATACACAGCCATCAAAATGGAAATGTCACCCCTCACCACCCCCCCCACCCCTCCACCCGGTCTTCTATAAGAGGCATGCTCATAGGATATAAGCTAGGTGAGCTAGAACAACCAGTACAAAGTAGCAAGGGAGAGAGTTTCACAAGTTGGTTGCATATAAATAATGGTGATTCAAGTCAGAGGTGTGCTTGCTTTGTGAAAGATCGCCAAGCACCTGATTCTGCAGAATTAATTAATTAAAAGGCCTTTGTGTGGATTCCAACACTGTATGCTTATTGGCTAGGTGCAATGAGCACAAACTTAGGGATAATCACAGAATCACAGAATCACAGAATTTCTAGGTTGGAAGAGACCTCAAGATCATCGAGTCCAACCTCTGACCTAACACTAACAAGTCCTCCACTAAACCATATCACTAAGCTCTACATCTAAACGTCTTTTAAAGACTTCCAGGGATGGTGACTCAACCACTTCCCTGGGCAGCCTGTTCCAATGCCTAACAACCCTTTCGGTAAAGAAGTTCTTCCTAACATCCAACCTAAAAATAATAATTTTGGCGACCCAAATGGCACCTTAAATTAGCCTTGCCAGTTGGTGTCAGAGGCGAGGACGCCAGAGACCAAATGTGCACCAGTGATTTCATTGGAGGTCCAGCCTCAACCCTGTGTAATGCTCATGCTCGGTAGAGATAAGTTAGGTGAGCTAAAACAACCAATCAGAAGTAGCTAGAGAGATGGTTTCACAACTTAGCTGTTGTTGGGAGGAATGGGTTAAAACTGGAAGATTGGCAAGGAGGATGGAATCAGAACAGAAGACTGGTGAGGAGGACTATAAATATGTTCAAGTGACTTTGCAGCTGGGAATGCATAAAGTCTGGGGAGCAGCAATGTAGAAATACATAAATTATGTCTGCTGCTGTTTGTGATCTGTGTGTTTGACAAGTAGCACATCTGTGCATAGATAACATAGGTGTTTGGTGGACTTGGAGGTGCCCTATTGGATGTGCTTGAGCTCCTTGGCCTTAGTATGGGATAAAGCACAGTGAGGATCACAGCATGGTGGTAAAAACTGTGCCTGTGTGAATTCTTGATAAAAAATGGTGAAACCCGCAGGCTGGCGATCTCCTAGCATGGACCCTGTTTAGCGGTTTCTGCGTTCCTGCTTGTGTGTCTGTGCTCATGTACGTCTGCTTGGGTGCTGCTTCAGGGATCCCCCGATTGGCAAGGTAATGAGAATAAATCTACTCTTTGCATTTTAGCTGCGAGTCTGTGGTTGTTCCTGTTGCCTGTCTGTGCTGACTCACACAGCTGTGTATAAATAACAGTGCTTCAAGTCAGAAGTGTGCTTGCTTTGTGAAAGATAGGCAAGCACCTGATTCTGCAGAGTTAGAGGTCATCTCCAAGCACATGTAGGAGAAGAAGGTGATCAGGAGTAGTCCGCATGGATTCAGCAAGGGAAATCATGCTTGACCAACCTGATAGCCTTCTATGATGGGATGACTAGCTGGGTAGATGAGGGGAAAGCGGTAGATGTTGTCTACCTTGGTTTCAGAAAAGGTTTTCGACACTGTCTCCCATAACATACTCATAGGCAAGCTCATGGTTAACCATGAGTCAGCAATATGCCCTTGTGGCCAAGAGGGCCAATGATATCCTGGGGTACATTTGGAAGAGTGTTGCCAGCAGGTCAAGGGAGGTGATCCTGCCCTTCTACTCAGCCCTGGTGAGGCCTTACCTGGAGTACTGTGTCCAGTTCTGGACTCCCCAGTACAAGAGGGACATGAAGCTCCTGGAGTCCAGCGGAGGGCTACGAAGATGATCAGGGGACTGGAACATCTCTCATATGAGGAGAGGCTGAGAGAGCTGGTCCTGTTTATCTTGGAGAAAAGAAGGCTGTGAGGGGATCTTATCAATGTGTATATATATCTGAGGGGTGGGTGTCAAAAGGATGGAACCGGTCTCTTTGCAGTTGTGCCCAGCAACAGGACGAGAGGCAACGGGCACAAACTGAAGCACAGGAAGTTCTGGCTGAATATGAGGGGGCACTTCTTTACTGTGAGGGTGACAGAGCGCTGGAACAGGTTGCTCAGAGAGGCTGTGAAGTCTCCTTCTCTGGAGATATTCAAAACCCGCCTGGATGCCATCCTGCAAAATGTGCTGTAGGTGATCCTGCTCTGCAAGGGGGGTTGGACTAGATGATCTTCAGAGGTCCCTTCCAACATCAACCATTCTGTGATTCTGTGAATTATATAATTAAATATTTAATTAAAAGACCTTTGTGTGGTTTCCAACTCTGTGTGCTTATTGGCCAAGTGCACCAGACAAAAACCTACGAATAACAATTTTGGCATCCCAGATGGGACTCCTAAATTAGCCTTGCTCAGTCCAACTCATCAGCATTGCTGTTGGAGGGGAGGACACCTGATACCAAGCATGCACTGGTGATTTTAGTGGAGGTTCAGCCTCGACCCTCCCAAAGTCCTGGGGGTACAACAGTGCAATGCTTTAAGGAATCCACCAAATGTCTGGGGATAAAGGGGAAGTCACTGGACTGGTGAATATGGTTTAGAGTATGCTTTTTATCTTTCCTATGTGAGAAAAATCTCAATATTTTTTTTCAGACAGGGTCTTCTGTGAAGCTATTTTATTCTTTTATTCGCAATTGCAATGGCGGGTGTCCTGCAAGCAGGAATGCACAGTAAAAGTATATCATAATCTTATATTCCCTATTACCCAACACCTGATTCCTCCCCTGTTTCCTCATTGCCTGAGTACTACAGGTTCACAAACTTCTCGACGCTTATTACTATACCATTTATGCACAATTTTATTTGACCGACCTTTAATTTCTCCTTTTTGATTTTTTTTCCTTCTTTTCTCATGACTAGAGGGCCTATGATATTTGTTTTTACTGATTTCTCACTGCTTGTCCCGTTTTTCTTAGCTATCCTTATTTTTGGACAGTGGGACCTTCCCCTTATCTGCTTAACACACTTCCTGCAGCTATGCTACTGTCATGCCTGCACAATCACTTTTGAATATGCAAGGTCAATGGAATTTTCCACTTCAAAAACACGTTCTACTGCAAAAACACAACTTTGTTTCTCACACCTATGGGTATTTGGAGAGCAGATTGTCAGCCTCACATGTAGACACTGTGGTTTGGAAAGAATGGGATATAGACCTATGAGCCATCTTAACCGACTGACATTGTGCTTTGATAAGAACGGGTTATGGCCCCGTCAGCTACTCAACCTGATTGGTTGGTTGAAGTTAAAGTCGAGTGTCAACAGCCGCCGAAGGGAAAATGGGAAGCAATCAGTCCAGAATCCATCCTTCCTCCCACCTTGGATGCATCCTTAAAAATTGGTCTAGATTTGCTGATTATATGACAACACAGTATAACCAAGTGTTCAAATCTCACCCAAAGGCGTCCTAATGGGGGGGGGGAAGAGAGGCTCAGCCCATCGACTGATCCCAGGAGTCAGGAGGTCCTCGGGATGGTGTATTCCCTGGGATGTTCCTAACGATGGTATCTTCCCTAACGATGGTATCTTCCCTGACATCCCCTCTCTCTCAGGCCAATTTATATTATTGTCTATCTTTTAGGTGGAGCTTGAGTGACTCTAGTCAAGCATATCTTAGTTATGATTGGTGAAAAGTTCTCCTGTCCAAACGGTTCCTACAATGCGTTGAGGACAATTTTCTGACGCAGGTGGTGGAGGAGCTGACAAGGCATTGTGTGCTCCTGGACCTCGTTCTTACCAACAGGGATGGCCTTGTTAGGGATGTGAAGGTTGGGGGCAGCTTGGGATGCAGCGACCATGAGATGGTGGAGTTCCAGATGGAACTAGGCAAAGGAAGTAAGGCTAAAAGCAGGATTGCTACCCTGGACTTCCAAAGAGCCAACTTCGAACTCTTCCGGGACCTGCTTGGGAGTATCTCATGGGATAGGTTCCTAGAAGGCAAGGGTGCATGTGAGAGCTGGGCTACATTTAAGCAGCACTTCTTCCAAGCTCAGGGTCGGTGCATCCCGAGGAATAGGAAATCGGGGAAGGAGGTCAGGAAACTCGCATGGAAGAGCAAGGAGCTCATAAATAAGATCAAAAGGAAGAGGATGGTCTATGAAATGTGGAAAAAGGGCCTGTCCTCTTGGGAGGAGTATAGATGTGTTGTCAGGGCCTGCAGGGACGCGACGAGGAAGGCTAAAGCCCACCTAGAGATGAGGCTTGCGAAAGAGATAAAGGATAATAAGGTTTTTTTTCAAGTATGTAAACAGCAAGAGGAAGACTAGGGATAATGTGGGTCCCTTGCTGAATGAGGGGGTGTCCTGGTCACGGGAGACGCTGAGAAGGCAGAGATACTGAATGCTTTCTTTGCTTCAGTCTTTGCTTCAAGGACACTCCCCCCTGGGACTCCTCGCCCCTGGCAATAGGACAAAGGGTCTGGGAAATGGAGGGCACCCCTCTGGTTGACGAGGGAGTGGTTCAGGAGCGTCTGAGTGGGCTCAACGCACACAAATCCATGGGTCCTGATGGGATGCATCCGCGTGTGCTAAGGGAGCTGGCAGACGTGATTGCCAAACCGCTCTCTATCATCTTTGAAAGGTCCTGGAGAACGGGTGAGGTGCCTGAAGACTGGAGGATAGCCAATGTCACTCGGGTCTTCAAGAAGGGCAGAAAGGAGGATCTGGGATACTACAGGCCAGTCAGTCTCACCTCTGTCCCTGGAAAGGTATTGGAGCAGCTTGTTCTGGATGCCATCTCCAAGCAATTGGAAGAGAAGAAGGTTATGAGGAGTAGTCAGCATGGATTCACCAAGGGGAAGTCGTGCTCGACCAACCTCGTTGCCTTCTATGATGGCATCACCAGCTGGGTAGATGGGGGGAGAGCGGTGGATGTCATCTATCTTGACTTTAGCAAGGCTTTTGATACTGTCTCCCATGACATCCTACTAGCAAAGCTGAGAAAGTGTGGGATAGATGAGTGGACAGTAAGGTGGGTTGAGAACTGGCTGACTGGCCGAGCTCAGAGGGTGGTGATTGGAAGAGCAGAGTCTGGCTGGAGGCCTGTGTCTAGCAGTGTTCCCCAGGGGTCAGTGTTGTGTCCAGTCTTGTTCAACATCTTCATCGATGACCTTGATGAGGGAATAGTGTCTGCCCTCAGCAAGTATGCCGATGACACAAAGCTGGGAGGAGTGGCTGACACGCCAGAAGGCTGTGCTGCCATTCAGCGAGACCTGGACCGGGTGGAGAGATGGGCAGGAAGAAACCAAATGAGGTTTAACAAGAGCAAGTGTAGAGTCCTGCACCTGGGAAGGAACAACCTGAAGTATCAGTACAGGCTGGGGGACGACCTGCTGGAGAGGAGCTCTGAGGAGAAGGACCTGGGGGTTCTGGTGGACGACAGGTTGACCATGAGCCAGCACTGTGCCCTTGTGGCCAAGAGCACTAATGGGATCCTGGCATGCATTAAAAGGAATGTGGCCAGCAGGTCAAGGGAGGTGATCCTCCCCCTCTACTCTGGCCTGAGGTCAGGCCTCACCTGGAGTGCTGTGTCCAGTTCTGGGCTCCCCGGTACAAGAAAGACAGGGATCTCCTGGAAAGAGTCCAGCGGAGGGCCACAAAGATGATACGGAGCCTCGAGCATCTTCCCTATGAAGAAAGGCTGAGAGACCTGGGTCTGTTCAGCCTGGAGAAGAGAAGACTGAGAGGAGATCTCCTCAGTGTATATAAATATCTGAGGGGTGGGGGACAGAAGGATGTAGCCAACCTCTTCTCAGTGGTTTGGGATAGGACAAGGGGCAAAGGCTGCAAGTTAGAGCACAGGAAGTTCCGCACCAACATGTGAAAGAACTTCTTCACGGTGAGGGTGACGGAGCATTGGAACAGGCTGCCTAGGGAGGTTGTGGAGTCTCCTTCCCTGGAGATATTCAAGGCCTGTCTGGACGCCTACCTGGGCAGCCTTCTCTGAGGAACCTGCTTTGGCAGGGGGGTTGGACCCGATGATCTTTCGAGGTCCCTTCCAACCCCTACAGTTCTGTGATTCTGTGATTCTGTGATTATCGGTCTCTGTATGCGCAAGAACAGTCGGGTCCCCACGTGGTCACAGAGCCTAGCCATGGTGTCTCCACTCCACTCTGTGCTCTGTACTGTTCCTTAGAGCTAGCACACCAGGTTCCCCCAGCGCGATAGCATCTAAGGTTGGAAGCCTAGGGAACGCTCAGGTAATGCAGCTATGCCCTACCCTGAAAGCCTCTTCAATGCTGTACATTTTCTTTAAAATGTGAATATTAGTTTTATTTTCCTAGTTACTTTGGGCAATTGCACCACAACTGGGTCTGGCTGGAATGGAGTTAACTTTCCCTGCAGCAGCCCATAAGTGTTGTGCTCTGCACTTGTAGCTAGAACAGCATTGGTATCACACCAGTGTTTTGTCTATTGCTGAGCACAGCTTCCAGACTCCCTCAAAACCCCCCTCAAGGGACAGCAGGCTGGGGGTGGGCAACAGATGGGGAGGGGACATCACCAGGGCAGCTGACCTAAACCGACCAAAGGGATATTCCAAACCATATGATGTCAAACTCAGCAATAAAAAGTGGTAAAGGGGAAGGAGGGGGAGGCTCTTGTTATGAAGATGTCTGTCCTCACGAACAACCGCTCCACGTATTGAGGCCCTGCTTCCCAGGACGTGGCTAGTTGATGGGAAATAGCTCGTTGATGGGAAATAGAGAGTAATTTTTTTCTCTCTCTGTGCTTCTACATGGCCTTTGCTTGTTGTTGTTCTTTTTTGTTTGTTTTCCTTCTTCCTTTTCCCTTTAATTAAATTATCCTTATCTCAGCCCATGAGCCTTGTTTTTCTCTCCAGCATGTTTTCTTCCCCCTCTCTTCTTCTAAGGAGGGGGAGTAAGAGAGCGGTTGTGGTGGAGTTCATCTGCCCAGCAAGTTAAAACCACCACAGTCCTTTTTCTGAGAGACCAGGCAGGGTAGACAGCTGCCTAATCTGCTCTGTGCTCAAAGCAGCTATGTCAAAAGCCAACCGGTACACTTTTGGGCCCTTGAAGTGCCCCCTCTTGAGGGAGTCTATGCAAAGGATGCACAGAGCCTCTGGGCCAGACACGATGGGATGCTTTTGCCACTCGTTCCCAGCTAGGCTCCTGTCAGCCTCCAATACAGGTAAGTGTTGGGATCCCTGTTGCAGGAAGCACGGCCGAAAGCACGACAGACACCAGTATGGTCAGATCATGCTCGATTTTATTGCCCGAATAGCCTAGCTTTTATAGTGAACTAAACAGAGGCAGATAGTGTCTCACACAAGATTATTGGTCAAAAGCACTCAGACAAACAACCACAAGAAAACAACCCCACCTGCAAGAGAACAACCCCCTTGTGATTAGCAGTCACGTAGACCTTGTCCTTGAAGCCAGTTGCTGGTAACAATATTTTTCTGAATTCCTCAATTGGGCGATGTGGGAACACTGTCATGGGAACTTCTCATAGTTGCCCTGGTAGCTTGGTTTGCTCAGCTGCAGCAAGCCATGGGATTTTTGCTGTTTCAAAAAATCCCTCAACATTGACACACTTCTCAGGGTTGCTTTCCGGGTTCGGACTACTGTCCAGCAAGCCATGGTGTTAGAAATGGCTCAATCTTCAAAATAGGATTAAATAAAAAAATAGGATTTATTAAAAGAATAGAGGTAAGCAAACAGCGCTGGGTGCACCGGGAGTCTCCGCTCCACCAGGACGCACACCAGTTACATCAAGTAGCTGATTTTTATGCTCCTAGACTAATACATATTCATTACTACTTCTAAAAAAAATAGGTTATTATAATTAGCTTCCGGGGTCCAGTCCCTCCTACTGGAGCATGCGCATCAGTCTCCTCTGGGGGTCTCTAGGGGTCTTTCATGCTGAAGGCTCGTAGTCTTCCTCTCCGAGTTTTTTTCTCGTCCTTCCCCTTTGTACTCCCTTGGCACCGTATCAAGTTTATAGAACATTTCCTGCAGGTCTTGTCTCCCAGCCGTCCTTCAGCTTCTTTTTTTTTTTTCTTCTTCTTAATCTCTTGGCCACCTGGCCAGATATCAGAGGCCTGCATAGTATCCCATAACAGTCACTAGTTGTTATCAGTTGTTCTGAAACCCCCAGACATCAAAGACTTCGTACAAACACAAATAGCTTTCTTATTGACACTTCACCAGTAATTAAAACATTCTTCACCAGCCATTCACAGGGACAGTCACACCTATAGCAGTGCTAAGTTAATCTCGAAGAAGACAGAAAAAAGGCTGTAACTGTTAGAAATAGAAGTCCGGAATAACAAAAGCAAACAGGTTCATAAATTTGAGGAGTATTTTCTGAAGACTTGATAAATTGACTAGAATGAGGGGGAGACTGGGACACACTGCATCTGTGGTTCAAGAATTAAATTGCCAGTGCAGGGCCCAGAGGCAGACAGGACTGTTCTTTATGGACATGAATTGTTAAAACATTCCTAACAATGGGATCTTTGCTGTTTCAAAAAATCCCTCAACAGATCCCCATGTCACTCCAGAGATACAGATGAGCTTTGCTCCTTGGTAGCCTGATGGCATTAGGGTACACTGTGCGTTGGTGTCCACTAGAACATTGTACTCCTGCTGGTCCGATGTGCCAGGCCATCAGATCCACACAGTCCAGTAAATCCAGTAGTCCCTTTCCTCTGCCTGGCGAGAGGCAGGAGCCCTCTAGTCCTGCTTGGAGCATCTATCACTTAATTCTTGCAAATGTGAAGCAGAGGTCTCTTCATCAGGGTCAGGAGAAACATCAGCCCTTCTACTCCCTTTCAGGGGACTTCCCAACAGCAATGGGAGCAGTAATTTTCCTAGGAGACCCCCTTTTGGCTGCTCTATTTCCTTGCAGTTCATGTACCTGAGCTGCTAGGGTCGAGGTAGGTTTGCCATCCCACTTCCTCATGTCTTCCCTGTGGTCACGCAGATAAAACCACACAGTGCCACGTGCTGTGTGTCTCCCTCGAGCAGGAAAATGCTGACTCTTAATGGCTGAAATATTGCTCCCTCTGGCTGAGGAGGAATACATATGTTCTTCATGGCGGTGAACCTGTTGGGACAGTTTCTCCACAGCTGAGATGCGGGCCTGTAGTAGGGCAGAGAGATTTTCTTCATATTGCTGAAGATGGTTGGACACAGCATCCACTGTTGGCCCCATCCCCTCATCCCAATTTATTGCTGCCGCTGTGCTGGTGTGTGATGATGGTGCACCCCGTACAAACTTCCCCCACATGGATGGCGTGCACTGGACTTCATCAGGATCTTTAGGTGTCTGGTCATTGTCCAAATCACTGTAAACCTTCTCCAGCATGGCTAATTCCTTCAGGTTCTGGAGAACTTTCTCCATGGTGGTCCACTTGCCTAACTGATAGACAATATTTTCCTTGCAGGGATACCTTTCTTTGACACTGTGAGACACAATGTGCAGACAATAACGTGGAGGAGCCTGCGGTGGAGCAGGCAGATGTGGCCTGAAGGAGGTTGTGGCCTATGGAGAGCCACTGCAGGACCAGACCCTGGGCTGGAGCTGTAACCCGTGGAGAGGAGCCCACGCAGGAGCAGGTGATCAGGTGGGAGCTGCCGCCCATGTGGGTCCCAAGCTGGAGCAAGCTGCTCCTGACGAATGGACTCTGAGGCATGGACCGACACCTGGAGCAACTCACGAAATGCTGCTGCCCACGGAGAAGCCCGTGCAGGACCAGTCCAGGAAGGAAGACACCCTGCGGGAGGGACCCCACACAGAAGCAGGTGAGAGAGCGACTGTGAAGGAGTGGAGGAAACGAAACACCACGGACCAACTGCAGCCCCTAAACCCTGCCCCACCTGCACCACTCAGGGTAGGGAGGAGGTAGAAGAGAGTGGATGGGGGAATGTGCCCCCAGCTTGTTTCTTTGTTTCTCGCTGCTCCAGCCCGTCAGCAATAGGTTATAAATTTTATTAATCTCCCCATGCTAAGTCTGCTTTGCTCGTGACGATAATTGTAGAGTGATCTCCCTGTACTTATCTCAACCCTTGAGCCCTTTTTCATTTATCAGGGGCTCTCACAAGACTAGCTTTCTGAGAAGCCCTGACTCCCCTATTCTGAATTTATGACAGCAATCTCTCCTCCTTCTTCCACTCCGGATACTCCTATTTGAAGAGGCCGGCCTAGCCACACTTAAAACATCTTCTCAAAGCCTATCACCGCTAGGATTTAGGCTGCAACAGCAGGTAGCTTTCCTTGCCTGCCATTCCTTTGTCTCTCTTCCTCTCCTTTCCATCCCGGGCCTGACTCCCCCTGAAAGTTTTTCTTCCTCTTTCTCCAACCCTCTACCTCACTACATGGTCCACTGTGAAGACCATTAGTTTCGCGCTCTGCTTTTCCTTCTCATCTCCCCTCCCTCCATACACCTTCTGGGCCTCCCACAGGAGGGCCTCCAGTGATGGTTCACTCCATCTTTCTACCTTCTGGAGCTTTTCAGTGTATCTGGCCAGGCTTTAATCACAAAATGAACTTTCAAGAGCCCTTGTGATACTGGTTCCTCAGGATTTATCCCTGAGTACTTCCTTGTTCTGTCCCTAAGTCTTTACAGAAATTCGCTAATGGATTCATCCTTTGTTGTTGGACTTCAAACACCTTGACAAAATTCTGAAACTGATCTAACTGTTCTGCTAGTCATGTAGGGTCTTCAGTTGAAGACTTCATTTCCTTCTTAAAACTCCTAACCTCTCTGCTGGTCTGCTGGTAAGGAGGGGTGGCGGGGGGGGGGGGGGGGGGGAGTTGACATAAGAGGATACACAGGAGCGTTAGTACTGTTAGTATCAGGGAAGGCAAAATTCGCAATCTCTCTTCTACCTTGTTCTATTTCTTGCCAGAGCCTAGAGTGAACTCCTTCTCTAGGGACAGTGCTAATTGCAGTCCCTGTCTCCCTTCCTGGAGCGGCTGCTGCTGCCACTGGTGCAATATTAGGATTATAGGGAGCATAACTTGATTCCTCCTCTGAAAAAGGAGTCTTATTGTTTACACATAAATTTAAAGCCTGAATTTTCATCAGACCTCTATTTTGGCCAAAATACTGCTGTTTCCTTAATTGGTTCTTTTGTCCAGGCTGATACACAGTATTTAATCATATTCTTTTTATCATTTCCTCTAATTTTGGGATTATTTTTCCAATTTCTTATCATTCTTACTGAAGGACTGTCAGTAGGCACTGCCCCAGGGATATCTCCCTGTCCCTGGAACCCTTATTTCCCAATTTTCCTAGCCCTTGTCAGTGTGCTGCTACAGAAATTTATCTCCTGCAGGGTACCACTCATTAATGTTCCAGTTTAGAAAATTGGGATGTACTGCTGAGCACTTTACCATGCACGGAGTACTGTACACCTGTGGGTTAACCAGATTCCCTGGCATACTGCCAAGCACTTTACCGTGCAAGGGGGTACCGTACACCAGATTTCCCTAAGACTCTTCCTTTCTCACTTTTAACTTTCGCTTTGTCTGTCTCTGGCCATGCCTTGCATGGAGCTACGGAACCGCGGATCGGGACTCCACACTCGCTTCGTACAAAAGTACGTCCCAATCACATGTCACACAAGAGCCTTGCCCAACCCCCAAGGCAATACTTAATATTTCTTACCTTGGTCTGTGCACAGAGTACCGGGTCAGTTCTCGAAACTGGAGTGCCTACCTTCCTTTCTTCCCTAATTCTTCACCGATCCTGCCTTCTTAACCAGTCTTGGTTCCCTTGTCAGCTCTCTGCAGAACCACCATCACCAAGGCACAGGACTGCTGAAATCAGCGGGGCATGCCTTCCTGCTGCGGTGGTAATGGGGCTCCCCAGAAGGTGACTGGAACCCAGGTGAGCTCCCGATTTGTGAGAAACAATCTGCAGCCAATAACACGAGCTCAAGTGAGGATCTCAGTGAAGTAACATTTTTATTCATGATTGCAATGACAAGCGTCCTGCAAGTAGCAGTGCACAGCAAAAGTATGTCATAACCTTATATTCCCTATTACCCAACGCTTGATTACTCCCCTGTTTCCTCATTGTGTGAGTACTATAGGTTCACAAACTACTTGTTGCTTGTTACTATATGTGGTGGTTTTACTCAGGTGGGCAGCCAAGCTCCACCATGGCCGCTCTCTCACTCCCCATCCTCAAAGGGAAGAGGGAAAATATGACAAAAAGGGCTCGAAGTTTGAGATAAGGACGAGGAGATCGCTCAACAATTATTGCGACGGGCAAAACAGACTCAGCATAGGGAGATAGTAAGATTTATTCTTGCTGGGTGTGGGGGGGATCGCTCCGCCTAACAAACACACACTAAGGGTTACTGGCAGTGTGCTTATATTAGTGGAACAAATACATATTCATTTTGTTTCCCATAAGTCTCTTTTATATTCATCAAGTCTCCGAAGACTCATTAACATAGGTTCCCGCCCATATTCGCATGCATACTGGAGTCCTTGGGTGGTCGTCCATACTCTGGTGGTCTTTTGATGAAGGCCAGAAGTCTTCCTCGCTGCTAAACTCCTGATCCTACCTTTCTTCAGCAGTCAAGCCAGTTATTCCTGCTTCCCTTATCTATGCAGGCAGTCTTTTACCCCCTTATCTTTGGGGTCCTTGACATACAATTGTGCTGGCTAAAACATCCTTTATCTTGTTCCCTGTCTCAACCACTTCCCTGGGGAGCCTGTTCCATTGCCTGACCACCCTCCTGGTGTGAAACCTTTTCCTAACATCCAATCCGAACCTCCCCTATCGCAGCTTCATGCCATTCCATCTAGTCCTACTGCTCTTCACCTGACCTACAGGATCATCCCATTGTCCTGTGCTAACGTCGGTATTGTTCCAATCTTCCCGCATTTCTGCTACTTTTAAAAAAAAAAAAAAAAAAAAAGGAAAAAAAAAAAAAAGAAGGAAAAAAGAAAAAAAGAAAAAAGAAAAAAAAGGAGCGGGATAGGGCTATCGTCATGGCTATTAGAGTTCCTAACCTCAAGATATCTGGACTTAGTCATTTTAAAAACTTAATCCCTACTCGTGAGATTTAGCATACTCCCTAATCACAGGAGGGCTGGAAAGTACTTCTTCAGTGAACTACTTCAATTTGAGTAGTATTTTCAAGGAAAAGTAGCTGGAAGTATCTACTCATTTCTTACCTACCAAGCACAAGTAATGACTTCATAAATAAATGACAAACTCTTACAACAACAATGGAAATGCCTGTTCAATATCCTTGGCAACACACACAGTATAATCCTAGTTGTTTTCAGTGTGAAAAGCCTTGATCTTTGCAAGCGTGGTGCTTTTACCCAGCTGGGCAGCTGAGCTCCAGCAAAACCGCTCTCTGACTCCCCCTCCTCAAAGGGAAAGGGAGAGACAATATGATGCAAAGGGCTCAAGAGTTGAGATAAGGACAGGGACATCACTCAACAATTATCGTGACAGGAAAAACAGACTCAGAGTAGGGAGACAGTAAGATTGATTGCCTATTACTAACAAGCTAGAGAAGTGAGAAACAAAGGAAAGAAAGCAAAAACGTGGGAGTGTGGCCATGGGGGTTGACAAGCCCCATGGTTGGTGATAACATTGGACTCTTAACGACGAGGCCATCAGGAATGTAAAGAGTTTAGAGGGAACAAAGAAGGGTGATTCAGGAGACGCCTTGCTGCCTCGGGTTGCTTGTTCTCCAGCTGTTAAGGCATGGAAGTTGCTGGGTGTTTGCTTTTGCTGGGCAAAGTTGTTGACCAATGAATAGTGAGTGGAAAAGGACTGCTGTGGGGCAAATAGTATAAGAAGGGAGCCTGTCCTCAAGATGGGAGGCAACAAGGATAATGAAGTTATGCCCTCAATATGAGAGATGAAGTTATGTAATCAATAAAGTAGTAGCAGTTACTGATCCTAAAAGAACACTGGTGTCCGTGTGGTCATTACGCCACAAAAACACCTTCGCCCCCATCCACCCTCTTCCACCTCCTCTCATTGAGTTACACGGGGGAATGGGGGTTGTGGTCAGTCTATAGCACTTTGTCTCTGCCGCTCCTTCTCGGTCATTCTCTTCCCCTGCTCCAACGTGGGGTCCCTCCCACGGGACTGACTTCCTTCCAGAACTGATCCTGCGTGGGCTTCCCACAGGCAGCAGCTCTTCAAGAACTGCTCCAGATATGGGTCCGTACCATGGGATCCATCCATCAGGAGCACACTACTCCAACATGGGTCCCTCAATGGGCAGCAGCTCCTGCCAGGTCACTTGCTCCTGCGTGGTCTCCTCTCCATGGGCTATGGGTCCAGACCGGAATCTGCTCTGGCAGGGGTCCTCCACAGGCCGTAACCTCCTTCAGGTCAAATCCACCTACTCCACCATGGTGTCCTCCACGGGCTGCAGCATGGAGACATGCTCCACTGTGGTACATCATGGGCTGCAGGGGGAAAACCTGCTTCACCATGGTCCTCATCACAGGCCACAGGGGAACTTCTGCTCCGGTGCCTGGGGCACCTCTCCCCCTCCTTCTTCAATGACCTTGATGTCTGCAAGGCAGTTTCTTACTCCTTGCTCTCCCAGCTGCTGTTGCGCAGCAGATTTTTTTCCCTTTCTTAAATATCCTTTCACAGAGGCGCAAACATCTTTGCTTATTGGCCTGGCTCTGGTCAGCAGCAGGGCCCTTTTCTAACATGGGGCAGCTTCTGGATTCTTCTCGCAGAAGCTACTCCTATGGGCCCCCCACTACCAAAACCTTGCCATGTAAACCCACTACACTATACCACACATTTACAAATTTATTTGACCATATTACCATTTATCATTTCATTAGTTGATAATTAATAAAATTAATAATTAATAACATAAATGAACATAATATTATTTTATTAATTATATATATTTTTTAATTCTTCTTCTTCTCTCGTGTCTAGAGGGCCCGTGATTTTTAATTTTTACTGGTTTTGCACTGCTTTTCTTGTTTTTCTTAGCCATCCTTCTTATTTTAGAACAGTGGGACTTTCCACTGTCCCCTTATCTGCTTAACATACCCCCCACTGTTATGCCTGTGCAATCACTTTTGAATATGCAAAGTTAGTGGAATTTTCTACTGCAAAAACACAACTTTAATTCTTAGAACACCTGAGAGGAGTTGCCTCCAGAGGCTGAGAACCTATGCCTCTCTCCCAATTTCTCTGTCAATGACCGACCCTTTCTCTAGAGCGGGTTCCCAACTGCTTGGCTTCCTTGCCTTCTAGTTCCTGACTACCAGCCCTAGTGTCCCAGCATCGAAGCAGCCAGGTGAGGATGTGCTCATCTGGGTGGCAACAGAAATCCCTTCGTATAACTCACAACTCACTCAGGAATAGGGATTGAGTGGTTTCTAATTCATTATGATTTCTGTCTCTTCTTCCTGCTTTCTTTGTGGTGGCTCTGCTTTAAAGTTGCCTGCCTCTTCCACTTCTCCCTACAAGAAATTATTAGGAGGAGCTTCTTCCCTTACTAAATGAGCTGACTTCTGCTTCCATTGTTTTGCCTTGACCATGGGGGTGACTGATACTATAGACGGTTGGTCCTTTGGGTTAGCCACAGTATGTGTTATCTGGTCATCACATTCAGAGACTCCCTCCTACCCTTGAGGGTGCAGTGTAGTGATTTTTTATTTTTACTGATTTTGCACTGCTTGTCCTCTGGTTTTCTAGCCATCCTCCTTATTTTGGACAGTGGGACCTTCCATTGTCCCCTTATCTGCTTAAAATACTCCCCACTGCTATGCCACTGTTATGCCTGCACAATCACTTTTGAATATGCAAGGTTAGTGGAATTTTCCACTGCAAAAACAGAACTTTATTTCTCAAAATTCCCCCCTCTTCTTTTGTTACTCCGATTGTTTTTTCTGTACCTCTTCACATCCCCCACTCTTGAGTTTTTCCAACATTAGGGCACAATACTTTTCTTACGATGTCATGGGGGATGACAGAAACACAATGCCATTATTACTGTAATACTAGCAAATAGTTGCTTGAGTCAATCCCATCCAGGCAACAACAAGGTCAGTTTCTCCTAAATATCTCTAAATCCCCAGGAAGTTTAGACTTGGGCCACCTCATGTAAGATCTAGACCCGACCTCAAGGACAGCCCTTTGCAAGACACAAGTTGGGATTACGCAACTAAGGATGGTAGCAGTTTTATGAAGGAAAAAGAGTATCTGGATATGCAGTCACTATTGTTGAGACGGTAGTGGAAGCTCAAGCATTACCTGCCAGCACATCAGCCCAGAAGGACAAATTAATTGCCCTCACTTGAGCCTTCCAGTTAAGCAAAGGCAAACATTTGGACTGATTCAAAACATGCCTCCGGAGTAGTCAATGCACATGGAGCCATTTGGAAAGAGAGAGGAATACTGTCTGCACAATGGACAGAGATAAAGCATAAGGAAGAAAATTTGAGTTTACCTTAAAGTATATAAATCCCTGTTGCTGTAGCTAATGTGCATTGTAAAGGTCACCGATCAGGGCAAACCACCCAAGAAAGAGGAAATAAGCTGTCTGATTTAGCCACAGAACAGGCTGCAGAAAAAGGCATGGAAAAAAAAAAGTACAAGCTATAGTGCCAGAGAGAAGAGTTTCTCTCCAGAAAAACCCTATTTATGATAAGCAAGATTTAAGATTAATCGAAACTTTAAAAGTGCAAAAATGGGAGAATGGATGGGCAGTTACACCCTCAGGACTAGTAGTGGTACCCTATTGCTCTAGTGAAAGAAGAACATAATGCTGTGCACTGGGGAACAGAAAATTTGCTGAAGTATTTACAGAAGTCATTTATTAGCAGGAATATCACAGAATCACAGAATGTTAGGGATTGGAAGGGACCTTGAAAGATCATCTAGTCCAATCACCCTGCCGGAGCAGGAACACCTAAATCATGTCACACAGGAACACCTCCAGGCGGGTTTTGAAAATCTCCAGAGAAGGACACTACACAACCCCCCTGGGCAGCCTGTTCCAGTGTTCTGTCACCCTCACTATAAAAAAGTTTTGTCTCATATTTAAGTGGAACCTCCTATGTTTCACCTTGCACCCATTGCCCTTTGTCCTATCATTAGATGTCACCGAGAAAAGCCTGGCTCCATCCTCCTGACACTCGCCCTTTACATATTTATAAATGTTAATAAGGTCACCCCTCAGTCTCCTCTTCTCCAAGCTAAAGAGACCCAGCTCCCTCAGCCTTTCCTCGTAAGAGAGATGCTCCACTCCCTTAATCATCCTTGTGGCTCTGCGCTGAACTCTCTCAAGCAGTTCCCTGTTCTTCTTGAACTAAGGGGCCCAGAACTGGATGCAATATTCTGGATGTGGTCTCACTAGGGCAGAGTAGAGGGGGAGGAGAACCTCTCTCTCGACCTACTAACCTCACCCCTCCTGATACACCCCAGGATGCCATTGGCCTTCTTGGCCACAAGGGCACAGTGCTGGCTCATGGTCACCCGGCTGTCCACCAGGACTCCCAGGTCCCTCTTCCCTTCTCTGCTCTCCAGCAGGGCAGTCCCCAACTTATACTGATGTCTGGGGTTGTTCTTGCCCAGATGCAGGACTCTACACTTGCTCTTGTTATATTTCATTAAGTTTCTCCCCGCCCAACTCTACAACCTGTCGAGGTCCCGCTGGATGGCAGCACAGACTTCCGGCGTGTCAGCCACTCCTCCCAGTTTAGTATCATCAGCAGACTTGCTGACAGTGCACTCCATTCCCTCTTCCAAGTCATTGATGAATATATTGAACAACACTGGTCCCGGTACCGACCCGTGAGGGACTCCACTAGATACAGGACTACAATGCTAACCAAGTATCTTGGGCCCCTTTTCCTTCAGGTACTTTGTCCCATGAGATTTCCCCTAGCAAATGCTTGAAAAGGCCAAAGTTGACCCTCCTGAAGTCCAGGGTTGCAATTCTGCTTGGTACTCTGTTCCTGCCACATGAGATCCCAAACTCCACCATCTCATGTTCGCTGCAACCAAGGCTACCCTCAACCTTCACCGCTTCAACCAGCCCCTCCTTGTTAGTGAGGACAAGATCCAGCAGCGCTCCTCTCCTAGTTGTCACATCCACCATTTGCATCAGGAAGTTATCATCAGTAAACTGAAGGAACTTCCTGGACTGCAGATGGCTGGCTGAGTAGGCCTTCCAGCAAATGTCAGGGTAGTTGAAATCCCCCACAATAACCAGGGCCTGTGTTCACGAGGCTGCTATCAGCTGCCTGTAGAAGGCCTCATCAACTTCCTCATCTTGATCTGGTGGCCTGTAATAGACACCCACAACAGTATCCCCCATGCCAGCCTGCCCCTTAATTCTCACCCACAGACTCTCAACTTGCTCCTCATCCACCCCTGGACAGTACTCAATACAATCTGGTTGCTCTTTCACATAAAGACCAACTCCACCACCTCACCTTGCTGGCCTGTCTTTCCTGAGCAGGACATAATGTACTGTGTCTGGCTGGGATGTTAACTTTCCCTGCAGCAGCCCATACAGTGCCGTGCTCTGCACTTGTAGCTAGAACAGCTGGTGTTATCACACCAATGTTGTGTCTACTGCTGAGCAGTGCTGGCACAGCATCAGGACTCCCTCTAACCCTCCTAGGGGGTGGGCAAAATGTGAGAAAAGAAACATCACCAGGGCAGCTGACCTAAACCAACCAAAGGGATATTCCATACCATGTGGTGTCACACTCAGCAATAAAAGGTGGAAACAGGAAGAAGAGGGGAGGGGTGGGCTCTCATTGTGAAAACGTTGGTCCTCCTCCCGAACACCGGCTACGTGCGTTGAGGCCCTGCTTCAGGGACGTGGTCAAGCATTGCTCATTTGTGGGAAGTAGAGAGTAATTTCTTTCCTCTGCACTTCCACATAGCCTTTATTTGTTTTTGTTTTTGGTTTTGTTTTCTTTTTTTCCCTTTCCCCCTCCCTTTTCCCCTTTCCTTTTTTTTTCCTTTTAGTTAGATTGTTTAGTTAATAATAATCTTTCCTTAATTATCGTTATTATTTTTTTCCTTTAATTAAATTATCCTTATCTCAACCCATGAGTTCTTCTTTACTTTACTTCTTCCCCTCCTCATCTAAGGAGGGGGAGTGAGAGAGCGGTTGTGGGGTTTAGCTGCCTAGCACGGTAAAACCACCACAGTCCTTTTTGGCGTCCAACGTGGGGCTCAAAGGATTGAGATAACAATAGAATTGATTAAAACGCGTACAACTAACACACTTACTTGCTAGTCACCATGTTCAGTGTCATGTTAATATTGGCTTGTTTGATCGTATGTCATGCAATCCGTGTCATGTTCGCCTTTCTCCTCTATATCTGATCCAAGAGTGTGCTACAATCTGTGTTCGTTTCTTTGAATTCGCTGTGCTGCCAAGCAGTGGCCTTGAGTTTAATCTGGCATTCAGGCTCTGCACTGTTATCATTTGGGTCTCATGGAAACTATCTTTTAGATTCAGAACTACACTGCCTTCCTTTCCTCATCTGGATGTCAGTTTATGAATAATATCAGGAATGGTACCTCCTCCTTCTTTCACAGTGGGCTGATTACAACAGTTTTTGAGTATTTTGAATATCCATGTGTAACCCATGTATTGCTATTTCTAATTCTGAATAACGGGTTTCCTCTTCTCTCTAAGATTAGTCTACTGTTTAGAAAACTTACTTGGGAATCTGTCTCGAAACAGTCTTGTGGCGAGTGGCAAGGTGTGTTGGAGGATATAGGCAAGTACCTGTCACGGGTGTCTCCTCCAACAGTTTTGAACTTCACCCCTGAACAAGTGCAAAATCCTAAAAACCTGATAGGATGTTTGAGAGTTGTATGTCCTGACCCTGATAATGCCGGAGAACGACAGCTTGCAGCATTGTGCTGGGTCCTGGCTTACGCCTATCAAACACTGTTTAACATCATCCAGCACTTTGAAGAAGAGGGAAGAAGCCTCTGAGTCTGATGACCAGGTAACACATGCTGTGGCTGACCCAGAGGACCAACCGACCATGGTATCAGTCGCCCCCATAGTCAAGTCAAAACAATGGAAACGGAGGTCAGCTCGTTTAGTAAGGGAAGAAGCCTCTCCTAAGAAGGAGGGAGAAGGGGAAAAGGCAGGCACCTCTAAAGCAGAGCCATCACAAAAACAGCAGGAAGAAGAGATGGAAATCATAAAGGAATCAGAAACCACTCGATCCCTATCCCTGAGTGAGTTGTGAGAAATACAAAAGGATTATGGTCGACGCCCAGGTGAACACATCCTCACCTGGCTGCTTCAATGCTGGGATGCTGGGGCCAATAGCCAACAACTAGAAGGCAATGAAGCCAAGCAGCTGGGATCCCTCTCTAGAGAAAGGGTAATTGACAAAGGAATTGGGAGAGGGACACAGGTTCTCAGCCTCTGGAGGCGACTCCTGGCAGCTGTGAAAGAAAGGTATCCCCATAAGGAAGATATTGTATATCAAGTAGGCAAGTGGACCACTATGGATAAAGGTCTCTAGCATCTGCGGGAATTAGCTGTGCTGGAGATGATTTATAGTGATTTGGACAATGCTCAGACACCTCCTCATCTAAGGAGGGGGAGTGAAAGAGCGGTTGTGGTGTTTAGCTGCCTAGCACGGTAAAACCACCACACATACCCATCCATGACCACATTCCAGTCGTGTGAGCTGTCCCACCATGTCTCAGTAATTGCCACTAGATCATAGTCTCCTGACCAAACACGGATTGGTCCTCCTGCTTAGTCCCTCCTCCTGCTTAGTCCCTAAGCTGCGTGCATTGGTGTACAGGCACTTCGGGGAGCGAGCTGAGCACGCTGATTTCACCCTAGGGGAGTGGGAGGTCTCCTGGTCTTCATCACTGCTAGGGTGCTGCCCCACCGGTGCAAGCCCAGCTACAACCCCATCTCCCTTCGGATCTAGTTTAAAGCTTTCCAAATGAGCCCTGCTAATTCCTGTCCCAGAACCCTTTTGCCCCTGTAAGATAAACATTTCCCATGTATTACTGTCAGGACTGGTGTCAGCCATTATCAAAGAATCCAAAGCCCTGCCTGTAGCAACAGTCACGTAGCCAATCATTTATGGATCGGATCCTTCTATTCTGTCCCATGTCATCACCCCAGAATGGAAGGAGGGAAGAGAAAATGACTTGTGCTCCAGACTCTTTCACCAACCGTCCCAAGGCCTTGAAGTCTTTCTTCATTCCCCTCAGACTACGGGATGCAGCTTCCTCCCCACCTATCTGGAAGATCAGCAGTGGGTAGTAGCCTGTGGAGCACACCAGGTCGGGGAGTGTCCTGGTGATATCCCTGATCTGGGCTACAGGTAGACTACAGACTTCCTCTTGATGAGGGTCAACTGCATATCGGGCCCTCTGTTCCTCTCAGAAGGGAATCTCCTACTACAATTACCATTCTTTCTTTTCAGAGTCAGTCTTGAGGCATGGTGTCAGCTGCCTCTTCTGATGTGACCTCATAGGTGAGCCTTCCACCACATCCTCACCTAACTCTCCTTCAAGATCCAGGGTCTCAAACCTCTTACGGAGGGGTACCTGGGGAAGCTAGGTAGGTAGGGAGAGGGGTTGCCTGCGACACCAAAGTGGGACTCACTTCCAACTCTCCTTGTCTTTTTGGTCCCCTCCCTGTGCCCGATAGTGACAGGGCAGGGGCTCCACCACCCTCTGGGGGGCATTCCCCCGGCGCCCTTCCCTCTGTCACACCAGGGAGTTACTCAACCAGTCAATCTCCTGCTCACACGCCCTGATGCTCCTTAGACTCTCCACCTCTTCCTTGAGCTCAGCCACCATGGTGAGCAGCCCTTCCACCTGAGAACAGGTCATCTCCCCACTGCCCTCCCAGCAGCGGCAGGCTCAGGCACTCCCTGCAGGCAGAGGCCTGAACAGCCACGTCTCTGGTCATTTCCTCTGTCTGGGTCACCACAGCTTTTTTGGAGTGAGCTCTCTGCCTAATGGACACCATGGTAGGTGTGTAATCTCACAATCTGTCAAGAGTTGGTGCAGAGCTCCCGTGCCCTGCCACACCAGCTGCACACCCATGTGCACTGCACGAGCTGCTGGCCCCTCCCTGCTTGCCCCTCCCAGCTTGTGGTGGGCAGTGATGTGTCCCTGTCCTCCTGGAGGCTTTTTCTAGGCAGAGGGCATGGGCGCAGTCGCCATTGCCCTGGCAACGCCCATTCCCTGTCAGCCTCTCTCCGGAGAGCTGGCAGATGCTGCCTGGTCATGCTGCTGTCCTGGGCCACCCCTGGCAAAGAAAGGGCCTGAGATTCCCCTGTAACTCGTGATCGGGCACTGTGGCTGTGGCTGTGCCAGCTCAGAGGCGGCCGACCTCGACTACTGAGGCAGTGGAGTAGGGACTGTTATAATATGGTAGGGACTATTAGGACATTCACAGAAAGGTGTGAAATATGTTATATAAATAATAATAAAATATAATAAAAAAAAATCAATTAGTAATAATAATAATAAAAAACATTATTGAGGGGCAAGCACCTGGAAAGTACCGGCAAATAGACTTTACTGAATTGCCAAGGAAAGGGGTGGCTAAAGTATTTCTTAGTCCTCATGAACACATATGACCAAGTGGGGCAAGACCATTTTGGGCAGCAAGCTGGCCAGACTCATTAGCAGGGCTTTAAACTAGATTTAGCGGGGGAAGGGGATGTACCTGTACGTGACTCAAAACAACCACTGAATGTCAGTAATTTAAAAAACAGACAGGAAACACCTGTGAATCGTCCCATAGGAATTAGGAAGGACTCCTCTAAAAAGGTGACATGGCCCATAGCACAACTGAAGTACCTCTACATCAATGCATGCAGCATGGGAAACAAGCAGGAGGAGTTGGAAGCCATGGTACAATTAGAAAAATATGACGTGACTGCTCTCACAGAAATGTGGTGGGACAAATCATACAGCTGGAACATTGGAATAGAGGGCTACAAGCTACTATTGGCCATCCAAAGGGACCTGGACAGGCTGGATAAGTGGGCCCATGTGAACCGCATGAGGTTCAACAAGTCCAAGTGCAAGGTGCTGCACCTGGATCGGGGCAATCCCAGACATGAGTACAGACTGGGAGAAGAACTCATTGGGAGCAGCCCTCCAGGGAAGGACTTGGGGTTTCTGAAGGATGAAAAGCTCGACATGAACCAGCAGTGTGTGCTTGCAGCCCAGAAGGCCAACTGTGTACTGGACTGCATCAAAAGAGGTGTGAGCCACAGGTCGAGGGAGGTGATTGTCCCCCTCTACTCTGTCCTCATGAGGCCCCACCTGGAGTACTGCATCCAGGTTTGGGGTCCCCAGAACAAGAAAGATGTGGACCTGTTAGAGTGATTCCAGAGGAGGGCTACAAAGATGATCAGAAGGCTGGAGCACCTCTCCTATGAAGAAGAGAGCTGGGGATATTCAGCCTGGAGAAGAGAAGGCTCCGGGGAGACCTCATTGCAACCTTTCAGTATTTAAAGGGGTCTTATAAAAAAGATGGAGAAGGACTCTTTACTCGGGGAGATTATGATAGGGCAAGGGAGGATAATCTTAAACAAAAAGAAAATAGATTTAGACTAGACATTAGGAGGAAATTCTTCACTGTAAGGGTAGTGAGGCACTGGAACTGGTTGCCCAGAGAAGTTGTGGATGCCCCATTCCTGGAGGTGTTTAAGACTAGGCTGGATGGGGCCTTGGCCAACCTGATCTAGTGGGTGGCATCCCTGCCTATGGTGGGGGGTTGGAGTTAGATGATTGTTAAGGTCCCTTCCAACCCGAGCCATTCTATGATCCTATGATCCTATGATTCTATGATTCTATGAATGCAGACCTTTCTCTTGCTCCATCTCACAAGCTTCATGATAAATTTCCAGTGATGAAGTACAATGAAGTAATTGCAACATTTCAGTTGAATCATGTTGAAGATATCCTGGAGCCCTCCATACTATATTTGTCATTTTGACACCTTTTAATTGCAATATGAAATATAAAACTAATTTCTGACATCTGCTTTCTACATGTGTGCATTTTTTTGCTTAAGAATTCACATTTGATTACTTAGAAGGTTCATATTACTTATATTCTTTTCTCCCTTTCAAACCACTATCAAAACATTGTTCTTCACTCAAAACTTGAAAAAAACTGCAAGTAAATAAACAGCAACCTAATTACAAAGTGTAGAGCATAATATTCCACTTGGACTGACAAGGCAAAAGACTAAACAGTTCATTTGCAGCACTCCTATTTTTTCTGTTGACTTAACTTTTTTTTTTTTTTTTTTTTTTGCCATTATATTATAGGAAGAAAAGTAATTTCTTACAATAAAAGCATTTTGCATGCTGCATAAATTACAGAAGAGTAGCCAAACATTTCCATTGTACTTTTTTCCTTGTACTGGCAGCACTTTGTCAGAATACAAGCTTCCTAAGAAAATAACAGGTTTGAGTAAGAATATTTCCCTCATTACAACCTTAAACAGACACATTTATGTCAGTACAAACATGCTTTTGCAGTTAACACTTTCCTACGAGGACTCATCACAAGTCTATGAACCTCAAAGGAAAACAGTGAAGAGATGGCATATAAACGGAGTCCTCTGCAGATAAACCCAGTCCAGGAGTATTTCAGACATCTCTGCGTCTGAGAGCGATAAGAATGGAATTTAGTGTTCTGAACTTTTCCTCAGGATGTGCCCTGCAGTTCAGAGAACAGCCACAGCCACCCACCAGTGTCTCTTGCTCCCAGAGAGGACCTTCTAGTTGTCATAGTTGTGCTGAGTGTAGCCTTAGACCTCCTGTCCCATAATGCCCAGTCCTAGGACTGGGTTAAGAAGGATCTCCATTTTAAGGGAACTAGGGTTTAATCCTCACAGCTATTTGAACTTAGATCTAACATGGGCTCCTATTTTCTACTTCACTGTGTATAATCTAGTATCAACATTCACACCTGATGTAAACCCAGTTACTTTTAGTGATGGGACTCCACTCAGGCTTGCTGGAGTTGCTGTAGACACTGGCAAAGCACATATATTCCTAGGACCGCCACTTCTACTCCATCGTAATCTATTCCTGCCGTTTTTTCCCAAGTGAGAAAAGAGAAACCCCGGAGTGCCATGCACTGCGTACCTCCTGCTCCAGCTGTACAATAGCCTTTGCTTCCCCATGTCCCCAGCATCCAGCAGCTCTGCAGCAAGGAGAGCTCCACTTGTGGGCATGCAGGAGGGTTTTTTGTGTGCGTTTTTTTGTCTTGTTTTGATTACAGTCTTGGGCTGAATGTTGCTCATGAGCACATGCATCTCCTGAGAACCAAGTGTATCTGTTAGAACAGAGCTAAAATAAGGTCCAAGATTTTGGCTTCACTATACTGTACAGAATTGTTTGGCATTGCATTTCCTGAGTTTGTGAGGGCAGGCCTTCAATGTTCCTTTGTTATTATCTCAACTTAAGAGGTCAGTTTAAGGTCTTCTGAGCCTTTAATTTTGGAATGTTGTTTTGCTCCCCTCATCCACACCCTTCTGGATAAAATGAAAGAAGCACAAGAAATATTCATTGAGAAATATGGTTCTATCCATGCATGCTATAGGAAGATGAAATTTTCCTTTCAGCTTAAGAATTCATAATGGAGATGTCTGTAAGTTTAAGACAAACTTTCCAGGTATTTAAAACCTGAAAATTCTAAAACTTTTCTCTGAATCTTCCATACAACTATGACTCTTTAAAAACAGACTTTTGAAACTACAAGTATAAGAATTTCCACATATCACCTATCTTTATTTGAAACATCTCAGATGCATGAAGTGCTGCCTTTTTGGACAGATTGTGGAATGAGTGATTACTTACACATGCATAACAAATTAATAATTTAATTTGATGTTTTAAATACAGTTGTGTTGGTGTTGTAATACAGACTCTAAACCTCTTCAGAAAGCAAATAAATGCCTGCAAGGACAGGTATTGACTCTTAAGGTGGCAGAACATGATGTCACACCTCATTCAGGTGCTACCAAACCACACAGTGATCCACTAGGCATTTTACTTTCTTGTTCACCAGGATGAAAGTACTAATGAAAGAAACATCCTACTGTGAAGAGATGAAAGACACGGACTCCTGATGGCTCTTGAACAGGAGACGTTTATTGCCCTTTTTCACTACTACATATACTTTCCCCGTAGCCCCACACGCTGTCCACGCACCCAAATCTGTCATACAATTGGTTAGAGACCCTCAGACACGTGCCTCGAGCCAGCCAGCAATTGGCCACTGCCCAAAGCTCATCTTTAACACTGTAGCCAATTTACTTTATCTTAACCTTGCTCAAGTTTTTGTTTCTACCACTTGTTTCCTCATTATCTTTAATTCAGGGATGTGTGAAACAGCGTGAAGCCACCTGCAAATTCCTTTCCCACAATTCCCCCTTTTTTATTTTAAATCAAACAAACGCTTTCTATAGATTTTTCTATCAAGCACCGCAGACATTGCAAGGTACAATAAGCAGCAGGGTGCAAATCACATGCAGAATTACGATTGTAAAGTAGCGTGCCTACTAGAATCTACATCAGTCGACAAGCCACTAAGCGCTAGGGATGTTGCTTCGCAGCGATGCTGCTTCTCACTCGCACAGCACAATCACACAGTCACACAAAGAGGCCTCTTGCACTTCTCATTCATTCCACAATAAAATATAACTTAAAATCATTTGTCCGCGGCTTCAGGAGGTCCTTGTCTACTCCTGTGGTGAGCAGCTGAGAGTGGAGACCCCTCCGAGGAAAATGCTCGGGGTGCACCTAGTGGCGTCCGTTCCACAGTTGATCCCACAGCCGAGCAGAGTGGCTCCTGGCGCAAGGAATTATGCTATTATCGTTTTGTGTAATTACACCAAAGAGATGCATTGCAATAAGGAGCAAGTGTGACGTTGACCATTTGTTTCATGATTTGGTTTTTGCCTGAGCACTTAAATCTTACACATGCTGTTGCTGTTACACATCCCAGGATATCTAATTCCTGTGGCTCTAGGGGCGCTTACGGCAAGTAGACAGTCCAGTCTTTGTTATCTGCCAGGTTCCCCACCAGACATGTCGTAAACGGGTCATTAACACTAGCCAGGGACAGGCGCATCGCTTCTTGTCCTGTCATGTTGGCAAGGGTGACCCAGATATTGCAGCGTGGTTGGATGGAGACCCAGGGCTGGCAATAACTGATGACAGCGGCGATTGTGAGGAGGAGGCCAACCGTGGCCTTACCCCCCTTGCTGGCACCCATCTTGGTCCGTGACCTGTGGAGACACAAGCATACCCTCGACCCCAAGTTATTAGAGGTTGCGGTCCCTCCCACAGACGCATATTTAATTTTTTTACCATTACTAAGGCCTGCTCTGATTGTGGCACCCATGACAGCGCGGAATTCATGCTTTTCTAATGTTTTACTATGTGCGGTAAATCTTCGTGAGGAAAGGGTAATGATAGGTGATGGGGAGCAGAATGTGGCCATCACTATCCATGAGGAAATGGTTGGCGACCTGCTACGGCACTTGGATGTACACAAGTTGATGGGGCCAGATGGGATCCACCCAAGGGTACTGAGAGAACTGGCAGAGGAGCTGGCCAAGCCACTTTCCATCATTTATCAACAGTCCTGGCTATCGGGGGAGGTCCCAGTCGACTGGCGGCTAGCAAACGTGACACCCATCTACAAGGGCTGGAGGGTACACCGGCGAACTATAGGCCTGTCAGTTTGACCTCAGTGCCATGGAAGATCATGGAGCAGATTGAGTGTCGTCACGCGGCACTTGCAGGGCAAGCAGGAGATCAGGCCCAGTCAGCATGGGTTTATGAAAGGCAGGTCCTGCTTGACGAACCTCATCTCCTTCTATGACAAAGTGACACGCTGGGTGGATGAGGGAAAGACTGTGGATGTGGTCTACCTTGACTTCAGTAAGGCTTTTGACACCATCTCCCACAGCATTCTCCTCAAGAAACTGGCTGCTCTTGACTTGGACTGGCGCACGCTTCGTTGGGTTAGAAACTGGCTGGATAGCCGGGCCCAAAGAGTTGTGGTGAATGGAGTCAAATCCAGTTGGAGGCCGGTCACTAGTGGAGTCCCCCAGGGCTCAGTACTGGGGCCAGTCCTCTTTAATATCTTTATCGATGATCTGGATGAGGGCATCGAGTGCATCCTCAGTAAGTTTGCAGATGACACCAAGTTAGGTGCATGTGTCGATCTGCTTGAGGGTAGGAAGGCTCTGCAGGAGGATCTGGATAGGCTGGACCAATGGGCTGAGGTCAGCTGTATGAAGTTCAACAAGGCCAAGTGCCGGGTCCTGCACCTGGGGCGCAGCAACCCCAAGCAGAGCTACAGGCTGGGAGATGAGTGGTTGGAAAGCTGCCTGGCAGAGAAGGACCTGGGAGTATTGGTTGAGAATCGGCTGAATATGAGCCAGCAGTGTGCTCAGGTGGCCAAGAGTGCTTAGCAGTGCTTTCAAGGTGCGATGTGTGCGCTCTACAATGGCTTGACCCATTGTCCTGGTTTCAGTTAGGACAGAGTTAATTTTCTTCCTAATAGCTGGTAGAATGCTATCTTTTGGCTTAGGATGAGAAGAGTGCTGATAACACCCATATGTTTTAATTGTTGCAGAGCAGTGCTTACACTAAGCCAAGGACGTTTCAGCTTCTCACTCTGTCCTGCCAATGGGCAGGCTGGGGGTGCAGCAAGAGCTGGGAGGGGACAGACCCAGAACAGCTGACCCAAACTGGCCAAAGGGGTATTCCATACCATCTGACGTCATGCTAAACAGTACATAGGGGTGGCTAGCCGGGGGGAAGAGGGACGGACTGCTTGGGGTTAGGCTGGGCATCGGTCAGCGGTTGGTGAGCAATAGCATTGTGCATCACTTCTTTTGTACACATTATTAGTAGTAGTACTATTATCTTCATTATTGTTATTATTATTACTGTTATTATTATTTTCCTGTCTTAATAAACTGTCTATCTCAACTCACAGGCTTCAATTTCCCATTTCTCTCCCCCATCCCAGAAAGGGAGGGGGGAGGGTGAGTGAACGGCTGTGTGGTGTTTAGCTGCCGACATGGTTAAACCACAACACAGAATCACAGAATAACAGAATCACAGAATTTCTAGGTTGGAAGAGACCTCAGGATCATCGAGTCAAACCTCTGACCTAACGCTAACAGTCCCCACTAAACCATACCCCTAAGCTCTAAATCTAAACGTCTGAGCCTCCTTTTCTCCAGCATGAGCCCAGCTCCCTCAGCTGCTCCTCGTAGGACTTGTTCTCCAGACCCCTCACCAGCTTCGTCGCCATTCTCTCGACCCAATCAAGCACCTCGATGTCCTTCTTGTAGCGAGGGGCCCAAAACTGAACACAGTACTCGAGGTGTGGCCTCACCAGAGCCAAGTACAGGGGGACGATCACCTCCCTAGCCCTGCTGGTCACACTGCCTCTTATACAAGCCAGGATGCTGTTGGCCTTCTTGGCCACCTGAGCACACTGCTGGCTCATATTCAGCCGACTCTCAACCATCACTCTCAGGTCCTTCTCTGCCAGGCAGCTTTCTAACCACTCATCTCCCAGCCTGTAGCTCTGCTTGGGGTTGTTGCGCCCCAGGTGCAGGACCTGGCACTTGGCCTTGTTGAACTTCATACAGCTGACCTCAGCCCATTGGTCCAGCCTATCCAGATCCTCCTGCAGAGCCTTCCTACCCTCAAGCAGATCGACACATGCACCTAACTTGGTGTCATCTGCAAACTTACTGAGGATGCACTCGATGCCCTCATCCAGATCATCGATAAAGATATTAAAGAGGACTGGCCCCAGTACTGAGCCCTGGGGGACTCCACTAGTGACCGGCCTCCAACTGGATTTGACTCCATTCACCACAACTCTTTGGGCCCGGCTATCCATCCAGTTTCTAACCCAACGAAGCGTGCACCAGTCCAAGTCAAGAGCAGCCAGTTTCTTGAGGAGAATGCTGTGGGAGATGGTGTCAAAAGCCTTGCTGAAGTCAAGGTAGACCACATCCACAGCCTTTCCCTCATCCACCCAGCGCGTCATTTTGTCATAGAAGGAGATGAGGTTCGTCAAGCAGGACCTGCCTTTCATAAACCCATGCTGACTGGGCCTGATCTCCTGCTTGCCCTGCAAGTGCCGCGTGATGACTCTCAAGAGGATCTGCTCCATGATCTTCCCTGGTACTGAGGTCAAACTGACAGGCCTGTAGTTTCCCGGGTCTGTCCTCCGGCCCTTCTTGTAGATGGGTGTCACATTTGCTAGCCGCCAGTCGACTGGGACCTCCCCCGATAGCCAGGACTGCTGATAGATGATGGATAGTGGCTTGGCCAGCTCCTCTGCCAGTTCTCTCAGTACCCTTGGGTGGATCCCATCTGGCCCCATCGACTTGTGCACATCCAAGTGCCGTAGCAGGTCACCAACCAGTTCTTCGTGGTTGATGAGGGACACATCCTGCTCCCCATCCCCTTTCACCAGCTCAGGGTACTGGGTATCCAGAGAACAACCGGTATTGCCGCTAAAGACGGAGGCAAAGAAGGCATTGAGCACCTCCGCCTTTTCCTAATCTCTCGTCACTAAGTTTCCCCCCGCATCCAGTAAAGGATGGAGATTCTCCTTAGTCCTCCTTTTTGCGTTGATGTATTTATAAAAACGTTTTTTGTTATCTTTAACGGCAGTAGCCAGATTGAGCTCCAGATGAGCTTTGGCCTTCCTAATTTTGTCCCTGCACAGCCTCACAACATCCTTATAGTCCTCCCTAGTGGCCTGCTCACTTTTCCAAAGATTATAAACCCTCTTTTTTCTCCTAAGATCAAGCCACAATTCTCTGTTGAGCCAGGCTGGTCTTCTTCCCTGCCAGCTCGTCTTTGGGCACGTGGGGACAGACCTCTCCTGCGCCATTAAGATTTCCCTCTTAAAGAGCGCCCAGCCTTCCTGGACCCCTCTGCCCTTCAGAACCACCTCCCAAGGGACTCCACCAACTAGTGTCCTGAGCAGCTCAAAGTCAGCCCTCCGGAAGTCCAATACAGCGTTTTTACTGGTCCCCTTCCTGGCCTCGCCAAGAATAGTGAGCTCCACCATTTCGTGGTCACTCTGCCCAAGGCAGCTCCCGACAATCACATCCTCCACCAGTCTTTCTCTGTTTGTGAAGAGAAGGGAACCTACCAGGGCGCCACCCCTGGTAGGCTCACTAACCAGCTGCGTCAGGAAGCTATCTTCCATGCTCTCCAGAAACCTCCTAGACTGCTTTCTCAGGGCTGTGTTGTGCTTCCAGGATATGTCAGGGAAGTTGAAGTCCCCCACGAGTACAAGCGCTGACGATTTCACAACTTCTGTCAGCTGCCTGTAGAAATCCTCATCCGTCTCCTCATCCTGGTTCGGCGGTCTATAACAGACCCCGACCAGGACACTAGCCTTGTTGTCCCTGCCGATCCTAACCCAAAGGGACTCGACCTTGTCATTCCCAGCCTCGAGTTCTACAACATCGAAAGACTCTCTAATATAGAGAGCCACACCTCCATCCCTTCTGTGCTGCCTGTCCCTTCTGAAGAGCTTATAGCCAGGCATTGCAGCACTTCAGTCATGAGACTGGTCCCACCACGTCTCCGTGATGGCAACCAAGTCGTAGCCTGCCTGCTGCACGATGGCTTCCAGCTCCTCCTGTTTGTTACCCATGCTGCGTGCATTGGTGTAGATGCACTTCAGCTGGGCCATTACCTTATCCCCCGGGTACACAATACGAGCTTCTTTCCATCTCCGGTGCGCCTATTTCCAGCGAATTTCAGAACGAGCTTCTTTCCAGCTCTAGTGCGACTATTTCCAGAGACTTTCACTACAAGCTTCTTCTAGCTCCTGTATGACTATTTCCAGTGATTTGCAGCAGGACCTTCTTTCCAGCTCCGCTCCGCCTATTTCCAGCTTCTTCCAGTAAGAGCATATTTCCAGCTCTTGTGTGTCTTTTTGCAGTGACTTTCAGTACGAACTTCTTTCCAGCTCCAGTGCGCCTATTTGAAAGGTTTTCAGAACCAGCTTCTTTCCAGCTCCGGTGCGCCTATTTCCAGCAACTTTCAGTAAGAGCTTCTTTCCAGCTCCAGTGCGCCTATTTCCAGAGACATTCACTATGAGATTCTTTCAAGGTCCGCTGCGACTATTTCCAGTCACTTTAAGCATGAGCTTCTTTCCAGATCTGGTGCACCTCTTTCCAGCAACTTTCAGTACGAGCTTTTTTCCAGCTACGCTGCGCCTATTTCCAGCGACTTTCAGTACGAGCATCTTTCCAGCTCCAGTGCGCTTATTTCCAGCAACGTTCAGTACAAAGTTCTTTCCAGCTCCTGTGTGTCTATTTCCAGAGACTTTCAGTATAATCTTCTTTCTAGCTCCCCTGCGCCTATTTCCATTGACTTTCAGTTTGAGGGTATTTCCAGCTCTGGAGAGCCTTTTCCAGTGACTTTCACTACAAGCTTCTTTCCAGCTGTGGTGTGCCTATTTCCATCAAGATTCTGTGTGAGCTTATTTCTAGCCTCCGTGTGCTTATTTCCCGCAACTGTCAGTAAAAGCGTCTTTCAAGCTTCCGTGCGCCTCCTTCCAGCAACTTTCAGTACGAGCTTCTTTCCAGCTCCAGTGCGCTTATTTGCAGTGATTTTCAGTAAAATTTGAAATTCCTGGAGAAAAGGAGGCTCAGGGGCGACCTTATTGCTCTCTACAGATACCTTAAAGGAGGCTGTAGAGAGGTGGGGGTTGGTCTGTTCTCCCACGTGCCTGGTGACAGGACGAGGGGGAATGGGCTTAAGTTGAGCCAGGGGAGTTTTAGGTTGGATGTTAGGAAGAACTTCTTCACTGAAAGGGTTGTGAGGCATTGGAACAGGCTGCCCAGGGAAGTGGTGGAGTCACCATCCCTGGAAGTCTTTAAAAGACGTTTAGATGTAGAGCTTAGGGATATGGTTTAGTGGAGGACTTGTTAGTGTTAGGTCAGATGTTGGACTCAATGATCTTGAGGTCTCTTCCAACCTAGAAATTCTGTGATTCTGTGATTCTGTGATTCTGTGATTCTGTGATTCTGTGATTCTGTGATCAAAAGGAAGAGGATGGTCTATGAAAAGTAGAAAAAGGGCCTGTCCTCTTGGGAGGAGTATAGATGTGTTGTCAGCGCCTGCAGGGACACAACGAGGAAGGCTAAAGCCCACCTAGAGATGAGGCTTGCGAAAGAGATAAAGGATAATAAGAAGTAAAGTGCCAACCCGTTCTGTGGTGTTTCCTGGGAGTCTCCCCCTTTTTGTTTACTTAGCAGTGCTTTCAAGGTGCGATGTGTGCGCTCTACAATGGCTTGACCCATTGTCCTGGTTTCAGTTAGGACAGAGTTAATTTTCTTCCTAATAGCTGGTAGAATGCTATCTTTTGGCTTAGGATGAGAAGAGTGCTGATAACACCCATATGTTTTAATTGTTGCAGAGCAGTGCTTACACTAAGCCAAGGACGTTTCAGCTTCTCACTCTGTCCTGCCAATGGGCAGGCTGGGGGTGCAGCAAGAGCTGGGAGGGGACAGACCCAGAACAGCTGACCCAAACTTGCCAAAGGGGTATTCCATACCATCTGACGTCATGCTAAACAGTACATAGGGGTGGCTAGCCGGGGGGAAGAGGGACGGACTGCTTGGGGTTAGGCTGGGCATCGGTCAGCGGTTGGTGAGCAATAGCATTGTGCATCACTTCTTTTGTACACATTATTAGTAGTAGTACTATTATCTTCATTATTGTTATTATTATTACTGTTATTATTATTTTCCTGTCTTAATAAACTGTCTTTATCTCAACTCACAGGCTTCAATTTCCCATTTCTCTCCCCCATCCCAGAAAGGGAGGGGGGAGGGTGAGTGAATGGCTGTGTGGTGTTTAGCTGCCGACATGGTTAAACCACAACACAATACAAGCTTCTTTCCAGCTCTGGTGCGCCAATTTCCAGCAACTTTCAGTACGAGCTTCTTTCCAGCTCCAGTGCGCCTATTTCCAGCGACTTTCAGTACCAGCTTCCTTCCAGCTCCGGTGCGACTATTTCCAGAGACTTTCACTACGAGCTTCTTCTAGCTCCTGTATGTCTATTTCCAGTGATTTGCAGCAGGACCTTCTTTCCAGCTCCGCTCCGCCTATTTCCAGCTTCTTCCAGTAAGAGCATATTTCCAGCTCTTGTGTGTCTTTTTGCAGTGACTTTCAGTACGAACTTCTTTCCAGCTCCAGTGCGCCTATTTGAAAGGTTTTCAGAACCAGCTTCTTTCCAGCTCCGGTGCACCTATTTCCAGCGCCTTTCAGTACGAGCTTCTTTCCAGCTCCAGTGCGCGTATTTCCAGCAATTTTCAGTACGAGCTTCTTTCCAGCTTCCATGCTCATATTTCCAGTACCTTTCAATACGAGCTTTTTCCAGCTCCAGTGTACCTCTTTCCAGCGAATTTCACTATGAGCTTCTTTCCAGCTCCGGTGTGTTTCTTTCCAGCGACTTTCACTAGGGGCTTCTTTCCAGCTCTGATGAGCCTATTTCCAGTGACTTTCACTAGGAGCTTCTTTCCAGCTCCGATGCACCTATTTCCAGTGATTTTCAGTATGAGCTTCTTTACAGCTCTGTTTGCTTATTTCCAGTGACTTTCAGTACGAGCATATTTCCAGCTGTGGTGCGCCTGTTTCCAGCGACTTTCCCTACGAGCTTCTTTCCAGCTGCCGTGCGCCTATTTCCATAGACTTTCAGTGTGTAGTGGATTTACGTGGCAAGTTTTTGGTAGCTGGGGGCCATAGGGGTGGTTTCTGTGAGAAGGATCTAGAAGCTGCCCCATGTTTGGGAAGGGCCCCACTGCTGACCAGATCCGAGCCAATAAGCGATGTTGTTTTGCACCTCTGTGAGAGCATATTTAAGACAGGGAAAAAAAATGCTGCACCACACAGCAGCTGGGAGAGTGAGAGGAGTGAAGAACAGCCTTGCAGGCACCAAGGTCAGTGAAGAAGGAGGGGGGAGAGTTGCTCCAGGCTCCGGAGCAGAAGTCCCCTGCGGCCTGTGGTGAGGACCATGGTGAAGCAGGTTTTCCCCCTGCAGCCTATGATGTACCACAGTGGAGCATGTCTCCATGCTGCAGCCCGTGGAGGAGACCACAGTGGAGCAGGTGGCCCTGCACCAATGGAGGCTGTCGCCTGTGGAAGACCCCTGCTGGAGCAGATTTCGGGCCGGACCTGTAGCCTGTGGAGAGGAGACCACACAGGAGCAGGTGACCTGGCAGGAGCTGCTGCCCATGGGGGAGCCAGGTTGGAGCAGTTTTCTCCTGAGGGATGGACCCTGTGGTATGGACCCATATCTGGAGCAGTTCTGGAAGAGCTGCTGCCTGTGGGAAGCCCACGTCGTATCAGTTCATCAAGGACTGTATCCCATGGGTGGGACCCCACAGCACAGGGGACAAGAGTGACCGAGAAGGAGCGGCAGAGAAGAAGCCCTGTAGACTGACCATAACCCCCATTCTCCCGTTCCTCTGTGCCGCTAGGGGGGAGGAGTTGGAAGAGGGTGGATGGTGGGGGAAGGTGCTTTTGGTTTCTTTCCTTTGTTTCTCACTTCTCTAGCTTGTTAGTAATAAGTGCGAGCTTCTTTCCAACTCCAGTGCACCTCTTTCCAGTGACATTCATGAGAAGCTTCTTTCAAGCTCCGTTGCCCTTATTTCCAGCGACTTTCAGTACGAGCTTCTTTCCAGCTCCAGTGTGCCTTTTTCCAGTGACATTCAGTGCCAGCTTCTTTCCAGCTCCGGTGCTCCTATTTCCATTGGCTTTCACTATAAGCTTCCTTCCAGCTTCCGTGCGCCTATTTCCAGCGATTTTCAGCACGAGCTTCTTTCCAGTTCCAGTGCACCTATTTCCAGCAACTCTGAGTACAAGCTTCTTTCCAGCTCCGGTGCATCTATTTTTAGCGACTTTCAGCACGATCTTCTTTCCTGCTTCGGTGTGCCTACTTCCAGTGACTTTCAGTACGAGGTTCTTTGAGTGGTTTGCTGAGTTCAGCCAAACCTATCTTTATGAGGGGATCAATGTCCCTGTTCCTGTCCTGGTCCCTGTTCTGCTAGCCTGTCCCTATTCATTCTTTTTTTTGTTTGTTTTTCTCCATGATCTTTTTGTTTCCCCCCCCTTTTTTGTTTTAGAAGCATAGCTTTTATGGTACTGTGGGCCTGTTCAATAATTGTTTGACCCATGGGGAGATTGAGGTATACCCGTCAGATGTTGAATACCCCACTGTTGAAAAAAGTGGGTTGCATGGGCCCCATATCCTGGCCCATTTAATCATTTTTGGAACTCCTAATTTCGCAAAAGCTGACAGAAGATGTTTACACACATCCTTTGCCTTTTCTCCTGCATGAACAGATGCAGCAATACAATCAGAAAAGGTATCAATTGAAACATAAACATAGCAAAGTTTTCCAAATTCTGGCATTTAACAAGTAATCCTTTAATTATATTGCTATTAATGTAATGTTATACTTGGGGAGCATAGTTGGAGATGGTAATCCTGGTTGAAGTTCTCCCATATCTTCCATGACTTCATTAGTTTTTCTCAGATCATGTAACAGTCTCCATTTCCCATTCCTTTTCTTGATTACAAACACCGGAGAGTTCCAGGGCTAGTTGTGGGAACACGACTCGCTTTAAGTTGCTAAGAAACTCGGCCTTCGGGCCCTAGGTATCCTATTCCTCTCAGATCGAAGGGAAACAGATCTGGCTCCTTTTCTGGGCCTTTAGGGCCTGGATAAAAAGGCACATTCAGGTCACCAGGAGGTGTAACAGCAAAAACCTGCATTGGCTGTAACAGCAGAGGGGACGATGGTGTAGCAGTCAGATCAGTAAATGAGCCTGCAGCTCCCTCACTGTCTGACAATCCAAACGTTCCTGATTGTGGTCCCACATGGCTCTTTAAGGCCTCAGAGACGGCTCACCAGGTGCCGAGCAATCCTGAAATAACCTTATTGTTTTTAGTTGCAGAGTCCCACACCTCAGCCTCAATTTGGACCCATGTTTCAGGATCATAAACTGTCTGATTCATAATAAAGGAAATAAGCTGTAAGGTTACCAGGACATTTTTTGTTTCTAAGGATGTATGATCCCCAAAGCGCGCAACTGCTTACCTTTGGCCAATGAGGGACAGCTGTGTGCACAGGTCCACTTCTCTCAGCTTGAGCTTCTTTCCATCTCGAGTTCGCCTATTTCCACCGACATTTAGTACAAGCTTCTTTCCAGCTCCGGTGCGCCTATTTCAAGCGACTTTAAGTATGAGAGTCTTTGCAGATCTGGAGCACCTATTTCCATCGGCTTTCAGAAAAAGCTTCTTTCCAGTTTACATGCACCTGCTTTAAAGCGACTTTCTGTACGAGCTTATTTCCAGCTCCCGTTCTATTTCTAGCAACTTTCAGTGCAAGCTTTTTCAAGCTACAGTGCGCCTATTTCCAGCGACTTTCACTACAAGCGTCTTTCCAGCTCCGGTGTGCCTATTTACAGCAAGATTATGTGCAATCTTCTTTCCAGCTCCAGTGTGCCTATTTCCATCGGCTTTCAGTACAAACATCTTTTCAGCTTCCGTGCACCTCCTTCCAGCAACTTTCAGAACAAGCTTCTTTCCAGCTCTAGTGCTCTTATTTGCAGTGACGCTCAGTACGAGCCTCTTTCCAGCTCCGGTGCGCCTATTTCCAGTGACTTTCATTGCAAGCTTTTTCCAGCTCTGGTGCACTTTTATACCTTTTATAAATATTACTAAATTCAGATTGAGTTGAGACTTCATTTATAACAGACACCAGGGTTCTTTTAGGATCAGTAACTGCTACTACTTTATTGATGACGTAATTTCATTATCCCTTATCAAGGAAAGGCTCCCTTCTTATATCATTCACCCCACAGCAGTCCTTTTCCACTAACTATTAATTGGTCGACAACTTAGCTGGGCAACAGCAAACACCCAGCAACTTCCATGCTTTAACAGCTGGAGAACAAGTAACCTGAGACAGCATGTTTTCTTCTTAATCACGTTGGAGCAGGGGAAGAGAATGACCGAGAAGGAGCGGCAGAGACAAAGTGCTATAGACTGACCACAACCCCCATTGCCCCGTGTAACTCAATGAGAGGAGGTGGAAGAGGGTGGATGGGGGCGAAGGTGTTTTTGTGGCGTAATGACCACACGGACACCAGTGTTCTTTTAGGATCAGTAACTGCTACTACTTTATTGATTACATAACTTCATCTCTCATATTGAGGGCATAACTTCATTATCCTTGTTGCCTCCCATCTTGAGGACAGGCTCCCTTCTTATACTATTTGCCCCACAGCAGTCCTTTTCCACTCACTATTCATTGGTCAACAACTTTGCCCAGCAAAAGCAAACACCCAGCAACTTCCATGCCTTAACAGCTGGAGAACAAGCAACCCGAGGCAGCAAGGCGTCTCCTGAATCACCCTTCTTTGTTCCCTCTAAACTCTTTACATTCCTGATGGCCTCGTCGTTAAGAGTCCAATGTTATCACCAACCATGGGGCTTGTCAACCCCCATGGCCACACTCCCACATAGGATTCTGTGATGGTCTGAGATGGCAACTGAAGTGCTGAACCTTATGCCACACCCCATCATGATTTTAATATTTTTTGTTGTATTATGCTAGTTGTTAATAATTGCTTTATTCATCAGTGTTTGAAGGATGTCTAGACAATTTCCGACGCTGAAAGAACCCTTTGTTTGTACAACATTGTTTAAATTCTCAGTTTAAATAATTGGGTACATGAAAACAAAGAAATAACCATTGTCTGTTTATAGGCACAGTGGCAAGTGGCACTACCACTCTGTGGAGATAAAGATTGATTTTATGTAGATAGGCAGGATCTAGGTATGGAAAAAATGAAGATAGCAATACATTCCCACTCCTTTTCCTAATAAAAGTCATACTGTAATATCTTAGCTGTCATCTGACTTGTAGACATGTAGACATGTGACTTGTAGATAACATTACCTCTATTGGAATAGGTAATATGGGGAATTTGTAACAGAGTAAGCTGGGTAACAGACATACAGCTGGACAATAACAAGGCTGAAAACAGCAGGCAAATCTGTTATAAGTTAGACCACACAATTTACTGGTCTATTGAAATTATTTTATTAATCAAGTAAGCAGACACAAGCAAAACACAGCCCTGAGAAAGCAGTCTAGGAGGTTTCTGGAGAGCGTGGAAGATAGCTTCCTGACGCAGCTGGTTATTGAACCTACCAGGGGTGGTGCCCCGCTAGACCTTCTCTTCACAAACAGAGAAGGACTGGTGGAGGATGTGATTGTCGGGAGCTGTCTTGGGCAGAGTGACCACCAAATGGTGGAGTTCTCTATTCTTGGCGAGGCCAGGAAGGGGACCAGTAAAACCGCTGTATTGGACTTTCAGAGGGCTGACTTTGAGCTGCTCAGGACACTAGTTGGTGGAGTCCCTTGGGAGGTGGTTCTGAAGGGCAGAGGGGTCCAGGAAGGCTGGGTGCTCTTCAAGAGGGAAATCTTAATGGCGCAGGAACGGTCTGTCCCCACGTGCCCAAAGACGAGCTGGCAGGGAAGAAGACCAGCCTGGCTCAACAGAGAATTGTGGCTTGATCTTAGGAGAAAAAAGAGGGTTTATAAGCTTTGGAAAAGTGGGCAGGCCACTAGGGAGGACTTTAAGGGTGTAGCGAGGCTGTGCAGGGACAAAATTAGGAAGGCTAAAGCTCATCTGGAGCTCAATCTGGCTACTGCCGTTAAAGATAACAAAAAACGTTTCTATAAATACATCAACACAAAAAGGAGGACTAAGGAGAATCTCCATCCTTTACTGGATGCGGGGGGAAACTTAGTTACAAGAGATGAGGAAAAGGCGGAGGTGCTCAATGCCTTCTTTGCCTCAGTCTTTAGCGGCAATACCGGTTGTTCTCTGGATACTCAGTACCCTGAGCTGGTGGAAGGGGATGAGGAGCAGGATGTGGCCCTCACTATCCATGAAGAAATGGTTGGTGACCTGCTACGGCACTTAGATGTGCACAAGTCGATGGGGCCAGATGGGATCCACCCAAGGGTACTGAGAGAACTGGCAGAGGAGCTGGCCAAGCCACTGTCCATCATTTATCAGCAATCCTGGCTATCGGGGGAGGTCCCAGTCGACTGGCGGCTAGCAAATGTGACGCCCATCTACAAGAAGGGCCGGAGGGCAGACCCGGGAAACTACAGGCCTGTCAGTTTGACCTCAGTGCCAGGGAAGCTCATGGAGCAGATCCTCCTGAGAGTCATCACGCAGCACTTGCAGGGCAAGCAGGCGATCAGGCCCAGTCAGCATGGGTTTATGAAAGGCAGGTCCTGCTTGACGAACCTGATCTCCTTCTATGACAAAGTGACGCGCTGGGTGGATGAGGGAAAGGCTGTGGATGTGGTCTACCTTGACTTCAGCAAGGCTTTTGACACCGTCTCCCACAGCATTCTCCTCAAGAAACTGGCTGCTTGTGGCTTGGACTGGCGCACGCTTCGTTGGGTTAGAAACTGTCTGGATAGCCGGGCCCAAAGAGTCGTGGTGAATGGAGCCAAGTCCAGTTGGAGGCCAGTCACTAGTGGCGTCCCCCAGGGCTCGGTGCTGGGGCCGGTCCTCTTTAATATCTTCATCGATGATCTGGACGAGGGCATTGAGTGCACCCTCAGTAAGTTTGCAGATGACACCAAGCTATGCGCATGTGTCGATCTGCTTGAGGGTAGGAAAGCTCTGCAGGAGGATCTGGATAGGCTGCACCGATGGGCTGAGGTCAACTGCATGAAGTTTAACAAGGCCAAGTGCCGGGTCCTGCACCTGGGGCGCAATAACCCCAAGCAGAGCTATAGGCTGGGAGAGGAATGGTTGGAGAGCTGCCAGGCAGAGAAGGACCTGGGAGTGATGGTGGATAGTCGGCTGAATATGAGCCAGCAGTGTGCTCAGGTGGCCAAGAAGGCCAACGGCATCCTGGCTTGTATCAGGAACAGTGTGACCAGCAGGGCTAGGGAGGTGATCGTCCCCCTGTACTCGGCTCTGGTGAGGCCGCACCTCCAGTACTGTGTTCAGATTTGGGCCCCTCGCTACAAGAAGGACATCGAGGTGCTTGAGCGAGTCCAGAGAAGGGCGACGAAGCTGGTGAGGGGCCTGGAGAACAAGTCCTACGAGGAGCGGCTGAGGGAGCTGGGATTGTTCAGCCTGGAGAAGAGGAGGCTCAGGGGCGACCTTATCACTTTCTATAGGTACCTCAAGGGAGGCTGTAGCGAGGTGGGGGTTGGTTTGTTCTCCCACGTGCCTGGTGACAGGACGAGGGGGAATGGGCTTAAGTTGAGCCAGGGGAGTTTTAGGTTAGATGTTAGGAAGAACTTCTTTACTGAAAGGGTTGTGAGGCATTGGAACAGGCAGCCCAGGGAAGTGGTGGAGTCACCATCCCTGGAAGTCTTCAAAAGACGTTCAGATGTAGAGCTTAGGGATATGGTTTAGTGGGGACTGCTAGCGTTAGGTCAGAGGTTGGACTCGATGATCTTGAGGTCTCTTCCAACCTAGAAATTCTGTGATTCTGTGAAAACAGCACTGGGTGGCTGGGGAGTCTCCGCTCCGCAACAGCACGCAACTTCCCTTTCCACTGTTGCTGTTTTATAGCAGTTGAATTCCGGCTTATCAGGACTTGTTGAACTGGCTGAGGCTGCGCAGTCTATTGTTGAGAGGGGGGTCGTTATTCCTCTGCTTCGTGTTCAGGTGGGGGTAGTGAAGCAGCAAAACGGATGTCTTGTGTTAAGGAATTTCACAGAGTCTGGTTTAACTCAAGGATGTTCACCCAACACCCCCTCCTGCTTCCTCCCTTATCAAGGCCATTAAATTTTACAACCTTTTCTCCCCAGCAGATTCTCCAAATTCCTCAAAGACAATGAACAAACCCCCACTAATTTATCACAATCCCCCCTTTTTCTTTTTCTAACATATTTTGTTCATTGAATTTTTGAAATATTTGCTTGCTGAGCATCAAAGTTTTTGAAATATTTGCTTGCTGAGCATCAAAGTTTCTGTGTCGTCCTCCTCCTGCTCAAGAGATTCATACTTAGCATGCACAAGCGTAAGATGAGCTGCCTCTAATCGGCTTTTCACAATTGTGATTACTCGATTGAATATACATGGTCCAAAAGTCAGTGTTAATATAAGTAACAACAAGAACCCCGCTATGGTTGATAGCAGGGTTGTAAGCCAAGGTGAGTAATTAAACCAGGATTCATACCAATTCTGACTAGCCTCATTTTCCCTTTTGCATTTTTCTAATCCTTCCCGCTATTTAGTCACTGTATCTCTTACCACCCCAGTATGATCTGCATATACACAACATTCTTCACATAGGGCTGCACACAGTCCTCCTTGTTGTAAGAAAATCAAATCCAACTCTCTACGGTTTTGGAGTACCACTTCGGATAATGACCTAACCGATTTTTCCAGAGCTGTTATTGATTGCTCTATACGGGCCAGATCCTCATTTACGGCAATGCGTAGAGAAGTAAATTCCTGGCTTTGTTTTATCAGGGAAGCAAGTCCAGTTCCTGCACCTGCAGCCCTGAGAGCCATTAGTGTGGCTAAGGTGACAGCCGTAATAGGTTCCCTTCTTTGTAAATGATATTCTGCTACAGTATGTTGGGTGTACATATACTCTTCAGTGTGGTATAGAATCCTTGGTATAATGACCACCTGTACACAAAAATCATGAGATGTGCTAAACAATTTTAAAGATAGGCAAGGAGTGATTCCCAGCGATGAACATACCCACCTAGTGTTATTTGCAGGAATTAACCATTTGTGTGTTTGGTCCATTTTTTCAGTGGCATGGCACAGATCATTTTTATCTCTTGGAACTGTGCCGATACATCTACCTTTTCCCGTAACTTGAGTCAAAGTTATCCCGATTTCCTGACCCCAACTGCACTTGGAAGGATTTGACTCATTTGAATATTCAGACCTCCCCATATCTCCTATAGCTTCATAATATGGGGGCTTAACACTTACACATAGCCAGCACCCTTCAGTTATCTCAGGATTAGTTTGATTTAGTACCTGGAAACTAGCATTTATAACTTTCCACATACTACTCTCGGGTACAACCCCTTTCTTTTTTCACAATGCTTAGAAGCAGTGTGGGAAAGGATAACTCTGTCGACTTATTAGAAAACACTGTAGTAGGTTAGGCAGTCCCAGGTATCTTTACAGTCTGGACAACCAAACCTTCCCCTAGTAACTCTTTATTAGGCCCGACTAGCTTGGAAGTCTCGGGTTTTTCCTTCTTTATTAGTATGAGTCCTCCCCTATCTGTTCCGTATTCGTAAAATCTGACATTTTTCCTAGTACCCAGCTAGTATCGTCCGAGTTTGTTATATTTATATATAGAACCTTGCAAATTTCTTTATTTCATTTTTTAATTTATTTTTTATTTATGTTTATTATTTTATTATTTTTTATTTTTATTTATTTATTTATTTATTTATTATTTTTATTTATTTTTTATTTATTTATACAGGAAGGTTCCTGTATACCCTATACCATGCCCTCGCCACCTGTAACGGGGATCCAATTGTCGGTTACAACCTTGCAGCCCATATCCCACTTGTAAGAATTTATCCCGACCAGCCCCGAGTGTCCAGTCTGTAGCAATGGTTTCACACACCCGGTATGCACAATAATACACGTTCAGGCATTTACAGTACCCCCTTCCCAGGTTAGAACTTGGGCAGAAATAAAATCCCATATATTCCCAGCATCGGGGCCTCGAGATCAGCTGACATAGTGTAGAAGTAAAGCTTGGCCCCCCCTGATGTTATCTGGGTTGCAATAACCTGTTGATCTTCGAATCAATTTAAAGTCCATTTAAAAGGTTGGTGGGGGTGGTGTTGAGTCGCTATGCAGGATGAAATTACTGCGAGAACCCCCAAATACCGATAGGAATGGCTGAGGCCCATTTCTTTCCCCACTTATTCACACCTCTGCCTCACTCGTCAGTTGGGTTGCAGCCAACTACGAGGTTTTAGTTCTTCTCGGCAGCAGTAGTGTTCTTCAGGGGAGAGCCTCTACCTTAACCCACGGTACCTATCGAGTTCGTCACAATGTGAGCTTCAGGTCTTTGTTTCCTGGAGCGATCTCCCACTTCTCGTCACAGATGTGTCCTTTAACACGGCTGGCATGTGTCCATCCTTTCTCCGCAGTCCGGATGGCTGTTTCTGTAGTAAGCAAAACAACATAGGGGCCTTCCCCATCATGGTGTTAAAAAAAAAGTCTCTTTTCAAGTCTTAATTAGAATTGAGGGTGATCAAGTGGCAATTCCAAGTCATATGGCATACCATATAGCAATTCGAAAGGAGAAATTCCTACATCAGTTCTGGGCTGCGTCCATATGTTTAACAGTGCAAGGGGTAAGCATTTTACCCAAGAAGCCTTAATTTCCAGCTTAAGTTTTGTTAGTTGTTTCTTAATTTCACCATTCATTCGCTCTACCTTTCCAGAAGAGGAGGGGTGCCAGGGGCTGTGAAAATCCCACTCAATCTCTAAGGCCTGCTTTAATCCTTGCAGTAAAGCTTTACACCCATTCAGTCACGTGGTCAATTAGGACAAACAAGTAACTCAGTAAAGTCTACCTGTATACTTTGGAAAGGTCAAAGCCCTGGCTCCCGTCCCCCTCTAGATAGGTTACAGAAGACCTTTTTATTTACCCTTTGACATATAGTACATCCTCTGCATGTGTGCTTCCCTAAAGTATATATTCCTACACAGACATGCTTTCTTAGAACAACATCACACATTGCTTGCACCTCCCAATATTTCTTCTGATGTAAAACAGTTAATATTTGCCTCATTATCACTTTATTCAGCATTTCTCTCCCATCAGGGAGTATCCATTTTCCTTAAAATGATCCACATATTTGTAACTTTAATACCTCCTTGGGAGGTTGTAATTGCTCCAAAATCTTTTTTAGAATTTACCCAAATAGATAGGTGGCCCTATAAACCCCTGAGGTAAAATTGTCCACCTATATTGTTGCTTCCGCCCCCATTTCAGGGTCTTTCCAGTCAGAGGTGAATATACGTTTGCTCTCAGGGCCTGAGAGCACTCCATTAATAACACTGTTATCCCAGTCTAACAATTTACTATTTGAATGCCCAATATAATCATCAACTCCCTTCCCAACAAGTTAGTTTCCGCCTTGGATACATACAATAATTGCCCAGTGATCATTTTATCCCCTGGTCTCAGCTTAGTATTCCCCAAAAGTGGCACTGTTATCCCAGTACCTTCTACCCCCATCACATTTAGGGTTTCATTAGTTAATTTAATCCCTGAAGCTTTACAAGTCAGTAATGACTTAGCTGCCCCAGTGTATTGGGTTTGCTGGCAAGGTTCGGGGGGGTGTGAGGGGTGTGGGAGTGGGAAATTGCAGTGGCAGCCCCCGTGAGAAAAAAACAGAAGCCTCCCCGTGGAAGATAAGGGACAATTTCATCTGGCCCCAAAGGGGCCCACTGCTGCCCAGAGCCAAGCCATGAGCAATACAGTCCATGCCTCTGTGAGAGCACATCCACGAAAACAAACAAACAAAGAAACAAACAAAAATCTGCTGCTCAACAGCACTTGGGAGAGCGAGAAACCCCCCCCCCCCCGCAGACACCAAAGTCAGTGCAGAAGGAGTGGGAGGAGGCGCTCCAGGTGCTGGAGCCGAAGCCCCCCTGCGGCCGCTGGAGAGGCCCCTGGTGGAGCAGGCTGTTCCCCCCTCCCTGATCCTTGGGAAACTGAACAAACACCACAGCAAATATGCAAATATACCAAAACTTCTAGACTGTTACTTAGATAATGCCTACATCACCTTTCCCTGCTCATTCAATTTCAAACAGCTCTGTTAAATACTACATGCCGCAACTTTAACACCTTCAGCAACCCTGTTAACGCTTCCTTTATCTTTCTCCAGCCCGTACTTTTCTAATACCAGCACCAAAGGCTCAGTCAGAGTCCAACTTAATTCCATACCTTTTCCCTCCAAGATACTGAAACAACATATCAATCAATATACCATATTTCATCCCATTTTCCTTCTTTCCACAAAAACAACATTGAATGTAATACGGTGTTATAATTAATAGTTCCATTTAGGGGCCACTCCGCTCCATCCTCTAGTTTATAAAGTGGCCACCATTGATTACAATATTTGATAAGAGTTCTTTACTTTCTGTACCCTCTCACCTCACTATGTCCCTCCAATGTGTTAGTATACATCCTAGAGGGCTTTTCCTCGGGATTTCTTTGCTTTGAACTTTTCCTATTGTAATCTACAGTGGTTAATATTCCACTGTTTTCCTAGAAGCTCTTTACTAGTCAATCCCAATCCCTCCAAAATCCACAATATATAGATACACAAGTAAAATCAGACCACTGTAAATTAACTGCCTGTTGACAATTACACTGAGGACATTTAAACCTGATGAGCCGATAATATGCCTGGGCAAATTTTGTTCCCTTAGACATACACCTCAATGGCAGTTCTCATATTTACATATTTACATATTAACATATAAATAAAAGAATAATTTAACAAAAATGCCCGGGCTTTTATATATACAATATACAATGTACAGTTATTATTCCAGTTAGAATTATTCCTCAGCAGCTGCAAACACTATGCCAGTTGCCATTAAAGCTCATTTACCCTCCTCCTGTCCTTTTCTTAAAATCTCGGACATCCCCAGAGTTAATGGGGATGACCACATATTCCATTCCTGGCTGGGGTCCCCCCATCGCTATTTCTCATAGGGGATATAATCCCTCCCTTAAAGCAGATTTCTGATTTCTTGCCCTGCTTGTGGTTACCGGCCCCTGTGTTTCATGATCTGATTCCGATTCTCCTGGATTAGCTAATTCGGGGAGTCCATTAAGGACGGGAGCCGTTGGTGCGGGCAGTGGAATATAGGGCGGGGGTGATGTCAAGACTTCTAAGTCCTTTCTCTTTTTATCCCGCCCTCCTTTTTCTTTTAGAGGATATAGATGCGTCCTCGTATCTGAATTTATCCAGAGGTGCGCATACTCACTTTCTTCCAGACTAAAGGGTTCCTTTGAGTTTACATAAATATTTAGGCCTGACAAACCCAATCTTCAAAAGACCCAAATACAGGCCAGTAAAGGTGGTCTCCTCGAATCTGTTTACCACCCCAAACCTCAACACAATAATGTATCATTTTTACTTTATTCCTTCCCCGCCTAAAAGGGGAATCCTGCCAATTTTTAATCATTAATCCCGGGGTAACCTAACATCAGACGTTACCCCACCCATGGGACCAGAAGGCTTACTCTTCTTCTGTCCCATCTTCCGGAACACCTTCACACACACACGCATGGATCGCTTCCCCCTTTTCGTGGCCCAGTCCCTCGCGGGATGTGGGAACCGCACTACCGAGGGGTCCACACTCTCTTCGTCCGCAATTTGACGTCTTGTTTGTTGTGTTCCGGGATACCCAACCCCAACCGAACGGATCACCGGCCTATACTTACCCACCCCGTGGGTCTTCGTTCGGGCTTCGTGCACAAAGGTTGCCTGGGGTTTACCGGTTTTATTTGCCTGTGTCTAATTTTGGGTTCGTCGGTGAAGGATTTGAATGAAAGTAGTCCTAGCGAAGGCCGCTGAAATCAGCAGGGCGCCCCCTCCGAAGGTCTTTCAATCAGATTGCCTTCATCCGAGTCACGGCACCAAATTGTTATAAGTTAGACCACACAATTTACTGGTCTATTGAAATTATTTTATTAATCAAGTAAGCAGACACAAACAAAACAGCGCTGGGCGGCTGGGGAGTCTCCGCAACAGCACGCAACTTCCCTTTCCACTGTTGCTGTTTTATAGCAGTTGAATTCCGGCTTATCAGGACTTGTTGAACTGGCTGAGGCTGCGCAGTCTATTGTTGAGAGGGGGGTCGTTATTCCTCTGCTTCGTGTTCAGGTGGGGGTAGTGAAGCAGCAAAACGGATGTCTTGTGTTAAGGAATTTCACAGAGTCTGGTTTAACTCAAGGATGTTCACCCAACACCCCCTCCTGCTTCCTCCCTTATCAAGGCCATTAAATTTTACAACCTTTTCTCCCCAGCAGATTCTCCAAATTCCTCAAAGACAATGAACAAACCCCCACTAATTTATCACAAAATCTATTTAATCCCAGGTAATTCTGATAGTTTCTAATGAAAACTACAAAATTACCTGGAGACCACTGGGATACCACAGGAAATTTAGGAATGTGGAAGAAATATATACATGAAGGTTATAGATGTGAAAGGTGTGTGACTGCAATTCAAGAGGATGGCATGAATGCCAGTTTGTGGCAGGAGTTTAAATGGAAAAATGCTGCATGGGAGGATTAGTGTGAGGAAGACAGTGTGGTGTCATTTTGTAGCAGCAAAGGAGCTGATCTAACAGCTGATGGTTAGACTTGATGATCTTAAAGGTCTTTTCCAACCTAAATGATTCTAGAATTCTAAATGATTCTAAGAATTACATTAGATAGATAAAAAAAAAAATAATCTCTTTTACAGAAGTATTCAAAGTTTGCAGGCAACAGTTAATCTCAAAAAAAACAATACATTTGCACCCAATATTTTCTCACAGTAAGTTTTGAAAATATGAGGATGGATGACCACATATGGTGCTCAGCAGCAACTAAAGGCAGAAAAAAGCAGCACAGAGTCCTCACCAGTCCATATGCCTTATTAGAGCAAGGTAGACCTATGAATATTTCAGGCTGTGACACCAACCAAGGGGCTATTTTAAATAACTCCCATTTAAATAGCCCCCATTTTGAGGACAATTAGTTTGGAATGGAAGACAGTGTTTTTCAGGCCCTGGAATAAATTTAGAATAATTTGATTTGCCAAAAATAATATCCATTTAATTTTTTTTTTTTCCCAAAAATGCTATTCCAGAATAGGAAGACATATTACAGAAAAAAAAAAAAAAAAAAGAAAAAAAAAAAAAGTCTGATCTTCTCCAACTTTCTATCATCTGACATGATTGCAGTTATCGACCTGGAGCAATAAGTCACTCTTCACAGCTTTTACATGTTCATTGTGTTATATATGGTGTGGTAATTCGTGTCCAGAAAATGGTTGATATTAATATAGAAGGGGGAGATGTGGGAGTGTGGCCATGGGGATTGGAAAGCCCCGTGGTTGAGATAACATTAGACTCTTAACGATGAGGCCATCAGGAATGTAAAAGAGTTTAGAGGGAACAAAGAAGGGTGATTCAGGAGACTCCATGCAGTCTCAGGGTTTCTTGTTCTCCAGCTGGTTCTCTTGTTCTCCAGCCATTAAGGCATGGATGTTTCTGGGTGTTTGCTGTTGTTGTTACATTCAAAGTTGTTTGACCAATTAAAAGTTGTTTTGAAAAGAACTGCTGTGGAGAGAAGGGTATAAGAGGGGAGCCTGCCCTCAAAAGAAAGAAAAAAAAAGGCAACATGATAAAGTTCATGCTTAAAGCTCCTTCAATAAAGAAGCAGGAAAAAGAAGTGAAGAGGAACAGGCTGGCAGAATGGAGACCACGATGGGAACAGGCACTTTGATTGCCTCATGTTTGGACAGACTCAGCAAACTGCTCAGAGAAGCTTGTACAAAAGGCGCTGGAAATGGGCGCACCGGATCTGGGAAGAAGCTCAAGCTGAGAGAAGCGGACCCGCACAAACAACTGCCCCTCGCTGGTAAGCAGTTGCGCATTATGGGGAATCCTTAGGAACAAAGACTGTCCTAGTAATCTTACAGCTTATTCTCCTTATTAACAATTGGACAGTTTATGAGCCTGAAATATGGGACCAAACTGAGGTCAAGGTGTGGGACTCTGCAACTAAAAACGACAAGGTTGCAGTGGAATTGCTTGGCACCTGGCGAGCAGTCTCTGAGGCCTTAAAGAGGCATGTGGGACCACAGTCAGAAACGTGTGGCTTGCCAGATAGTGAGGGAGCTGCAGGCTCCTTTACTGATCCGACCTCTACTCCATGAGCCCCTCTGCTGCTACAGCCATCAAAGGCCTTTGCTGTTACGCCCCCTGTTGACCTGAATGTGCCTTTTGACCCAGGCCTCATTGGCCTTGAAAAGGAGATGGATATGCTTTTCTTCGATCTGATACATAAGGCCTGAAGATCGAGTTGCTTGACAACTTAAAGCGAGACATATTGTTCAAAAGGAATGGAAAATGGAGACTTGTATGTAATCAAGAAAAGGAATGGAAAATGGAGGCTGTTAAAGGATTGTTTGTTACCTTTTCTGATTGTACATATGTATAGGCATACTTGGGTTTAGTATGTAAAGCAAAGTTCTGTATATTTAGAATGTTTGATGTTCGTGTGTGCGTGTTGGTGGAGCGTAGACTCCTTGCACACTCAGCGCTGTTTACTTGCCTTTTATACCTTTTAGAAATATTTGTTTTATAAATATTACAAAATTCAGATTGAGTTGAGACCTCATTTATAACAATTGTAAACTTGAAAAAATGAAATCTCTTATTTCCCTAGGCCATAGTGTATTAGAGTTCTACAGAAGATAAAATTCATCATAGTGTTGTTTTTTTTTAATTGAGGAGCATGTGGTATACATGGAAGACAAATCATATCCAAGCAACTAAGTGACATACCCTTTTGTGGTGGTTTCACTCTGATGGTCAATTAAACTACACCACACAGCTCTCTCACTCCTCCTTCAAATTTGGTACAGTATCATGCTTTCTAAAACCAGAGCAGTGGGATTTGCCCCTTCCTCAGACTCCAGTCTTTCTGGTGCTTAAAATTTACCATTGTTTTTGTAGAAGATCCTACATATCTAAATGACATCTTCTGCACACATAATTATCAGTCTTAACACTGTGCAACTCATATTTATCCCTCACAGCACATCCTAGAGAGAACATCCACTGGCAGCTGATGTCACCCCATCCCATCTTCCCCACCTCACATGCTCTCTTAGTCATTGTTGTGGTTTAACCTGGCTTGCAGCTAAGCACCACACAGCCGTTCGCTCACCCTCCCCCCTCCCTCTCTGGGATGGGGGAGAGAATCAGAAAAAAATGAAGTCTGTGGGTTGAGATAGAAACAGTTTAAAATGAGAGAAAAGAAAGGAAAATAATAACAATAATGATAATAGTAGTACTACTCATAATGTGTACAAAACAAGTGATGCACAATGCAATTGCTCACTGCCCACTGACTGATGCCCAGCCTATCCCCGAGCAGCCAGTCCTCCCACCCAACCCATATTAATTGTTCATCATGACGTCAGATAGTATGGAATACCCCTTTGGCCACTTTGGGTCAGCTGTCCTGCTTCTGTCCCCTCCCAGCTCCTTCTGCACCCCCAGTCTGCCCACTGGTAGGACAGAGTGAGAAGCTGAAATGTTCTTGGCTTAGTGTAAGCACTGCTCCACAACAACTAAAACATCAGTGTGTTATCAGCATTATTCTCATCCTAAATACCAAACACAGCACCCTACCAGCTACTAGAAGAAAAATTAACTATCCTAGCCGAAACCAGGACATGGGCAGCTTCTGGATTCTTCTCACAGAAGACATGACTGCAGCCCCCCACTACCAAAACCTGGCCACGTAAACCCAGTGCACCATGTTGGAGCCATACTCCATCTTCCTGAAGGATGTACCCCGTGGTATGGATACATATTGGAGCATTTTTAGAAGAGCTGTTGGCTGTGGGAAGCCCACATAGGATCAGATTGGGAAGGACTGCATCCCATGGGAGGGACCCCACTTTGGAGCAGGGGAAGAGAGATACTTGAAGGAGCAGCAGAGATGAAGCATTTCAGACTTACTGCAACATCCCATTCCCCATTGACCTGCGCTGCTCGGAGGGAGGACATAGAAGAGAGTGGATGGGGGCGGGGGGTAAGGCGTTTTAAATTTGCTTTTAGTTTCTCCCTGTTCTAGTCTTTTATCGATAGGCAATAAATCACATTAATCTCCCTATGCTGGTTCTGTTTTGGCTGTGACAATAATTTTGAGTGATCTCAAAATTATTAGAATGATAACCAACCAAACAAGTATTGTCTCTGACTGTGTTCTTCATGGTGTGACTCCACTTTGTTTCAAACCCTTACCCTTACACAAATACTTTCAACACAAAATACCTGGACATTTAAAAATAACACATACAATTATTAACACTCCAGTTAGAATCCCTCCAGCAGCTGAAAACATACCGTTTGTCTGCAGCTTCAGGAGATCTTTGTCTGCTCCTGCGGTGAGCAGCTGAGAGTGGAGTCCCCTCTGAGCAAAACATTCAGGGTGCACCTAGGGGCGTTCGCTCCGCAGCCAATCCTGCAGCTGAGCAGAGTGTCTCCTGCCTGGCTCACCAAAATGACTCACAGAAAGCTGACTCCACAATCAGTAAGATTGTAAAGTAGGTATGTTTACTCAGTTCTGGGCGGCACGGGGGGGAGGGCGGGGGGTAGTCCCACCAAAGTTGTGGCAACTTGCTTTGGTTATATCTAGTAAAGAGTTACATATACATGAAGTTTCCCAACACTCCTATACATATGCATAACCTGTCCCTTTGTGAACAGTCCTCCTTATCTCAGACCCGTTGGTTAAAGTCCGAATCATGAGGTTGTTTTGATCTGGTTCTAGGGGTCTGAGAGGCTCCTGTTATCTGGAGGTCTAAGCACAGCACAGGCACAGTACATCACAAATGTAACACATATTCATTCTTAATCAATTGCTCTCTAATTTCTAATTCCAATGTTTCAGCTGCAGCATACTTGCTCTCTTCCGGATCCACGTGTATTCTACTATTAACATTAATGTTCAAAGCCTGACAGACCCAGTCTTCCGTGGACCCAAATATCGACCAAAATACATGGGGTCTTAAGGGTTCTTTTGGTCATTCTATCATATAATACTGGACCATTTTTAATTTATTCTTTCATTTTCTGGGGCCCCTATTGTTCCAATTTCTAATCATTATTCCTAATGGACTTTCTGGTAATTTGCTCCCTTTCTTCTGGTCCTTGGTCTTCAATTCTGTCTTACCCATCTAGGAATTTTACTATGACAATTCCCACAGCCCTTGTTTACCTTAGTAAGAGTGTCTTGCAGGGGGTTTACGACCTATCACCCACCCACGAATCCTATAGGAATCCCTTCGGTCCTTCACCGGCCAAGTCCCTCACAGGAGACTGGAACCACGGTTAGAAGACCTCCACACTCACTTAGGAAGTCTCAGTCACACTCACACACACAGGCAACCGGATCCCACCCAACCAAACGGTATACTCCTTAAACACTTAGGACTCCGTCGTCTTCATTCAGATCTTCGCACGCAGAATTACAGGCAAAATACAGTGCTGCAGCCGGCAAGGGAGCGCATAAAAATAATCAAAATCTTTGCTTACCTTTATTCAGGTTCAAGATGGCATCAGTCCTGACCCGACTCAAATGGGAGCCACCACGTGGGGCGCCTCTCCTAGATCAAATCAGAATTCAGGAACCAAAGCCATCCCGGACGAGCCCCCATTTGTAATAAATGGCTCAGTCTTCAAAATAGGACTATCATCAAAGTTTACAATTTATTAAAGGAATAGAGGTAAGCAAACAGTGCTGGGTGCGCCGGGAGTCTCTGCTCCACCAAGACGCACACCAGTTACATCAAGCAGCTGATTTTTATGCTCCTAGGCTGATACATATTCATTACTACTTCTAAAAAAAACAGGGTTATTATAATTAGTTTCCGGAATCCAAACCCTCCTACTGGAGCATGCATATCAGTCTCCGGTGGTCCCTCTGGGGGTCTCTCGTGCTGAAGGCTCATAGTCTTCCTCCCTCTTGTCCTTCTCCATTGTCCAACTTGGCTCTATGTCAGAGACTTGTGCAACATCCCCTGCAAGCTTTGTCTTTTAGTTGTTCTTCAGCTCTCCCCGTCTCCTTAATCTCCTGGCCAGATATCAGAGACTTGCATAGTGTCCCATGCAATAGTCATAATAGTTAGCAGTTATTCTGAAATCCCCCCAGATATCAGAGACTTCAAGGAAAAGCCTACAAATACATTTCCCTTCAAGCTCTCTATTGACACGAATTGCTAAAACATTCCTTTGCAAGATACAAGAACTATATACATTAACCACTCTGTTTTTCTTAGACTTGTGCTTATACAAAGGTATGTAAGACAGAAGGTCACATTCATCATACCATGCGGCCCTAGCACTGTTCCATACTGACACGTATCAGATGAACATATCTCACATCCCTGTCTTATTTCATATTTTCTTCCCCTTTGTGAGAAACACTCTGTGGCCAATAACATAGGCTCAGGCAAAGATCTCAGTGAAGTAGCATTATTTTATTCATGATTGCAGTCGTGGGTGTCCCACAAGCAGGAGCGCACCTACTAGTTACATAGCACAATTTATATTCTTTATTTCTCGACAACCGGAACCCTCCCCGCTTTCCCCATTGACTGGGTAGTCCAGATTCACAACCTCTCCAGCACTTTACAGATAATACATGGCTTTCAGTTGCCAGTCTGTTATCTTTCAAGTTTCTAGTGACTTTTTACTCTTTGAAGTGATAATGTTTCTTCCCTTATCTGACTTGACTTGACACCGTGATTTTCGCTTAATTGCACTACAGAGTCTGGTAGTTGTCTGCATTTTACGAGGTTGTCTGTTAAGCTTTCTTATCCTTGCAAGCATATCTCAATGTTACATTCTTTCCCTCTAAATAATGTAACTCTAAACAGTGTAACATCTCTACAAACAAACAAACAAACAAACAAACAAAACCCTCTTTCTTACATGGTCACATACACCCCGTAAATACTTTTTCGTTGAATATCAGTTTAGTACTTGTCTTTTCTTCCCCACACACACACATTTGAGCATTTCCAAAAAGCAGCATGCCTTGTTCTTCCTGTACTTCCTGTTACCAGTTCTGGTGAAAAAAGAACATTTTTGTTCCCACAACTTTTCCTTTCAGGACATGGAGTAAGACAGTGGTTGTGGTGGAGTTTAGTTGCCCAGGAGTGTAAAAGGACCACACAATAATGCCCCACAAACTAACAAGAAAGAAACACAAGCTAGGATTCTGGAGAATGACTGTTCCAGACTATAATCACTTTGTGAGCCCTCTGTATCAAGGATTTACATATGGTGAGGCCTGACAAATTTACTTTATTGCACTCCTCCCACAAACCCACCAGGCTGAGGTTTTTAATGCCTTCTTTACATCTGTATTTAATAGTCAGACCAGTTATCTTCGGGGAACTTGGCCTCCCAACCTGCAAGTCTGGGATACAGAGCAGAGGAATCCCCCCAGAGTTCAGGTGGAAGCAGTTAGAGAACTGCTGCTCCACCTGGACTGTCACTAGTCCATGGTACCAGATGGGATCCACCCAAGGGTGCTGGGGGAGCTGGCAGACATGATTGCTGAACCACTTTCCATCATCTATCAGCAGTCATGGTCAACTGGAGAGGTCCCAGATGACTGGAGACTTGCTAATGTGATGCCCATCTATAAGAAGGGTCGTAAGGAGGACCTGGGGAACTACATGCCTGTCAGCCTGACCTCAGTGCCAAGAAAGGTTATGGAACAAGTCATCTTGAGTGCAATCACACAGCATATGCAAAACATCCAGGGCATCAGTCCCAGTCAGCATGGGTTCATGAAAGGCAAGTCCTACCTGACCAGCCCCATCTCCTTCTATGACCAGGTAACCCACCTGGTGGATGAGGGAAAGGCTGTTGACATAGTCTACCTAGAATTCAGCAAGGCCTTTGACACGGTCTCCCACAGTCTTCTCCTGGAGAAGCTGGCAGCCCATGGCTTGGACAGGTACATTCTTTGCTGGGTTAAATACTGGCTGGATGGCCGGGCCCAGAGAGTGGTGGTGAATGGAGTGAAATCCAGCTGGTGATAGGTCACCATTGGTGTTCCCCAGGGGTCAGTGTTGGGGCTCATCCTCTGGAATATCTTTATTGATGATTTGGAATGAGGAATTGGGTGCACCCTCAGTAAGACTGCAGATGACACCAAGTTGGGGGGAAGTATCAGTCTGCTGGAGGGTAGGAAGGCCCTGCAGAGGGACCTGGACAGGTTGGATCAATGGTCAGAGGCCAATGGGATGATTTTCAACATGGCTAAGTGCTGAGTCCTGCACTTTGGTCACAACTACTCCATGCAATGCTACAGGCTTGGGGCAGAGTGGCTGGAAAGCAGTGCAGAAGAAAAGGATCTGGGGGTGCTTGTTAATGCTCACCTGAACATGAGCCAGAAGTGGCCAAGAAGGCCAATGGCATCCTGGCTTGTATCAGGAATAGTGAAGCCAGCAGGACTGGGGAGGTGATTGTCCCCCTGTACTCAGCTCTAGTGAGGCCGCACCTCAAGTACTGTGTTCAGAATTGAGTCCCTCAGTATAAGAAAGACATCAAGGCCCTGGAGCATGTCCAGAGAAGGGCTAAGAACCTGGGCAGAAGAAGGGCTAAGAAAAAAGAAGAAATGGCTAAGAAAAAGGGCATCAGTTGGCAAGTTGCCAGTTGTTTCCCAGCTAACATGGCCTGGCAAGCAATTATAGTGGTTTTCCATGAAAAAGTTTTCATAGTGGAGGGCCATAGGAGTGGCTTTTTCAAGAAGAATCCGGAAGCTACCCCATGTTAGATAAGGGGCCCGCAGCTGGCCAAAGCCAGGCCAATAAGCAATGTTGTTTGCACCTCTTTAAGAGCATATTTAAGAAAGGGGAAAAAGAAACTGATGCACAGCAGCAGCTGAGAGAGAGAGGAGTGAGGAACAGCCTTGCAGGCACCAAGATCAGTGAAGAAGGAGGGGGAGATGAGGTGCTCCAGGCACCGGAGCTGAAGTTCCCCTGCGGCCTGTGGAGAGGACCATGGTATAGAAGGCTGTCTCCCTGCAGCCCATGCTATACACCTGTGGAGCAGGTTTTCATGCTGCAGCCCATGGAGGAGACCTCGGTGGAGCAGGTGGATCTGACCTGAAGGAGGCTGTGGCCTGTAGAGGACCCCTGCCAGAACAGATTCTGGGACGGACCATGGAGAGGAGACCATGCAGGAGCAGGTGACCTGGCAGGAGCTGCTGCCCGTGGGGGACCCAGGTTGGAACAGTTTGCTCCTGAGGGACGGACCCCGTGGTATGGACCCATATCTGTAGCAGTTCCTGAAGAGCTGCTGCCTGTGGGAAGCACGCACCGGATCAGTTTAGCAAGGACTGCATCCCTTTGGGAGAGACCCCACAGCACAGGGGATGAGAGTGACTGAGAAAGAGCGGCAGAGAAGAAGTGCTGTAGACTGACCATAACCCCCGTTCCCCCATTCCCCTGCGCCGCTCAGGGGGAGGAGGTGGAAGAAGGTGGATGGGGGGAAGGCGTTTTTGGGGTTCTTTCCTTTGTTTCTCATTTCTCTAGCTTGTTAGTAATAGGCAATATATTTTACTATCTCCCTACTCTGAGTCTGTTTTGCCCATGACCATAATTCTTGAGCGATCTCCCTGTCCTTATCTCAACCCTTGAGCCCTTTGCATCTTATTTTCTCCCCCTTTCCCTTTGAGGAGGGGGAATTAGAGTGGTTATGCTGGAGCTTGGCTAACCACCCATGTAAAACTACCACAATAGTGAACTCTGGGATGTTCAAAGTCAAATTTTGGTTTCATTGGTTTGTATTTCTACCTCCTAGTTTTTGGTGTGCAGAACAGAAAGTACAATCTGCAACAGTGTATATCACACTGTAGCAGTCTTAAACAGATCGGTTTTGCTTTGGAGCTCTCATTTAAAAATTTCCATTATGGTTTTGAGTTAGTGTGGGTTTGCATCACAAAACTACAGCTTTTAAGATATAAGTTTGGGTCTTGAATACATTCAAATTCTTTAAGCATAGCTTGTTTATAACTGTGAAGTTTCACTTTATACATAAACTATGTAGAACTAGGAGTTTTGCATGATTATTATTCAGCAAGGTACACACTCTGATAGGTTAAAAACGGGCTGGATTCCTCCTACTTTGGGAAAAGGCAGTCCAGTTTGTCGTATTGTCTTCACCCAAGGACTGGGGTACACCTGGTGGGTGATGCAAAAGGATGGAGATATCAGTTGCGTTCCTCAGGGAGATATAACCTTGAGAGAAAACTAGTCTGTAATCTAAGTTATGTGTTGTAGGAAGACTGCAGAACCAACGAAAGGTCAGCTTTGCAAGGAACCAGGCAAGTGCAGCAGTGACTCAAACTAAGCTGGTTCTGGTGTCCAGAAATCCGACATGCTGCTTCTCCTGTCCTGAGTGATGATCTTGGCAGATGAGACCTAAGTCATTGCCAGTTCTTATGGACATTTTGTGAGAAGGCTATAGAATGTGAAGATAGTATCTATATATCTGTTAAAGGACAGGGAACTGTGTTGATGAGAATGTATACATCTGTATGTTGGATGTAATGATGGTCAGAGACTGCAAATATACAAAATTATGTGTAACCTGAATGTGATGCAAATGGTATGGAATAAGGGGTGGAGATTGTACTGGATCTTGCTGGGATTGAGTTAACTTTCCCCACAGCAGCCCATATAGTGTTGTCATCTGCACTTGTAGCTATGTTTTTTGACCTTTTTTTAGCATTTTTTTGACAGTTTTCCCCCATGAGTTCAGATATTTCTGCATAACATTTGCCACTCTCATGTGCACTTACCTTATCAAAGTCCCTTGAAAAATTCCTGTAAGCTTTGCAGGGTTTTGAACCAATCCCTCTGTTGTGTTTTTTTTTAAATCTGTTTAAAGTTGTGGAGTTTATAACCATGATTGGTTAAATAGGTCTTAATTCAGAAAGATCACCTGTTTGTTTTTTTATTATTTTATTTTGCATAAAGACAAAATAATGTAATGATGTCAACATCATCTCAGGTCCACAGCATCCAGGTGGCAGATGGGTCAGCCCCTCATTCAGACTCACACAGTATTAACATACAAATTTTGTCCAACATATTATCTACATCTTATATGTTTTTGAGCTTCCCCTGTTATAATTGCTTTTATTGCTGACTGGCAGTCTGTTCTATCTATTTTCTGTAATCAACAAAGAAATTCCTTTTGCATTCCTTGCAGGCTTGACTCACTCTTCACTTTAAACCATGCCCCTGAGTTCTCTCACACTTGGCACAAACTAATGTAAGATTTACCAGCGGACCATATTTCCTTCCAAATTTTGTATACTTCAGTAAAATCAACTCATACTTACTTTTCTCTAAATAAAACAGGCTTTTTTTCCTGTCGTTTTTCTCTATAAACAAGATAACAGATTGTCCTGGTTTCAGTTAGGACAAAGTTAATTATCTTCCTAATAGCTGGTAGAATGCTATCTTTTGGCTTAGGATGAGAAGAGTGCTGATAACACCCATATGTTTTAATTGTTGCAGAGCAGTACTTACACCAAGCCAAGGACGTCTCAGCTTCTTGCTCTGTCCTGCCAAAGGGCAGGCTGGGGGTGCAGCAAGAGCTGGGAGGGGACAGACCCAGGACAGGTGACCCAAACTAGCCAAAGGGGTATTCCATACCATCTGACGTCATGCTAAACAATATATAGGGGTGGCTAGCCGGGGGGAGGGGGGCCGGCTGCTTGGGGTTAGGCTGGGCATCGGTCAGCGGGTGGTGAGCAATTGCATTGTGCATCACTTGTTTGTACACATTATTATTAGTAGTACTATTATCATCATTGTACCATTATTATTATTATTGTTATTATTATTTTCCTGTCTTATTAAACTGTCTTTATCTCAACTTACGGGCTTCACTTTCCATTTCTCTCCCCCGTCCCAGAGAGGGAGATGGGAGGGTGAGCGAATGGCTGTGTGGTGTTTAGCTGCCGGCTGGGTTAAACCACGACACAGATATTTCCACACCCAGGGTCAATAATATTGTCCCCTGAGTTTCTATCGTTGTTTAAAAGGCACCTTTGATAACACAGTATATTGTAGCCAGGACTATGTGTAGGGAGCTCAACTTCAAAATCTATTCCTTCCCGGGACTGAGTATGATCTGTCATTTTTAGAAATCTAGAGAATCCAGACACAGTTGCTGCTGGAAATAGCAATCAGGGACAAGGCCTTTTCAGTCTTTCTAGGTATCTGGGTGCAAATCCAACAATTATTTCGAGATAGAACTCGATGTTCTGGATTAATTGGAAATGCCGATTTTTCCCTCCATCCTATTACTAATCCATTGAGAATAGGTATTACCAAAATAAAATACATCATTTCTATGTATATATACACCCCTATAATAATTAAGAAATAATAATTAAGAAAAACAATAACAATCACAAACTAATAAGGATTTTTCTGGTGGGGATTAAATACTCCCCTTTCTCCTACTTCCAGAGAGTGTTCCCTGGAAACACTCCAATTCTGTGTAATTCAATCCCTTTTACTCATTAATTCAATAAGAATTCTTCCAAGGAGAAGTTAAAGGTTTACAATAGATGTATAGTTTTAACAGTTTTAACCTTAAAAGTCTTTGTTAATGCAGTCTCTCAGGTATCAAGGTTAACTGATGCTTTTACCCAGGTATGAGTCCACCCTTTCTCAGTTGTTCTTACTGTCATCTCAGTAGTCAGGAACACTTGGAACAGTCCATCCCACTCAGGTTGCAGCTTCGATTCTCTCCACATTCACATCAAAACGCAGTCTCCTACTCGGATGGATCAGGACTTCCAAGGGTGGGGTTTGAGCTAATGATCCACAGGTCCTGAGAGATGACAAAGAGGAAGACAGCCCGAGTATACAGTTCTTAAGAAAAGCATCTTCTGTCTCAATTTGACATAATTCATTTCCTTTGTCTGTGTACAGCAATCCAAATAATATTTCATATGGCGAAACTCTCACATCTTTTCTTGGTGCAGTTTGAATTTGGAGAAGTGCCAAAGGTAAGCACTTCGTTTGGGGAAGCCAAGTTTCCAGAACTTAGTCAATTGCTTCCTTACAGTCTGATCCTCTCCACCCTTCCAGAAGAGGAAGGATGCCAAGGAAATTTCCACTTAATTCCTAGAGTCCACAGTAACCCTTGCAATATTTCTGACATAAAGTGATTTCCTTGATCAGAGTCAGTATTTTCAACAATTCCATACCTGGGAGTTATTTGTTCTAGAATTAATTCAGTTACTATGTTCGCAGTAACAAATACTGAAGGGAAAGCTTCCACCCACCCTGACAAATGATCGACCAAGACTAATAAGTATTTAAATCTACCTACTCTAGGGAGTTCTGTAAAATATACCTGTACATTTTGGAAGCATTGAATTCCTGGTTCTCGTCTCCCTTTGGGCTGACTGCAGATATTTATTCTATTTACCTTTTGACATACTACACAACTCCTGCATACTTGTTCAGCCAAAGTGTATATATATATATTCCTACACATACTTATTTCCATAGCACAGCATCACACATTGCTTGAATTCCCCAATGACCCGCTTGATGTAAAACAGTTAATATTTGCCTCATTAGCACTTTATTCAGCATTTCTCTCCCATTAGGGAGTATCTATTTTCCTTTGGACGTTGTGACTCCTAATTCTTTAAAAACCTCTCTCTCTTAAAACCTTTTTACTTCTTTTTAGTTTTGGGTAGGGGTAACTCAACAATTCCCTGAATCCTCTCTGGATTTATTCTTCATTCCCCCTCAGATACTAGATGCCCTAAATATTTGACTTCTCTTTCTACACATTTTAATTTATTTTCCAATGTTTTCAAGCCCTATTTTCCCAGAAAGTCGAATAGCTTGTTAGTGGCTTCCTTCACAGTAAAAGATCATCCACATATTGCAACAGTAACACCTCCTTGGGAGGTTGTAATTGCTCCAAAATCTCTTCTAGAACTTGCCCCAAAAAACTGGTGGCCCTGTAAACCCCTGAGGTAAAATTGTCCATCTGTATTGCTGCTTCCACCCCCATTTCAGAGTCTTTCCACTCAAAGGCAAATATATCTTTGCTCTCAGGGTCTGAGAGCACCCCATTAATACCGTTATTCCAGCCTAACAATTTGCTATTTGAATGCCCAATTTCATTATCAAATCGTTTCCCAACAAGTTAATCCCTGCCTTGGGTACATACAATAATTGCCCAGTGATCATTCTATCCCTAGTCCCAGCTTGGTATCCCCAAAAAGTAGCACTGTTATCCCAGTCCCTTCTACCCCCATCACATTTAGGGTTTCATCAGTTAATTTAAGCCTTAATACTTTACAGGCCAGTAATGACCTAGCTGCCTTAGTGTATTGGGTTCACATGGCAAGGTTCTGGTAGCGGAGGGGGCTGCAGTGGTAGCCCCTGTGAGAAGAATCCAGCAGCTGCCCCATGTTAGATAAGGGCCAGTTTCAGCCGGCTCCAAAGGGGCCCACCGCTGCCCAGAGCCAAGCCATGAGCAATGCAGTTTAAATCTCTGTGAGAGCACATCCAAGAAAAGGAAAAAAAATGCTGCACAAAAGCAGCTGGGAGAGTGAGGAGTGAGAAACCTCCCTGCAGACACCAAGGTCAGTGCAGAGGAGGGGGAGTGCAGTGCAGAGGTGCTCCAGGTGCTGGAGCCGAAGCCCCCCCGCAGCCCACAGAGCGGCCCCTGGTGGGGAAGGCTGACCCCCCAGCAGCCCATGGTATACTGCAGCGAAGCAGATCTCCATGCTACAGCCCATTTAGGACCAGCCCAGGAAGGTCGGCACCCCACAATAGAGCAGGGGAGAGAGTGATCATGAAGGAACAGTAGAATCAAAGCAGCCCTGGAACCAAAGCAGGACTGACTGCAGCCCCCACTTCTGGCCCCCCATCCCTGTGCTACTCAGAGCAGGGAAGAGGAGGAATTGAGTGGATGGGGGAAGGTGCCCCCAGCTTGTTTCTTTGTTTCTCACCGCTCCAGCCCATCAGCAATAGGTAATAAATTTTATTAATCTTCCTATGCTGTCTGTTTTGCCTGTAACGATAATTGTAGAGTGATCCCCATTGTGGTACACTTGAGGAACCCTTGAGGTACACTTTTTCATTTATTAGGGAACTAGCTTTCGGAGAAGCCCTGACTCCCCTGCTGAGGGATTTTTGAAACAGCAAAGATCCCACGGCTTGCTGCAGCTGAGCAAACCAAGCTACCAGGACGACTATGAGAAGTTCCCATGACAGTGTTCCCACATCGCCCAATTGAGGAATTTAGAAAAATATTGTTATCAGCAGCTGGCTTCAAGGACAAGGTCTACGTGACTGCTAATCACAAGGGGGTTGTTTTCTTGCAGGTGGGGTTGTTTTCTTGTGGTTGTTTGTCTGAGTGCTTTTGACCAATAATCTTGTGTGAGACACTATCCGCCCCTGTTAAGTTCACTATAAAAGTTAGGCTATTCGGGCAATAAAATGGAGCATGATCTGACCATACTAGTGTCTGTTGTGTTTTCATCCGTTCTTCCTGCAACACTCCCCTATTTTGAATTTATAACAGCAATCTCTCCTCCTTCTTCCACTCCAGATACTCCTATTTGAAGTGGCCGGCCTGGCCATGCTTATAAGATCTTCTCAAAGCCTGTCCCTGGGCCTGACTCCTCCCAAAAGTCCCTCTATCTCCAACCCTCTGCCTCACTACCCAGTAAGCTGTGAATACCATTTGTTTTGCTCTCTGCTTTTTCTTCTCATCTCACCTCCTGGCATACACCTTCATACTACCCACACTGTTCACTCCATCCTCCCACCTTCTGGAGTTTTTTCTGTATATCTGGCCAGGCTTTAATCACAAAATGAACTTTAAAGAGCCCTTGGGCTACTGGGTCCTCAGGATTCATCCCTGAGTACTTTTTAATTCTGACCCTGAGTATCTCATATGATTTCTATGTTGTGGGTTGTTATTATTGCAGTTAGATAAGCAGATATTTCTGCTCTATCAGAATTACTCTCGGTTGTGTGTGTGGGGGGGGGTGTTAGTTCTTTCCCATTCTTGCATAGTTGCCTGGCAAATCATTCCCCTCCTAAACATTCTTCTCCAGGGAATAACATACTCAAGTTGACATTTCCTCCCCCCAGGAATACAAATTAGGCCTTAGAAACGGATTCAGCTGTTTTGCTAGGCCCTAAATTAAAGACTTCCATTTCCATCTTAAAACTCCTAACTTCTCTATAGTACATAACAGGTTTGATTGGGCAGGTCCAGCTCGGTTGGCAGATCCCCTAGTATTGACTAACCAGGTGGCATTTGCCAAATGCGTATCCCAATTTTTGAATGTCCCAGCACCCATTGCTTTCAATATAGTCTTTAACAATCCATTGCATTGATCGACTTTCCCGGAGGCTGGTGCATGATAGGGGATGTGATACACCCACTCAATACCATGTTCTTTGGCCCAAGTGTCTATAAGGTTGTTTCGGAAAGGAGTCCCATTGTCTGACTCTATTCTTTCTGGGGTGCCATGTCACCATAGGACTTGCTTTTCAAGGCCCAGGATAGTGTTCCAGGCGGTGGCATGAGGCACAGGATATGTTTCCAGCCATCCGGTGGTTGCTTCCACCATTGTAAGTACGTGGCGCTTGCCATTGCAAGTTTGAGGGAGTGTGATGGAATCAATCTGCCAGGCCTCTCCATATTTGTATTTCAGCCATCGTCCTCCATACCAAAGAGGCTTTGACCATTTGACTTGCTTGATTGCAGCACATGTTTCACAGTCATGAATAACCTGTGCTATAGCGTCCATGGTCAGGTCCACCCCTCGATCACTAGCCCATCTGTATGTTGCATCTCTACCTTGATGGCTTGAGGTGTCATGGGCCCATCGAGCTATAAATAATTCACCCTTATGTTGCCAGTCCAGGTCCACCTGAGCCACTTCAATCTTAGCAGCCTGATCCACCTGCTGGTTGTTTTGATGTTCTTCAGTATCCCCATTCTTGGGTGCCTGAGCATCTATGTGGCATGCTTTTACAACCAGGTTCTCTACCCGAGCAGCAATATCTTTCCACAATGCAGCAGCCCAGATGGGTTTGCCCCTATGCTGCCAGTTGTTTTGCTTCCATTGCTGTAACCATCCCCCCAGGGCATTTGCTACCATCCATGAATCGGTGTAGAGATAGAGAACTGGCCATTTTTCTCGTTCAGCAATGTCTAAAGCCAGCTGAATGGCTTTCACTTCTGCAAACTGACTCGATTCACCTTCTCCCTCAGCAGCTTCTGCAACTCGTCGTGTAGGGCTCCATACAGCAGCCTTCCATCTCCGATGCTTCCCCACAATACGACAGGACCCATCAGTAAATAGGGCATACTTCTTCTCATTCTCTGGTACTGGTTGTACAGTGGGGCTTCTTCAGCACGACCCACCTCCTCCTCTGATGATATCCCAAAGTATTTGCCTTCTGGCCAGTCCATAATCACTTCCAAGATTCCTGGGTGACTGGGGTTTCCTATTCGAGCCTGCTGAGTAACCAGTGCAACCCACTTGCTCCATGTACCATCAGTTGCATGATGTGTAGAGGGGACCCTTCCTTTGAACATCCAGCCTAGTACTGGCAGTCGGGGTGCTAGGAGGAGCTGCGCTTCAGTACTGACCACTTTCGAAGCAGATCGAACTCCTTCATATGCTGCCAATATCTCCTTTTCAGGTGGAGTGTAGCGGGCCTCAGATCCTCCGTATCCCCAACTCCAAAACCCCAGGGGCCGACCTCGAGTTTCCCCAGGTTCTTTCTGCCAGAGGCTCCAGGTGGGGCCGTTCTCCCCGGCTGCAGTGTAGAGCACATTCTTTACATCTGGTCCTGTTCAGACTGGCTCAAGGGCTACTGCATGAACTATTTCCTGCTTGATTTGTTCAAAGGCTTGTCGTTGTTCAGGGCCCCATTCAAACTCATTCTTCTTACGGGTTACTTGGTAGAGCGGGTTTACAATCAGACTGTAATTTGGAATGTGCATTCTCCAAAACCCCACAACACCTAGGAAAGTTTGGGTTTCTTTTTTGCTAGCTGGTGGAGACATAGCTGTTATTTTGTTGATCACATCCATTGGGATTTGAGGACGTCCATCTTGCCATTTTATTCCTAAAAACTGGATCTCTCGTGCAGGTCCTTTGACTTTATTTTGTTTTATGGCAAAACACTCCTTCATTTGTACTATTTTCTTCCCTTTCTCAAAAACTTCCTCTGCTGTGTCACCCCACACGATGATGTCATCAATATACTGCAGGTGTTCAGGAACTTCCCCCTGCTCCAGCGAAAACTGGATCACTCCATGGCAAATAGTAGGGCTGTGTTTCCACCCACCCCTGGGGCAGCCAATTCCACGTGTATTCAACACACCTCCAAGTAAAAGCAAACTGTGGCCTGCACTGTGCTGCTAGAGCGATGGAGAAAAATGCATTAGCGATATCAGCTGTGGCATACCACTTGGCTGCCTTCGATTCAAGTTTGTACTGAAGTTCCAGCATGTCCGGCACTGCAGCACTCGGTGGTGGCATCACTTCGTTCAGGCCACGATAGTCCACTGTTAGCCTCCACTCGCCATTAGACTTTCGCACTGGCCATATCACAGAATCACAGAATCACAGAATTTTCTAGGTTGGAAGAGACCTCAAGATCATCGAGTCCAACCTCTGACCTAACGCTAACAGTCCCCACTAAACCATTTCCCTAAGCTCTACATCTAAACGTCTTTTGAAGACTTCCAGGGATGGTGACTCCACCACTTCCCTGGGCAGCCTGTTCCAGTGCCTCACAACCCTTTCAGTAAAGAAGTTCTTCCTAACATCTAACCTAAAACTCCCCTGGCTCAACTTAAGCCCATTCCCCCTCGTCCTGTCACCAGGCACGTGGGAGAATAGGCCAACCCCCACCTCGCTACAGCCTCCCTTGAGGCATCCATAGAGAGCGATAAGGTCGCCCCTGAGCCTGGGACTATTGAAAGGTGAATGAGTCTTGCTGATCACTCCTTGGCTCTCCAATTGATGAATTAGCTTATGGATGGGAATCAGGGAGTCTCGGTTAGTGTGATATTGCCGCCGGTGCACAGTTGTGGTAGCGATTAGCACTTGCTGTTCTTTGACCCTCAGCAACCCCACAACAGAGGGGTCCTCTGAGAGACCAGGCAAGGTAGATAATTGTTTAATGCCCTCTGTCTCTAAGGCAGCTATACCGAAAGCCCACCGGAACCCTTTTGGGTCCTTGAAATATCCTCTTCTAAGATAGTCTATGCCAAGGATACATGGAGCATCCGGGCCAGTCACAATGCGGTGCTTTTCCCACTCATTCCCAGTCAGACTCACTTCAGCCTCCAATACAGTTAACTGCTGGGATCCCCCCATCACTCCATAAATACAGATGGGCTCTGGCCCTTTATAGCTCGATGGCATTACAATACATTTTGCACTGGTGTCTACTAAAGCCTTATACTTCTGTGTGTCTGACGTGCCAGGCCACTGAATCCACACAGTCCAATAAACTCGATTGTCCCTTACCTTCCGCTGGCTGGAGGCAGGGCCCCCCTAATCCTGGTCAGAATCTTCTTCGTTTCTGTGTTTGAAGGACTGTCTGCTGGAAGTTGGAGCAGCAAACTTTTCAGAGAATCCCTTTTTCCCGATTGTTTTCTTTTGCAACTCATGTACCCGTGCCTCTAGGGTCACGGTAGATTTTCCATCCCATTTTCTCATGTCCTCTCCATGGTCTCGTAAATAAAACCACAGGGTGGCACGGGGTGAGTACCCACCACATCATCTTCCTTGTGCGGATGAACACTTACCCCTGATAGCTGAGACACTGCTTTGTACAGGTGGGAAGGAAAATAATCTCTCTTCAAGTTGGTGAAACTTTTCAGAAAGTTTCTCCCAAGTGTTCTCTTTTAGTTGGTGGACAGTGGTTTGTTCAGGTGGGGAGGAAGATAGATTCTCTTCCAGTTGGTGGAACTCTTCAGAAAGTTTCTCCACAGCTGAGATGCAGGCCTGTAAGGAAGAGGAGAGACTTTCTTCGTACTGCCGGAGTTGTTTAGCCACTTCATCCACTGTGGGTTCCTCATCCTCTTTCCAGGCCATTATTGCCAATGAGCTGGCATATGATGATGGTGCACTCCGTACAAACTTCTGCCACATGGGTCGTGTACACCTGACTTCATCTGGATCTCTGGATGTTTGTCTGAGGTCTGGGTCCTCATAAATCACCTCCCGTATGGCTAATTACCTCAGGTACTGGATTCCCTTCTCCATAGTGGTCCACTTGCCTGGTAGACATACAAGTTCTTCCTTGAAGGGATACCTTTCCCTCACAGCTGAGAGGAGATGCCTCCAGAGGCTGTGAGGATGTGCTCCATCTGCAATTGCTTTGTCAATGCCTGCGTCTCTAGCAAGGGATCCCAGCCGCCTGGCTTCCCTGCCCTCTAATTCCACACAATTGGCTCCAATGTCCCAGCACTGGAGCAGCCAGGTGACAAGCTGCTCACCTATACAGCGACCAAAAACTTTTCGCACATCTCGTAGCTCACGCTGATATAGGTTTCAGGTAGTTACTGTTGATTTTTCGGCATCCTCATCTTCCTCCTCCTGAATCCCTGATGGCCCAGCATCGTCGTCTCTATACCTAGACTTAGCAGAAGACTCTCTGCGTTCTAAACGACCTGAATCTCTATACCATTTTTTCACCTTCTCTACAGGGGCAACTTGCACTGCTACAGCTCGTTTCTCTGACCCAGCCACAGGAGCTGGAGGGGCTGCAGGAGCTGGAGCTGGAGCGGCTGCAGAGTCCATCGTAGGGGTCGGAGTGGCCATTGGATTTGTCACGGGACTTGGAGTGGCCACAGGGTCTGTCACTAAGTTGATAGCAGTATCAATTGCAGCTCCACAGGCATGAGCCAGGCCCCAGCACGTTACAGTGATTTGTGTATCTCTGGTACTGTCAGGGTGATGACACCTTTTTTTCAAACATTCTGCCAGTTTTTTAGGATTTTGCAGTTGTTCAGGGGTGAATTTCCAAAACACTGGGGGTGCCCACTGCTCTAGATGCCTGCCCATATCCTCCACTACTCCCTGCCATTCACAACTGTCCTGCCTCCGGGCAGATCTCTGGATGAGATACCTAAGTAGTTGTTTAACTTTAAGCAAAACTTGAAACACATTCAGGAGGCATAACAACAAGACCATGCTGGTCTGAACATCCCAAGGATATTCAATATCTTGGAGAAATATTGTAACAAGCTCAGCGGATAAGAGGGTGGTGAAGGAGAAAGGGAGAGTTAACAAGACAAAATATCTTCCCCTTTCCCATCCACAGATTGACTCCCTGATGAAAAAAGGCAAAAGGTATAATTGCTAATAGTTTCTGAGATACTGTTTCCAAAGTATAGAGTAGACGACGTTGCTGAGTACAAATACCAAGTTAGAGTCATGACCAGATATTTCATCGTCTCATAAGCCACTGTTACAACGCACAGTACCATAATGATCTTAAACCAGGGCCCGGAGAGGATAAACAACATGACAGAGAGCACATACGGAAAATAACGTGCTATAATGTGACGCCCATCTACAAGAAGGTCCGGAGGGCAGACCCGGGAAACTACAGGCCTGTCAGTTTGACCTCAGTGCCAGGGAAGCTCATGGAGCAGATCCTCTTGAGAGTCATCACGCAGCACTTGCAGGGCAAGCAGGCGATCAGGCCCAGTCAGCATGGGTTTATGAAAGGCAGGTCCTGCTTGACGAACCTGATCTCCTTCTATGACAAAATGACGTGCTGGGTGGATGAGGGAAAGACTGTGGATGTGGTCTACCTTGACTTCAGCAAGGCTTTTGACACCGTCTCCCACAGCATTCTCCTCAAGAAACTGGCTGCTCTTGGCTTGGACTGGTGCACACTTCGTTGGGTTAGAAACTGTCTGGATAGCCGGGCCCAAAGAGTCGTGGTGAATGGAGCCAAGTCCAGTTGGAGGCCAGTCACTAGTGGCGTCCCCCAGGGCTCGGTGCTGGGGCCGGTCCTCTTTAATATCTTCATCGATGATCTGGACGAGGGCATTGAGTGCACCCTCAGTAAGTTTGCAGATGACACCAAGTTAGGTGCATGTGTCGATCTGCTTGAGGGTAGGAAAGCTCTGCAGGAGGATCTGGATAGGCTGCACCGATGGGCTGAGGTCAACTGCATGAAGTTCAACAAGGCCAAGTGCCGGGTCCTGCACCTGGGGCGCAATAACCCCAAGCAGAGCTACAGGCTGGGAGAAGAATGGTTGGAGAGCTGCCAGGCAGAGAAGGACCTGGGAGTGATGGTGGATAGTCGGCTGAATATGAGCCAGCAGTGTGCTCAGGTGGCCAAGAAGGCCAACGGCATCCTGGCTTGTATCAGGAACAGTGTGACCAGCAGGGCTAGGGAGGTGATTGTCCCCCTGTACTCGGCTCTGGTGAGGCCGCACCTCGAGTACTGTGTTCAGTTTTGGGCCCCTCGCTACAAGAAGGACATCGAGGTGCTTGAGCGGGTGCAGAGAAGGGCGACGAAGCTGGTGAGGGGCCTGGAGAACAAGTCCTACGAGGAGCGGCTGAGGGAGCTGGGCTTGTTCAGCCTGGAGAAGAGGAGGCTCAGGGGCGACCTTATCGCTCTCTATAGGTACCTCAAGGGAGGCTGTAGCGAGGTGGGGGTTGGTTTGTTCTCCCACGTGCCTGGCGACAGGATGAGGGGGAATGGGCTTAAGTTGAGCCAGGGGAGTTTTAGGTTAGATGTTAGGAAGAACTTCTTCACTGAAAGGGTTGTGAGGCATTGGAACAGGCAGCCCAGGGAAGTGGTGGAGTCACCATCCCTGGAAGTCTTCAAAAGACGTTTAGATATAGAGCTTAGGGATATGGTTTAGTGGGGACTGCTAGCGTTAGGTCAGAGGTTGGACTCGATGATCTTGAGGTCTCTTCCAACCTAGGAATTCTGTGATTCTGTGATAATACTCAATTTGGAAAACAGGTGCAGCAGACTTGAGATTAAAGCAATCAGCATTATGACAAGTAACTATTAAGCAGGTCTAATACTTATACCAATTTTAGTTTAACACACTCTGGTCAGATCTGTCATTATCTCAACCCTTCGAGCCCCACGTTGGGCGCCAAAAGGACTGTCGTGGTTTAACCCGGCCGGCAGCTAAACACCACACAGCCGTTTGCTCACCCTCCCCCCTCCCTCTCTGGGTGTTATCAGCACTCTTCTCATCCTAAGCCAATACATAGCATTCTACCAGCTACTAGGAAGAAAATTAACTCTGTCCTAACTGAAACCAGGACAAGAGGCCTGGCAGATTGATTACATCACACTCCCTCAAACCCACAACAGCAAGTGCCACATACTTACAATGGTGGAAGCAACCACCGGATGGCTGGAAACATATTCTGTGCCCCATGCCACTGCCCGGAACACTATCCTGGGCCTTGAAAAGCTAGTCCTTTGGCGACATGCCAGCCTGGAAAGAATTGAGTCCAACAATGGGACTCATCTGGACACATGGACTTTACGGATCCAGGTGGAGCAGCAAATCCCACGCACGTTCAGGGCTGGCTGGGAGTTTATCATTCCCTCCATCACGGTCCTCCAGCTCAGGGCACCCAGGGTCCCGAAGCCCATCATCAGTGTTGAAGACAGAGGCAAAGAAGGCATTAAACATCTCTGCTTTGCCTATGTCTTTGTTTGTGAGGTGACCATCCCCATCAAGTAGAAGACCTATGTTTTCTCTGGTCCTCCTTTTTCTATTCACATATTTTAAAAAGCCCTTTTTATTGTCTCCCACAGACCTGGCCAGCCTCAACTCCAATTGGGCTTTGGCTGCTCGAATTTTCTCCCTACAAATGTGAACAGTGTCCCTGTAGTCCTTCCACATTGCCTGACTCTGCTTCCAGCAGCCATACACTTTCTTCTTATGACTAAGCTCCAGAAGATCCCTGGTCAGCCAAGCCGGCCTTCTGCCCCACATGCTTGACTTCCAGTATTTTGGGATTGCCTGATCCTGTGAAGAACAGCCATCAAAATGCTAACGTACGCAAATGTGGGATTTGGTGTCACGCACACACACCACTGACACTACCCCCTGTGCTCTGTAATGCGCAAACTCAGGAGACATAGGTTAGGCAAGCTGAAACAGTCAATTAAAATTATCCAGAGAGAGCTTCACAAGTTTTCTGTGTATAAACAATGGTGATTCAAGCCAGAGGTGTGCTTGCTTTGTTAAAGATCAACAAACACCTGACTCTACAGAGTTTTATGATTAATTATTTAATTTAATTATTTAATTAATTAAGAGTCTTTTGTGTGGATTCCAACTCTGTGTGCTTATTGGCGGGGCACACTGGGCACAAAGCTATGGACAACAGACTTAGACAAAGAAATTGTGTGAATCATGATGAATGCACTAGTGGAATAATTTTGAAAGTGTAAACTCTTGAACTGAGCCTAGAAATTCTTTTAACTGTGCTTTATATAAATGTTTCTCATCCTGCTCCATAGAAAACTTGTGCCCCCACTAGGCTAAGATAAGATTAAGTTATAGTGCATGTACGTAGGCAGAAATTGTTTAACATATAACCTTATAGCATGTTTTTACTTCTTTTTAGCAGAACATTTACATTTTATCTGAAGAAAAAGTAATATCCTGTTGTAACAACATTAAAGGTTTGTTGGAAACTTAAAAAATATGTATATAATACTGGCAAAGGTTAATATTAACATATTGGGTCCAGGAGAGTAGGCTAATATTCAACCACCATCTCCTCCAAGCTCAGTATCGGCGCATTCCTATGAGAAAGAAGTCAAGCAAGGGGGACCGGTGACCTGCGTGAATGGGCAAGGAGCTCTTGGGAAAATAAAACAGAAGAAGAAAGTGTACATGATGTGGAAGAAGGGACAGACCACTTGGGGGGAATATATGAACATTGTCAGAGAATGCAAGGATGCAATGAGGAAGGCCAAGGCACAGTTAGAATTAAATTTAGCAAGAGACATCAAGGATAACTGTTGGGAATTGGCATAATTGTTCGATCTAAGCTTGCTTTAAGCAACCAGGGGTAGGCCTTAGAAATCTCAGGGCCTGCTGTAGCTGAGCAAACCAAGCTGCCAGAGTAACTGTGAGAAGCTCCCACTGCAATGACTCCCACATCACCCAATTAAGGAACTCAGATAATATTGTTATCAGCAGCTGGCCTCAAGGACTAGGTCTATGTGGCCGTTAAGCACAAAGGGGGTTGTTTTCCTAACTTCTAATCAAAAGGGGGGGTCTTTTCTTGCAGGTGGTGTTATTTTCTTAACGGTTTGTCTGAGTGCTTTTGACCAATAATCTTGTGTGAAACACTGTCCACCCCTGTAAAATTCACTATAAAAGTTGGGCTATTCAGGCAATAAAATGGTGAAGCATGATCTGACTGCTGGTGTCTGTCGTGCCTTCGTCCGTGCTTCGCAACAGATAACAAGAAGGGCTTCTTCAAATACATCAGCGGCAAAAGAAAAACTAAGGAAAATGTGGGTGCGCTGCTAAATGAGATGGGTGCCTTGGTGACAGATACAGAGAAGGCAGAGTTACTGAATTCCTTCATTGCTTCAGTCTTCATTGCTAAGGCTAGCTCCCACGCACTGCCCAGCCAAGAAACAAGAGAGAAAACCAGGACAGAGGAAGACTTTCCCCTGGTTGAAGAGGACTGGGTTAGAGGTTATTTAGGCAAGCTAGACACCCACAAATCTATGGGCCCCGATGGGGTGGGATGCACCCGAGGGTGCTGAGGGAGTTGGCAGATGTGACTGCTAGGCCACTTTCCATCATCTATCAGCAGTCATGATCATCCAGCGAGGTCCCGGATTACTTGAGACTTGCTAATGTGATGCCCATCTATAAGAAGGGTCGTAAGGAGGACCCGGGGAACTACATGCCTGTCAGCCTGACCTCAGTGCCAAGAAAGGTTATGGAACAAGTCATCTTGAGTGCAATCACACAGCATATGCAAAACATCCAGGGCATCAGTCCCAGTCAGCATGGGTTCATGAAAGGCAAGTCCTACCTGACCAGCCCCATCTCCTTCTATGACCAGGTAACCCACCTGGTGGATGAGGGAAAGGCTGTTGACATAGTCTACCTAGAATTCAGCAAGGCCTTTGACACGGTCTCCCACAGTCTTCTCCTGGAGAAGCTGGCAGCCCATGGCTTGGACAGGTACATTCTTTGCTGGGTTAAATACTGGCTGGATGGCCGGGCCCAGAGAGTGGTGGTGAATGGAGTGAAATCCAGCTGGTGATAGGTCACCATTGGTGTTCCCCAGGGGTCAGTGTTGGGGCTCATCCTCTGGAATATCTTTATTGATGATTTGGAATGAGGAATTGGGTGCACCCTCAGTAAGACTGCAGATGACACCAAGTTGGGGGGAAGTATCAGTCTGCTGGAGGGTAGGTATGTCCTGCAGAGAGACCTGGACAGGTTGGATCGATGGGCAGAGGCCAGCGGGATGAAGATCAACATGGCTAAGTTCCGGGTCCTGTACTTTGGCCACAACAATTCCATGCAATGCTACAGGCTTGGGGCAGAGTGGCTGGAAAGCAGTGCAGAAGAAAAGGATCTATGGGTTCTGGTTGATGGTCGCCTGAATATGAGCCGGCAGTGTGCCCAGGTGTCCAAGAAGGCCTACGGCATCCTGGCTTGTATCAAGAATAGTGTAGCCAGCAGGACCAGAGAGGTGATTGTCCCCCTGTACTCTGCCCTGCTGAGGCCACACCTCAAGCACTGTGTTCACTTTTGGGCCCCTCACTACAAGAAGGATATCGAGGCCCCAGAGCGTGTCCAGAGAAGGTCTACAAAGTTGGTGAAGGGTCTGGAACACAAGTTCTTTGAGGAGTAGCTGAGGGAGCTGGGGTTTCTTAGTCTGGAGAACAGAAGGCTCAGGGGAGACGTTATTGCTCTCTACAACTACCTGAAAGTAAATTGTGTGGAGCTGGGGGTCGGCCTCTTCTCGCAGATAAGCAGCGATAGGACTAGAGGGAATGGCTTCAAGTTGTGTCAGGGGAGGTTCAGGTTGGAAATTAGGAGACATTTCTTCTCAGAAAGAGTAGTCAGGCATTGGAAAGGTTTGCCCAGAGAGGTGGTGGAGTCACTGTCTCTGGGGTGTTTAAGGAAAGTTTGGACGTTGTGTTTAGGGACATGGTCTAGTGGGTGATATCGATGGTAGGGGGATGGTTGGACCAGATGATCTTGGAGGTCTTTTCCAACCTTAATGATTTTATAAGTCTATGATATGGCATTTAATTGGCTGAGCCTTATGATAGAAGCAGCAAAGCTATTGTTATATTCTCAACCACCATTTATATGTGCTATTATATTAATCACTGCCCTCCAGCTTGCTGCCCTTCCACTGAAAAAAGAAAATCATCTGCTTAAAGATGAAGAGGGGAGACAGGAGGCAGGCTGGGAGGAACAGAATTTATTGTGTTTTTTTTGGTTAGGACCCAAGACTGAAAAGCAGATGATCTGATTTTGAAGAATTTCAGGAATAGATTTCAGATTCAGACATCTTAAATTCATCCAATAACTTCTCGCTATTATTTCCTGTTGACTGGCTCTATGCTGCAGGAGGTACCCTGCCAACAGAAAACACCAGACATAGAAAATTGGGTGGAATTTAGGATGTGTGAATCTGAGCCAGTGCCTATATAGTCATAGAAATCCAGTCTTGTTGCCTTTTTTAAAACCCTTTGAAAACAACACACACTCATAGGAACCTAATTTAAAGTACATTTGCTTCCTTCCCCCCTGCCCCATTCTTATGGTTTGCTGCAATGAGAACTGTACCACATGCAATTATTCTCAAAATTAAGAACTTTTGAAAAATAGTACAATAACCAAAAATCTAGCACACTCATTTCCTCTGGAGTGACTGCAAAGGAAAGGTTGCTCTTAACAGACAAATAATGCTTGTCAGTTTAAATGTCTCACTAATTTTTGTCCTATGGAGGTATGTGTTTGTTGTGGTTTAACCCGGCCAGCAGCTAAGCACCACACAGCTGTTTGCTCACACTACACCCTCCCTCTCTGGGATGGGGGAGAGAATCAGAAAAAAATGAAGCCTATGGGTTGAGATAAAGACAGCTTATTAGGACGAAAAAGAAAGGAAATAATAATAATAATGATAACAGTATTACTAATAATAATGTGTACGAAACAAGTGATGCACAATGCAATTGCTCACCATCCGCTGACCAATGCCCAGCCTATCCCCAAGAAGCTGGTCCCCCCCCCGGCCCACCCCCCACCCATATTAATTGTTTAGCAGGATGTCAGATGGTATGGAATACCCCTTTGGCCGGTTTGGGTCACCTGTCCTGGGTCTGTCCCCTCCCAGCTCCTGCTGCACCCCCAGCCTGCCCGTTGGCAGGACACAGCGAGAAGCTGAAAAATCCTTGGCTTAGTGTAAGCACTGCTCTGCAAGAATTAAAACATCAGCATGTTATCAACATTATTCTCATCCTAAATCCCAAACACAGCACCCTACCAGCTACTAGAAGAAAATTTAACTCTATCCTAGCTGAAACTAGCTCAGTGTTATACTGTTAAAGCTAAATGGTTTGGCTCTCACCAAGCAAAGTGGTTGTCTGTGGAGGTTTGAATTTCATAAATTAGGGAAATTGCTCTTCCTGGAAAATGCAAATATATGTGGGAGATAAAGGGAACCTTTATCTGCAACTTTATCCTCTGCACCCCTAAGCATGGTTTGCTTGCTGGTTTATCTGCCTCTCACCTAATCAATCCTATGTCTTGGACCATATCTCAAGCACTGGTGGAACTTGGACAATGTCTGCTTTCTCTCTCTGCCATGAAACAATTTAGTCTCCTGGATACTGAAGGGCTTCAATATAGTCAAAGTTTTTAGGTGTAATATAGTAGCAAGGGGCTGAACTGGGATGTCTGACAATATTTAGTCTTAAATTATATGAAGTCAAGAAAACAATGGAATTAACTGAGACTACATTAATTAGACTTCTGGTGGGGAACTGCAAAAGGCTGAGCAATAGCCACAGGAAAGAAAAACAAAGTGAAGACTCCATAGGTTTGAGTCTCTTTCCTCTAAAATCAACAACAGCAGAATGAATTCTAGGGACAGATCCCTGAAATAGTATTGTTGCAAATATAAGAAAGCAGTGTCAACCCTTTAAAGAATTTTTTGTACTCATCACATATTGTAATGTAGGATAATAGGTCCCAATCCTATCAGTGAATGGGTGAAAAAGGGTGATCTGCTGACTCCTAGAGAGAGGAGTTGCATATTTCTGTTCTTCTTTCTGAGTTCACTTCAGGCTGAGTTCACTGTTTAACAGCAAAGGAAATAATGTTTAGAAGAATGATTAGAAGTTCATTACATCATCTAGAGATCTGTTTTTCTTTCATTATTATTGGATCAGCTCCACTGATATAATGATACATTACTACATTCAGATTCAGGAAGTAGTTCTCATAATCTCCATTCATCCATACTTCCATACAAATGGAAGTACTTTGGTACATCCGCACAAACCATGTAGTGCATTGTTTGCATACATAGAACTTCTTCAAATACAGAGCAACATAAGCAGACCATGAGGTATTTTCAATAAAACATTGCTCAAGCTTTGTGTGGAGCATAGGTGTAAACATGCGCGTTTGTATGAATATACCTATGTGCACAAGTATATGTTTTGTATACATACAGATTTAACTAAACAATTTGGTGTTTAGAGCTAATCCATCAAACATTGCTCTTCTCATTTGGGGTGTGTTGTGTTAAAGGTTAAAGTAATTGGGAGTGATGCCCAATTAGACATTATAAGTCTGGTCACGTTCAGGGTACTGAACTATTACAATTACGGATTCACCCTCAATCTAGTCATGTTCCATGAACTACTGTAGTGGTTTTACTTGGGTGAGCAGCCAAGTTCCACAACAGCCTCTCTCTCACTCCCCCTCCTTAAAGGGGAAGGGGGGGAAATATCACACAAAGGGCTCAAGGTTTGAGATAAGGATGATTTAATTGCTTATGATTTCTAGTGTTGCAGAAATGTTTACTATTGCCCTTTTAAGTTCTATTATTACCGATGAAAGGATTAATGCCCTCCACAAAGTACGAAACCAGGTATTTCTGTTGAAAGGGGATTATAAATTCCTCGTTTCTCCCGAGGTGTCATAAAGATGGCCTGTGATCTTAGCCAACCTCTTACATGTATGTCTGCATGTTTATCGAGTTTAATGTCTGGAACTACAGCCCCTAGGGCACAAGTCCTGTACCATCCAGGAGAAAGTGCTTTACGTGCTTGTGGATCACATAGCCAATATACTCCTCCCAGGGATATCCACCAATGGAGGCCAATAGGTTCATTTCTATTTCCATAATTTTTAATGATAGTGTAATTGGTAGTTTCAACTGTAATAATAGTTTTACATTATCCTGGTAGATTCCTGGAACCTACATACAATCCCTGGGCCACATTCTCCTTACTTCTATTAACTGAGTGTGCACATGATATATTTTCTAGATTTTCTCTCTCAGTAGGGTACACAGAGGTAGAGAAAGACTGTGATGGAGGAGAAATACTAGCATAGCTTGAGTTTGCTAATTGCCACACGTCTGTCTTGTTTACAGTGAGTGGTACGGCATAGATAGGAGTTCCTTCATGTGCCGAGACAGGTACATGGGTACACACCCAACAAGATAATATGTTTGCAAAGCGGGTTATGTGTAAAGCTAACTGAACTATGGAGTTCTGTGTCCAAGCATTGGAACTGTAAATTGACCCTGTTAAGGAAATTATAAATATATTTCAAGTCCTCAGTTGGTTATATTTGCCACAAAGTCTCTTGTGTTTCCTCTGATGGTAGGCCTCGTTTCTCCTCTTCTGGTGGTGCTGCCTTCACACAAGTGGAGTGAATCCATGATTTGATCCCTTCCACCTTGACTGCAGTGTAGATGTGGAGCAAGACAGTATAGGGTCCTTTCCACTTTTCCTTTAGAAGCTCAGCTTTCCACGTTTGAATTAACACCTGCTGTCCAGGTTGGAATCGGAGTATTGGAACATCCAATAGAATTGGTAGTCACTCCTGTACATATCTATGGAGAGAGGACAATACGGCAAAGACAGCAAACATTATCTTACCCAACCTTCCCCTTTTACATGCATTTGACTCTCTTCTGTCACTATTTCATTTACTGGGTATGGTTTGCCATATAAAAATTCAAAGGGGGTAACTTTTTCCCTAGCTCTGGGGGTTATCTTAATTCTCATCAAAGCCATTGGTAGGGCTTCTGGCCACTTTAGATGAGCTTCCTGGCAAATTTTAGTTAACTGACTTTTTAGTATTTGATTCATTCTTTCTGCTTATCTACTCGATTGTAGTCTCCAAGTAGTATGTAAATCCTACTTAATCTGTAACGCTCTTATTATTTCTTAAACTACTTGTGACATAAAATGAGGTCTGTTGTCTGAGGAGAGTCCCTCTGGTATTCCAAAGTGTGGGATTATTTCTTTCAATAAACCCTTTACGACTTCCCTAGCATTATTAGTTTGGCATGGGAAGGCCTCTGGTCATCCATTGAACATAGAATCACAGAATCTTAGAATATCCAGAGTTGGAAGGGACCCATAAGGATCATCCAGTCCAGCTCTTGGCTCCACACAGGTCTACACAAAAATTCAGACTATATGACTAAGTGCACAGTCCAAACACTTCTTAAACTCCAACAGGCTTGGTGCCGTGAGTATGTCCTTGAGTAGCCTGTTCCAGTGCGCAACCACTCAGTTCTCAGTGAAGAACCTCTTCCAGCCTGAACCTCCCCTGTCGCAGCTTGACACCATTCCCTCAGGTCCTATCACTTGCCACTAAAGAGAATAGACAGTGGCCTGCCCCTCCACTCCCCCTCGTGAGGAAGCTGTAGACCGCAATGAGGTCTCCCCTCAGATTCCTCTTTTCCAGGCTGAACAGGCCAAGTGGCCTCAGCTGCTCCTCATACATCTTCCCCTCTAGGCCCTTCACCATCTTTGTAGCCCTTCTCTGGACACTCTCCAATAGTTTCACGTGCTTTTTGTACCATGGTGCCCAGAACTGCACACAGTACTTGAGGTGAGGCCGCACCAGCGCAGAGTAGAGCGGGACAATCACTTCCCTCGACCGATGTGTCCACCAGTAATAGAAGATATCAATATGATCCTTGTCTGAGCAATTCAGAAAAGTCCACTTGCCGATACTCCCCAGGTTTCATCCCTTTCATTTTCTCCCCTGATGGTGGTTTTGGCTGGATCTTGGGGTTGTGGGCACAGCATACAGGACACTTTTGCACTACTTGGTTTGCAATAGTTTGCATTTTTGGTCCAATTGAAAAGCACTTTGATCTCTCTACCATGGCATCAGCAGCAAAGTATGTTCCTTAATGAAAGTCTTTCATTAGCTGTTCAGTCATAGTTTCTGTTAACAGGATCTGTTCATTGGGGTGTCCCACCATCCATCTTTATGCTTCGTACATTTTATTTTTTCTGCTAGTTGGATCTCTTTAGTGGAATATTGTGGTGAATTAAGTGAAGTCATTTGCACAGGGGACTAACATACCTTGTAGGTCTCCCAGTGCCCTTCTAGCTGCTTCTGTGGCTGCTAAGTCAGCTTTATTGTTCCCTATTATTATATCATGATCACCCTTTTGGTGGGCCTTACAGCGCGTTACTGCTACAGCTTCGGGCCTTTGCACTGCCTCCAACGACTGTAAAACTCTGGACCATGCTTGATTGGTCCTCCAGATGTTTACAATAGTCCTTGCTCTTTCCAGATGCTCCATGAGCATGCAAAAATCCAAAGGCATATTTAGAATCTGAATAGACACAGAGTGCCTTTCCTTCTGCTAATTCCAAGGCCCTCACTTATTTAAGGCAAATAATTCAGCTTTTTGTGTTGAGGTGTTATGGGGTAGTGACTTTGCTTCTACAGTGTCCCAAAGGGTCACGAACACATATCCTGCTTTACGCTGTCCCTTTTCCATGAAGCTCCTACCATCTTTAAAATACTCAAGATCTACATTAGTGATAGGTTTATCCTTAAGGTAAGCTCGACTGGCATATGTGTGCTCAGTAATACCCACACAGTCATGATGGATTTCTCCTGCCTCCTCAGCTAGAAAAGCATAGCAGGGTTCAAGGTGCTGACCACAGACAGCTTTATGTCTCCTTGGTCTACTAACACAGCTTGATATTTAGCCATTTGTCTTGGGGATAGCCAGCAGTTTGCTTTGGCTTCCATCACAGATGGGACTGCATGTGGCACAAATACTGTCAAAGGATGTCCCAGAACCAATTTACTTGCTTCTTGAACTAGGAGTGCAGTCACTGCTACTACCCTCAGAAAAGACAGCCATCTTTTGCTCGTTTCATCTAGCTGTTTAGAAAAGTAGGCCACAAAAAAAAAGTAGGCTCCCCAGCATTTGGGTCATTACCCCAGATTCCACCCCCCTGTCCATTCATGAACAAACAATTTGAAAGGTTTTTCTGTTTGGCAGCCTGTGGTATAATTGCCTGAAGTAACTAGGAAAATAAAACTAACATTCACATTTTTAAGGAAAAGGTACAGCATTGAAGAGGCTTTCAGGGTAGGGCATAACTGCATTACCTGAGCGTTTCCTAGGCTCCCAAACTTAGATGCTATCGCGCTGGGGAAACTTGGTGTGCTAGGCTTAAGGAACAGCACCTGAGCCACCTGAGCACACTGCTGGCTCATATTCAGCCAACTATCTACCAATACTCCCAGGTCCTTCTCTGCCAGGCAGCTTTCCAACCACTCATCTCCCAGCTGCTTGGGGTTGTTGTGCCCCAAGTGCAGGACCCGGCACTTGGCCTTGTTGAACTTCATACGGATGGCCTCAGCCCATCGGTCCAGCCTATCCAGATACTCCTGCAGAGCCTTCCTAACCTCGATCTTACTGAGGGTGCACTACATCCCCTCATTCAGATCATCAATAAAGATGTTAAAGAGAACTGGCCCTAACACTGAGCCCTGAGGACTCCACTAGTGACCGGCCTCCAACTGGATTTGACTCCATTCACCACAATTCTTTGGGCCTGGCTACCCAGCCAGTTTTTAACCCAGTGAAGCGTACACCAGTCCAAGCCATGAGCAGCCAGTTTCTTGAGGAGAATGCTGAATACTGAAAGGACTGTTGTGGTTTAGCCCGGTCGGCAGCTAAACACCACACAGCCGTTCACTCACCCTCCCTCTCTCGGATGGGGGAGAGAAACAGGAAAGTGAAGCCTGTGAGTTGAGATAGACAGTTTATTAGGACAGGAAAATAATAATAACAATAATAATAACAATAGCAATAATAATAATAATAGTACTAATAATAATAATGTGTACGAAACAAGCGATGTACAGTGCAATTGCTCACCACCCTCTGACCGATGCCCAGCCTATCCCCGAGCAGCCGTCCCCCCTCCCCCAGCTAGCCACCCCTATATATTTTTTAGTATGATGTCAGATGGTATGGAATACCCCTTTGGCCAGTTTGGGTCACCTGTTCTGGGTCATTTCCTGGTGGATTACGAGGGCCATGTTCTGCTCCCCATCCCCTTCCACCAACTCAGCATACTGGGCATCCAGAGAAGAACTAGTCTTGCCGCTAAAGACTGAAGCAAAGGAGGCATTAAGCACCTCAGCCTTTTCCTCATCTCTCGTCACTAAGTTTCCCCCCCGCATCCAGTAAAGGATGGAGATTCTCCTTAGTCCTCCTTTTCATGTTTATGTATTAATAAAAACATTTTCTGTTATCTTTAATGGCAGCAGCCAATCTGAGCTCCAGATGAGCTTTGGCCTTTCTAATTTTGTCCCTGCACAGCCTCACAACATCCTTATAGTCCTCCTGAGTGACTCCAAAGATTATAAACCTCTTTATAAGAGGTTTAGTTTATAAGAGATTTATAGTCCTTCTGAGTGACTCCAAAGATTATAAACCTCTCAAAGATTATAAACCTCCTCTTTTCCAAAGATTATAAACTCTTTTTTCTCCTAAGCTCAAGCCACAACTCTGTTCAGCCAGGCCTGTCTTCTTCCACGCCAGCTTGTCTTTGGGCACGTGGGGACAGACCTCTCCTGAGCCATTAATATTTCCTTCTTGAAGAGTGCCCAGCCTTCCTGGACTCCTCTACCCTTCAGAACCACCTCCCAAGGCACTCTGCTAACCAGTGTCCTGAACCGCTCAAAGTCTGCCCTCCGGAAGTCCAAGACTGCGGTTTTACTGATCCCCCTCCTGACTTCGCCAAGAATGGAGAACTCTACCATTTTGTGGTCACTCTGCCCAAGACAGCTCCCAACCACCACATCTCCCACCAGTCCTTCTCTGTCAGTGAACAGCAGGTCTAGCGGGGCGCCTCCCCTGGTAGGCTCACTAACCAGCTGCGTCAGGAAACTATCTTCCACGCTCTCCAGAAACCTCCTAGACTGCTTCCTCTGAGCTGTATTGCCTTTCCAGGATATGTCTAGGAAGTTGAAATCCACCATGAGAGCAAGTGCTGGCAATTGTGGAACTTCTGCCAGCTGCCTGTAGAACTCCTCATCCATCTCCTCATCCTAGGTCTCTTCCAACCCAGATGATTCTGTGATTATGTGATTCTGAGACTCGAGGAAATGGCCACAAGTTGCACCAGGGGAGATTTAGATTAGATATACAGAAAAAAAAATTTCTCTCAAAGAGTGGTCAGGCACTGGAATGGCCTGCCCAGGGAGGTGGTGGAGTCACCTTCCCTGGTGGTGTTCAAGAAGCGCCTGGATGAGCTGCTACAAGATATGATTTAATAGCTTAGTGTGTAGTATTGTTCATAGGAGGACGGTTGGACTAGATGCTCTTGTAGGTCCTTTCCAACCTTGTTTTTCTATGATTCAATGAAAAAAGGGAGACTGGTAGCCTTGAGCTAACAGAAGAAAGTAAGAGAAGGGATGAAAGGTAAAAAACAAGAAGGAGAAAAACAGCTTTAGTAAGATTCCAGACCAACCGATGGTAACCTTTTGCTCATTAAGGGTCATTAACATATTAAAAATCACACCCATCAAAATGCTAATGCATGCCCATGTGGGATTTGTCCCCTGTGTCGTTGTCGTTCCCCCCCACCGGTCCTCTGTAATGTGCAAACTCAGTCTATCAACTCGATGTAGCCAATATTATACCCATCTACAAAAAGGGATTGAGAGAAGACCCAGGAAACTACAGACCTGTTAGTCTAACCTCAGTCCTTGGAAAAGTTATGGAGAAACTGTCAAACACATTCTGGAGACCTATCAATAGGAGTGTGTTGGTTACCAACAGATGTCTGAAATACTTATAAGCTACTGTATATTAGCCCATAGGGAAAGAAGAAGTAGGTACCATTCCTGATATCATTTAAAATCTGACTTGCAGAGGAGGAAAAAAAAAAAAAGTGTAGTTCTTAATATCCTTGGATAGTTCCCAAAGGACAGAAATGATAGCAATGTAGGGTCTGAATACCAGATTAGGCTCAAGGATAGTGCTTTACAGTATAGTGTGCTGAAAAACAAACACAGCCTTTAACAAACTCTCTGACCTGATATAAAGTAGAAGACAGAATATGGCACAGATCACATAAAACAGGATCACATAGAAAGAATATTAACAGCAAACCAGACAACATGGTAACTAGCAGCTAAGTATGATAAATTTAAGTTCCCCCTAAAGTGCTCTGATTAAATCTATTGATCTATTGTCATCTTACCCCTGTGAGCCCCAGGTTGGGCAGCAAAAAGGACTGTAGTATTTTTACCTTTCTGGGCAGCTAAACTCCACCACAGATGTCTCACATTGTTGAGATAACAATAATTTAATTAAAGGGAAAAGGAAGAGGAGAAAAACCAAACAAAGGCCACGTGGAAACAGAGAGAGAAAAAAAATACTACTTCCCATCAACGAATGATGTTTGGCCATGTCCCGGGAAGCAGGGCCTCAATATATATAGTGGCTGTTTAGGAGGACAGATGTCTTCATAACGAGAGCCCCCCACTTCTCCTTCCCATTTCCCAGCTTTTATTGCTCAGTGTGACATCATATGGTATGGAATATCCCTTTGGTCGGTTTAGGTCAGCTGCCCTGGTAATGTCCCCTCCCCACTTCTTGCCCACCCCCTGCCTACTGGCTCGTGACGGGGTTGGAGGGAGTCTTGAGGCTGTACTAGTGTTGCTTAGCAGTAGACACAACACTGATGTGATACCAATGCTGTTCTAATGTCCTGGTTTTGGCTAGGATAGAGTTAATTTTGCTCCTAGTAGTTGGTATGGTTCTGTGTTTGGGATTTAGGATGAGAATAATTCTGATAACACACTGATGTTTTAATTGTTGCAGAGCAGTACTTATACCAAGCCAAGGACTTTTCAGCTTCTCGCTCTGTCCTGCCAGCGGGCAGGCTGGGGGTGCAGCAGGAGCTGGGAGGGGACAGAACCAGGACAGCTGACCCAAACTGGCCAGAGGGGTATTCCATACCATCTGACATCCTGCTGAACAATTAATATGGAGGGGCTGACCGGGATGGGGGGACAGACTGCTCGGGGATAGGCTTGGCATCGGTCAGCGGGTGGTGAGCAATTGCATTGTGCATCACTTACTTGTTTCGTACACATTATTAGTAGTAGTACTATTACCATCATTATTGTTATTATTTTCCTTTATTTTCTGTCCTAATAAACTGTCTTTATCTCAACCCACAGGCTTTCTTTTCTTTCTAACTCTCTTCCCCATCCCAGAGAGGGATGGGGGAGGGTGAGCGAACAGCTGTGTGGTGCTTAGATGCTGGCTGGGTTAAACCACAACAGTCCTTTTTGGCGCCCAATGTGGGCCATGAAGTGTTGAGATAACGACAGATCTGACCAGAGTGTGTTAAACCAAAATTGGTGTAAGTATTAGATCTGCCTAATAGTTGCTAGTCACAATGTTGATTGCTTTGATCTCAAGTCTGCTGTGCCTGTTTTCTAAATCGAGTTATATAGCACATTACTTACTGTATGTGCTCCCTGTCATGCTGTTTATCCTTTCCGGGGGCTAGTTTAAGATCATTATTTTACAGTAAGGTATAACACTGGCTTATGATATGATAAAATTACTGGTAATGAGACTAATCTGGTATTTGTACTCAGCACTGCTGTCAACTCTATACTTTGGAAACCATATCTCAGAAACTATTAACAATTATACCTTTTAACTTTTTTCTTCGGGGAGACAATTTGTGGAGGGGAAAGGGGGAGATATTTTTTCCTACTTGTTCACTCCCCTTTTCTCCTTCATCCCCCTCTTCTCCTCTTGGCTAGTTACAATAGCTCTTCAAGATTTTGAATACCCTTGGGATGGTCAGACCAGCATGTTCTTATTGTTACGTCTCTTGAATGTGCTTCATATTTTAAGGTTAAACAACTACTTAGGAATGCCATCCAGAGATCTGCCTTGAGGCAGGATAGTTATGAGTGGCAGGGAGTGTGGGAGGATATGGGCAGGCATCTAGAGCAGAGGGCACCTCCAGTGCTTTGGAAATTCACCCCTGAACAACTGCAAAATCCTAAAAAAAAAATGGTAGAATGCTTGAAAAAGGGGTGTCATCACCCTGACAGTACCAGAGATACACAAATCACTGTAGCATGCTGGGGCCTGGCCTATGCCTATTGAGCTGCAATTGATGCCACTATAACCCTAGTGACAGACCCTGCGGCCACTCCATCCCCTACGGCCACTCCAGCCTCTGCGGCCACTCCAAGCCTTATAACAACCCCTGCCGCCACTCCAGCCTCTGAAGCCACTCCAGCCCCTGTGGCCACTCCAGCCTCTGCAGCCGATTCAGCCTCTGCGGCCACTCCAAGCCCTGTAACAGGCCCAGCAGCCACTCCAAACCCAGCGGCCATTCCAACCCCTGTGATGGGCCTAGCGGTTGTTCCAACCCCTGTGATGGGCCCTGTGGCTGGGTCAGAGAAACAGACTATAGCAGTGCAAGTTGCCCCTGTAACCAAGATGAAACAATGGATGAGAAAGTCAAGTCATTTAGAATGCAGAGGAACTCCTAGTCAGACTGGGGAGGAAGATGACGACGAGATGAGCTACTCTGCAGTGGCTGAGCCATCACATGAACGGAAAGATGAAGAGGAAGATATCATAAAAGCATCAATAACTAACCGAGGCCTATACCAGCGTGAGCTACGAGATGTGCGAAAAGATTTCTATTATTGTCCAGGTGAGCACCTTGTCGCCTGGCTGCTCTGGTGCTGGGACAGCAGAGCCAATAGTCTGGAATTAGAGGGCAGGGAAGACAGGCAACTGGTATCCTTCACTGGACACAGGCAATGCCTGGACGCAGGCATTGACAAAGCAATTGGAGATGGAGCACAAGGCTTCAGCCTCTGGAGGGGTCTCCTGTCAGGTGTGAAGAAAGGGTATCACTTCTAGGAAGATCTTGTATGTCAGCCAGGGAAGTGGACCACCGCGGAGAGGGGAATCCAGTATCTGCAGGAATTTGCTGTACGGGAGGTGATTTATAGGACCTAGAAAACAAACAGATATGCAAATATCCAGATGAAGTCAAGTGTACACGACCCATGTGGCGAAACATTGAATGGAGTGAACCATCACCGTATGCCAACTCATTGACAGTAATGACCTGGAAAGACCATGAGGAACCCACAGTGGATGAATTGGCTAAACAACTCCAGCGGTACGAAGAAAGTCTCTCCTCTTTCCTACAGGCCTACGTCTCGGCTGTGAAAAAACTTTCTCAGGAGTTCCACCAATTCAAAGATAACAAAGAGAATACACTGGAGAAACTTTCTGAAGAGGTCCACCAACTTGAAGAGAATTTATCTTCCTCCCCACCTGTACAAACCAGTGTCTCAGCTATCAGGGGTAAGTGCCCTTCTATGCAAGGAAGACAATATATTGGGTACACACCCCATACAACCCTGTGGTTTTACCTACGTGACCATGGAGAGGACATGAGAAAATGGGATGGAAAATCTACCTCGACCCTAGAGCCACAGGTACGTGGCCCTTCTTATTATCTTTTATCTCTTTTGCAAGCCTCATCTCTAGGTGGGCTTTAGCCTTCCTTGTCGCATCCCTGCAGGCCCTGACAACACTTCTATACTCCTCCCAAGAGGACAGGCCCTTTTTCCACATTTCATAGACCTTCCTCTTCCTTTTGATCTTATCGATGAGCTCCTTGCTCATCCACGCAGGTTTCCTGCCCCCCTTCCCCGATTTCCTACTCTTAGGGATGCACCGATCCTGAGCTTAGAAGAAGTTCTGTTTAAATGTAGCCCAGCTCTCACATGCATCCTTGCCTTCTAGCAACCTAGCCCATGAGATACTCCCAAGCAGGTCCAGGAAGAGGTCAAAGTTGGCTTTCTAAAAATGCAGGGTTGCAATCCTGCTTTTAGCCTTACTTCTTCCACTAAGTTCCATCTGGAACTCCACCATCTCATGGTCACTGCATCCCAAGCTGCCCCTGACCTTCACATCCCTAACAAGCCCATCCCTGTTGGTAAGGACAAGGTCCAGGAGCACTCCCCGCCTCGTCGGCTCCTCCACCACCTGCGTCAGAAAATTGTCTTTCCTGTCTTTGACAGACTTTGGCAATCCAGCCAGTTCTTGCTGGTTCCGTTATCTATGCATACAGTCTTTTATTCCCTTATCTTTGGGTCGTTAACATACAATTGTGCTAGCTAAGACCTAGGAATCAACATCCTTTATCTTGTTCCCTGTCTCACAGGTGCTCACATTACTAAATGCATCCTTCATTTCTGATCTGATAATTTGCTTTTCATAGCCCAAAACAAGCAAAGTGTACTCCTCCATGTAGTCTTATGAAGCTGATGTTGGCCATTAATGTTGATAAATGTTCAAACTATTTGTGTTGTTCAAAGTGGCAGAGGTTACTAGATGCCAGCCAAGTTTGTCATTTCTGCCATTTTAACAAGGACCTCGCACGGATCAGCTGCAGCGAGGGCTCCTGGCATGGAGACGGACGGAACCAACCCCTAACCCCCTCCCCCCCAGCTGACTTGTGGAAAACAGACTCCACAACCTGTAAGGTTGTAAAGTAGATAAGTCTATTCAGAACTGGGCAGCACAGGGGGTCACCCCACCACAATTGTGTGCACCCACCATGGTAGTTCATCTTGTATTTATGCAGAAGGGGTTACACAATTAAGGAAATGCCTATACATATTCATAACCTCTCCCAAAAAGGGTGGTCTTTATTACAATGAGTTCCAAGAAGTCATTTCCATTGTCTCCGCCTTTAACTCCTCCCAACTGCGCATGCACAGTGCAACCTGGTAGTTGTGGGCCGAGGTCCTCAGGATGAAGGCTGTAGGTCTTCCTCGCTATGGACTTTTCACCTCAGCTTAATTGCTTTTCATGACTATTCCTCTAATTAACTACATTCTCTATCTAAAGTCATCATGACCTCCTTGCTAACTAGTATTTACAATATACATCTCGGTTATGGATATCCCTTACCTTCCGAGGCTATCCTGTCTCAGTACTGCTATGGTTCTACAGTTAACCCTTTAGCATCTATTTTTTACTTCAATCCCCTTTTCTATCTACTTTAGGAAATTCTTTTCCTCCATCCCTACTAACATTTTTATCCCCTGGTCCCTGAGAGAAATACTCTCCATTTTCTACTTTCTGCCTCAACCTGTGTTTTTTCCATTTTTCATAGTCCTGTGTGGCATCCTGGCACATAAAAAGAAAACACCTAAGTATGCATGGCCCCAGGCAGAATATTATTACCAATAGTGCGAGTATTTGAAATCCTAATCTGAATAAACTTCTTAGCTGCTCAATTATTCCCAATCCATTAAATCAGCCAATCCCAAGTCTCTACCTGCAATTTGTTCACCCCTTCCTTCAAATGCCAGATGCTGGCATGAATTGATACTGAGTTGTCTGATAAATTCATACAACACATCTCCTCAAAGTCCTCACAGCCATGCCCCTGTGCCAATAACAGGAAGTCTATAGAAGCTCTGTTTTGCAGTCGCATGTCATACAGCAGCCTAATTTATTCAGGGTGGCCAATGCCTTAGCTGCAGAAACTCCTGGTGTAAAAATAGAAGCCAAAATTACCTCCTCGCTACTCCAGAATTCTACATCATCCCTACACTTTGGTAAACATGGAGAAACCCTCACAGTCTCCCAAGCCTATGGTACTCTGTAAAATTGTGGATCTGGGAAGTATTTGGCATTAATAGTGTGAGTCTTTGTGGAGGAATTTTTGAAACAGCAAGGAGGCCATGACTTGCTGCAGCTGAGCAAACCAAGCTACCAGGACAACTATGAGAAGTTCCCATGACAATGTTCCCACATCGCAATTTAAAAAATATTGTTGCCAGCAGCTGGCTTCAAGGACAAGATCTATGTGACTGCTAATCACAAGGGGGTTGTTTTCTTGCAGTTGTTTTGTCTGAGTGCTTTTGACCAATAATCTTGTGTGAGACACTATCTGCCCCTGCTAAATTTGCTATAAAAGTCAGGCTATTCAGGTAATAAAGAGAGACCATGATCTAACCATATTGGTGTGTGTCGTGACTCCGGCCGTTCTTCCTACAAGTCTTCCCAAACTGCAAGGCTCTCCCTTGATGTGGGAAAGTATATCTCCCCATGCCCTGTCTCCACAGATGAAGAACATTCCTGAAGGAAGCGCTAAAGGCATGTTGCTGGAGCAGGAAAATTTTTTACTAGTATAACTGTACCAGGTTGTACCATTTTATATACTGATAAAGAGGAATTAACGTTTTCGGACGTCGATCGGTTTCTACCTGTATAGTTAAAATATAAGCAACTGTCCATTTTAAGGGATCCTAAAAGTTCAAGTTCCTGTGGCTCTGCAGGGAGACGGGGTAGGTAAGCACTCCACCCATCCCAATTGTCCACACAGTCATTTGAACTGTCACATAATCTAGAGGGGATGTCAGCAGTGGGCCAAACTGCTACCAGAATCCTAACTAGGCAAGTAGAGAAAGGGTTCCCTGGTGTAGATAAAGAGAGGCACATAGAGTCCTGACCTGTCTTATTCACCAGGGTCACCCATATATTGGTCTTGGGCTGAGGTAGGACCCCAATTGCACTCGCCTGAATGCATGTCAGTCCTATGAACGTCACAATTGTAGCTGCAATCCCCCAGCTGGTTTTGACATCCATCCTGATGCAAGGGCTTTCTTAACTCGAGAATGGTGAATCCAGGCAGGTTGCTCTTTAATTCTGATCACAGTAAAAGTTGTCAGGAGTACCTGGAATGGTCCTTCCCATTGTGGCTCTAGGGTCTTTTCTGTAAGAGACTTTATATACACATAATCCCCAGGTTGTATATCATGTACTGGACTATCCAAACCCCTACTTCAAGTCCCAGCCATGTGTTTCTGTTTTACTGAGTTGTTTGCCTAATGCCACCATGTAAGATGTCATGATTTCATCCCCAACCTGTGTGGACATTCAATTCTGTATTCCATAAAGTCATCCATACAAGATCCCAAAAGGGCTTAGTCCTTCCTTTGCTCTTGACTTAGTTCATATGCGCAAGAGAGCCAAGGGAGGGGACTGAGGTCAGGTCAAGTTAGTTTCTTGCCCCAATTTCACAATCCGCTGTTTAATTAAGTGGTTCATCTTTTCTACTCAGCCACTCTACTGAGGGCGATATGGGGTATGAAGTTGCCAGTCTATGCCCAAATGGTGGCTAATTTCTTGTACTACTTTTGAGATAAAATGCGGTCCTCTATCAGAAGACATGGTTGCTGGAACCCCAAAACGTGGTATTATCTCTTCTAATAATATCCTAACTACTTCCCAAGACTTGGCTGTCCTGGTGGGGAATGCCTCTGGTCAACCTGAAAAGGTATCAGTTAATACTAATAAATATCAATACCCCCCCTTTTCTTGGGAGTTCTGTAAAATCAATCTACCATTGTTGCCCAGGCCCATTGCCTTTCCCAATTTGGCCCATTTCCGGTCTGGGGCTACTCTTGGGATTAGTCTGAAGACAAAGATCACACTGTCGAGTCACTTGTTTCACAATTTCTAGCTACAATATCTCTAATCAGGTGTTTATATAGGGCCTCTGCCCCCCAATGCCTCTTCCTATGTTCTTCCCTTATCAGGAGCCATGTTAAATAGGAGGGAATAATCAGTTTCCCTTGTGGGGTATGAGCCCACCCTTCTTTATTATATGATCCTTCCAAATCTGTGATAAGCTTTTGATCTTCCTTAGTGTATTCTGGTTTATCTTCTAGAGAGATTAGCCCATCAGGGACCAAAGCCTCTTCTGTTCTTACCTTTACCTTGGCTACCTGTTTTGCCTCTCTGTCCGCCAGCTCATTTCCTCGTTCCTACTCTGAGTTCACTCTCTGGTGTGCCTTAATGTGCATAATCTCCACTTTCTCAGGGAGCTGGACTGCCTCCAATAGTTTCAGGATCTCCTCTGCATGCCTGATGTTCTTTCCTTGTGAGTTCAATAAATCTCTCTTTTCAGATTGCTCTATGTGCATGTACAACCCCAAAAGTATATCTCAAATTGGTATAGATATTCACAACTTTGCCTCGGGCCAATTCCAAAGCGCAGGTCAGAGCAATTATCTCTGCCTTTTGTGTCGAGGTGTTTATGGGCAAATGTCCTGAGTCTATCACTTCCTGACTAGTGCTGACGGCATATCCAGCATGCCTTTTACCGCTTAGGACATAACTGCTTCCAACAGTGAACCGGTTTTCCATATTCTCCATAGGACTGTCCTTCAGGTCCGAGCGGCTCAAATATGTTGCCTCGATGGTTTCCAGACAGTCATGATGCACTGATTCTCCTAGGTTTCTGCTGAGGAAAGAGGCTGGATTGACAATGTTAGTGACTACTATCACCACATCATCCTGTTCTACCATTTTAACCTGCTATCTCACAAACCTTTGTGGGGAAAGTCAGCATCCACCTTTTGCTTCTAATACTGCAGATACTGTATGGGACACCAACACATTCATTTTCTGTCCCAGGGTGAATTTTCAAGCTTCCTGGATGTTTAGCACTACGTCCGTGACTTCTCACAAATATCCAAGCCAACCTTTTGTAGTTGCATCCAGTTGTTTGGAAAAGCAGGCAACTGCTCATCCATACGGGCTGAGATCTTGTGCCAGTATTCCTAGAGCAATCCCCTTCTTCTCATGGGAAAAAAAGGAAAAACTGCTTACTCACATTTGGGAGTTCTAGGGCTGGGGCCGACATCAAGGCCTTTTTTAGTATCTTGAAGGCTTATGTGGTTTCCTTATCCCATTTGAGGTGTTTCTGTTCAGTGTTTGTCAGTGCATATAGGGGTCTAACAAGCAACCCATAGTTATAGATCCTTAGTCAGCACCACCCAGTCATTCCCAGGAATGTTCGTAACTCCTTTACTGTTTGCGGTCTTGGAGTTTGGCATATTGCTTCTTTCCAGGCCTGTCCTAAAGTCCTTTGTCCTGCACTGATTTCATAGCCCAGATAAATCACTTTGCACTGCATCACTTGGGCCTTCCTTTTGGACACCCGGTATCCCTGGAACCCCCAAAAATTCAACAGACTCACCGTCCAAGTCATACAAGCGTCCTTTGCCTTGGTAGCAATCAGGATATCGTCCACATATTGTAACAGCTTCCCTTCCCCAAGTGGGGCTTCCCAGGACTCAAGATCCTTTGCGAGTTGATTACCAAATATGGTAGGGCTGGTTTTGAACCCCTGTGGTAAGCTGGGTTTTACGCCCACTTTTAGGATTTTCCCATTCAAATGCAAATATTTTCTGACTGGCTTTATGGAGAGGGAGGCAAAAGAAGTCATCCTTCATATCTAAAACAGTAAACCAGGTTAGATCAGGTGTCAATACAGTCAGCAAGATGCATGGATTTGCCACTGCCAGGTAAATGTCTTCAGTCATTTTATTTATAGCCTGGAGGTCCTGGACCACCTGGTATGACCCATCAGGTTTACGGACACGTAATGTGGGAGTGTTAAAATTGCACTCACATTCCCTTTGTAACCCCAGTTGTAAAAATTTTTCTATTAACTGTTGAATTCCTTCCCTATCTTCCTTCCTCAGGGAATACTGTTTGATTCTTATTGGCTGTCGTCCTTCCTTAAGTTTGACCTCGACTGATGGAGCACTTTTTGCTTTCCCTGGTACATCAGTGGCCCATACCCCGGGATATACCTGGTTCGTAATTTCTTCGCTGATTCTTCCTTCTGTAGGAACACTAGTGTTAGGAATGTTTTAACAATTCATGTCCATAAAGAACAGTCCTGTCTGCCTCTGGGCCCTGCACTGGCAATTTAATTCTTGAACCACAGATGCAGTGTGTCCCAGTCTCCCCCTCATTCTAGTCAATTTATCAAGTCTTCAGAAAATACTCCTCAAATTTATGAACCTGTTTGCTTTTGTTATTCCGGACTTCTATTTCTAACAGTTACAGCCTTTTTTCTGTCTTCTTCGAGATTAACTTAGCACTGCTATAGGTGTGACTGTCCCTGTGAATGGCTGGTGAAGAATGTTTTAATTACTGGTGAAGTGTCAATAAGAAAGCTATTTGTGTTTGTACGAAGTCTTTGATGTCTGGGGGTTTCAGAACAACTGATAACAACTAGTGACTGTTATGGGATACTATGCAGGCCTCTGATATCTGGCCAGGTGGCCAAGAGATTAAGAAGAAGAAAAAAAAAAAGAAGCTGAAGGACGGCTGGGAGACAAGACCTGCAGGAAATGTTCTATAAACTTGATACGGTGCCAAGGGAGTACAAAGGGGAAGGACGAGAAAAAAACTCGGAGAGGAAGACTACGAGCCTTCAGCATGAAAGACCCCTAGAGACCCCCAGAGGAGACTGATGCGCATGCTCCAGTAGGAGGGACTGGACCCCGGAAGCTAATTATAATAACCTATTTTTTTTAGAAGTAGTAATGAATATGTATTAGTCTAGGAGCATAAAAATCAGCTACTTGATGTAACTGGGGTGCGTCCTGGTGGAGCGGAGACTCCCGGTGCACCCAGCGCTGTTTGCTTACCTCTATTCTTTTAATAAATCCTATTTTTTTATTTAATCCTATTTTGAAGAATGAGCCATTTCTAACACTAGCTAAGGATAAACTCATTATTTGGATATACTGCTGATCGTTTACCTCCAGAGTAATCTCTCCTTTTTCAAATTTAATTGTTGCACCCTACTGTTCCAATAAATCTCTCCCCAATAGTTCTTTTGGGGAGTTGGGCATGTACAGAAATCTGTGGAAGCCCCATTGTTTTCCCAATTTATATCTCAGAGGTTCACAAAAATATGCCTTCTCACTTTGGCCAGTTTCCCCTTTTACCATGATATAATAATTTCCCAGGGGCATCAAGGCTTGGTTTAAGACTGAATACGTTGCCCCTGTGTCAGCCAAAAATTCTACCTCCTCTTGCTCCTTCCCTAGCTTCATTATAACCAGTGGATCCGCTAGGGTGGATTCCCCAGGTCCCCGTCAGTCTTCCTTCACATAGGCCACTGTTCTTCCTTTCTGGTTGTTTCTTCCCTTCTCCTTGCCTTTCCATTTTTCTGGGCCTTCATTTTTCCTGTGGCCAAATCTTCTGCATATTGTGCACTGGTCCCTACCTAATTGAAACAGTCCTTGTCTAGATTTCCTCTCTTCATCCTCTCTAACAGCCGCCACCACCCTCCTCTGCCCTTGTCTATAATCCTCTTCTCTATTACTGAACACTCTCCATGCCTCCTCTAGCAATACTTCCAAGTTTCTGCTTTCTGTGGGATGCAGCCTCTGAAGCTTGTGCCTAATATCACTTGTAGACTGTCCCCAAAACAAAGAGACTAACTGTTGTATTCCTACCTCTGACCCAGGATCCAGCGGTGTGTTGCAGCACATCACATCCCTTAGTCAATCTAAGAATTCTAATGGTGACTCGGAGGGACCTTGTTTGATTGTGTATAGTGCTGACCAATTTATGGTTTTGGGAATGGCCCTCTCCATTCCTTTTGAAATCTACCCCGATATGCCTGTAACCTCTCCATATCTGTGGATCAATTTGCATTCCATTTTGGATCCTGAAGGGGAAAGTATTCCTTAACATCCCCTCCAGTAGTTGCATAATGATTCTCAGCCAAATCTCCTGCAGTTTTTAAAATTAATGGTTTCTCTGTCTCAGTCATGTATTCTAATAATAACTGCAAATCACTGCAATTGGGATTGTGCTGTTTTATAATAAACTGAAAATGTTTGGCTACACTTACCTTGGCAACCTTTCTCCATGCTTCTAAATCGGTGGTGGAAAATGGTACTTTAATTAGCATCGTCCCGCCATCTGACCCTACCGCCTCCTGGAAAGGTGCTTGTAAGACTGTTAGAGCTGACTTTTTCCTGGTACGGGAGGATACAGGGCTATCCGGGGGAGTGGAGGTTCCCTCCAAGTCTGCATCCTGTTCCTGCGATCAAGGGGGAGGCTTAAGCAAATCAGTTAGATCTTGTTCTGGCACCTGGCAGGCTTTATTCATTTTAGTACATCTTTGTCCAATGCTAAATGCTGAGCAGCACCACTTCAAATTACCTTTAAGTTCTCTATTATTTTCTTGCTCAAGGGTGAGTAACATAGGATCCTGTGATGTCACCATTCCACAGTCCCTTTGCCACTCCAGATGATTTCGGAGGGTAGAAAACATATCTGCATATGACACTTCATCCCATTTTCCTTCTCTCCTCAAAAACATTAATTGCAGTATAGTATTATAGTCTACTGATCCAAAGAGTGGCCATTTAGCTCCATCCTCAATCTTATATAGTGGCCATATATGAGAAGTGTAAGGGGCCTCTCTGTGTGATTGCGTGATTGTGCTGTGTGAGTGAGACGCAGCATCGCTGCGAAGCAAGTGCGGAGTTCCGATCCGCGGTTCTGTATTCTCCAAGAGGGGAACGGCCAGAGACAAACAAAGCGCATGACAGATAGAAAGGAAGTGCTATTTTATCCAAGTGTTGACTGGTGGTGCCCAATATATGGGCCCGGTGGTGTATCTTGCAAACCTATTTTTGTACTTAAATGTTTTGAGTGTGACAAGGAGGAAGGCAGGAGCATTATCTAAGTAACAGTTTAGAAGTTTTGGTATATTCACTGTGATGTTTGGTCAGTTTCCCAAGTATTGGGGGAGGGGAGGCCTGACTGATCATCAAAGTGGTAGAACAGAGAGAGTCAGTTCTTTGGTGGTTCAGGCTTGAGTCCTGGGAATTTGGTAAGAAGGGGGGAGAGAGAATTTATCTAGGAGGAATATATTTAACACCTGGTGGACACAAAATGGCCTTAGATTGGGAACAACCTATCCCCAATACCTTTTTTAACCCCCATATTGATGGATATGTAGGAATAATTTTTTTTTATGTGTGGGCTTACTAAGAAAGGACATGAGAAAAATTGACACTCGGCTTGGGTCTTGCTGAAATGTAAATCTTTTGAAAAAAGGTGGTATTGTTTGTCTAGAAGATGGAAGGCTGAGTGTCCCGAGTGTTTTCCCAAAGTCCCGTGGATTTATGATTTGGACATGGCCCATCAAGAATCTGAAATAGTAAAGTTTGTATGTGGAGAGAAAAGTTTAATCCCAGAGAACTGGGACATTTGGGAAGAAGATTGGAAAAAGATGGTAAAAACCTGCAATAAAAGCTTTGCGTGGAAATTGAAACAAGGGGCAGTAACTAATAAGGAATAATAATAATATTTTTTTTTTTTAAAGGGGAATAGGGAATCAAGGAAATGATTAATACCCATTGGGTGCATATTGGAAGGATATTGTCAGAACTGGGGGCACAGAAAGTAAGAGGACTCTAATTAAGTATTGCAGTCAATGGTGGCCACTATATAAGCTTGAGGATGGAGTTAAATGGCCACTTTATGGATCAATCGACTATAACACTATCTTGCAATTAATGTTGTTTTTGAGGAGAGAAGGAAAATGGGATGAAATGTTGTGTACTGATAAGTTGTTTCAGCATCCTGGAGGGAAAAAGGTGTAGAATTAAGTTGGCCTCTGACTGAGCATTTGGTTAAAGTACAGGCTGGAGAAAGATAAAAAGAAGTCTTGAGTGGCTATAAGTAGAGGCTCCTCCAAGGAAAATATCCGGGGCGCGCCTAGGGGTGTCTGCTCCACAGTCCATCCTGCAGCTGAGCAGACTGTCTCAGAGTGCTATCAACTCTCTCAGAGTGCTACCTTCACAATGGCCTGGGCTATAGAAATCCCTTATCTTCCAGAGCTATCCTGTCTCAGTCCTTGCTATAATTCTATAGTTAACCCTTTAGCATACATTTCTTACCTCACCACATTCATGGACGTTAATAGTAATAGGCTTAAAGACTGTTTTTTATGTTACACATTTGCCAGAATTCAGAAAACTTTCCTATGTTCATGTTTCAATTTATAACTTTTTTGCCTGTATTTTTTGCATCTGTCCATGCAAGAGAAAAGGCAAAGGATGTGTGTAAACAACTTCTGTCAGCTTTTGTGACATTAAGAATCCCAAAAATGAGAAAACAGATAATGGGCCAGGATATGTGGCCCACACAACCCACTTTTTTCAACAATGGGGCATTCAACGTATGATGGGTAAACCTTATTCTTCCATGGGTCAAGTAATTATTGAACAGGCCCATGGTATCCTAAAAGCTATGCTTCTAAAACAAAAAAGGGGGAGTATAAGTATGACCCCCCAGGAAAGAATAGCTAAAGCATGCTATGTTCATAATTTTTTAAATGGATGGACAGAGGAAGGTCCTCCAATTCACAAACATTTTAATCATAATACCTTAAACTCAGTTACAAGTCATGGTAAAAAAATTAAGCACCAATCATTGGGAAGGGCCCTACTCTCCAATAACTTGGGGCCGATGTTATGCTTGTGTTTCAACAGGAGCCAGTCCAAGATGGGTGTCAGCACGGTGGGTTCAACCGTCCATCTCATCATCTACCTTAACATGATCACAGCACTCTCCTCAGTGATTTGGATTCCAGCTCAACCAAAAAGCAATATATGGGAGGGTCCTGATGGCAGGACCCACAAACAGGAGCTCCAGAAGCTGGAGGGGCAGCCAGAGCCCCCCGTTGGACAGTACTCAGTGCCTGCCTCTCCCAGGGATGTGATTACAAAGTCTGTTAAAGATAGGATTAATATGCCTGATAGTTTTTCTCTGTGTTTTAATTTGTGTTAATTGTTCTTTCTTTATTTGTGTTAATCATGCTTTCTTTTGGGGGCCATGGGGGTCGACAAGCCCCATGGTTGGTGATAACATCAGACTCCTGATGATGAAGCCATGTAAAGAAGTTAATAAGAAGTTAGAAGGAACAAAGAAAGGTGATTCAGGAGAAGCCTTGCTGTCTCAAACTGCTTGTTCTCCAACCCTTAAGACATGGAAGTTGCTAAGTGTTTGCTGTTGCCGGGCAAAGTTGTTAACCAATGAATAGTTAGTGGAAAAGCACCACTGGTAGAGCTAATGGTATAAGAAGGGAGCCTGTCCTCAATAAAGTAGTTGAAGTTATTGATCCTTAAAGAAACCCTAGTCTCCATGTGGTCTTTATGCCACAGAGGAGGGTTCTGCCCAACCCTCATCATCTGTTCTTGTGAGGGCTGCCAGGTCATGGTGGCTCCTCCATACCAAAGAGGCTGTAATCGCTTGGCTTGCTATATTGCAGCACATTTCACAATCATGAAGAACCTATGCAATAGTGTCCAAGGTCAAGTCCATCCTTCAATCACGAGTCCATTTATATATTATATCTCTTCCTTGGTGGTCTGAGGGGTCACGGGCCCTCCGAGCTTTAAATAATTCACCCTTATGTTGCCAGTCCAGATCCACCTGAGCCACTTCAATCTCAGCAGCCTGATCTACCTGCTGGTTGTTCTGATATTCTTCTGTACTTGGTCTTGCTGGGATGGAGTTAATAAACACTAGAAATCAGACCTTTATTGTTTCCTCATGGAAAAATAAACACCTATTTAGGATAAAAAACACAATATACAATTAATTTATATCCTCAGAATTCCCATGTAGAGTTCTTAGTTGTGTTCAAAATTTCAGATTCATAGTACATTCCTGACCACGCCATTTGTCTCAGTAGACTAAATTTTGCTAATTTTTGTTGTTGTTGTTTTTTACAAATCATGGAGGATGGCTTAGTGTGTGATCAGACTCCAGAGCAGTGCACAAAGCCCCCTTCCACTCAGTGTCACCTCTTCGGCTTTGAGGGAAGTTGCAGGGCTGGGGAAGATTGCTTTTCAGCTCTGCCTGGCCATCACTAAGATTTTGGTAGCTAAACTTGGATGCTGTGGGAAACTGCTCCACTTAAATGTTTTTGTAGGTGAGGATAGAAGAGTGGAAAGATCAAAAAGACCCAGATATCTTTTCCTGCATGCTGATAGGAATGGTGGTGGGGATGTGAAGAACTGGAGTTGCCCACCTCAAGTAAAAAGGGAAAGACTCCTGTGAAGCATCTCATTAGATGCACTGCTGCAGGGAGAAAGAAGTGGCTGGAGGAGAGAGGAGACATTAACTGTAGTTAAAGAATGAAATGTTAACCACTCTGGTTCTCTGCAAACGAATGAAGCTTTGAGTGGAAACTATCAGTGTTCCTGTCCTGTTCAATATTAGCAATGAGATGTTTGTTGCTTAATATTACCAACGGGATGTCACATTTCTCCTAGCTGATGGTTTGAATCTCTCCTTGTACACACTTAAAATGTTTCCCTCCTTTTCTTTTTGAATTTCTGGGTAGAGCTGTTGTGTCATTGACATTACTGTTTGAACTGCATTATGTTTTTGTTTGTTTGTTTGTTTGTTTTCTAGTGGGAAGATTGAAAGAATTATTTGAAAGATAATTAGTATCCTCTTTTGATGACTCATAATCAGAAACTATTTTTTCATTATCAGTTGTGGATCCATTAATATAGTCATCTTTAGGTATGTACTGGATCTGGTTGGGATGGAGTATCTGTGACTTTGGTGAATCCCTATCCACGTAGTGTCTGACTGTGGGTTCTTTGGGTCAGTTTTTTTGGGTACTAGAGTGACATAACCTATATGACTACTTGGGTATCATGCTGTTGTCCATGAATTTGTTGTGAATGGTGGCATTTTGCTCCTACCATTATTTTTGCCTTCTTCTTTCTACCAGTGCCTCCCAGTGTTCATCTCATTTTTGTGACTTACAATTCTGGAACAATAAGAAAAAAAAATGACGGGAATTAGAATTTTTTCAGGTTCTGCCTTTAATTCTGTAGTTCTCTCAGTGCAAAACTGGAGTAAAGGTCATATCCACTTTAATTTGCCTGGCTTACTGTATGATTTTCTCAGCTAGTCTGCTGGACTAAAAGCAATAAGGGGTTTAGTTATGGGTATGAAGCAGCAATCCTTTACAAACCTACAAAATCCCTCTGAGGCCAGTTGTAATCTATTAACTCAAATTAGTTCTTTCCAACTAAGAGACTGTGTGAGAAGAACCCCTGAAGCTGCAGCAGTTCCAACAGCTATTTTGGGGGTTTTAATGATGAATATCATACATAACTCTGTAATTCGCTGTCCAGCCCTCTGCAAACTCTGGTCTATGCAGTCCTAATTTCTGTGTCCTGACATCTGTATCATAGTACCTATAACCTCCTACTTCCATGAAATGAATTTACATTATTCCCAGTGCTGTCAGTGAGATTTCACAGAGTCAAAAATAAGATTTGTTCCAGTAAAAGTATTATGAATATATGTTTGTTGAATCGTTTTGTTTATTCGTTTGCTTGTTTTTGTTTTACCTATTAATATAAACTAAGACCTGTTCTGAGCCATTGTAATTGTTACCACTCTACTGGGTCCGGCTGGGATGGAGTTGTTATAAATGGCTCAGGATTCAAATTAGGATTAAATAAAAAAAAAATAGGATTTATTGAAAGAATATAAAGGAATAGAGGTAAGCAAACAGCGCTGGGTGCACCGGGAGTCTCCGCTCCACCAGGACGCACACCAGTTACATCAAGCAGCTGATTTTTATGCTCCTAGACTAATACATATTCATTACTACTTCTAAAAAAAATAGATTATTATAATTAGCTTCCGGGGTGCAGTCCCTCCTACTGGAGCATGCGCAGTCTCCTCTGGGGTCTCTTCTGGGGGTCTCTAGGGGTCTTTCATGCTGAAGGCTCGTAGTCTTCCTCTCCACCTTTGTACTTACTGGGCACCATACCAAGTTTACGGAACATCTTCTTCAAGTCTTGTCTCCCAGCCGCCCTTCAGCTTCTTTCTCCTTCCTCTTTATCTCTTGGCCCCCCCTAACCAGATACCAAAGATCCACATAGTATCCCATAACAGTCACTAGTTGTTATCAGTTGTTCTGAAACTCCCAGACACATGAGTAATTAAAACATTCTTCCCCAGCCATTCACAGACACATCTATAGCAGTGTTAGAAATAGAAGTCCGGAATAACAAAAGCAAACAGGTTCATAAATTTAAGAAGTGATAAATTGACTAGAATGAGGGGGAGACTGGGACACACTGCATCTGTGGTTCAAGAATTAAATTGCCAGTGCAGGGCCCAGAGGCAGACAGGATTCAAACAGAATTGTTCTTTATGGACACGAATTGTTAAAACATTCCTCACAGAGTTAACTTTCCCTGCAGCAGCCCATACAGTGCTGTGCTCTGCACTTGTAGCTAGAGCAGCACTGATATCACACCAATGTTTTGTCTGTTGCTGAGCAGTGCTGGCACAGCATCAAGACTCCTTCCAACCCTGCCAAGAGCCAGTAGGGGACATCACCAGGGCAGCTAACCTAAACCGACCAAAGGGATATTCTGTACCACATGATGTCACACTCAGCAATAAAAGGTGAGAAATGGAAAGGAGGGGGGGGGCTTTTGTTATGAAGATGTCTGTCCTCCCAAACAGTCACTATGCGTATTGAGACCCTGCTTCCCAGGATATGGCCGATCATCACTCATTCGTGGGAAGTAGAGAATGCTATTTTTTATCTTCTCTCTGTGCTTCCGTGTGGCCTTTGCTTGTTTTTTCTCTCTTTCTCTTCCCTTTAATTAAATTATCCAAATCTCAACATGGGACTTTTTTTGTTTGTTTGCATTTTTTTTCCTCTCTAGCATATTTTCTTCTCCCACACTTCTTCTTCTGAGGAGGAGTGAGAGAGCAGTTGTGGTGGAGTTTTGCTGCCCAGCAGGGTAAAGCCACCAGTTCTTTCTGGCACCCAACTTGGGGCTTGAAGGGTTGAGATAACAATAGATTTGATCAGAGCACTTTAGAGGAAACTTGCAATTGTCATAATTAGTTAGCAGTTACTAGTCACAGTGTTGTCTGGTTTGCTCTTAATATTTTTCTATGTGATTCTGTTTCATGTGATTCATAACACATTCTGACTTTTGCTATGTATCAAATCTGAGAGCTTGCTAAAGACTGTGTTTGTTTTGTTTTGTTTTTCAGTTTGCTGTGCTGTAAAGCACTGGCCTTGATCCTAATCTGGTATTTGGGCCCTGCATTGCTATCATCTCTATCCTTTGGGAACTATCTCTTGAAGACTATTAATAACTACATTCTGTTTTCTCCTCTGGAAGTCAGTTTGTGGATGATATCAGGAATGGTACCACCGCCTTCTTTCCCTATGGGCTAATTGCAGTAGCTTTTGAGTATTTAGAACGTCCATGGGTAACCAACATACTCCTATTGCTAGGTCTCCAGAATTTATTTATTTATTTATTTGTTTGCTTGTTTGTTTGTTTGTCCTAAGGTTAAACAGTTAGTTAAGAATACCACTCAGGTATCTGCCCAGAGACAGTGTGGTGGTGGGTGGCAAGGTGTGTGGGAGGATATGGGCAGGTACCTGTCACGGTTGTCTCCTCCGATGGTTTTGAACTTCACCCCTGAACAAGTGCAGAACACTGAAAAACAGCTTGCTGCGCTGCGCTGGGGCCTGGTCTGCGCCTATCAAACGGTAGTTAACACTATTTAGCACCTTCAAGGGGAGGAGGAGGTCTCTGAATCTGATGACCAGATAGCACACACAGTAGCTAAACCAGAGGGCCAACAATCGGTGGTATTGATTTTCCCTATAGTCAAGATGAAAAAAAATTGAAGCACAAGTCAACTCATTTAGTAAGGGAAAAAGCTCCTCCTAAGAGATTTTGGGAGGGAGAAGTGGAAGGGGCAGGAAGCTCTAAAGCAGAGCCATCAAAAAACACGAGGAAGAAGAGACAGAAATCATAAAAGAGTCAGAAACCACCCAATCCCTATCCTTGAGTGAGTTGTGAGATATATGAAGGGTTTTCAGCCATCACCCAGGTGAGCACACTCTCACCTGGTTGTTCAGATGCTAGGACACTGGGGCCAATAGACAGGAACTAGAAGGCAAGGAAGTCAAGCATCTGGACTATCTCTCTAGGGAAAGGGTCATTGACAGAGAAATTGTTAGAGAGTCACAGGTTCTCAGCCTTTTGAGGCAACTCCTGTCAGATGTGAAGGAAAAGTATCCCTGCATGGAAGATATTATATATCACCTAGGCAAGTGGATTACCATGGAGAAAGTTCTCCAGCACCTGAGGGAAGTAGCTGTGCTGGAGATGGTTTACAGTGATTTGGACAATGACCAGACACCCAAAGATCCCGATGAAGTCCAGTGCACATGGTCCATGCGGCAGAAGTTTGTAAAGGGTGCACCATCATCACATGCCATCAAGCTGGCAGCAATGAGTTGGAAAGATGGGATGGGACTGTGGGATGAATGTTATGTCCAGCCACCTTCAGCGATATGAAGAAAATCTCTCTGCCTCACTACAGGCCTGCATCTTGGCTATGGGGAAACTGTCCCAATAAGTCCACCACCCTGAAGACCATATATCTTCCCCCTCACCCAGATGGACCAGTATATTGGCCATTAAGAGTCAGCATTTTCCTGCTTGAGAGAGAGAGTACCTAAGACGCACAGCACATGGCACCCTGTGGTTTTATCTGCATGACCACAGGGAAGATACGAGGAAGTGGGATGGCAAACTTACCTCAACCCTAGTAGCTTGGGTAGGTGAACTGTAAGGAAAAGAAGGGGTCTGAGAAGGCAAAAGGGGGTGTCCTAGGAAAACAACTGCTCCAGTTTCTGTTGGGCAGTCCCACAAAGGGAGTAGAAGGGATGACGTTACTCTTGACACTGATGAACTCTGCTTCACATTTGCAAGAATTAAGTGACAGATACTCCAAGCAGGACTAGAGGGACCCTGCCTCTGGCCAGGTAGAGGAAAGGGACAACCGGATTTACTGGACTGTGTGGATCTGATGGCCTGGCACACCGGAATCACAGGAGTACAATGCTCTAGTGGACACCAGAACACAGTGTACCCTAATACCATCAGGCTACCAAGGGGCAGAACCCATCTGTATTTCTGGAGTAACAAGGGGATCCCAATAGATAACTGTATTGGAGGCTGAAGTAAGCCTAACTGGGAATGAGTGGAAAAAACATCCCATTGTGAATGGTCCAGGTGCTCTGTGCATGCTTGGCATAGACTACCTCAGGAGAGGGTACTTCAATGACCCAAAAGGGCAGCGGTAGGCTTTTCGCATAGCTGCCTTAGAGACGGAGGAAATTAAACATATGTCTACCTTGCCTGGTCTTTCAGAGGACCCTTCTGTTGTGGTGTTGCTGAGGGTCAAAGAACAGAAGGAGATGATCACTACTACACAGGTGCACTAGCAGCAATATCGCGCTAACCAAGACTCTCTGATTCCCATCCATGAGTTGGTTCACCAACTGGAGAGACAAGGAGTGATCAGCAAGACTCTCTCACCCTTTAATAGTCCTATATGGACAGTGTGAAAGTCTAATGGTGAGTGGAGGCTAACGGTGGACTATTGTGGCCTGAATGAAGTCACACCACTGCTGAGTGCTGCAGTGCCAGACATGCTAGAACTCCAGTACGAACTAGAGTCAAAGGCAGCCAAGAGGTATGTCACAATTGATATCATTAATGCATTTTTCACCATCCCTCTGGCAGCAGCATGCAAGCCACAGTTTCTTTTCATGTGGAGGGGCTGCCAATACACCTGGAATTGACTGCCCCATGGAAACACAGCCCTACTATTTGCCATGGACTGATCCAGACCGCACAGGAACAGGGGGAAGCTCCTGGACACCTGCAGTACATTGCATGATATCATTGTGTGGCAGAAGAATTTTTGAGAAAGGGAAGAAAATAATCCAAATTCTCCTGAAAGCTTGTTTTCATAGAATCATAGAATATCCCAAGTTGGGATAGACCCATAAGGATCATCGAGTCCAACTCCTGGCTCCACACAGGTCTACACAAAAATTCAGACCATATGACTAAGAGCACAGTCCAAATGCTTCTTAAACTCCGACAGCCTTGGTGCCGTGACTACGTCCCTGGGGAGCCTGTTCCAGTGTGCGACAACCCTCTCAGTGAAGAACCTCTTCCTGATATCCAGCCTGAACCTCCCCTGTTGCAGCTTGACACCATTCCCTCGGGTCCTATCGCTGGTGGCTAAAGAGAATAGATCGGTTTTGCCATTAAACAGAGTAAGGTCAAAGGACCCGCACAAGAAATCCAGTTCTTGGGGGTAAAATGGCAGGATGGTTGCCGTATTTGGATGGATGTGATCAACAAAATAACGGCTATGTCTCCACCAACTAGCAAAAAAGAAACGCAAGCTCTCCTAGGCCTTGTGGGATTCTGGAGAACACATGTTCCAGGTTATAGTCAGCTTGTGAGTCCTCTATATCGAGTGACTCGAAAGAGGAACAATTTTGAGTGGGGCCCTGAGCAACAACAGGCCTTTGAACAAATCAAACAAGAAATAGCTCATGAGGTAGCCCTCTCTGCAGAGGACCAACTGTGCAAAATGTACTTTACACTGCAGCTCTTTGTTAAGTCTGGGTCACCTGTTCCTGGCTGTGTCCCCTCCCAACTTCTTGTGCACCCCAAGCACTCCTCTTCAGAAGGGCAGCATAAGAAGCAGAAAAGTCCTTGGCTCTGTGTAAGCATTGCTCTGCAACAACTAAAAACAATGGTATGTTAACACTAATATTTTCATAAAAAATACAAAAGACAGCATTGTGTGAGCATTTGCAAAGAAAATTAACTCTGTTCCAGCTAAAACCATGACATAGCTACAGTGAAAAAAGATGCAATTGAAAGTAAGTTAGTGCCGAAAACAGGAAAATACACGTTTTAAATATAATACATTGCCCTGTATTTGGCTGAGTCAATTTTCCTCCTAATAGCTGGTATGGTGTTGTGGTTTTGGATTTAGGATGAGAATAATGCTATTCTTATATTGATCAAAAAATCCCTAAAATTCTTATGTGTACCATGAAAACTGTTTTATTATCCAGACATATTTCTCATCTTGTTCATAAACACTTTAAGAATATCACAGTATAGGAAAGATATAAAACTGTTAGAGAGTTTCCAAAGGAGGGCTACGAAGATGGTGAAGGGTCTAGAGGGGAAAACATATGAGGAGTGGCTGAAGTCACTTGGATTGTTCACCCTGAAGAAGAGGAGACTGAGGGGAGACCTCATTTCAATCTACAGCTTCCTCATGAGGGGGAGTGGAGAGGCAGGTGCTGATCTCTTCTCTCTGGTGACCAGCAATAGGACCTGAGGGAATGGCTTGAAGCTGTGACAGGGGAGGTTCAGGCTGGATATCAGGAAAAAGTTTTTCACCAAGAGAGTGGTTGGACTCTGGAACAGGATTCCCAGGGAAGTGGTCACGGCACTGAGCCTGACAGAGTTCAAGAAGTGTTTGGACTGTGCTCTCAGACACATGATCTGATGATTTATTTATTTATTTATTTTGGGGGGTGGTCCTTTGGGGACCCAGAATTTGGACTCAATGATCCTTGTGGGTCCCTTCCAACTTGGATATTCTATGATTCTATGGAATTCACAATTATATGAATAGGAATGACTGCTTACATTTCTTCCAAGTATCCAAGGGTGGTGAATCACAAATTGAACATGAATCAGTATTATTACTGTGAAAAAAAGGAAGCCTGCATAATCATATAAAAATGCATATATCCTTTGCAGGAAATGTGAAATGTTTCTTCATGTATCAACACCGTTAAGACTTCAATAAAAGCATTACAGCCATGGCATGGGGACAAGGAACAGGAGTGTTGAAAGGTCTAGAAAATCTGAAAGCTTTACGAAAAGCATTGAAAAACTGGACTTTAGAAAGTATAAACTGGTACATAGATAGGTAGATGTGATAACAGTTCTTGAATATGTAAAAGGTTTCTGCAAAGAAAAATAATGTCAGCATGTCAGTGCCCTTGAAGAAGCCAGTTTCATTAGATGATGAAAACACTACAGTTTTAAGCTTCATACTATATGTCTCAATTGCTTTTCTTTATACATTCCTTCTGAATTTAATAATGAATCAAGAATAAGCAAATACATATTTTAACCCTTACATCAAAGGTGTTTGATTTAAATCAAGTCTATTGCAAAGTTCTGAAAAGCCCCCACTTCTGCTTGTAGATCTGTGTCAGATGAGTTAATGTTCTCATGCTAACATTTGGAATTCATGTCTATATAACTGACACCTATAAAAAGATTTCCATTGCCCTGAGTAGTTTTCTATCAAACTCATGAAAGAATGTTCTCCAGAGCAAATCTGTAAATGATGCTGAACTTCTCTGGGCTACCTATTCCAGTGCCTTGCTACCCTCTAAGTAAAGAATTTCTTCCTTATATCTAATCTAAATCTACCTTCTTTTAGTTTAAAGCCATTACCCCTTGTCCTATCACTACACCCCTGACAGAGTCCCTCCCCAGCTTTCCTGTAGGCTCCCTTTAGATACTGGAATACTGTTATAAGGGCTCCCTGGAGCCTTCTCCTCTCCAGACTGGACAACAACAACTCCTTCAGTGCGTCTTCATAGGAGAGGTGCTCCAGCCCTTTGATACATACCAAACTAGATCCCTGTTACCCAAGAAGCAACAGATAGAGAATATTACATTTATTTGAAAGAAAAATATCCATTAAAATTTCTCCTTCTCCCCCCCAAAATATTGCAAAGTTTAAATATACAAAATTACAACTGAAAATTATGTAACATTTTTCATCTTCCAAACACACAAAACACACCCAGTGAGATCAAACTGATAATAGTTCTGAAGAATTCAGCTGCATTTGGCTGCCATTAAATACCATAACTGCGTAAAATCAAGCTAGTTACAGTGGCATATAACGTTAATGTAATAATATTTCTTCTCATGACTTCCTTTCAGCTGCCTGACTGGGGATGCCTGACGCATTAGACCGTGACCAAACTTTATCAGAAAAAAATACTATATTTTCATTACTTATATGAATACTTCTGTTGCTTTAACTCGGGTATTGTAGTGAAGAGCAGTGTATCATTGTTATTCACATGCAAAACAGTTAAAATCGGTTAATTCAGTGTAAGTTTCATATTTAAATGCTGTTCTCCTTCAGGTGCACTCAGAAATTTTGTAAGCGTAATAGTCTATTGAATTAGTTTAATATGGTGTTATTGTTAGAAGGATAATATGACAAACTATAACTCAATTTAATCCATGTTAACATAAAATAATTAATAATGCTGCATTTTGTGCCAGTATCAGATTTTCTTTTTGTTGTTATTGGTGTTGTTAGAGATGGACCCAGCCTAGTTTTACTGTTGACACAATTCAGGTTACAGCTATTAATTTCTGCAGAAAGAACTGACTAAATTCTTCTCGTCACTTCTTGGCATTGGAAAGATCTAAAAACATGTCACTCGCACAAAAAGGAGGAGTTGTAGCAGCATTCACAACACATTCTTACTCTCTAATAGCTTGTCATCCAAATAACTTAAGGCATTCCACTTAACTGTGCTTGATTTTGAGCACAAATACTTTAGGGATGACCCATGGGAGAGTGTTAGAGCGCGTTGCAGAAAGCACGACAGACACCAGCAGAGTCAGATCATGCTCCATTTTATTGCCCGAATAGCCTAACTTTTATAGAGAACTTAACAGGGGCGGACAGTGGGCCGGATTTTACACTGGACAACCTGTGCTGGTGAAAATGCCTCAGACTGGAACAGTAGCAATGTATTAACTACTCCCAAATATCCCTACACATGGGAAGTCAAAGATTGTTATTTCACCCTCTTTCTAACCCCGCCAGTTGAATACAACTGAGCATATTTTCTTTCCTTTTGTGTTCACAGGAATCCTGAGAGAACTGCATGTGGACAGCTGGAGAATCACAAATCAGCAGTTTGGATTGATAATGCTACGTTTTACCCTAACCTTAATGCAATCCCCTTTTGGTTCATAGCCCAAAAGGCCCAAAATTGCCATGGTCCCATGCCCATGTTAAATACACTGGATTATGAGAACACGTGCCATCAGGGAAAACTTAGCTACTATGGTTGTGCATGGAGCTGAGGTGTTTCACCATGACATCTAACCAAGCACTGTTACAGTATAGTGTAAGCTCTAGAATATCTAAAAAAATAAAAAAATAAAAAAATAAAAGAAAAAAAGAACCTAAATCAAAATATTTTCAAAAGCTGAATGGAGTTGGAATGCCCACTAGTCTAACTCCTTCCATCTTCAACACAGGTCCTTACCTAATTAAAATGTGGGATAACAACAAGGTCTTTTTAACCCTAGCAGGTCACTAAAAAGGGTATAGATAGCGCTGCAAAATGTGCCACCTTTTTGAGAACTGCCTACACTGGCTGGTTAGCATGGTTACATGGACGTTCTCTGATACAATCTCAGCGCATGCCATGGGATGCAACTGGGTTATTGGGAACAGGATTTGGTATATTAAATAGCATTGATGCTGAGGTCTTAATGAGTAGAACAACTGCTACTACAGATGACCTAAGGAAACTGGAACGACCAATAAAATCATCCTTATCGGCCTTAGGAGCAAGTCAATGGCTTCTATTACACATTTTACCCCACTGAAAACAAATTGAAGAAAATGATAATCAATTAATTGTAAATGCCCTTGGAAAAACTCAAGGTGATACTTCCCTTGCCTTGAGCTGCATCCAAGCGCAGTTATGGATAAATTCTGTAGCAGCAGCTATTATTAGAGAGTGAGAAGGAAGAACTTTGCCCACTGAAAATCGAAAATTGATTTGGGATAATGTTTCAGAATTTGAAAAGGAGTTTGAAGCATGGTGGCAATTAGTCAACTTTACCTACTATGCAGAAAATGATAAAGTCATTGCCTTTATACTTACCATAAGCAATGCCAATGTATATCCAATCATTGCATTAGGACTTAATCATAATGGAACTATACTTTATCCTAAGGAGCATAAAGTATGGGCCCATCAAAAGGGAGGAAAATGGAAAACAATTGATGTAAATGCATGTATTGTGCGTGAACAAAAAGGCTTCATCTATGAAAGTAACACACTCAAAGCCCAAGACATTTGTCTTGACACTGAACAAAATATTTGTCACTTTGAGATACAACCCGATGAAACCCTTGAAACTGTACTTGTATATATTGGGAAAGACTATGTTTGCAGGAGAACCCACTGTGATTCTGTAGTCATAGATAATACTAATGTAGATACCAGTAATCACTCTAATGTTTGTGTTTGTAATTTTACCAAAATTCTGGGATGTGATTTTAGCTCTAGCTCCTGTCACCTCTTACCAACTTATTGCATCCAATTATATTCTGCTTCATAATCTGCTGCCTACTCTTATTGGAATGAACCTTACCCTTGTGAAGAAATTACAGTTACAAGAAGATTTTAAGCACTTGATGAAACAAGTTTGAAAAAATGGACAAAAGACTAAAAACACTGTTGGTGGGACACTTTGTTTGGATGGTCGCCAACTGCCACAGGAATCTTCAACAAGATGTTTCACTCTGTTGTTGTTTTGTTAATACTCACTGTATTATGCTTTATACTGACAATTAGTTTGTATGTTAAACGTTGGATTATGATGAAATGTTTAGTATCCCTACACAATATACATACACTTGATAATCCTCATCCCAATAATGTATGTGATATACCTAACACATTCCAAATGTCGTGAAGCTTGCGTGACTATAGTCATGGGGTGGGCTATGTGGAGTAATTGCCTAAAGTAACTAGGAAAATTAAACTACCATTCACATTTTAAAGAAAATGTACAACACTGAAGAAGCTTTCAGGGTGGAACGTAGCTGTATTACCTAAGCATTCCCTAGGCGTCCAACCATATATATGCCTATACCCTTTAAACAAAAGAGAGAAAACTTTTTACCAATCATAACTAGGATATACTTGACTAGAGTCACTCAAGCTCTACCTAAAAGATAGAAAATAATATACATTGGCTTAAGAGAAAGGGGATGTGTGTTGGGTCTGTCTGAGCTGGAGTCACCTTTTCCCTGCAGCAGCCCGCACAGTGCTGTACTCTGCACTCGTAGCTGGAACAGCACTGATATCACTCCAGTGCTGTGTCTATTGCTGCATAGTGCTGGCACAGCATCAGGACTCCTTCCAAGCCCCCAAGAGCCAGCAGGCTGGGGGTGGGCAAGTGATGGGGAAGGGACATTGCTGGGGTAGCTGACCTAAACCAACCAAAGGGATATTCCATAACACCTGATGTCACACTCAGCAATAAAAGGGGGGGCTCTCGTGGGGGAGGGGGCTGTTCCTCCTGAACAACCACTACGCGTTTGAGGCCCTGCTTCCCAGGACATGGCCGAACACTGCTCGCTGATGGGAAGTAGAGAATAATTTTTTCTCTCTCTGTGCTTCCGCGCGGACTGATTGCTTCTTTTGTCTCTGTTTTTTCCTCCCATTCCCTTTCCCTTTAATTAAACCTTTCTTATCTCAAACCTCGAGTTCTCTGTGTTGTATTTTCTCCCCCTTCCTCTTTGAGGAGAGGGGGAGTGAGAGAGCGGTTGTGGTGTAGCTCGGCTGCCCACCTGAGTAAAACCACCACAGGATGTTATGGAAGATACCATCATGAAGGATACCTTTTGACTTCTGGGATCAGTCAATGGGCTGAGCCTCTCTTCTCCCCATTGGGAGACAATGACATTGGGAGACAGTTTGAACAACTGGTTATACCAGGTGTCTTCGCGGAAACTTAGAAATCTCTAGAGTCTTTGTGCCTTTAAAGCATCAATAGCCAGGCTGTGTACCTGTGTATTTCATGCATGCATGCTAGCTTGCTTTTGCAGACAGTGAATTTATCACCAGCAATTCAAAGAACCTGTGTACCTGTTGCTATAATAAATTGCACTTAATCGCATTGTTCCTAGGCGCGATAGTTCTCATTGAATGCGACTAGAGTGAGGGCGTGCTACGTTATCAGTGAATCCGTGACTGTGATAGTTCACTTCCCTGAATCCAATCGGACCCATATCGGTTAATATATTATTGGTGAATCTGTGACCGTGATAGTTCAGTACCCTGAATCCGACCAGACCCATAGCAGTTAATCAGCTACATCCCTTAACGCGATAGAGAAATTGGTGAGGTCAGCAGGACTGCTACGGATAAACTCCTGCAAAAATGCAAATGTGTCCCTTTACAGGTGGGGTAGGAGTGGGTACAAAAATTTTGGAAAAATGAGGAGAAAGTGGTAGAAAGCATTAAGCAGTGACAGGCTGCACAAAGGATTGGAGTTAGAAAAGGTAAAGGTATAATCTGTGCAGTATTAGATGCCTGTTTGTCTTGTGCTCAGCAAGAAGCTAAGGAAACTCCTGCTCCCAAGCTAATTTCTGATGTGGTAATATACAGCTTTAAAACTGGAAAATGAGGTGTTAAAATCATCATCAGCCTTTGAAAGGGAGACGGGAAAAAATATTAGGAATCAGAGTGGATAAACTTATTAATGAAAATGATAACCTTTTGAATGAGAGTAACAAACTTGTGAATGAGAAAAACAAACTTTTGAATGAGAATGATAAGATGTTAAAGGAGAATAATCATCTTAATTACTGGAGAGGTTTAATCACCTGTTAAATAAAATACAGCCTTCTGCTCCAGTTAAGCAGGTTCGTAGATTGAAGCATAGTGCATACCCTGAAAGCTGGGATGGTGATATTTGGCTTGACAGTGATGATTAGGTCAAAGAACTGCTGATTCTGAACCTCAGTCTTTTTCCTTTAGACCTTTGGTTGACTGAGACCACTGTTGATGATGAAGATGAAATCTGCACTACTGTGCGAACAATCCCATGGTCACTAGCAGAGCTGATTTAAATACAGGAGATGTTCTCAAGGTGGTCAGGAGAATAGGAAGTTGAGTATCTGTGGTGAGTTTCTCTTGAAGGAGGAGTTTGAATTACACTGAGTGAGGAAGAAGCAAGAGGCTTCTGGGGACCTGGAGTATTTTTAACCACCACACCAGAAGACCATAATTACTCTATAACTGCACAGGCTGCATACTGGGCCGGTGGTATAGATCCCCAAGAGAGAGGGGAACCACTGGAAATTAGAGCAAAAGATATTCTGACCTGGCTGTAGCAGTAGAGATAGCAACCTGCATTCAGGCGTTATATGAAATAGATGAATTTGGGAAATTCCCGATGTTAGCTCCTATTGACCCAGCTCGATTAACCCCTCTCATCCATGGACTCCCTGATTGTCTTCAGATGTTTGTACCAAATACCCAGGATCGCATACAAGCTGCTTGTAGGGATGGTGATTGCAGTCATAGATGAAATCTGTGCTCCCCCATTCCCACATGGAGTGAATTTGTTAAAGACATAAATAAGTATGAATGCCAGAAAATGAGAAGAAATATGCCCTGTTCACTGATGGGTCCTGTCGTATTGTGGGGAAGCATCGGAGATGGAAGGCTGCTGTATGGAGTCCTACACGACGAGTTGCAGAAGCTGCTGAGGAAGAAGGTGAATTAAGTCAGTTTGCACAAGTGAAAGCCATCCAGCTGGCTTTAGATATTGCTGAACGAGAAAAGTGGCCAGTTCTCTGTCTCTACACTGATTCATGGATGGTAGCAAATGCCCTGTGGGGATGGTTACAGCAATGGAAGCAGAGCAACTGGCAGCGCAGAGGCAAACCCATCTGGGCTGCTGCATTGTGGCAAGATATTGCTGCTCGGGTAGAGAACCTGGCTGTAAAAGCATGCCACATAGATGCTCAGGCACCCAAGAATGGGGATACTGAAGAACATCAAAACAACCAGCAGGTGGATCAGGCTGCTAAGATTGAAGTAGCTCAGGTGGACCTGGACTGGCAACATAAGGGTGAATTATTTATAGCTCGATGGGCCCATGACACCTCAGGCCATCAAGGCAGAGATGCAACATACAGATGGGCTCGTGATCGAGGGGTGGATCTGACCATAGACACTATTGCACAGGTTATTCATGACTGTGAAACGTGTGCTGCAATCAAGCAAGCCAAACAGTCAAAGCCTCTTTGGCATGGAGGACGATGGCTGAAATATAAATATGGAGAGGCCTGGCAGATTGATTCCATCACACTCCCTCAAACTTGCAACAGCAAGCACCATGTACTTACAATGGTGGAAGCAACCACCGGATGGCTGGAAACATATCCTGTGCCCCATGCCACTGCCCGGAACACTATCCTGGGCCTTGAAAAGCAAGTCCTATGGCGACATGGCACCCCAGAAAGAATAGAGTCAGACAATGGGACTCACTTCCAAAACAACCTTATAGACACTTGGGCCAAAGAGCATGGTATTGAGTGGGTGTATCACATCCCCTATTATGCACCAGCCTCCAGGAAAGTCGAGCAATGCAATGGATTGTTAAAGGCTACACTGAAGGCAATGGGTGCTGGGACATTCAAAAATTGGGATTGGCAAAGGCCACCTGGTTAGTCAATACTAGGGGATCTGCCAACCGAGCTGGACCTGCCCAATCAAACCTGTTACGTACAGTCGAAGGAGATAAAGTTCCTGTAGTGAATGTGAGAAGCATACTGGGGAAGACAGTCTGGTCTATTCCTGCCTCAGGAAAAGGCAAGCCCATTCGTGGGATTGCTTTTGCTCAGGGACCTGGATGCACTTGGTGGGTAACGCAGAAGGATGTTATTGTGGTTTTACTTGGGTGGGCAGCCGAGTTCTACCATGGCAGCTTTCTCACTTCCCCTCCTCAAAGAGGAAGGGGGAGAAAATACAATACAAAGAGTTCAAAGTCTGAGATACGGATGATTTAATTAAAGGGAAAAGGGAAAAAAAAAAAAAAAAAAGGCCATCCAGAAGCACAGAGAGAGAAAAGCAGTTATTCTCTACTTCCCACCAATAAGCAATGTTCGGCCACATCCTCGGAAGCAGGGCCTCAATATGTATAGTGGTTATCTGGGAGGACAGATGCTTCCATAAAAGGACACCCCAACCCCCTTCCCCTTTCACACCTTTTATTGCTGAGTGTGACATCATATGGCATGGAATATCCCTTTGGTCAGTTTAGGTCAGCTGCCCTGGTGAAGTCCCCTCTCCATCACTTGCACACCCCCAGCCTGCTTGCTCTTGGGGGTTTGGAGGGAGTCCTGATGCCATGCCAATATTGTGCAACAATAGACAAAGCACTGGTGTGATACCACTGCTGTTCTAGCTACAAGTGCAGAGCACAGCACTGTATGGGCTGCTGCAGGGAAAGTTAACTCCATCCCAGCCAGACCCAGCACAGATGGGGAGGTCCAATGTGTACCTCAAGGGGATTTAATGTTGGGTGAGAATAACCCATGAGTTGAATTGTATCATGTTAATTACTATAGAATAATGTGTGTCATCACTGCTATGGTTTATATATGTCGTGTTAATGGTATCACAGTAACCCAGATAATGATGAATGAATTTTAATACAACTGGACAAGCACAGTGGTGTAATGGAATAAGAACTGGCTTCAGCGTGTGACAGTCCAACACCACACATCATCTCTTCTGCCCTGACACACTGCTGTGACAGATGGAGCCCAAATTTATGGACCAAACAAACTCAGTGGACATTTTATTTTGAAGATGACACCAAGTTGGGGGGAAGTATCGATCTGCCGGAGGGTAGGTAGGTCCTGCAGAGGGACCTGGACAGGTTGGACCAATGGGCAGAGGCCAATGGGATGAGGTTCAACATGGCTAAGTGCAGGGTCCTGCACTTTGGCCACAACTACTCCATGCAATGCTACAGGCTTGGGGCAGAGTGGCTGGAAAGCAGTGCGGAGGAAAAGGATCTGGGAGTGTTGGTCGATGCTCACCTGAACATGAGCCAGAAGTGTGCCCAGGTGGCCAAGAAGGCCAACGGCATCCTGGCTTGTATCAAGAATAGTGTAGCCAGCAGGACCAGAGAGGTGATTGTCCCCCTGTACTCAGCTCTGGTGAGGCCACACCTCGAGTACTGTGTTCAGTTTTGGGCTCCTCACTACAAGAAGGACATCAAGGCCCTGGATCATGTCCAGAGAAGAGCTTCAAAGATGGTGAAGGGCCTGGTCCTATGAGGAGCTGCTGAGGGAACTGGGGTTGTTTAGTCTGGGGAAGAGAAGGCTCAGGGGAGACCTTATTGCTCTCTACAACTACCTGAAAGGCAATTGTGAGGAGCTGGGGGGCGGTCTCTTCTCACTGACAACCACCGACAGGACTAGAGGGAATGGCCTCAAGGTGCTCCAAGGGAGGTTCAGTTTGGAAATGAGGAGACGTTTCTTCTCAGAAAGAGTAGTCAGGCATTGGAAGGGGTTGGCCAGAGAGGTGGTGGAGTCACCGTCCCTGGGGGTGTTTAAGGAAAGGTTGGATGTGGTACTTAAGGACATGGTTTAGTGGTTGATGTTGGTGGTAGGAGGATGGTTGGACCAGATGATTTTGGAGGTTTTTTCCAACCTTATTGATTCGGTGATTCTATGATTCTATCTCAGAAAAACAGAAACAAAGGTACTGGGAAATGGCAATTAGAACAAGAGAGTAGAAGAAACAGGAGAGTGGAAGGTGAAACGTAAATTTCAGAGTGGTTATGATGATCATCATTGTAAAGTAATGTATAAGTGATTTTAATTTGTGAAATGGCAGTATTTATTAAAATGCTGTCCATTGCACTTTAAAGCCAGAAATTACATATGTCTATATTTTCTGCTTTTATTCAGTGTCTACATTTAACTGCTTTAGATGGACAACATACACAAGGACTCAGAATCTATATCTGCACAGACTTTACTGCTGTTTTTTTCTTGCACTGCTGGTATCATATTTGTGGACTATTATGTTTTCAAGGGGAAAAGCTTTTTGCTATTAACAGAGACAACTAACAGAGAGAAATCACATAAATCAAGCTGTATCTGCATTTTGCTCTGCTGATTACTATAGACTGGTTCTTGTACTGGGTCTGGCTGGGATGTTAACTTTCCCTGCAGCAGCCCATACAGTGCTGTGCTCTTCACTTGTAGCTAGAACAGCACTGATATCACACCAATGTCTTGTCTGTTGTTGAGCAGTGCTGGCACTGCATCAAGACTCTCTCGAAATCCACCAAAGCCAGTACATTGGGGTAGGATAGAAGTGGGGAGTGGATATCACCAGGACAGTAGACCTAAACGAACCAAAGGGATATTCCATACCATATGATGTCACAATCAGCAGTAAAAGGTGGGAAAAGTGAAGGAAAAGGGGCAGGGGGGGCTCTCATTATGAAGATGTCTGTCCTCCCAAACAACTGCAAGTGATATTGAGGCCCTGCTTCCCAGGACATTGCCAAACATTGCTCATTGATGGAAAGTTGATTGGTGTTTTCGTCCATCCCTATGGTGGCAGGGAGGGGTATAGAGAGGACACGGAAAGCCCACCAGATAAACATGTGGCTCAGAGGCTGGTGCCAACACAGAAATTTTGTTTTTTTTGACCATGGGGTGCTTTACTCGGCACCCACCTATCTCTAAGGGGAAAACGGATCCTAGCCCAGGAGCTGGCAGGGCTCATTGAGAGGGCTTTAAACTAGGTAAGAAGGGGGACGGGGCTGAAACAAGGCTTGTTGGAGCTGTGCCCAGGGGAACAATGGCTAGGCCAGAGGAGAAGGCAATGGCCCAACTGAAGTGCATCTACACCAATGCACGCAGCATGGGTAACAAACAAGAGCAGCTGGAAGCCATCGTGCAGCAGGCAGGCTATGACTTGGTTGCCATCACAGGAACGTGGTGGGACCACTCTCATGACTGGAGTGCTGCAATGTCTGGCTATAGGCTCTTCAGAAGGGACAGGCAGCACAGAAGGGGTGGTGGTGTGGCTCTCTATATTAGAGAGAGTTTTGATGTCGTGGAACTTGAGGCTGGGAATGATAAGGTTGAGTCCCTATGGGTTAGGATCAGCGGGAAGGCCAACAAAGGAAGCATCTTGGTGAGGGTCTGTTATAGACCGCCGAACCAGGATGAGAAGACTGATGAAGAATTCTACAGGCTGCTGGCAGAAGTTGCAAAATCGTCAGTGCTTGTTCTCATGGGGGACTTCAACTTCCCAGACATATCCTGGAAGCACAACACAGAGAAACAGAGAAATCAGTCTAGGAGGTTTCTGGAGAGCGTGGAAGATAGTTTCCTGACACAGCTGGTTAGTGAGCCTGCCAGGGGAGGCGCCCCGCTTGACCTACTGTTCACTAACAGAGAAGGACTGGTGGGAGATGTGGTGGTCGGGAGCTGTCTTGGGCAGAGTGACCACAAAATGGTAGAGTTCTCCATTCTTGGCAAAGTCAGGAGGGGGATCAGTAAAACAGCAGTCTTGGACTTCCGGAGGGCAGACTTTGAGCTGTTCAGGACACTGGCTAGCAAAGTGCCTTGGGAGGTGGTTCTGAAGGGTAGAGGAGTCCAGGAAGGCTGGGTGTTGCAGGAAGCATGGCCGAAAGCACGACAGACACCAGTAGAGTCAGATCAAGCTCCATTTTATTGCCCGAATAGCCTAACTTTTATAGTGAACTTAACAGGGGCGGATAGTGTCTCACACAAGATTATTGGTCATAAGCACTCAGACAAACAACTACAAGAAAACAACCCCACCTGCAAGAAAACAACCCCCTTGTGATTAGCAGTCACGTAGACCTTGTCCTTGAAGCCAGCTGCTGGTAACAATATTTTTCTGAATTCCTCAATTGGGCGACGTGGGAACACTGTTGTGGGAACTTCTCATAGTTGCCCTGGTAGCTTGGTTTGTTCAGCTACAGCAGGCCATGGGATTTGCTAAGGCCTACTCCTGGTTGCTTAAAGCAAGCTCAGATCGAACAATTGTTCCACGGACTCATGTCCACGCCCTTTGTGCCAATTCCCAACAATTCCCCCTTTTTCTTTTAGTACGAGCAGTACTTGGCCGAAGGTGTTTTCCATCAGACGTCGAATACATGACATAACACAACTTAAACCTAATAACACTACAATTACTATAATCACTTAATGGTACCCCGACACGGTATGTAACAGAAGGTGTGCTAGGGCTGGCTAGACTTGCACAGAAGGTGGTGGTATTCAGTTCCCTAGCCAGAGATACCCAGACATTCTCCTTAGGATCGAAGGCTGTCCTTGGCAGTCCTTGAGGTGTCGTAGCCCATGTCATTCTCAGAATGATTATCAGGAACCTCTTCGTGGTCGTCTTTGGCGTGTGCAGATTCTATGGCTGCTTTAGTCCACTTTGCTAACACTACAATTACTATAATCAGGAGCATGAAAACACTTTGCAATAGACCCTTTAACCACATTTATCACAATATCACATGCAATGATGATTGACACCACAGCAAACAGAATCCTTAATCCCTCTTTGACTAATCCCAGTAACCATCTATGCATTGTTTCAAACAAATCAGTGAACCATTGATTGAAAGGATTGATACCATATTGAATCTTTCTCGTGCTCTTTCAGGAAAGTAATGGATTTGTGAATTGACTCATTATGATCAAAAAGGTTTAAACAATACATTCCCTTAAATTTCTCCAAGCGGCTACTTCAAACAATGACTCCGTACTTGTGAAACATGATTTTGCTTGACCGATTGCAACTAGTCCCACTAGTTGTTTGCAGTCTACTCCCCGTTTTTCTAAAAAGCGCTGTAATAAATCTAAGGCTACTTCGTCCTCCATTTTCCTATGATTCCTGCCGGCACTAATTTCCTATGATTTCAGCCTGCACTATGGCAATATCCTGCACTATGGCAATATCCCGGGAACCTTCCTTCCTGCACTATGGCAATATCCTGCACTATGGCAACCTTCCTTCCTGCACTATGGCAATATCATGCACTATGGCAATAACCTGCACTATGGCAACCTTCCTTCCTGCACTATGGCAATATCATGCACTATGGCAATAACCTGCACTATGGCAACCTTCCTTCCTGCACTATGGCAATATCCTGCACTATGGCAACCTTCCTTCCTGCACTATGGCAATAACCTGCACTATGGCAACCTTCCTTCCTGCACTATGACAATAACCTGAACTATGGCAACCTTACTTCCTGCACTATGGCAAAAGCGCGCTCTCACTCACACAGTACACAGCACAGTCGCACACACACAGCACAATCGCACACCCAGAGGCCTCTGGCACATCTCAATCTCAATCATACCACAGTCTCAATCATACCACAAGAATATAATTTAGAATGATAAGCAAACAAACAAGTATTGTCTCTCATTGTGTTCCTCGTGAAGTGACTTGCAACACTTTGTTTTAAAACCTTACCCTTACACAAATACTTTCAACACAAAATACCTGGACATTTAAGAATAACACATACAATTATTAACACTCTAGTTAGAATCCCTCCAGCAGCCGAAAACATACTGTTTGTCTGCAGCTTCAGGAGATCTTTGTCTGCTCCTGTGGTGAGCAGCTGAGAGTGGAGTCCCCTCCGAGCAAGACGCTCAGGGTGCACCTAGGGGCGTCCACACCGCAGCCGATCCCCGCAGCCGAGCAGAGTGTCTCCTCAAGTATCTCTGTCGTGGCATAGGCTTGCTTCTCGGCCCAGAATACCAATTTTTCTAAGTTGTTACGTGCGGCCGGAGGTACCACTCCAGGCACTAAAATTGCCACTGCCGCTCTAGCTGCAACCCCATACAATTCAACATTATCATTGCAATCCATTGCAAGCAATGCCCATTTAGGTCTGGTGATCTCACACAACTGTAACAAGCTAGGAGCAAATACAATGAGTTTATCTATGTAACATGGACATCTGAGAGCATTTGCAAGGATACCTTGCCAGGCCCTATCCCCACAAATCAGAAAAACATCAGGAGGTAAGGCCAAAGCTGTACAATTGTTCCAAACACTGTAGTTGTTACCCCTTGTCTCCATGCTATAAACCCCTAAACCCTGCTTAGCAGCGTCATTGTAATCACAGGTGTTATTTGTATTTTTGTACCCGTATGGCCCTTTCCAGGTTCCTGTAGCAGGATTCATCTGATAGCCATGGCTACATTCACATTTGTAGCCACCTTTCAGGTTGATACAGATTTGACTACAGATACCAGGGTTTTGGCATTCATCAATATCTCTACAGTTTCTCTTGTCTACAAACTCAAACCCAGCTGGACAGTCACATTCATTTATGATGCATTCCTCCAGGGGCTCATCACCCCAGTCCTTGCAGTCTCTCTGCTGGTTACACACTTTATTGATATCTATGCATTCTCCACTTCTGCACTTGAATTTGCCAGGTCCAGAGCACTGAATAACATTGTTACAGTTTGCTTCATCAGTGCCATCCAGACAGTCTCTCACACCACTGCACTGCCTACTCCCATGGACACAGTTCCCATCTTCACATCTGAACTGGTCTGACCTGCAGGTCTGAGAAGGGCAGTTAATTTCATCACTTCCATCCTTGCAATCAGGATCTCTGTCACAGTCTTTTTCACCATCACATTTCCAGGACACTGGGATACACTGAGTTGACTGAGGACCACAGCTGATTTCATTTACCCGGCATGCTCTCATATGACACAGCTCAGCAGTGCACAGGCAGGCGGGGGCGAACAGCAGGCAGAGTGTGTCACTTATACCACTCCTATTACCCATGCTGTTAGTGTCAGTGGCATCCTCCTGGTACCGTTTCTGTCTTTGTCGCCCCTTACTCTCCCCCTTTTCTTTTTGCCACTGACCATTCACCACAAATGGATGAGACACATGATTACTAGTTAGGAAAGAGAGTGTAACGTCTGCTATACGGCTGCAGGCAGTGCCGGCTGCAACCCTAGAAGCTGTTTGTGAAAGAGCCTGCCGGTGGTCATTTGGCAGTGTAATCTGTGTCTCTGCACTCCTGCCCCGCAATAAAGCTAAGTCGTCATTAATAATCTGTAGAGTGTGGCAACCCCATGGAATGTTATCCAGAAACATAGTTATAACACCGATCTGGGGACGAACCGATCTGGGGACGAATAGTCTTTTTTGCAGTGCAAGATAAACCTCTTATAATAAAAGAATTGCTAGAGTGACGCAGCACAGCAAGATTATAAAAAGAATGCTAGCAAGGTTATAAAAAGAATGCTAGAGTGAAGGAGCACAGTCAGCGCTGCCTCCGTGGCTGCGTCAGACAGACTGCAGGGTCCTGATTCCCGTACCTCCGGCATGCAACTCGGCGTGCTCGGTCTGCCGTTTCCCGAGCGGTTGCATACCACGATATTGTGATTCCTCGACTTACAGTTTTCACACCACACCTGTCGTTCTCGACAGTCACGGCGATGGTGTCCCTCCTTTCCACACCGGAAGAATTGATTTTCTCGCCGAGATGGAGCTCGAGGTTGCCTTTGTACTACTTCTACTAATATGGCTTGGGGCCCTACTGGAACCCTGCTCATTCTTTCTAACATTTGTTCCATAGTGGCATTCCCCGGCAGTGTCAATATAATAACCTTTGTTTCCCCGCGTACCCCCGCGGTTTCCCTTCCCCTTGTCTCACCGCGGGTCCTTTGTCCGGGTCGGTGCTCGGAGTTTCTCAAGGTCCCGGCGCCGCTCCGATGTCTCGGCGCTGCTGCTCTGGTGTCCCGGCGCCGTTCCGATGTCCCGGCGCCACTGCTGTGATGTGCCGGCGCAGCTCCGATGTCCCGGCGCCGCTGGTCCCGGCGCCGCTGGTCTCCCTGCGCTCCGATGTGCCGGCGCCGCTGGTGTCCCGCTGCGCTGCGCTGTCCCGGCGCCGCTGCGATGTCTGTCTGGTGTCCCGCTGCACTGCGATGTCCCGGCGCCGCTGGTCTCCCTGCGCTCCGATGTCCCGGCGCCGCTGGTGTCAGTCTGTTCGGGTCTCTCCTGTTCAGGTCGCAGCCTGTTCGGGCGCCATTTGTTAGAGGACGCACAGCCGAAAGCACGACAGACACCAGTAGAGTCAGATCAAGCTCCATTTTATTGCCCGAATAGCCTAACTTTTATAGTGAACTTGACAGGGGCGGACAGTGTTCCCACATCACCCAATTGAGGAATTCAGAAAAATATTGTTACCAGTAACTGGCTTCAAGGACAAGGTCTATGTGACTGCTAATCACAAGGGGGTTGTTTTCTTGCAGGTGGGGTTGTTTTCTTGTAGTTGTTTGTCTGAGTGCTTATGACCAATAATCTTGTGTGAAACACTGTCCGCCCCTGTTAAGTTCACTATAAAATTTAGGCTATTCGGGCAATAAAATGGAGCTTGGTCTGACTCTACTGGTGTCTGTCGTGCTTTCGGCCGTGCGTCCTCTAACAGCCGTTAAAGATAACAAAAAACGTTTCTATAAATACATCCACACAAAAAGGAGGACTAAGGAGAATCTCCATCCTTTACTGGATGCGGGGGGGAAACTTAGTGACGAGAGATGAGGAAAAGGCTGAGGTGCTTAATGCCTTCTTTGCCTCAGTCTTTAGTGGCAAAACCAGTTGCTCTCTGGATACGCAGCACCCTGAGCTGGTGCAAGGGGATGGGGAGCAGAAAGTGGCCCACATAATCCACCAGGAAATGTTTGGCAACCTGCTACAGCATTTGGATGTACGCAAGTCAATGGGTCTGGATGGGATCCACCCGCTTTCCATCATTTATCAGCAGTCCCGGCTATCAGGGGAGGTCCCAGTTGATTGGCAGTTAGCACATGTGACGCCCATCTACAAGAAGGGCTGGAGGGTAGACCCGGGAAACTATAGGCCTGTTAGTTTGACCTCAGTGCTAGGGAAGCTCATGGAGCAGATCCTCTTGACAGTCATCACGCAGCACTTACAGGGCAACCAAGCAATCAGGCCCAGTCAGCATGAGATTATGAAAGGCAGGTCCTGCTTAATGAACCTGATCTCCTTCTATGACAAAGTGACACGCTTAATGGATGAGGGAAAGGATGTGGATGTGGTCTACCTTGACTTCAATAAGGCCTTTGACACTGTTTCCCACAATATTCTCCTCAAGAAACTGGCTGCTCGTGGCTTGGACTGGCGTACGCTTCGTTGGGTTAGAAACTGGCTGGATAGCCGGGCCCAAAGAGTTGTGGTGAATGGAGTCAAATCCAGTTGGAGGCCGGTCACTAGTGGAGTCCCCCAGGGCTCAGTACTGGGGCCAGTTCTCTTTAATATCTTTATCAATGATCTGGATGAGGGCATTGAGTGCACCCTCAGTAAGTTTGCAGATGACACCAAGTTAGGTGCGTGTGTCGATCTGCTTGAGGGTAGGAAGGCTCTGCAGGAGGATCTGGATAGGCTGGACCAATGGGCTGAGGCCATCCGTATGAAGTTCAACAAGGCCGAGTGCCAGGTCCTGCACTTGGGGCGCAACAACCCCAAGCAGCGCTACAGGCTGGGAGATGAGTGGTTGGAAAGCTGCCTGGCGGAGAAGGACCTGGGAGTATTGGTGGATAGTTGGCTGAATATGAGCCAGCAGTGTGCTCAGGTGGCCAAGAGCACCTTGGCTTGTATCAGAAACAGTGTGGCCAGCAGGGCTAGGGAAGTGATTGTCCCCTTGTACTCAGCTCTGGTGAAGCCGTACCTCAAGTACTGTGTTCAGTTTTGGGCCCCTCACTACAGAAAGGACATCGAGGTGCTTGATTGAGTCCAGAGAAGGGCAATGAAGCTGGTGAGGGGTTTGGAGAACAAGTCTTAAGACTACCTTAAAGGAGGCTGTAGCGAGGTGGGGATTGGTCTATTCTTCCATGTGCCTGGTGATAGGACAAGGGGGAATGGGCTTAAGTTGCGCCAGGGAACGTTTAGGTTGGATATTGGGAAAAACTTATTTACTGAAAGGGTTGTTAGGCATTGGAATGGGCTGCCCAGGGAAGTGGTTGAGTCACCATCCCTGGAAGTCTTTAAAAGATGTTTAGATGTAGAGCTTAGGGATATGGTTTAGTGGAGGATTTGTTATTGTTAGGTCAGAGGTTTGACTAGGTGATCTTGGTGGTCTCTCCCAACCTAGATGATTCTGTGATTCTGTGAAGTTTGCATGGAGAGCATTATCATCACAGGCCAGCATGCTGGCATTGCTGAAATGGAGTAATGGGAAGGTACCAAGAGTGGATCTCATGTCCAGCCAACTGCAGTAATAGAAAGAAACTCTCTGTGCCCCAGTATGGGCCTGTATCTCAGCTGTGGAGAGATTGTCCCAACAGGCCCACCACCTTGAATAATATATATCTTCCTCCTCACCCCTATGCAGCAGTATCTCAGCCATTAAGAGTCAGCATTTTCCTGCTCAAGGGAGAGAGTACCATGGACACATAGCACATTGCATCCTGTGGTTTTATCCATGGTGAAGACATGAGGAAGTGGGATGACAAACCTACCTCAATCCTAGCATTTTGTGTATGTGAATTGCAAGAATATATCAGCAGCCAAAAGGGGGTCTCTTAGAAAAACTACTGTTCCAGTTTCTGTTGGGCAGTCCCCCAGAGGGAGAACAAGGACTGTGGTGGTTTTACACAGCAGGGAAGCTGAACTACACCACAACGGTTCTTACTTTCCTTCCTCAAAGGGAAAGGGGGAGAAAATATGATGAAAAGGACTCAAAGATTGAGATAAGGACAGGGAGATCACTCAGCAACTATCATGACCGGCAAAAGAGACTCATCACAGGGAGACTAGTAAAATTTATTGCCTATTGCTTACAAGCTAGAGCAGTGAGAAACAAAGGAAAGAAAACAAAAACACCTTCCCCCATCCACCATCTTTCACTTCCCCCTCAGTGGCGGAGGGGAACGGGGGAATGGGGGTTTTGGTCAGTCTATAGCGCTTCATCTCCACCGCTCCTTCTCGGTCACTCTTCCCCTACTCCAAAGTGTGGTGCCAGTCCTTGGTGAACTGATCCAGCTTGGGCTTCCCACAGGCAGCAGCTCTTTAAGAACTGTAGTGGGTTTACGTGGCAAGGTTTTGGTAGCAGGGAGCCATAGGGGTGGTTTCTGTGAGAAAGATCTAGAAGCTGCCCCATGTTTGGGAAGGGCCCCATTGTTTTCCAGAGCTGAGCCAATAAGCGATGTTGTTTTGCGCCTCTGTGAGAGCATATTTAAGACAGGGAAAAAAACGTTGCGCCACACAGAAGCCAGGAGAGTGAAGGGAGTGAGGAACAGCCTTGCAGGTGCCAAGGTCAGTGTAGAGGGAGGGGGAGAGGTGCTCCAGGCGCCGGAGCAGAAGTCCCCTGCGGCCTGTGGTGAGGACCATGGTGAAGCAGGATGTCCCCCTGCAGCCCATGGAGTACCACGGTGGAGCAGGGTTCCACGCTGCAGCCCGTGGAGGAGACCACGGTGGAGCAGGTGGCCCTGCACCAACGGAGGCTGCCGCCTGTGGAAGACCCCTGCCGGAGCAGATTCCGGGCCGGACCTGTAGCCCGTGGAGAGGAGACCACGCAGGAGCAGGTGACCTGGCAGGAGCTGCTGCCCGTAGGGGAGCCAGGTTGGAGCAGTTTTCTCCTGAGGGATGGACCCCGTGGTACGGACCCATATCTGGAGCAGTTCTGGAAGAGCTGCTGCCTGTGGGAAGCCCACGCCGGATCAGTTCATCAAGGACTGCATCCCGTGGGTGGGACCCCACAGCACAGGGGACGAGAGTGACCGAGAAGGAGCGGCAGAGAAGAAGTGTTATAGACTGACCATAACCCCCATTTCCCCGTTCCCCTGCGCCGCTCAGGGGGAGGAGGTGGAAGAGGGTGGATGGGGGGGAAGGTGCTTTTGGTTTCTTTTCTTTGTTTCTCACTTCTCTAGCTTATTAGTAATGAGCAATAAATCTTACTATCTTCTTATGCTGAGTCTGTTTTGCCCATTACAATAATTATTGCATGATTTTCTCGTCCTTATCTCAACCCTTGAGCCCTTTTCACATATTTTCTTCCCATTCCTCTTTGAGGAGGGGGAGTGAGAGAGTGGCTGTGGTGGAGCTCGGCTGCCCACTCGAGCAGAACCATGACAAATATGGGTCTGTACCACGGGGTCCAAACTTCAGGAGCAAACTGCTCCAACCTGGGTCCCCCACGGGCAGCAGCTCATGCCAGGTCACTGCATGGTCCCCTCTCCACGGGCTATGGGTCTGGCCTGGAATCTGCTCCAACAGGGATTCTCCGCAGGCCACAGCCTCCTTCAGGTCAGATCCACCTGCTCCACTGAGGTTTCCTCCATGGGCTGCAGTGTGGAAATCTACTCCAATGTGGTACACCATGGGCTGCAGGGGAAAGCCTACACAACCATGGTCCTCTCCACAGGCCGCAGGGAACTTTGTCTCCTGCACATGGAGCACTGTGGCAGTTTTACCATGCTAGGCAGCTGAACACCACAACCACTCTCTCACTCCCAATCCTCAGAAGAGGAGGGGAAGAAGTAAAGGAAAGAACAACTCACGGGTTGAGATAAGGATAATTAATTAAAGGAAAAAAATATTAAGGAAAGTCTATTATTAATCAAACAATTTAACTAAAGTGAAAAAAAGGAAAGGGGAAAAGGGAGGGGGAAAGGGAAAAACAAAAACAAAAACAAAAACAAAAACAAAAACAAATAAAAGATATGTGGAAGTGCAGAGGAAAGAAATTACTCTCTACTTCCCACAAATGAGCGATGATTGACCACGTCCTTGAAGCAGGGCCTCAATGCACGTAGCCGTTGTTCAAGAGGACAGACGTCTTTGCAACGAGAGCCCAACCCTCCCCTCTTCCTTTTCCTACCTTTTATTGCTGATTGTGACATCATATGGTATGGAATATCCCTTTGGTTGGTTTAGGTCAGCTGCCCTGGTGATGTTTCTTGTCTCACTTTTTTGCCCACCCCCTAGGAGGGTTAGAGAGATTCCTGATGCTGTGCCAGCACTGCTCAGCAGCAGACAAAACACTGGTGTGACACCACTGCTCTTCTATCTACAAGTGCAGAGCACAGCACTGTATGGGCTGCTGCAGGGAAAGTTAACATCCCAGCCAGACCCTGTACAAGCACCTCCTCCCCCTCCTTCTGCACTGACCTTGGTGTCTGCAAGGCTGTTTCTCACTCCTCACTCTCCCAGCTGCTGTTGTGCTGTAGTTTTTGTTGTTTGTCTGTTTGTTTGTTTTGTTTTGTTTTATTCTCTTTCTTAAATATGCTCTCAAAGAGGCTCAAACAACATTGCTTATTGGCCAATCTCTGGGCAACAGAGGGTCCCTTTTGGAATAGCTGCTTTGAGCACAGAAAAGATTAGGCAGCTGTCTACCCTGCCTGGCCTTTCAGAAGACCCTTCTGTTGTAGGATTGTTGAATGTTGAAGAACAGCAGGTACCAATCGCTACCACAACGGTGCACCGACGGCAATATCGCACCAACCAAGAATCCCTGATTCCCATCCATGAGTTGGTTCACCGACTGGAGAGTCAGGGAGTAATCAGCAAGACTCGCTCACCCTTTAATAGTCCCATATGGACAGTGCAAAAGTCTAATGGCTAGTAGAGGCTAACAGTGGACTATCACGGACTGAACGAAGTCATGCCACCATTGAGTGCTACATTGCCGGACTTGCTAGAACTCCAATACAAACTAGAGTCAAAGGCAGCCAAGTGGTACGCCACAATTGATATTGCTAATGCATTTTTCTCCATCCCTTTGGCAGCAGCATGCAGGCCACAGTTTGCTTTCACTTGGAGGGGAATCCAATATACCTGGAATCGGCTGCCCCAGGGGTGGAAACACAGCCCTACCATTTGCCACGGACTGATCCAGTCTGCACTGGAACAAGGGGGAAGCTTCTGGACACCTGCAGCATGACAACCTTGTGTGGGGCAACACAGCAGAAGAAGTTTTTGAGAAAGGGAAGAAAGTAATCCAAATTATCCTGAAAGCTGGTTTTGCCATTAAACAGAGTAAGGTCAAAAGACCAGCACAGGAAATCCAGTTCTTGGGGGTAAAATGGCAGGATGGACGTTGCCGTATTTGGATGGATGTGATCAACAAAATAACGGCTATGTCTTTGCCAACTAGCAAAAAAGAAACGCAAGCTCTCCTAGGCCTTGTGGGATTCTGGAGAACACATGTTCCAGGCTATAGTCAGCTTGTGAGCCCTCTATATTGAGTGACTTGAAAGAGAAACTATTTCGAGTGGGGTCCCAAGCAACAACAGGCCTTTGAACAAATCAAACAAGAAATATCTCATGCGGTAGCCCTTGGGCTTCTCTGCACAGGACCAACTGTGCAAAATGTACTTTATACTGCAGCTGGGGAGCATGGGCTCACCTGGAGCCTCTGGCAGAAAACCCCAGGAAAAACTCGAGGTTGACCTGTGGGGTTCTGGATCTGGGTGTATTGAGAATCAGAAGCCCATTACACCCTGCCTAAAAAGGAGATAGTAACATCATATGAGAGGATTTGAGATGCTTCAGAAGTTGTGGGTACAGAAGCATAGCTCCTCTTGTCCCCAGAGCTACCTGTGTTATGCTGGATGATCAAAAGGAAAATCCCCACTACACACCATGCAACTGACGCTATGTGGAGTAAGTGGGTAGTGTTAAATATGCAGCAGGCTCAAATGGGGAAATCCAATTGCACAGGAAGTGATCAATGACTGTCTAGACGGCAGAGATTTTGGAGTAACTACCGAAGAGGTAATTCGTGTTGAAGCAGCTCAGACATAGAATTAATTGCCAGAACTCATTGAAGAAGTTAAGATTGGAGGCAGTCTGCGCTGTATTGACCACGCCCTGGTTGACTTTGTGATCTTGAGGAATATGGGCCTGGCTAAGAGCAAAGTCAGGAACCTGAACTGACCTGCTGGTCAGACTGAGGCGCAAGAAGGAAATGCACAGGCAGTAGAAGCAGGGACATGTGGCTTGAGAAGAGTACAGGGATGCTGTTCAGATGTGCAGGGACGGGATGAGGAAAGCCAAGGCGCAGATGGAACTGGGCTTGGCAAGGGATGCAAAAAATAACAAGAGATTCTATAGGTACATTGCTCAGAAAAGAAAGGCCAAGGACAGTGTACCCCTCTGATGGATGAGATGGGAGAACTGTTAACGACAGACATGGAGAAGGCTGAGGTACTCAACAGCTTCTTGGCCTCAGTCTTCACTGCCAGTCAGGCTTCCCATGTCTCGTTTCCCTGAACCTGAAGATGAGGGCTGGCAAGCCACACAAGTCCCTCCCAGAGTAAGAGAAGAGCAGGTTCGAGACCACCTGATGAAACCGAACAATTACAAGCCTATGGGGCACGATGACATGCATCCCAGGGTGCTGAGGGAACAGTCTGATGGAGTTGCCAAGCCTCTTTCCATCATAGCTGAAAAGTCCTGACAGGCGAAGTCCTGTGTGACCTGGAAAAAGAGAAACATCACTCCCATTTTTAAAAAGGGTAGAAAGGAGGACCTGTGGAACTACAGACTGGTAAGCCTCACCTCTGTGACTGGAACAATCATGGAACAGATCCTCCTGGAAGCAGTGTCAAGGTACATGCAAGACAAGGAGGTGATCTGAAGCAGCCAGCATGACTTTACCGAGGGTAAATTGTGCCTGACCAATCTAGTGGCCTTCTTCGAGGGAGTGACTGTATCAGTCAACAAGGGAAGACCAACCAATGTCATCTACCTGGACTTCTGTAAGGCCTTCGACACCGTCCCACATGACATCCTGGTCTCCAAATTGGAAGGATATGGATTTGAAGGGGGTACCATTCAGTGGATAAGGAGTTGGCTTGAAGGTAACATCTAGAAAGTGGTGGTCAATGGTTCTATGTCCAAGTGGAGGCTGGTGACAAGTGATGTCCCTCAGGGGTCTGTCTTGGGACCAGTACTGTTTAATATCTTTATCAGTGTCAAAGACAGTGGGACTGAGTGCACCCTCAGCAAGTTTGCATGTCACCAAGACGACTGGTGAGGTTGATACCAAAGAAGGAAGAGATGCCATCCAATGGGACCTGGAAAAGGCTTAAGAAGTGGGTCCACATCAAACTTACGAGGCTCTACAAGTCCGGGCTACCCCCGACATGAGTACAGACTGGGAGAAGAACTCATTGAGAGCCGCCCTGCAGAGAAGGACTTGGGGGTTCTGGTGGACGAAAGGCTCGACATGAGTCAGCATTGGGCGACTGCAGTCCAGAAGGCCAACTGCATCCTGGGCTGCATCGACAGAAGTGTGGCCAGCAGGTCGAGAGATGTGATTGTCCCCCTCTATTCTGCCCTTGTGAGGCCCCACTTGAAGTACTGAATACAGGTCTGGGACCCCCAGCACAAGAAGGATGTGGATCTGTTAGAACGGGGTCCAGAGGAGGGCTACGAAGATGATCAGAGGGCTGGAACAGCTCTCCTATGAAGAAAGGCTGAGAGAACTGGGTCTGTTCAGCCTGAAGAAGTATAGTCTCCAGGGAGACCTCATTGCTACTCTTCATTTCTTATTGGTGGCTTAAAAAAGGGATGGAGAGCAACTTTTAACTTGGGCATACATTGATATGACAATGAGAATAGTTTTAAAATAAAAAGGGAGATTTAGATTAGAGGTTTGGAGGAAATTCTTCACTCAGAGGGTGGTGAGGCACTGTAACATGTTTCCAGAGAGGCTGTGGTTGCCCTATCCCTGGAGGTGTTCAAGACCAGATTGGATGAGGCCCTGGGCAACCTGATCTAGTGGGTGGCATCCCTTCCCATCGCAGAGGCGTTTGAAGTAGATGCTCTTGTGTGGCGTAATGACCACATGGAGGCCAGGGTTCTTTAAGGAATCAGTAACTTCTATGTCCTAGTTTCAGTTAGGACAGAGTTAATTTTCCTCCTAGTAGCTGGTAGGGTGCTATGTTTTGATGTTTTGGATTAGGATGAGAAGAGTGCTGATAACATGATGATGTTTTAATTGTTGCAGAGCAGTGCTTACAATAAGCCAAGGACTTTTCAGTTTCTTGCTCTGTCCTGCCAGCGGGCAGGCTGGGAGTGCAGCAAGACCTGGGAGGGGACAGACCCAGCACAGCAACCCAAACTGGCCAAAGGGGTATTCTATACCATCTGACGTCATGTTAAACAATATATAGGGGTGGTACCAAATTCCGTACATGCGTTACATCCATTTGCCATACCTCAAGTGCCTTAACTGTGGATTAATACCCAAACCTAACCCTGGTCCATGATGACTACAGGAAGGGCACGGTCTTACTATTCCTTTCACCTCTGTCCAAGTAAATCCTAGCATTCTCTGAATCACAGAATCACAGAATTTCTAGGTTGGAAGAGACCTCTAGATGATCGAGTCCAACCTCTACCTAACGCTAACAATCCCCACTAAACCATATCCCTAAGCTCTACATCTAAACGTCTTTTAAAGACTTCCAGGGATGGTGACTCCACCACTTCCCTGGGCAGCCTGTTCCAGTGCCTCACAACCCTTTCAGTAAAGAAGTTCTTCCTAACATCCAACCTAAAACTCCCCTGGCGCAACTTTAGCCCATTCCCCCTCGTCCTGTCACCAGGCACGTGGGAGAACAAACCAACCCCCACCTCACTACAGCCTCCTTTAAGGTATCTGTAGAGAGCGATAAAGTCGCCCCTGAGCCTCCTTTTCTCCAGGCTGAACAAGCCCAGCTCCCTCAGCCGCTCCTTGTAGGACTTGTTCTCCAGGCCCCTCACCAGCTTCGTCGCCCTTCTCTGCACCCGCTCAAGCACCTCGATGTCCTTCTTGTAGCGAGGGGCCCAAAACTGAACACAGTACTCGAGGTGCGGCCTCACCAGAGCCGAGTACAGGGGGACGATCACCTCCCTAGCCCTGCTGGCCACACTGTTCCTGATACAAGCCAGGATGCCGTTGGCCTTCTTGGCCACCTGAGCACACTGCTGGCTCATATTCAGCCGACTGTCCACCATCACTCCCAGGTCCTTCTCTGCCTGGCAGCTCTCCAACCACTCATCTCCCAGCCTGTAGCTCTGCTTGGGGTTATTGCGCCCCAGGTGCAGGACCCGGCACTTGGCCTTGTTAAACTTCATGCAGTTGACCTCAGCCCATCGGTGCAGCCTATCCAGAATCTCCTGCAGAGCTTTCCTACCCTCGAGCAGATCGACACATGCGCATAGCTTGGTGTCATCTGCAAACTTACTGAGGGTGCACTCAATGCCCTCGTCCAGATCATCGATGAAGATATTAAAGAGGACTGGCCCCAGCACCGAGCCCTGGGGAATGCCACTAGTGACTGGCCTCCAACTGGACTTGGCTCCATTCACCACGACTCTTTGGGCCCGGCTATCCAGACAGTTTCTAACCCAACGAAGCGTGCGCCAGTCCAAGTCAAGAGCAGCCAGTTTCTTGAGGAGAATGCTGTGGGAAACAGTGTCAAAAGCCTTGCTGAAGTCAAGGTAGACCACATCCACAGCCTTTCCCTCGTCCACCCAGCGCATCACTTTGTCATAGAAGGAGATCAGGTTCGTCAAGCAGGACCTGCCTTTCATAAACCCATGCTGACTGGGCCTGATCACCTGGTTGCCCTGCAAGTGCTGCGTGATGACTCTCAAGAGGATCTGCTCCATGAGCTTCCCTGGCACTGAGGTCAAACTGACAGGCCTGTAGTTTCCCGGGTCTGCCCTCCGGCCCTTCTTGTAGATGGGCGTCACGTTTGCTAGCTGCCAGTCAACTGGGACCTCCCCCGATAGCCAGGACTGCTGACAGATGATGGAAAGTGGCTTGGCCAGCTCCTCTGCCAGTTCTCTAAGTACCCTTGAGTGGATCCCATCTGGCCCCATCGACTTGTGCACATCCAAGTGCCGTAGCAGGTCACCAACCAGTTCTTCGTGGTTGATGAGGGCCACATCCTGCTCCCCATCCCCTTCCACCAGCTCAGGGTACTGAGTATCCAGAGAACAACCGGTATTGCCGCTAAAGACTGAGGCAAAGAAGGCATTGAGCACCTCCGCCTTTTCCTCATCTCTTGTAACTAAGTTTCCCCCCGCATCTAGTAAAGGGTGAAGATTCTCCTTAGTCCTCCTTTTTGTGTGGATGTATTTATAGAAACGTTTTTTGTTATCTTTAACGGCAGTAGCCAGATTGAGCTCCAGATGAGCTTTGGCCTTCCTAATTTTGTCCCTGCACAGCTTCGCTACATCCTTATAGTCCTCCCTAGTGGCCTGCCCACTTTTCCAAAGATTATAAACCCTCTTTTTTCTCCTAAGATCAAGCCACAATTCTCTGTTGAGCCAGGCTGGTCTTCTTCCCCGCCAGCTCGTCTTTGGGCACGTGGGGACAGACCGTTCCTGCGCCATTAAGATTTCCCTCTTGAAGAGCACCCAGCCTTCCTGGACCCCTCTGCCCTTCAGAACCACCTCCCAAGGGACTCCACCAACTAGTGTCCTGAGCAGCTCAAAGTCAGCCCTCTGAAAGTCCAATACAGCGGTTTTACTGGTCCCCTTCCTGGCCTCGCCAAGAATAGTGAACTCCACCATTTGGTGGTCACTCTGCCCAAGACAGCTCCCGACAATCACATCCTCCACCAGTCCTTCTCTGTTTGTGAAGAGAAGGTCTAGCGGGGCACCACCCCTGGCAGGTTCACTAACCAGCTGCGTCAGGAAGCTATCTTCCATGCTCTCCAGAAACCTCCTAGACTGCTTTCTCTGGGCTGTGTTGTGCTTCCAGGATATGTCAGGGAAGTTGAAGTACCCCATGAGTACAAGCGCTGACGATTTCGCAACTTCTGTCAGCTGCCTGTAGAACTCCTCATCAGTCTCCTCATCCTGGTTCGGTGGTCTATAGCAGACCCCAACCAGGACACTAGCCTTGTTGTCCCTGCCGATCCTAACCCAAAGGGACTCGACCTTGTCATTCCCAGCCTCGAGTTCTACAACATCGAAAGACTCTCTAATACAGAGAGCCACACCTCCACCCCTTCTGTGCTGCCTGTCCCTTCTGAAGAGCTTATAGCCAGGCATTGCAGCACTCCAGTCATGAGACTGGTCCCACCACGTCTCCGTGATGGCAACCAAGTCGTAGCCTGCCTGCTGCACGATGGCTTCCAGCTCCTCCTGTTTGTTACCCATGCTGCGTGCATTGGTGTAGATGCACTTCAGCTGGGCCATTGCCTTATCCCTCGGCCTTGCCATTGCTCCCTCTGGCACAGCCCCAACAATCCTAGCTTCAGCCCCACCCCCCTTCATACCTAGTTTAAAGCCCTGCCAGCTCCTGGCCCAGGATCCTTTTTCCCCTAAAAGATAGGGACCCGTCTGAGGCCATCAGGCCAGGTGCTGAGTAAAGTGCCCCATGATCGAAAAACCCAAGATTTCTGCGTTGGCACCAGCCCCGGAGCCACGTGTTTAACAGGTGGGCTTTCCGTGTCCTCTCTGTACCCCTCCCTGCCACCGTAGGGATGGATGAAAACACCACCTGCACTCCCGCTCCATCCACTAACCGACCCAGCCCCCTAAAGTCTCGTTTGATAGCCTTCAGGCTTCTCTCTTCAATGTTATCACTGCCCGCCTGGACTATCAAAAGAGGATAATAATCAGAGGGGCGTACCAGGTTGGGAAGCTTCCTGGCAACGTCCCTGACCCTGGCCCCAGGGAGGCAGCAGACTTCCCTACGGGTAGGGTCAGGCCGACAAATAGGGCCCTCTGTTCCCCTAAGAACAGAGTCTCCAACAACAATCACCCTTCTTTCTGTCCTGATAGAGGCAGTCCTGAGGCGTGGAGTCGACCTCCTCACCCTAGGCATCCTCCTGGGAACACTTGCTACCTCTTCCTCAGCTACAGGTCTCTCGAGCTCCAGGGCCTCAAACCTGTTGTGTAAGGGCACCTGGGAAGGTGGGGCCGGAAGGGGAGGGCATCGCCTGCGATGTCGAGCAGGGACCTGTTTCCATTCCTCCTCAACTCCCAGATCCCCTCCCTCTGCCCGACGGCTACAGGGCAGGGGGTCCACCCCCATTTGAGGAGTCTCACCTCGGTACCTCTCCTTGAGGCCCTGCAGGGAGTTACTCCAGAAGTCTATCTCTCGCTCACACTCCCTGATATCCCTCAACCTCTCCACCTCCTCCTTGAGCTCCGCCACCATGCGGACCAGGTCATCCACCTGCTCGCACCTCACGCATGCAGTTTCTCTGCCTCCCGCCGATGGCAGCAACAGGCTCAGACACTCCTTGCATCCGGTGACCTGAACCGCTGCATTTTTTAACGGGCAGTCGGTCTGGGTGTGTACCGACTTCCTGGAGAGCTCACCGTGCCTGGTGGAGACCATTATCGCCTAGCTAACGGCTGTCGTTAAGGAGGTGTTCGTGTGGGCAGGGGGAACGCTCTGCCCTTCCTGCACACCCTGCCTGCGCTAACTGCCGCGCCACTCCCTTCTGACGCGCCACGCCCTGTTTGCCTGCCCTGGTCGCCGCGCTCTTGGTCACTCGCGCTCCCTTGGGGCAGCTTTTAAACGGCTGGGGAGGGGGCGCTGCTTGCTCCGCCTTCGCCTCGTCAGCCTCCCTCACGAGGGCTGCCGGGTCCTGGCGGCTCCCTCAAGTAGGCTCGATGCCGGAAAAATTAGCCCTGCCTGGCCCGATCCCCCGCTCCGCTGCAGAACGCGTCTGCCCCGGAGCCGATCGTCTCTGTCCAAGTAAATCCAAGCATTCTCTGAAGACCCTTTGCATTCTGATGGAACATTTTGTGCGACACTCGCGCATGTGCAAAATCACTCTCAGGTCCCGCGGTGGCTATACTCACCAACTTGTCTGCTTGTGAATTACATTCTGCTAACCCAATCGAGAACTGATGACTACGTATATGGATAACACAGTAAGGTGCAGTTCTCCCCTGAATAGCACCTCGCAGCTGCAGAAATAATGACAACAATCTGTCCCTCTTAGTGTGCCCTATCAAGGCATCCTCTATCCAGTTAACCACATTGACAACATACAGAGTCTGAGACAATATTAATCAGCTCACGCATTCAGCATTGACAAGCCCAAACAACTACAGACAATTCCAATGTTTGTAATGAATCCCCTGTCTCCCCCGGAATTATGTATTTCTCCCAGCTTCCATTCTCATACCACACACACACAGCCTTCTTACTTACTGCACCTGCATCAGTGTATACAGTGCAACCCACCACTGGTCCCCTTATGCAACAGGTATGAAGCTCTAGAACTTGACAGTCAAGCAAACGACGATGTAGACGAAAGCAGGTGCCAGTTAGAAGGGGTGCCTAAGGCAATGCAACCTACCCACTGCATCACTACATTTTCTATCAAGAAAGAAAGAAGGGTTATCATCATAGGGGACTCACTTCTGAAAGGGAGAGAGGGTATGATTTGCTGTCCGAACCCAACCCACAGGGTAGTCTGCTGCTTCCCTGCGTCTCGGTGTAGTGGGTTTACGTGGCAAGGTTTTGGTAGCAGGGAGCCATAGGGGTGGTTTCTGTGAGAAAGATCTAGAAGCTGCCCCATGTTTGGGAAGGGCCCCATTGTTTTCCAGATCCGAGCCAATAAGCGATGTTGTTTTGCGCCTCTGTGAGAGCATATTTAAGACAGGGAAAAAACGCTGCGCCACACAGCAGCCGGGAGAGTCAAGGGAGTGAGAGAACAGCCTTGCACATGTTAAGGTCAGTGTAGAGGGAGGGGGAGAGGTGCTCCAGGTGCCGGAGCAGAAGTCCCCTGCGGCCTGTGGTGAGGACCATGGTGAAGCAGGATGTCCCCCTGCAGCCCATGGAGTACCACGGTGGAGCAGGGTTCCACGCTGCAGCCCGTGGAAGAGACCACGGTGGAGCAGGTGGCCCTGCACCAACGGAGGCTGCCGCCTGTGGAAGACCCCTGCCGGAGCAGATTCCGGGCCGGACCTGTAGCCCGTGGAGAGGAGCCCATGCAGGAGCAGGTGACCCGGCAGGAGCTGCTGCCCGTAGGGGAGCCAGGTTGGAGCAGTTTTCACCTGAGGGATGGACCCCGTGGTACGGACCCATATCTGGAGCAGTTCTGGAAGAGCTGCTGCCTGTGGGAAGCCCACGCCGGATCAGTTCATCAAGGACTGCATCCCGTGGGTGGGACCCCACAGCACAGGGGACGAGAGTGACCGAGAAGGAGCGGCAGAGAAGAAGTGCTGTAGACTGACCATAACCGCCATTCCCCCGTTCCCCTGCGCCGCTCGGGTGGAGGAGGTGGAAGAGGGTGGATGGGGGGAAGGTGCTTTTGTTTTTTTTTTCCTTTGTTTTCTCACTTCTCTCGCTTGTTAGTTGTAGGCAATAAATCTTACTATCTCCTTATGCCGAGTCTGTTTTGCCCGTTACAATAATTATTGCATGATTTTCTCGTCCTTATCTCAACCCTTGAGCCCTTTTCACATATTTTCTCCCCATTCCTCTTTGAGGAGGGGGAGTGAGAGAGCGGCTGTGGTGGAGCTCGGCTGCCCACTCGAGCGGAACCACGACACTCGGGTAGGAGACATAGCTAGGAAAGTCACTCACCTGCTACGGCCCTCTGACTACTACCTGTTACTGATTTTTCAAGCTGGTAGTGATGAGTTAGCAAGAAGAAGTCCAAGGGTAATCAAAAGGGACTTTAGGGCTTTGGGGCAACTGGTTAAAGGATCAGGGACAGAGGTTGTGTTTGCCTCTAAGAAGAAAGAAAGTGTATGGCTGCTGGAAGCAGGGTCAGACAACATGGAAGGACTACAGGGACACTGTTCACATTTGTAGGGAGAAAATTCTTGTGGCCAAAGCCCAATTAGAATTGAAGATGGCCAGGACTGTGGAAGACAATAAAAAGGGCTTTTTTAAATATGTGAATAGAAAAAGGAGGACCAGAGAAAACATAGGTCCACTACTTGATGGGGATGGTCACCTCACAAACAAAGACATAGGCAAAGCAGAGCCGTTTAATGCCTTCTTTGCCTCTGTCTTCAACACTGATGATGGGCTTCGAGACCCTGGGTGCCCTGAGCTGGAGGACTGTGAGGGTGGGAATGATAAAGTCCCAATAGACTCTGAACGTGTGTAGGATTTGCTGCTCCACCTGGATCCATACATTCCATGGGACCTGATGCAATTCATCCCAGGGTGCTCAGAGAGCTGGATGATGTAATCCAACTTAAACCTCCCCTGGCACAACTTAAGGCCATTTCCTCTTGTCTTTCCTCACTTGGTGCTTGGGAGAAGAGACCAATCCCCACCTCACTACAGCCTCCTTTAAAGTAATTGTAGAGTGCGATAAAGTGTATGTACACGAAATATATTTATTTTGTGCAATAAAGACATCATACAAATTAGGGAGACAAAGCATATTATGTTCTGAGAAGCTTCATTAAATATTGAAAAATTCACCGTTTTCTCTGAAGAAAGCACAGTTTGAAAAAAGGAATTCGGTAGCATTCAGTCACCAACTGAACTGAAGTATGAACTTGGGAGAGTTCATCTACCTCTGCATACCCAGATTTCCTAACACAGATGATGTACTCCTGCTTTTCCACCAGTCTCCCCCTTTCTTTATCATATCCTGATGCATTAATAAATGCCCTACAACTTGTAATTCTTCACCCACATACTTGTAAAATAACATAAGCAAGTCATAAATGTAAATTATTCAATTCACCTTTGACCTATACAATATTTTGTGTGCCTACAGCTTGCATAAATGCACATACAGAACATATATTAGTTTATAGTATAATACACATACCTATGGTACCACTGAGTGCACCGAGTGCCACATAAAAATGTGGATTGGATTAATTATTTCTATTATAATCAGCAAAGATTCATAAACTATACAAGGGATGCAATAAGAGGAATTGCTGAACAACTAGATGCCACCAGCAAAATGGCTTGGGAAACCAGAATAGCATTAGATATGATGCTCATGGAGAAAGGCAGCGTGTGTGATGCTGGGCAACCGTTGTTGTACTTTTATCCCTAACAATCCTGCCCCAGATGGCACAGTAACTAGAGCATTGCAAGGGCTTACCACCCTTGCCAATGAATTGGCAGAAAACTCAGGAGCAGACTTCCATCACAGGATGGTTGGAATCTTGGTTTGGTAAATGGAAAGGGATGGTAATGTCCATATTTACACCCTTGATCGTAGTAGCAGGCGTTTTGACAGCCATTGGTAGTTGCATTATCCCCTGTGTAAGGGGACTAGTCCAGGGGTTAATTGAAACTGCACTATTGAAACAAATGACCATGGAGCCACCACCTTACTCAGATAAGATGATGATATTAGAGGAGCTGGAAAGCAAAGAAAGTGAAGAAGAGGAAGATATCTACCAAATTAGACCTTAGAGAAAAGTTTTGAAAAAATCAACAATTTATAAAGAAGAAAAGGGGGGAATTGTGTGAACAAAGATATTTTTGCACCAGAATTAGTAACATAAGCACAGGAAATACCAGACATGCTGCTTCTTGGGAATGCCCAATGGGGGGGGGGGGGGGGCAGGAAGGGGGAGAAAGACAAGTACTAAATTGCTAAATTGATATTAAACAGAAAAGCATTTACTGGGTGTATGTGACTGTCGTGGTTTAACCCGGCCAGCAGCTAAACACCACACAGCCGTTCGCTCACCCTCCCCCCTCCCTCTCTGGGATGGGGGAGAGAGATGGGAAAGTGAAGCCTGTGAGTTGAGATAAAGACAGTTTAATAAGACAGGAAAAGAATAATAACAATAATAATAATAACAATAATAATAATAACAATAATAATAATAATAACAATGATGATACTACTACTAATAATAATAATGTGATTGTGACCAAGGCCTCAGAGAGCATGCGCAAAGAGATGAGGTGAAAAGTTCAGCCCTGATGAAGACATTTTACCATTTTACATTTGCCACGTTAGGTGCGCATGACTTCGGTGGGACTACCCCCTGTGCTGCCCAGCGCTGAATAAACATACCTACTTTACAATCTTACTGATTGTGGAGTCAGCTTTCCGTGAGTCAGGAACAACACTGATATCACTCCAGTGTCTATTGCTGCATAGTGCTGGCACAGCATCAGGACTCCTTCCAAGCCCCCAAGAGCCAGCAGGCTGGGGGTGGGCAAGTGATAGGGAGGGGACATCGCCAGGGCAGCTGACCTAAACCAATCAAAGGGATATTCCATAACACCTGATGTCACACTCGGCAATCAAAAGGGGGGCTCTTGTGGGGGAGGGGGCTGTTCCTCCTGAACAACCACTACGCGTTTTGAGGCCCTGCTTCCCAGGACATGGCCAAACATCGCTCGTTGATGGGAAGTAGAGAATAATTTTTTTCCCTTCTCTCTGTGCTTCTGCACGGACTTATTGTTTCTTTTGTTTCTTTTCTCCCCATTCCCTTTCTTTTTAATTAAACCTTTCTCATCTCAAAACTTGAGTTCTCTGTGTTATATTTTCTCCCCCTTCCTCTTTGAGAAGAGGGGGAGTGAGAGAGTGGTTGTGGTGGAGCTCGGCTGCCCACCTGAGTAAAATACCACAAAAGGCCAGAAGATTAGCAGCAAGGAAGACTTCTGTCCTTCAAGAAAAGACCACCAAAGTATGCCAGACAACCACCGAAGGACTCCAGTACGGATACGAATAGAGATGGGAACCTATGTTAATGATTCTTCAGAGACCTGATGAATATACAAAAGGCTTATGGGAAATGAAATGAATATGTACTTGTCCCACTAATATAAGCACACTGATAGTAACTGTTGGTGTGCAAGTTAGGTGGAGCTATCCCCCTTGTGCCTGGCATGTGCGCACAGCGCCAAATAAACATACCTGCTTTATAACTATTCTAAGGTTACAGAGTCTGATTTCTACAAATCAATCCCATCTATCAACAGGTTCTCTATGAAGATCTTATGGGGGACAGTATCAAAGGCCTTCCTGAGGTCCAGGAAGACAATATCCATTACATTCCCTTCATCCATCAGGTTGGTGTTCTCGTTTCGACTGGGATAGAGTTAATTTTCTTCATAGCAGGTAGTATGGTGCTGTGTTTTGGCTTTAGGATGATAATAAAGCTGATAACACACCAATGCTTTAGTTGTTTCTGAGCAGTGCTTACATAAGTCAAGGACTTTTCAACCTCTCATACCGCTGTTATAAATGAAGAGATACAACTCAATCTGAATTTAGTAATATTTATAAAAGGCAAGTAAACAGTGCTGGGTGTGTGGGGAGCCTATGCTCTACCAACATGCATACTACCATCAAACTTCCTAAATATATAGAACATTGCTTTTACATATTCATAAGAAACCCGAGTACGCCTATACGTATGTACAATCAGAAAAGGTATCAATTGAAACGTAAACATGGCAAAGTTTTCCAAATTCTGGCAAGTGTTTAACAAACAATCTTTAAGTCTATTACTATTAATGTCTGTGACTGGGGGAGCATAGTTGGAGTTGGTAATCCCAGTTGAAGTGCTCCCATATCTTCCATGGCTTCATTAGTTTTTCTCAGATCATATAACAGTCTCCATTTCCCATTCCTTTTCTTGATTACAAACACCGGAGAATTCCAGGGCTAGTCATGGTAACAATACGTCTCGCTTTAAGTTGTTAAGCAACTCGGCCTTCAGCCCTATGTATCCTATTCCTCCCGGATCAAAGGGAAACATATCCATCTCGTTTTCAAGGCCAATAAGGCCTGGATCAAAAGGCACGTCCAGGTTACCAGGGGGCGTAACAGCAAAGGCCTGCGATGGCAGTAGCGGCGGGGGGGGCCAATGGTGTAGCAGAAGGATCAGTGGATGAGCCCGCAGCTCCCTCACTATCTGGCAAAACCACACGTTTCTGATTGTGGTCCCACATGGCTCTTTAAGGCCTCAGTCTGCTCACCAGGTGCCGAGCAATCCCACTGCAACCTTGTCGTTTTTAGTAGCAGAGTCCCACACCTGGACCTCAATTTGGTCAGGATCATAAACTGATTGTTAATAAAGGGAATAAGCTGTAAAGTTACCAGGACAGTCTTTGTTTGTAAGGACGTATGATTCCCCATAATGCGCAACTGCTTACCTTCGGCCAGCGAGGGGCAGTTGTGTGCGTGGGTCTGCTTCTCTCAGCTTGAGCTTCTTTCCAGCTCCGGTTGAGAGAGGGAGTTAGGAGAATACAATAACTCACTAACCTTTTAGAAAAGAATTTACTAACTTTTAGAAAAGGGGGAACTGAGAGAGGGAGTTAAGGGAATCTTATCAAGTAGAGATAGAGTGCTGACAGCATGAAACTAGGATGGTGCAAATTAATTAAAGCAAGAAGCCTTGGGCCCCTTTACCAAGGTCAGTCTCTTGATAAGAGTGTGAGCCTATCTCAAACTGGCAGAAACTGGTCCTGCAGATGGACAAGGGCCAAGGAGCAACTGAGTCTGTGCAGAGACAAGAGGTCAACTAGCGGTGACGAGGAAGAGTCATCAATCTTCATCCCCACGACCCCTGACGACCACCACCAGGAGACACTGCGCAAGCACAGAGGGGAGGAGTTTATGGAAATGACTCCTTGGAACTAATTTTAATATGAAGCGGGGACAGGTTATGAATATGTATAGGCATAGTGTGAAACTTCATGCATATGTAACTCTTTGCTGCATATAACCAAAGCAAGTTGCCACATCAGGTGCGCACGACTTTGGAGGGACTACCCCCCCGTGGTGCTTCCCAGTGATAAATAAACATACCTACTTTACAATCTTACTGATTGTGGAGTCCATTTTCCACAAGTCACGGCACCTATTTCCAGCGACTTTCTATACGAGCTTCTTTGAGCAGTTTGCTGAGTTTGGCCGAACCTATCTTCATGAGGCAATCAATGTCCCTGTTCCTGTCCTGGTCCCTGTTCTGCTGACTATCAAGATTGGGGGTTGGAACTATATGGTCTTTAAGGTCCTTTTCAACCCAAGCCATTCTATGATTCTGATGCAAACGTAGTAGTATGCAACTGGTGAAAGCTTCAAGAAACCAAATCTAAAAATGCAGCAGCTCACGCAAAGCCATTTTACTGCAGCTGAATCTGAATCTAACCAATGTCAATAGTCATTATTTCTTTTCCCTTTATAGCACATCTGTATATTTTTATTTTCATTGTGTGTATATACATGAGTTTTAGTTGCAAAATGCAGAAGCTAGCACATGCAACTACCATGTAAAAAGATCTTTTCTACTTTTTAGCTCTGAAAAATGCCATGTCCTGCCTCAGAGCATGCTCAGTAGTAAATAGTTCATCTTGTACTGCAACAAAATTCAAATTTTTTTGCCCTGTGTATACTGTCAGTAAATGTGATATGGCCATGAAAGTGCACAATTTGTGCAGCACCGAATGTAGTACTAAATCCTGAGATTTTATATTGAAATAGTTGTTAAAGGGAGAACAGAGAACAAATAGGAGATGCCTGACTTAAAATGGAATAGCAAATCCCTATTAGTTACCTGTGCAGTCATCAGAGAACACAGAAGTAGAAAAGAAAGAAACAGAGAAGAGAATAAGGAAGAAACCTAGCAAGCAGCTAAGCACCACACAGCCGCTTGCTCACTCACTTCTCCCCGCCTTAGTGGGATAGGGGAAAGAATTAAAAAAGGTAAAAGTGTGAGAACTTGTGGGGTGAGATAAAGACAGTTTAACAAGAAAGAAAGTGAGGGAAGAAAAAACAAACAAACAAAAAAACACTAAATGATGCACAATGCAATTGCTCACCACCAGCCAATTGAAACCCAGCCAGACCCCTATCAGTGGCAGCCACCCCAGCCAACTTCTCTCAGTTTTATGGTTGAGCATGATGTCATATGGTATGAAACATCCCTTTGGCCAGCTTGAGTCAGCTGTCCTGGTTCTGTCCCTTCCCAGCTCCTTGTACACCCCCAGCCTCCTCACCGGCAGGGCAGTATGAGAAGCAAAAGGCAGTTTATGATCTGTCTTTATATAGATTCTGAAGCTGTATATAGTTTTTCTCCCTCTTTTTTTTTTTTTTTTTTAAATGAAAGCCATACAGGACACGACATGACTTTGTTATTTCATACAAAATCATTGTGCATTATAGTATATGCAAGCAATAATATAATTATATGTATGACATCAACACATTAATAATATTTTTAATATATCTACTTAGAATTTCAATGTACTGAAATAATTTATCTATATCAGAAAATAAATTTAATCTTCCAAGCAAACTTAAGGAACTACTTAGAAATGTCTTTTTAAGATTTAATAAATCTTCAAACTACCACCTTTGGCGCGCAAGCGCGCGGAGGGTAAGTCTACGCCTGGGGAGACAACTCCCCTTTCTAGTAACTTCCCTGATTTGGAACGTCATCACTGCGCGCCACGACTGAGCTGAGTTGTTTCTGGTCGCCGCTTTGGGAGTGAGGCTGTGGCGCGTAGGACTCGTTTGGAAGTTCGTGGTTGAGCGAGTTAGGCCCCACCCGTCATGTCGGAGAGCGCGGAGAGCCCTGTGGGGGCCCATACTCCTCCTGAGTCCTCTGCTCAGGGTTCCACTGCTGCTGAGCCGCGGATCATCAAAGTGACAGTGAAGACCCCCAAGGAGAAGAAGGAGTTTGCTGTGCCCGAGACCAGCAACGTCCAGCAGGTGAGAGGCTTAGGGGCGGCGGAAGAGAGGGGCGGGCAGGGGCGGCGGAAGAGAGGGGCGGGCAGGGGCGGCGGAAGAGAGGGGCGGCGGGGTGCAGTCCTGCCCTGCCCTGCCCGGGGTAAGAGCCTTCGCCTGCGGTTTCCACTTCTCGCATTGTAGGGTGGAGAGGGCCTTTCGCAATGATAAAGCAGCTCCAGCTTATCCGAACTGTTTTTATCGGCTCTATTGGGTGAGTACCGGGGCTGGCCCGGCCTTGTGGAGTGTGCTGCTAACTGAAGCTAGCGGGAGTGGTGAAGAAACCTGCTGCTTTGTTTCCACCGCGACTCCTCTTCTTTCTGTTGCAATGCTGAGAGCTGGCCTTGGGAAGTGGACGTAGCTTCGTCTCTAAATTCTGAGTTGCCCTGCTGAGCTGACTCAGTTTGACAGTAGGAGGTTTGTTAGCTAACTAGTGCAACTGTAGAAAACATACTACTGTCATGTATATGATTGCATATAGTGACAACACATTTTTTTAAATCTAAAACTGACTAGAAACAGCGAGTAGGCTATGGCAAACATCTCAGTTTTAGAAAAGCCATGTATTCAGGCCGTATATAACTTCGACTACAAATAGCACAGCTTCTTCTCTGTTTGGTTTTTAGGGTCTGATAACTGAATTGTTAGGGTTTTTGTTCTGCGTTTTTATGGAAGTTAGTGTCCAGTTATGCCTTTGGCTCAAGAGAAACAGTGGCACCTACTGAATCATTGATGCTATTTCCTGCAACAGTTATGTTTTCTTTGGAGAGGCTTTCCATGTGAATATTGACCAAGACTTAATTTGTTTAGGGGGCTACAAAACAGAAAAAGTGCAGTAAATGCTGGTATTTCTTTCAAGTTTTTATTCTTGGGGCAGTTCAAGATTCAAATATTTTTATACCAATATTTGGCTTATAAGTGTTCCAGGCATAAGTTTCATTGGTCTGCTCTCCACCTGCCAGATAGGTGAGATTACGACCAGTGAAGACGAGTTTAGCAGCTGCAGTATTGCATGGTATCTGCTACTCTGTAAGCTTAATTTCTAGGCTTTTCCACCAAAGATGAAATTGTTGTCTGCTTTTGATTTTGTCTAGTGTTTTCCCAGCAATCTCAATCTGAAATGGGCCCTTTTTCACTTCTCTGTTCTTCATAGACTTGTGAATAGCATCAATGTAGCTGTTATAAAATTCTTTGTAGTTACTTAAAAACAAACAAACAAAGAAGAACCCCATATGCTGGATATAACTTAAGGATCACATTTGTCCTGAAAAGCGGTTTGATCACAATAAGACTGAGTACTGCAGGAGTTATAAACAAATTCACTTACGATGTAAATTTTGTAATGTATCTAACCTTAATAAGACTATTTCAAATGTGAATCCCAATGGTAATTTCAGGTTTGTCTAGTAGACAGTTATCTTAAAACTGAAATAGTTAAGCTAACAAAACTGTAATTCTTTATTGAAACCAGTCATAAAAATTAATGATTAATATAATGTATTGCTTTAAAACAATTATGGATGATGAAGATATCTTAAACTTTAAACACTTTATTGGTATCCATTTGAGGTAATATTAACAGGTTAGACTTGCAGTTGAATTTCCATTACTGAGAAGTAAGACTGCTCTTGTCCCTGTGGGCCCCCCATTTGCATTTCCCAGACCAAGTTACAGATAGTACAAAAGATTGCAGGACTTACAGTCTCTGTAGTGTGACTAGTATTGGCTATTTTTCTTAAAATGTCAAAATAATGTGTTAATAATAAGCATCAACAATAGATGCGATATTTCTAGAGCTAGCCCAGAAAATATGTTAGCCTCAAATAAGAAACAAATTGAGTATTTGTTCAAATGCATCTGGGATCAGCAAGTGAATTGTTTTGTTGGTATAGGCAAGCCAGCAATGTCTGCCCTATTTGCAGGTGAGTTCAGGACTTTTTTTTCCACACAACTGAATGACTTTTATTTTGCTGTATATTCCCATAGCTAATATTATGGCTTAGTGACTTAGCTTGTTTTTGTTTACAGTCATTTCAGGATACTGCCAGAACAAAACCGTAAGATTTTAAAGTAAATATTTTAGGTTATTGAGGCTAAATTTAGGGCTACAAAAAATGTATTTTATGTTGCTTCACTGATTGTAAGTCAGGTTTGCAACTGCTCAAAGTTGATGAATTTTTTCATCTGTTTGAAGACTTCAGCAACATAATTTGTTATTGCTGTGCCTCTAGAACAGGCATAGGTTAGAATGGAAATGAACACACAAGTCAAGTACAAAGCCACTGCAGGAGGTGAGTTGATTGTGTCACCCATCTGTCTTTATTTTCTGTGGTACGGCTTGGTTCAGTATTAGGATAAGGACCAAATATTTGCTTACTTGATTTGGTAAGATACTGAACTTAGAGGCCCATACACTGTTCTGTATAAAGACTTGTATTCATGATAGGTAAGGATGAATACCTATAAGCCTGCTGATTTGAAATACATAGGAGACTTTAGCTCAGTTAGCTCTATTTATCTTTCTTTATGTATTCATGACAATACAGTCTGTGCGATTCCTTGTGTAGTAGGTTTGACTTAAGTGTCTTTTTAGAATCATAGAGTCATTAAGGTCGGAAAAGACCTCCGAGATCATCTGGTCCAACCATCCATCTACCACCAATATCACCCACTAAACCATGTCCCTAAGTACAATGTCCAACCTTTCCTTAAACACCCCCAAGGATGGTGACTCCACCACCTCCCTAGGCAATCTGTTCCAATGCCTGACTACACTTTCTGAGGGAAAAGAATGTCTCCTAATTTCCAACTTAAACCTCCCCTGGAGCAACTTGAGGCCATTCCCTCTACCCCTATCGCTGGTTATCTGCGAGAAGAGGCTGACTCCCCTCTCCCCACAACTTCCTTTCAGGTAGTTGTAGAAAGCAATAAGGTCTCCCCTGAGCCTCCTCTTCCCCAAACTAAACAACCCCAGTTCCCTCAGCCGCTCCTCATAGGACTTGTGTTCCAGACCTTTTACCAGCTTTGTAGCCCTTCTCTGGACATGCTTCAGGGCCTCAGTGTCCTTGTAGTGAGGGACACAGTTCCTAAAGCTGAACACAGTACTCGAGGTGCAGCCTCACCAGAGCAGAGTACTGGGGACGATCACCTCCCTGGTCCTGCTGGCTATGCTATTGTTGATGCAAGCCAAGGTGCCGTTGGCCTTCTTGGCCGCCTGGGCATGCTGCTGGCTCATGTTCAGGCGAACATTGACCAATATCCCCAGATCCTTTTCCTCTGCTTTCTAGCCACTCTGCCCCAAGCCTGTAGCATTGCATGGAGTAGTTGTGGCCAAAGTGCAGGACCCTGCACTTAGCCATGTTGAACCTCATCCCATTGGCTTCTGCCCATTGATCCAACCTGTCCAGGTCCCTCTGGAGGAGGGCCTTCCTACCCTCTGGTGGATCGATACTTCCCCCCAACTTGGTGTTGTCTGCAATTTTACTGAGGCTGCACTCAATTCCCTTGTCCAAAACGTCAGTAAAGATGTTAAAGAGGATGGGCCACAACACTGACCACTGGTGACCAGTTGCCAGCTAGATTTCACTCCATTCACCACCACTCTCTGGACCCAACCATTCATCCAGTTCTTAACTCGGCAAAGAGCATACCTGTTTAGTAAAACTCAGACACAGAGAAAGCAGTCATGTTACAGGCTACTCATACATTTCTATGTATGAATCTTTTCTTAGTGAGTGACTTGAATTGAGTGCTGAGGTGTTGGAATAGGTTACGTTAAAAGCAATTTTACTTTTCTTTTATTCTTTTTACCCTGTATCTTTTAATATGAATGTATCAGCAGTTGCAGAGTTGAAGATTTTGTTGTAATTGATTCAGAGTTACCATCCACCAACATGTATGCAGGCTGCAATATATCAAATTATGCATTTTATGAATGCTGCAACTCCAAAACTGAATAACATAGCTTGTTTTATATTCCTTAATTATTAAGCCAACAGTTTGGTTATAGCAACTATGCAATATTAATTTTAGAAACTTGCCAGTTCTTGCAGAGAATTCTATGTTTATCTGAAAATTTCAGGGTAATGTCCATTTGGAAAACTTAGTAAAATCAAGTTGCGTTCATATAAGCATAGGAAGTGTTTTTCAGTTTTTTCTCTGTTTTTATTGAACTTCAACCGTTTAATGGAATCTTTCTTCAGTGAGAAATATAGTTTTCAGTAGTAGTAGATATTGTCAGTTTGTAGTATATTCTTTAATTATATACCTGAAAATTCTACTTTCTGTACTACACTGAATTATAAATAAACTTACTTACTAAATTGTGTATAAATGTATATGGAGTGTGTTGGGATTCTGTTCATTTACAAGTGGAGATCTGGTTAGAGTTGTATTCTCTGCGTAAAATTTGAACGAAGACTATCATTTAAATCCATAAATCAGTGAACTGCTATTCCTATTAAAATATATAGTTGAAAGTTTAAGTCATCAAGGGTATGATTCTATGATTTTATGACTTAAAACAACAGTTCTGAACGAGATTTTATTTTTTCAAATGACATTGTAATAGAACGGCGATTTGAGAAACTGTGGGAACTGTGAAGTTCTGACCTCTAGATATAAACCTTTGCTTTAATGTTTCCAGCACTGTGCTCAAAAGAGAGTTTGGTTTGGGAAGAGTCAGCAACTTCACTGTTTTTTTTATTGTCATCTAGATAAAGGTTATAACTCTGTTTTCAAAGCAGTCACAGTTTTAGAGGCCTGCTTTACGTTGTTTTCAGTGGAAGTTGGATGTTTAATTCTATGGGGACTCTTGGCCTAATGTAATCTGATTTTGAAGTGTATCATATTAAACCAAGGTTGAGAGAAATTGAGAAAAAATCTCATAATTCATTTTCTTTAACAGCATTTTGTCATGTGAATGGGCACTAATGCCATCAAAAACAGGAGCTATCATAGCATACTGTGGGTCAGCAGAAAGCTTTTGAATCATATAGCAGTAACATCAAAAGATGACAGTTTGGGTTTTAAGCCTTTTTTTTTTTTTTTTTTTTTTATTAGGATAATTTGGCCTAGGAAGGTCCTGTAAAAAAGATAGGACCTTTATATCCATAAAAAATATCAGATATTTAAGTTAATGTTTGAAGAATGGATCTATTCTGCAAAATAGCTGTACGAAATAGTCTCCTTTTTAGTCAGCTGTTATACTTAATGTGTATGAAAAGACGTTGGCTTTATTCAGTGACAAAATGTTTGCTAAAACTAGCTGAACTATGAGAGTGCAAGTTGAATTCTCTCTACTTTTTTTTTTTTTTTTCTCAGAACTGAGCATCAATAGAGTGCATCACCTAAGCTTGTCAAAACCTTCACAGATAATCAAGTTGAGCAGGTGTAATAAGTTCTAACTTAATTTGTGGAGCTTGCTCTCTTCTGTTGCTGTTGAACAAAAGAGCAGAGTTTTGTTAGAGTATTGGGTTTTGTGGATTTGAAGATATTTGGCATGGAAGTCATTGAGAGTGTAAACAAAACTGTTTGAGTGCTACTAAAAACATTCTCAAGGTGAAAAATTATTCTGTCCTGTAAAAATAAAATTTGTTTCTGTTAACTCTAAATGTTTTAAATTAAAAAAAAAAAAAAAAAAAAAAGTAAAATGGTAATCCAGGCAAGGCACTTCAACTTTCAACCAAAAAACAAACAAACAAACAAACAAAAACAAACACGGGAAAACCAACTTGTATTGAAAATGTTTTTCAGGATTTTATTTGTACAGATACACAGATCATAGAATATCCTGAGTTGGAAGGGACCAGTAAGGATCATCAAGTCCAACTCCTGCCAATTCCTGCACTCTTCCTTCAGCAAAAAGCTTGCTATAGATGTGTTGATCTGTTATTGATTGTATCTTTGCTAACAATAATCAGGAGATTCATTTGCAAAATATTTTAGATGGTAACCTAGATTTTTATATGGTCTTCTGTTGTGGATGAAACATAAAACGGGTGGTTTTTGTTCATATCTTCCCTTTCAGAAGCCGAGAGGTTGTGCTGAATGCAAGTGGTACTGATGAAGAGACCTGACGCTGTTTTGCAGTTCTGTTGGGCTTTTAATGTAGATATGATTCAATTATACAAAACTGTAGCTCAGCATTCACAATAGTCATTATACTGGCTGGAAAGAGATCCCTTGCACATATGGATCATTTGCATATATAGTTATAGGAGTGTTTTGGTTTGTTTTTGTGGTCAAGGTACACAGACGCATTCATTTCTTACTGTAGTACTGTTTCTACAGGTCATCTAATTACCATGGCTGCACGTTACTAGAGAAAGGGAAGTGTTAATATGCTTTGATACCTGTATATTGGTAACATTTAGTGTGGATAGGCTCTATGATAAGTGTCTTGTTTCCTTGACCTCATGGATAAATATCTATTTTTAAAAATGTGCAACAATGTTTAGGAGTTGAAATAGTGTGGACGTTGATTATACTACAGCATTGGCAATCTGATGGCAATTAAGTTGTTGATAGTAAACGAGTTTGGATAAACTATGTTACTTTTTGATCTGGCACAGTATGGTAGTTCTTTATTCTTATGTGTTATCTCTGTATCAGATTATTAGGATTTATGCTGTTTTTAATGTCACAGTGGAATGTGTATTCTTAAGAATAGTTAACCAAAAAAATGCAGAATGGGAAGCAACTGCCTACACAATTTCTCTGCAGAAAAAGACCTAGAGATTATAGTTAGCTGTTAAATGAATCAACACTGTGTTTTCCCCATATGGATTTTTTTCACTTTTTACTTACAAATTATAATAATAGCTTTCAAGGTGTAGATTCCTTTGGTTTGAAGTAGGGATAAGAATTCATATGGATTATTGTTGCCAGTTTTGATTCCTACATTACAGGAAAATATGGTTGGATTTAAAAATCTAGAGTGATGGGAGTGATTTGATAAGAAAACAACCCTCAAGGAAATATTAGCCTTACTGCAACCTTTTATTCTGAGGAGAAAAACAATTGTCCGTGGTGGACAGGACAATGAAGAAATAGGATAGTGAAGCACTGAAACAGATTTCTTAGAAGAAAACTATGGAGTCTCTGTCACTGGGGACCTCTTAGAACAGATTAGATAAACATGTCAGAATAATTTAGGTGAGTAACCCACTTCAGGCAGGAATAGATTAAATGACTTCCTAGAATAGGCTTGCAAGCCTAAATATTACTGTTATAAATGAGGTCTCAACTCAATCTGAATTTTGTAATATTTATAAAACAAATATTTCTAAAAGGTATAAAAGGCAAGTAAACAGCGCTGGGTGTGCAAGGAGTCTACACTCCACCAACACGCACACACGAACATCAAACATTCTAAATATACAGAACGTTGCTTTACATACTAAACCCAAGTATGCCTATACATATGTACAATCAGGAAAGGTAACAAACAATCCTTTCAGTTCCATGACTTAACAGTCTCCATTTTTCCATTCCTTTTGAACAATATGTCTCGCTTTAAGTTGTCAAGCAACTCAGTCTTCAGGCCTTATGTATCCCATTCTTCCCAGATTGAAGAAAAGCATATCCATTTACTTTTCAAGGCCAATAGGCCTGGGTCAAAAAGCACGTTCAGGTCAGCAGGGGGCGTAACAGCAAAAGCGTTCGATAGCTGTAGCAGCAGAGGCCGATGGCGATGGCGTAGCAGTTGGATCAGTAAAGGAGCCCGCAGTTCCCTCACTCTCTGGCAAACCACACGTTCCTGACTGTGGTCCTCCCACATGGCTCTTTAAGGCCTCAGAGATTGCTCACCAGGTGTCGAGCAATCCCACTGCAACCTTGTCGTTTTTAGTTGCAGAGTCCCACACCTTGACCTCAATTTGGTCCCATATTTCAGGCTCATAAACTGTCCAATTGTTAAGAAGGAGAATAAGCTGTAAGGCTACCAGGACAGTCTTTGTTCCTAAGGACGTATGATTCCCCATAATGCGCAACTGCTTACCAGTGAGAGGCAGTTCTGTGCACGGGTCCGCTTCTCTCCAGCTCCACTGCGCCTGTTTCCAGCGACTTTCTGTGCGAGCTTCTCTGAGCAGTTTGCTGAGTCTGTCCAAACCCATCTTCATGAGGCAATCAAAGTGCCTGTTCCCGTCGTGGTCTCCATTCTCCTAGCCTGTTCCTCTTCACTTTCTTTTTCCTGCTTCTTTATCGATGTAACTTCGATAAAGTTTTTTTTTTTTTTTTTTTTTTTTTTTTTTTTTTTTTAAATCTTGAGGGCAGTTTCCCCTCTTATACCCTTCTCTCCACAGCAGTTCTTTTCAAAACAACTTTTCATTGGTCAGACAACGTTGAATGTAACAACAACAGCAAACACCCAGAAACATCCATGCCTTAACGGCTGGAGAACAAGAAACCAGAGACTGCATGGAGTCTCCTGAATCACCCTTCTTTGTTCCCTCTAAACTCTTTTATATTCCTGATGGCCTCATTGTTAAGAGTCTGATGTTATCTCAATCATGGGGTTTTCCAACCCCCATGGCCACATTCCCAAATCTCCACCTTCTTTATTAATATCAGCCATTTTCTTGACAGGAATTACCACTCCATATATAACAATTACCAATGTAAAGGTTAACTTAGATGTTTCTCTAAGAACTGGAATTGTGTGATCAGACTTCTGACTGAGTGCTACCTGCTACCCAGGCACAGACTTCTTACCTCTTGTGTCTTAGACGCATTATTTTGGTATCTCTCATCTCCTCCTACACTATAAATCCTTTCAATTAGGGACTTGCCTTCAGAGTATAATACAGTGGGGTTTTCCTTTGTTAGTCCTTCCTGTTATAAGATAATGATTTAATAATAAATCATTGCAAGGTTAATATTTGGGGTTCCTGTATGGGAGCTGTACTGGGTTTGTGTGGCAACGTTTTGGTAGCAGGGGGCTGCAGGGGTGGCCTCTGTGAGTACAATCCAGAAGTTGCCCCATGTTAGAGAAAGGGCCAAATTCAGCCAGCTCCAAAGGGACCCGTCACTGGCCAGAGTCGAGCTACACCTCTGTGAGAGCAGATTTAAGGGGGGGGGGGGAGGGAACTGCTGCGCAGCAGCAGCTGGGAGAGTGAGGAGTGAGGAACAGCCCTGCAGACATCAAGGTCAGTGAAAAAGGATGGGGAGGAGGTGTTCCAGGTGCCGGAGCTGAAGTTCCCCTGCAGCCTGCGGAGAGGACCATGGTGGAGCAGGCTGTCCCCCTGCAGCCCATGGTGTACCCAATGGTACAGACCCATATTTGGAGCAGTTCTTGAAGAGCTGCTGCCAGTGGGAAGTCCATGCAGGATCAGTTCATGAAGGACGGCATCCCATGGGAGGGATCCCATGTTGGAGCAGGGGAAGAGAGTGACCGTGAAGGAGTGGCGGAGGTGAAGTACTATAGACTGACTGCAGCCCCCGTTCCCCTGTGCCACTTGAGGGGAGGAGGTTGAAGAGGGTGGATGGGGGGAAGGTGGTTTTAGTTTTTCTTTGTTTCTTGCTTCTCTAGCTTGTTAGTAATAGACAATAAATTCCTCTAATCTTCCTTTGCTGAGTCTGTTTTGCTTGTGACAGTAATTGTTGAGCGATCTCTGTCCTTGTCTCAACCCTTGAGCCCTTTTCATAATATTTTCTCCCCCTTTCCCTTTGAGGAGGGGGAGAGAGAGAGCGGTTGTGGTGTAGCTCAGCTGCCCAGCTGAGTAAACCACCACAGGAGCTCACTAGGGTGTTTGAAATGAGATTCTTTTAAAATAACGTTTACCTTACTAATTTTAAAATGTTAAATATGTTGAACTTCAGGAGGGTTTCCTAACTGCCTAACATGGGAATAGAAATGTTGTTTTTGCAGAGTTACATTGTTTAGAGGAAAGGAATGTGGTATTGAGATATGCTTACAGTGATAAGAAAGCTTAGCAGACAACTTTGTAAAATGCAGACCACCAGACTCCTTAGAGCAATTAGGTGAAAATCACAAAATCACGGTGTCAAGTCAGATAAGTGAAGAAACATTACCACTTCAAACAGTGAAAAAGTCAAAAGGAATTTGAAATTTAACAGGCCGGCAACTGAAGGCCATGCATTGTCTGTGAAGCATCGGATAGGATAGATTGTGAACCTGGATTACCCACTCAGTGGGGAAACAGGGGAGGGTCCTGTCATCAAAAAGTATATGAACTGTGTTTTGGAACTAGTAGGCGCGCTCCCCTGCTTGTGGGGTGCCCACTATTGCAATTGCGAGTAAATTACTACTTCACTGAGATCCTCGCCTGAGTCAAGTTATTGGCTATGGAGTGTTTCTAACATCCTTTCAGAAACAGTCTACTGACTAGTCACATTGAATAAAGTGATGTTTTTCTTATCAAGTTATTTCTTAATGTTTTTCTTGAATATTTGCCTTTTCATGTTTTGTGAAATAATTACTTTTTCTATGAGAGTACTTCTCTGCAGAATAGTGAATCTCAGTCAAAATTCAGTTGAAGCATAACCTGGTTATATTCCTGGTTAAGAATGCAGGAAGGGATACAATAGCTTACCAGGTTCCATTGTTTTAATGAGGGTATGATTTTAGCTGTCAGCTTAAATATGTGACTATTCACCGTGCCCTGGGCTGGAAGCACATTTCATGTAGCTGTCATGAGTTGGTGGCTCCACTCTCTCACCCAAAGAAGTAACCTTTGACTGTACAGAAAGGAATACTAGTTCTGATTCATGGAAGGCAGCAATATTACGTTCAAGAAGAAAGGGTACTGTTACTTTTGGTGCTAGCACAAATGTGACAAATTGTATCCTCACTATGCCAGCAACAGATAATATATATTATTCAATATGCCAATAAAACTGTGTTATGGGTATGTGCTTGACTGCTCCACTTAAAGACTTCACTGTGGCTTCAAATTTTTGTTATTGCCATCTATATAGTTAGTGCTATAGATATGAAACACTTGGCTTCCTTTGTACAGAAAAAGAATGACTTGATTTCTCTTTTGGACAAAAAAAAAAAGCTGAAAACTTACTGAATTATTTCTAGGTTGTGTAAAGCAGAACATATAGCACAAGTGGATTAGTATAATAAATGTGAGCAACAGTTCTGTGAATTATTAAAAATGTGATAGTTCAGTATTCAATATAATTTATTTTTTTTTAGTTCAAGGAAGAAATTTCTAAGCGTTTCAAGTCCCACACTGATCAACTTGTTCTGATATTTGCTGGAAAAATTTTAAAAGATCAAGATACTTTGATTCAGCATGGAATTCATGATGGACTCACTGTTCACCTGGTCATCAAAACACAAAACAGGTAACCTGAATTACGAGCGGTCTATTTACCTCTAAGAAATTAAAAATGTTCTTAATTATTGGTGTAATTGCTTTCTTTTGGACAAACCTAGATTTGACTACAGTACATTCAAAAGCAGTACAAATACTCTTGTTATGGAACAAGAGAGGCAACTCAAATTCTGTAAGGTTGTGGGGATAAGGCTAAGGATTCCTAAAACAAGATAAGGATTGAGGAAACAATTCATTGGCAGGCATTCTAGGCACGGGATGAAAAAGTGGTAATACCTGTGGTGATGCCCATCAATTTAATTTTTTGAAAGTCCTGTTCTGAAAAAGTGATGACAGGACAGATGTCTGAGAATCATAGAATGGTTGAGGTTGGAAGGGGCCCTCTGGAGGTCATCTGGTCTAACTCCCATGCTCAAGCAGGGACACCTAGAGCAGGTTGCCCAGAACCATGTCCATGTGGCTTTTGAAGATCTCTAAGCAGGGAGACTAAACCTCTCTGGGCAGCCTGTTTCAGTGCTCAGTCACCTGCGCAGTAAAGAAGTGCTTCTTGATATTGAGACAAAACCTCGTGTATTTCACTTTGTACCTGTTGTCTCTTATCCTGTTGCTGGGCACCACTGAAAAGAGCCTGGCTCTGTCTTCTTCATTTTACCCTCCCTTCATGTATTTATAGATATTGTTCCCCATGAGCTGCTTCTACTCCAGGTTAAACAGTCCCAGCTCTCTCTGCCCTTCCAGTCCCTTGATCAGCTTGGTAGCCTGGACTTTTTCCTGTAACTCTGTCTCTTGTGTGTTGGGGGACCCTGAATTCCATGCACTATTCCAGGTGTGGCCTCACTGGCCTTGAGTAGAGGGGAAGGATCACCTCCCTTGACCTGCTGGCAATGCATCACTTAATATGTCCCAGGATACCATTAGCCTTCTTAGCAGCAAGGGCACATTGCAGACTCGTGTTCAACTTGTCCATCAGAACCCCCAGATCCTTTTCTGGCAGGCTGCTTTCCAGCTGGGTGGTCCCCAAGCATGTGCTGGTGCCTGGGGTTGTTCCTCCACAGGTGCAGGACTTTCAACTTCCCATTGTTAAAACTCCTGAGGTTTGTGTCAGCCTAATTCTCCAGAATGTTTGGTCCCTCTAGATGGCAGCATGACCCTTAGCATATCAGCTGCTCTCTTTGGTTTCGTATCATCCATGAGTTTACTGAGTGCATAGTCTACCCCATGGTCCAGATCATTAATGATGATGTTGAACAGTAACAGTACTGGACCCAGTATTTACCTCTGGGATACACCACTATTTACTGACCTCCAACTAGACAAGGTTCCATTTATAACAACCCGCCGGACCTGGTGATTTGGCCAGTTTTTAACTGACTTTGCTGCCTGTCCATCAACAGCTTCTTTACGAGGATCTTATGGGAGATATTGTCAAAGACCTTCCTGAAGTCCGAGAAGGCAATATCCATTGCTCTTTCCTCATCCTACGGGCTGGTTATTTCATTACAGAAGCTTATCAAGTTGGTCAAGCAGGACTTGACTTCAGTGAATTCATGCTAATTATTCCTGATGATTTTTTTTTCTCTTTCATGTGCCTGGAAATGGTTTCCAGGACGAGCTATTCTATCACCTTCCCAGGTATTGAGATGAAGCTGACTGGCCTGTAGTCCATTGGGTCCTCCTTCTTGCCTTTCTTGAAGATAGGAGCAACATTTGCGTTCATCTCTTTCATCTAGTCCTTGGGCACTTCTCCCAATCACCACAAATGATCAAAGATGATTGACAGTAGCCTTGCAATGCCATCTACCAGCTCCCTCAGCACTTATGGATGCATCCCCATGGACTTATGTCCAGTTTGCTCAAGTATTCCCTGACCTGACATTTTTCCACCAACAGTACATCTTCCTTGTTCCTGACCTTTACCCCTGGTTTCTGGGACCTGGGATTCCTGAAGGCCAGTTTTGCTGATATAGACTGATGAGAAAGTATTCAATGCTTCATCCTTTTCCTTGTCTTGTCATTACATTGTTTCTCTATTAAATGGCGTTGTTTATTTTGTGTACTGGGTCTGGCTGGGATGGAGTTAACTTTCTTCATAGCAGTAGTGCTGCTTTGGATTTTTGACCAAAATAGTGTTGATAATGCACCAATTTTACTTATTTTTACTCTTGCTGAACAGTGCTTACATAGTACACGGTATCACTGTCTTCTGTTTCTCACTCTGTCCCGTGTGCCCCCCCTCCCCCCATAGGCTAGGAGTGGACAAGAGGTAGGAATACTTACTTGTCCAACTTGTAATTTTTTAACTTCTCTCTCCCTCAGATCACAAGATCACCCAGCTCAACAAACGCATGCTACTGGAAGTACTGCTACTGCATCAATATCAAGCAGTAATACCTCAACATCAACTTCAACAAATAGTAACTCTTTTGGCTTGGGTAAGAATGTTAGGTAACGTGGTGGGTATTTTGAGTACCTTGATTTCAGGTAATAATCCTGTTTACGTTTGAATGTAGCTCCAGGGCTTAAATAAATAAATAAATATTACCAGTTACAAAAATTTTTGGTATTGGCTGTAAAAGGTTTCTTACCAATAAGTTATAAGGGGAGTTGTTTCCTTATTTTTTATATACAGAACTTCAGGCTTGTGATGTTTCATCTTCAGGTGCCACTGATGATGTATTCTGATAGTAAAAGTAATTAACTCCTTCTAGTCTCTAGAATAAACAGTTTTCCAGATTTACTATTACCTCCTATAAATGTGGAACTTCTTTGTGTGCTGAGCTCTGCAAAGGAGAATTTCATTAGTTCTTGGTACATCAGCAAAAAGAACTCTGCTTTTTGTTTAGGATAGGAAGTATGCATCATATTATGAGATCCCTGTTGGTGGTCTGTCCCTTCTTGGTGGTCAGGCTATAAATGATTTATTAAAAATGTATTGGAAAGTGTTGGGAAATAACCCAAGGCCCTGAAACTCAAGTATCCCTTGTATCTTAGCTATAGTAAAGTAGAATAAAAGCTGTTAGACTTGTAACAACTTATATTTCAGGTGAGGTTTGGGTTTTTAGATGTCTTGTTATGTAATGAAGTAACCTCTTTGTGGATGGCTCCTTAACATCATTGCAAAGATGGAATTTCCATTGGTTTTCATTATTTTAAAGTGTGGGATATGTTTACATATTTAGAAAGAACCTGGATGTGTTTAGAAGTATACTAGAAACTGAAAGCTATGATTATATTTTTTCCTTCCTCTTAAAGGTGGTCTTGGAAGTTTGGCAAGTCTGAGTAGCCTGGGCTTAAATGCATCAAACTTTTCAGAGCTACAAAGTCAGATGCAACAACAACTGATGTCCAACCCAGAAGTGATGGTTCAGATAATGGAAAATCCATTTGTTCAGAGTATGCTTTCAAGTCCTGACCTGATGAGACAGTTAATTATGGCTAACCCTCAAATGCAGCAACTGATACAGAGAAATCCAGAAATCAGTCATATGCTAAATAATCCAGATATAATGAGACAGGTATGTAGAAAGAACTATTAAGTTCATGACTTTGATTATACTGTAACTGTGAACAAAAGAGCAAAATTGGCTATGCTTAGATGAGTGCTGAAATATCGTTGAAGAATTTAGGCTTGTTAGTGATCTTTTACAAACTTCCTATAGGAAATGTTTTTATTTTTAGTTGCTTGTGTCTGTAATGGGCTGATAACTCAGAAGAATTACAGCATAGTTTTGAAAGATGCTAAAAACCATATAATCATATCTTTTGAGTTTAGAATTGGATGACACTTGAAATCTTCTGTTATTCATCCAACAGTGAGTTTACCAAAAGTAATAATTCTCAAAAAAAAAAAAATAAAAGCTTATTTCCAGTTTATTTAGAAGCAGTTGGGACTACACAGTTAAAAATCACGTAATGTAAGCTATGTCTTATGTGGCAGAGGGCATCGGGAAACAAAATGGAGGATTTTGAAAATAAAGGAATTGATTTTATCAGGTTCATGTTGTGAGAAAAATCTCAATTTTCTTCAGGCAGGATCTTCTGTGAAGCTATTTTATTCGCGATTGCAATGGCAGGCGTCCTGTCAATCAGGAGCGAATTTTATTAAACAAATCATAACCTTATATTCCCTATTACCCAATGCCTGATCACCTCCCCTCTTTCCTCATTGGCTGAGTACTACAGATTCACAAGCTACTCAATGCTCCTCTATACCATATATGTACAATTTTTCTATTTTTTCAACCCTTTAATTTCTCCTTTCTTATATTTTGACAACTTGTGTTCATTGTTTTACTGTTCTCACGCTGCTCATCCTGTTTTTCTCAACCTTCTACCTTATTTTAGAACAGTGAGGCCTTCTACCATCTGCTTATCTACTTAGCATTTCTCCTTATTCTGACTACACAACTACCTTGGAATACAGAAAAATAATTCTCTACTGCAAAAACACAACTTATTTTCTCACAATGTTATAAGATGAATGCTGTACCGAAGTTAGAAATGGTAAGAGTATATTGTGCTCAAACAGAGAAGAGAGAAGAACAGGATGGTACATTCAAGTTTTTTTCCCTGCTTTTTTTCAATGCTCTCTGACTCAACTAGCATACTGGTAGCTGTAACAGAAGTTTGACTAAATATCAAATACCACTGACTCCCACTAAGATGACATCTGGTTTTGGCTTCAATCCTAATTTGAAACAGTTAGAAATTAGTAACTGACATACTGTTAAATGCTGATGTCTCCACTTTAGAATGTGTGCTGGATTTGGCTGGGATAGAGTTAATTTTCTTCATAGTAGCTTGCATGGTGTTATGTTTTGGATTTGTAATGAATTTTTTTAAAGGAAATTAAAGGTGCACAAGTCCATGGGACTTGATGAGATGCATCCATGGGTCCTGAGGGAATTGGCGGATGTAGTTGCTAAGACACTATCCGTCATATGTGAGAAGTTGTGGCAGTCCAATAAATTGGAAGAGGGGAAACCCCCATTTTTAAAAAGGGGGAAAAAAAGGAAGACCCGGGGAACTGCAGGCCAGTCAGTCTCACCTCTGTGCCTTGCAAAATCGTGGAGCAGATCCGTATGGAAACTATGCTAAGGCATGTGGAAAGCAGGGAGATGATTGGTAACAGCCAACATGGCTTCACTAAGGGAAGATGGTGCCAGACAAATCTGGTGGCTTCCTACAGTGGAGTTACAGCATTGGTAGATAGGGGAAGAGCAACTGACATTGTCTACCTGGACTTGTGCAAAGCATTTGACACTGTCCCCCATGATATCCTTGTCTCTGAATTGGAGAGACATGGATTTGATGGATGGACCACTTGAAGTGTAAGGAATTGGCTGGATGGTCGCACTCAAACAGTTGTGGTCAGTGGTTCAGTGTCCCGGTGGAGA